>NW_024429198.1:33009861-33619861 GCF_017639785.1 Mesocricetus auratus
ACGATGTATGTGCATGGTGGTGACTGCCTGAGACGTGGTGGTGTTGAGTAGGGCACCATAAGGACAATGGTGCTGCTGTGGTGATGGGTGGAGATACCAAGGCAGCTCAGAGTTTCTTGTGGCCTACTCTCTCTGCTCCAGAGATCTTTGGAGATAACAAACATCTGACAAACATATTTTATACTGTATATGTGTTACATACAGTGAGCTCTGAAATATTTTTACCAGGTTTGCAACTACTTAGAAGACAAACGATGATGGGGACACATTTGCAAAGGATGAACTCACTGGAATGACCAACAGGTAGCCCCAAAATTGTTAGTACAATTAACTTTATGTAATGTTCTGCATTGTTTTGTTTTCTTTTTCATTGCTGTGTTTTTGTTGGTGGTGTTAGTATTATCTGTACGGGCCTGTCCTTGGGGTTCTGACAGGATAGACCCTCAGCTACAGCCACTAAGAGCACCACCTGTGCATATTCACTATGTTCCCTTTTAAAAGGGACCTGCCCACCTCCCATCCTTCTGGCTCTTTCTTTCTCTCCCTCTGTCTCTCTCTCCCTGTCTCTGGCTCTCCTGCTTGCTCCCTCTCTGTCCTCTCTCTCTCTCCCTCTGTCCTCTCTCCCTCTTTGTCTTCTCTCTCCCCCTCTTTCCTCTCTCCTCTCTCCTGCTGCTTCTGTCTCCCCCTTTCCCTTTCTCCTTTTCATGATCCATTTCCCTAATTAAAAAAAAAAGCCCCTCTGTTTGAACCCTGTCCCATGGTGTCTTTCTCTCCCTTGCTGTTTTTCTTAAATTACAGCAGTTGGTGGTGATGGTGATGGGTTTTTTGATGTTTCTTTGTTTTTCAAGACAGGGTTTCTGTGTGTAGCTTTGACTGTCCTGGAACTCACTCGATAGACCAAGCTGGCCTCAAATTTAGAGATCCGCCTGCCTCTGCCTCCCCATGCTGGGATTAAAGGCATGTGCCATCACCACCTGGCACATGTAGTTGTGATTAACTGGGGGTCCTTACATTTTTTACATTCCTGTAGGTGTGAACACCAATATTAGAGTCTGTTCATGTGCATAAATGTTGATAAAATTTATCATTAATAATAGATTTAGGTATACTTTGAAGTATATTAAATGATTAAAAATACATTTTAAATGTTCATTTTTTGAATCTAACATTTGATTGGTTTTTTGTATTTCTAAGCTATGTGAGCTTTCCTCCAAACTGTGGCAAACATTCAAAAAGGTGAAAGACACTTAAGTGAAGTGGTGCTGTTTCTTCCTCTGCTGTTGAAGAGTCATTTCTGTATGTGAGTGTATATATGTTTCCATGTTTCACTATTTGAGGGACTGGCCTAGACAATGCTTGCTGTTTCTTACTTATTATCCATCACCATTATAGCAGTGAACTGGCATCACAATTAGCTTTTCATATATGTTTATTTAGTGACCACAGACGTTGGACATCTTTTCATATACTTACTGGCTATTTACAGATATTCTATGGGAGAATCTTTGAGTAATTGGATTCTTTCTGTTATTTTTATTATACATGTATGGGTGTTTTTGCCTGCATGTGTGCCTATGCCCCACATGCTTGCTAGTGCTCACAGAGGCCAGAAGAGGACATCGGATCCCTTAGAACTGGAGTTACAGAAGTTTGTAGGCAGTTGGGAACTGAATCTAGCTTCCCTGAAAGAGCAGCCAGTACTCTTAACCACTGAGTCATCTCTCTGGTCCTCCATCTGTTTTGAAAAACAGAGTTTCACTGTGTAAGTCCAGCTAGCTCAGAACTTGAGACCTTCCTACCTCAGGTTCTCAAGCACTGTGATTACAAGTTCATGACACCACACTCAGCTCTAATCATTTTCAACTTACATTATTTGTGTTCTTGCTGACTTATAAGTATCTCTTCTATATTCTGGATACAAAGCATTTATTAATATACTGTTTAAGAATATAGTCTTGGCAGTGGTGGTGCACATCTTTGATCCCAGCACTTGGGAGGAAGAGGTAGGTGGATCTCTATGAATCTGAGGCCAGCTTGGTCTACAGAGTGAATTCCAGGACAGCCAGAGCTACACATAGAAACCCTGTCTGGTGGGGGAGGGGGATATGTTATCATCCTTTAACTATTTTCTGTTTTCTTTAGTTTATGCAGTGGAAGGGATCTAACCTGGGGTCCTCAGCCACACTAGACAAGCATGTTACCACCAAGATATGTCAACATTTCCAATTTCTTTTTTAAAAAATTCCTTGACAATATCTTTTGATTTAATTAATTAGTAACTTATTGTTAAATTTAATGCTTTTAATTTTATGAAATTGAATGCCTTTCTTCTGATGCTCGTGCTTTGGTATTAGACCTAACAACTCATGTCAAATCCAAGGTCATACAGGCTTATGAATATATTTTCTAAGACTTGTTTGATTTTAGCTTATGTTCATGCAGTTGGTCAATTTTGAATTCCTCTACACAGAATGAGGTAGGAATCAAGTTTATTATTTTTGCATTTGGATATCCTGCTGTCTCTGTATTATTTATTGAAGCATTATTTTTCCTTTTTCTCATTGAATAATCTGTGACACTCTTGTCAAAATCAATTGTATGTAAATATAGGGGTTTATATATGGATGATCAGTTCTATTCTCCTAGTCCACATGTTTGTCCTTATACCAATACACAATGTTTTAACTATAGAAATATGACTCTTCCATTTTAGTATGTATGTATATAGTATTCTTCTTGCATGTATGCTTGCACATCAAAAGAAGACACCAGATCTCATTACAGATGGTTGTGAGCCACCATGTGGTTTCTGGGAATTGAACTCAGGACCTCTGGGAGAATAGCCAGTACTCTTAACCTCTGAGCCATCTCTCCAGGCCCCTCATTTTATTTTTTTCTAATTTCTTCTTCTTTTTCCCATCATAGCATTCTTCTATTTTCTTCTTCTTTCTTTCCTTTAACATTGCTTCACCTCTCTCTCTCTCTCTCTCTCTCTCTCTCTCTCTCTCTCTCTCTCTCTCTCTCTCTCTCTCTCTCCCTCCCCCCCCTTCTCTAACATATCCACTTACACTTTACTATCCTACGGGTCCAAGATGACACCATGACCAAGGCAATCTGTGGGAGGAAGGGTTTATTTAGCTTTCCACATGCAAGAGTACATCACAGTGGGGAGACGCAGGGAGATGTGGGGTGGTGGCTAGAACAAGAGGCTGAGAGCTCACGACTTGCACTCACATGTAGGGAGCACAGAGGGCAAATTGGGGATGAGATGAATCCCATGCCCAGTAACATACTTCCTCCAGCCAGGCCATACTTCCAAAGCCTCCCCAACCACCACCACCAACTAAGGACCCTTTGGTCCTTATAAGGTCCACCTCATCCAGACACCACAACCTTAAACAATTTTCCCTTCATAACACACTATCTGTTTTGTTGTTTCCTGCTTTGTAGCTATTGGTGATATATCAGTGCATGTCTGCTACTTTTAAATGTATTCCTGTGTCTTGTACAGTTTGGTGTTGTCACTACTACAGCAGTTTGTTTCATGCGCTCTGAATGGTACTGGGGATTGAAGCCTAAAGTATAGACTTCTCACTAAGAAGATCTCCATTTAGAATTGGAAGGGTAGCCAAGCCAGAAAACATAAATCACAACATAGAAACCAGAGGCACGAAAAATGCAAGTTATCATGACTTCTCAAAAAGACTGTAACTCAACCAACCACTAAATTAAAAAACACTTTATGGGTAAATCCAGGATGAAGATCTTAAAAGTTTACACACACACACACACACACACACACACACACACAAAAGAACAACAATCTCACAGAGAGTCCAAGCAAGCAGATAAATGAAGAGCAGAACTCAGAGAGGAAAGCTTGCGACGGAAAGGAGCCATCAAAATGGATGAGGAAATCGATTACGTGGATGGAAAATTCAACAAGCAAACTGAGATTCTGAAGGGGAAAACAAAACCAAAAACTCCCCAAATAGAAATACTAGGAATGAAAGACAAAATGCTCATGGTAAAGGTCCACCAATAACTCAACCAAGCAAGAGCAAAACAAAGGTGAGCTGAGGACATTTACATGGCTGGTGCTAGAGAGAGCAGTTAGGGGCACTTGTTCCCTCAGATTTCCAGCACACACACAGTGGCTCAGAACCATCTGTAAGTCCAGCTCCGGGGCAGCTGAAGCTATTGTGGGTTTTTTAGGCACCAGGCACATGTGTGGTACACAAACATAAATGCAGGGGGGAAAATACACATTTAAAAATAGTTTTAAAACTAAGATTAAAATTTAAGAAGAAATATTATCTTAGGGTTTCTAGTGCTGTGAAGAGACACATGACCACGGCAACTCTTAAAAAGGAAAGCATTTAACTGTGGCTGGCTTACAGTTCAGAGGTTTAGTCCATTGGCATCGTGGCAGGAAGCATGGCGGCATGCAGGCTGACATCGTGCTGGAGAAGGGGCTGACCCGGCATGCAGCGGGAAGACAGCAAGTATGAGCCACTGGGCCTGATTTGAGCTTCTGAATCAGAGCCCACCCCTAGTGATACGCTTCCTCCAACAAGGCCACACCTACTCCAACAAGACCACACCTCCTAATGGTGTCACTACCGTGAGCCTATGGGCACCATTTTCTTCTGAACCACCACAAACATTTATATTTAGGCATGAAGACAACAACAACAAAATGCATGTCTACAACATTATGAGCTCAAGAATCAAATCAAGAAACCAAACCTAACAATCCATAAAGCAGAAAAAGGAACTGAAATAATAAGTAAAGCACAGACAACCTACTCAATGAAATTAGAGCAGGAAATTCGTGAATCTAGAGGGAGAATTAGACATCCAGATGCAAGGGGCATTTAGAATCCCAAATAGAAGTGGCCAGAGTAGAATCTCCAGAATATTTTACACTCAATATGTCAAAAATGCAAAGCAATATATACTATATATAGAGTATAAAAATATACACTATATAAATGATAGATAGATTAGATAGACAGACACTATATAAATGATAGATAGATTAGATAGACAGACAGACAGATAGATAGATAGCCAACAAATCAGAACAACAGACTTCTTACCATCAGCTATAAAATTCAGAAAAGCATGGATGGACATTTCTTTTTTAATGTAAATTAGCCCATTTATTGCAGGCTAGTCAAGTCTTAGGCACTGGTGCCTCCTCTGGTCTTTCGGTCCCTTCAGTATTCTGATGGCAGACTTCACTGTGACAGCAGAAGTGATTTAAGTCCAGACCCCACCAGCCACCGTTTTCATGGAATCACAGTGCCAGATGCCAACAGCTTGTCTCTTCATCTTGGTCTTACCACAGAAGGAGCGGGTGTACTTGGCATAATTGCGAATTTCAATTTTCTTCACCATTTTTAGAGATTAAAAAACCAGAGGGGCGCCGGGCGGTGGTGGCTCACGCCTTTAATCCCAGCACTCGGGAGGCAGAGGCAGGCGGATCTCTGTGAGTTTGAGGCCAGGCTGGACCGACAGCCTCCAAAACATACAGAGAAACCCTGTTTCGTAAAACCAAAAAAAAAAAAAAAAAAAAAAAAAAAAAACCAGAGGGGCTTCAGAGATGCCTCGAGGTTTAGGATCTTGTCCTGCTCTTCCGGAGAACAAGAGTTCAAGTCCCAGCACCAGCTCCAGGGACCAAAAACCCTCTTTCAGCCTCTTCTGACACATGCACACACAGAGACACACATAACAAATAAAATGTTTTTTAAAACCAGGGTGGAGCTGCAGAGATGGCGGAAGAAGGGACGAGCACCGTGGGGTGCCCAACTCTGGACCCCAGTTTGACACAGACCACACCCAAACACCAACTTCCAAACACAAAGAGATCCTTTATTAAGCAAGGTGAAGAGACAAGGTGGCTGAATCTGAAAAGGGCAGAAAGAGCAACAAGTAGCTTTGCAAGGGCTCATTTTAGGAGGAGAAAGGAGGACGTCTGTATTAGAATGGGCTAGGACTTATTGGTAAATTCTGATTGGATGTGTAGTCAGGGTAGTCATTGGGGATTTTGACTGCTGGACCTTGATGTTTCAATAGTAGAACTATGTGATCAGTCTCAGGAATGAGTCAGGCATGAGGATGTGGCTAGCTTCAGGAATGTGAGGGGGCGTGTCTAAATAAGGAGATCTAATGGTTTAGCGGGGAAGGCAAAAACTGCAGGCACCATGTTTGCTATGCTTGGGCCTGTTAGAGCCCTTCAAAGAATGCTTGATGCTTTCGCAGAGGACCCAAGTTTGGGTTCGCAGCGCCCGTAGCAGGTGGCTCATAACCAAAAATAACTCCAGCTCCAGGGGACTCTAACACAATTACATTTCATACCCAGGACAAATGGCTGGGGTACCTATTTAACATATCAAACCGTTCCTGGCCACCAGGTTCTCCCAGCATCCCTCAGTCCCTACCTGTTACAGGGTATGCCTTGCCCCCTATCCCCCCACACACAAACCCTCACCATGATCTCTAGTTCAGGGGCTGGGCTGTCCCTCTCACAGAGGTTCATCTCTGTAGAATCCAGACATTTTGGTTATACCATTTTATACCTTTAGCCTCCTGGCTGCTGCACCTCATTCCCATCTCTCCCCCTCTCCCTTCCCCTCCCCCTCTCCCTACATGGCCCAGCTCAGTCTGGTCATGTCCACTCTGAACTCTTCCAGAGATCCCTGCCTCTACCTATGCTCTCCCTTTCATCTACAATAAGTTTTCTCTTCCACCATACCTAGCAACAGTCATATCCTTTCCTTTTCATTTCTTTTTTCATTCAACACCCTCTTCTGACTTCCATGGATCTCCATGAGTACCTGCATACGTCACACAATCACACACGCACATACACACACACACACACACACACACACACACACACAGGGGGTGGGGGAGAGAGACAGAGAGACAGAGACAGAGACAGAGACAGAGAAGAGGGATGGAGATGTAGCTCACTTTGGAGAGTGCTTACCTAGAAAACATGGGTTTGATTCCCAGCATCACATAAACCAGCCATGGTGGTGCATGTCTGTAACCCCAGCACTCCGGAGGTAGACACAGGAGCATCAGAAGTTCAAGGTTATCTGGATAACCTGGGCTAGAGACCCAGCCTCCAAAGGAAATCTGAGCATGGCACACACATTGGTAATCTCAGAACCACTTGGGAGGCAGAGGCAGGAGAATCACCCACAAGTTCAAGGACAACCTGGCATGTATAGTGAATTCCAGGCCTGCCAGGGCTACATATCAAGATCCTGTCTCATAAAACTAATGTGTGGAGTGGTGCGCACACCTTTAATTCCAGCATTTGGGAGACAAGGCAGGTGAATCTATGTGAGTTCCAGACCAGACTGGTTTACAAAGCGAGTGCCAGGAAAGGCTCCAAAGCTATATAGAGAAACCCGGTCTCGAAACCGCCATTCCCCCCAAAAAAACTAAAACAAAAACAAACAAAAAAGAAAGCCAGAAAGCAATGATATATTTAAAACATTAAAAAGATTATTTTTTTAATAAACCTATCAGGTAGGAATTTTTTACTGAAAAATGATTCTTTTTTGGGGGGGGGTTTCGAGACAGGTTTTCTCTGTGGCTTTGGAGACTGTCCTAGAACTCGCTTAGTAGTCCAGGCTGGTCTCGAACTCACAGAGATCCGCCTGCCTCTGCCTCCCGAGTGCTGGGATTAAAGGCGTGCGCCACCAACGCCCGGCCGAAAAATGATTCTTTGAGAGTGGAAATATGTCTGCAAAGATGTCTCCAATCAGATAGACCGGTAAAGAAATACGATTCATACACAGGGTAAATTTTTATTCGCTATAACAAACAAAATTATGACACTTGTAAGAAAATGAACCAGGGATCATATGTTAAACAAAATTAGCCAAACTCAAAAAGACATTGGGCTTCCTGGCTGCTGTACTTGGCTGCCTTCTCTCTTTCATGGCCCAGCTCAGTCTGGTCATGTCCACTCTGGACTCTCCCAGATGTTCCTGCCTCTGGCTATGCTCTCCCTTTTAGCTACAGTAAACTCTCTCCTCCACCATACCTGGGAGCAGTCGCGTCCTTTCCTTTCCTTTCTTCTTTTCATTCATTCTGTGGTCCAACAACTTTTCTTTTTGGAATTTGTTCCAAGGAGATAAACATAGTGATGAACAAATATTATCTACAAGCATATTCATTTGATGGTTTAATATGTGTGCAATTATTTTGATTGTTTAACCTAAAAAATTAAGAAGAGTGAACTATCAAATCAGAACCAAAATGAACCTAGATTCTTATTTCCTATATGTATGTGTTACATTTTGCTGCTGTGATAAAATACCACGACTAAAAGCAACTTAAGGAAGAAAGAGTTTATTTGGTATATAGTGCCAGGTGGGCGGAGGGCTTGGCGGCAGATGACTAGAGCAAGGAGCTGAACGACCACATCTTCATCCTTAAGAACGAAGCAGACGGAACAGACGGGAAGTGGGGAAGGTTATAAACCTTCAAAGCCCGCCCCAAGTGGCATGCTTCCTCCAGCAATGCTCCGCCTCTTTCAGGCTCCACAACCTCACCAAACAGTGCCACCGATGGGGGGGCACATGTTCAAATACCGAGTCTTAGGGTCCATATCTCATCCACACCACTACAATCTATAAAGACATATCACAGGTGTACTAAAATTTTTTTTAATGTGAAAAATAAAATTTGCAAAATGAAATTTTTTATAATGTGATACACAAGAAAAAAATTACATTACATATCAATGGAAAACCCTACTAACAATATATAGCAAATATAAGCACGTATCCACTAAATAGTAGGACTCCAAGGAATATGAAGATTTATGGGGGAAAAACAGTTCTATGATAACAGCTTAGAGATTTCAAAGCCTTATTTTCAACAATGGGTAAGACATCTGGACAGAAGATAAATGAGGAAGTAGAAAAATTGAGCACTATAAATCAATTATACCTATAAGAGCTGTACAGGGCTGTCTCCTTAACAGTGGACTGCAGGTGCTGAACAGCACACAGACCACGCGTGTTTCAATCAACAACCGTCTGTCCTCACATGCGTGGGCTGCTGATGAGAAAAAGAGGTATGAACTGGAGATTTGGCTCAGCGGTTAAGAGCACTGGCTGCTCTTCCAGAGGTCTGGAGTTCAATTCCCAGCAACCACATGGTGGCTCACAACCATCAATAATGAAGATCTGGTGCCCTCTTCTGGTGTGCAAGCAGAACACTGCATACACAATGAATAAATAAATACTAAAACAAAAAGAAAAGAGGTACAATTCGGGCCTCTGGAGCTCTATGCTGTCTCTAGTTCTAACCTTTCTAGTGTATTTTGCATATGGAGGATTCAGCAGTGTGCCCAGCACAAATGAGCATTTCCTTAGGACTGTAGTTTCTTAATATGCAATCAAGCCCTAGTAGAGACTGTCAATGAGTGTTGTAATTGACCTTAAATTATGCAACTGCTCCACCAGCTTCTCCATGGGGAAAGCATTACACGAAGGCCTAGAGGAGGCAGCCTTTAGCAGCTCGCTGTCTCTAAGGATGCTAGCCATTTTCATTACAGAAATCAATCATGACCAGAGGAAGGACTCTAAATTACTTTTCCAATGCCCATAAAATATTCTCTTTTCCATAAGAGAAGATTCAAATTTTTATATGTTTATCTTTTTTTTTTTCTTTTTCGATAAGGGTTTCTCTGTGGCTTTGGAGGCTGTCCTGAAACTCGCTCGGTAGACCAGGCTGGCCCCAAACTCACAGAGATCTGCCTGCCTCTGCCTCCCGAGTGCTGGGATTAAAGGCGTGCGCCACCAACGCCCGGCTTATATGTTTATCTTTATGCCAAGGCTTCATTATTAAAACACAAACCACCACAAGCAAGCAGGTTAGATCTGACAAGGAACAAAGTCAAGCTTTTTCTTCCTTCTTTTTTATTTTGCAATCATCCTGCATATTTTTTTCATAACAACCTAGACAGGCTCCTTTTTTTTCCTTCAGTAAAACCCAATGCCTTTTGCATGCTGGGTAAGTACTCTATCACTGAGCTATGCAATCTCATGTCTGAATTTACCCGAGTAGTAAATATGCTCTTATCATTGTTTAATGTTAGGTAGATACCAAAATGCCAACTATAAGACTGCTTCAAGCCGGGCGTTGGTGGCGCACGCCTTTAATCCCAGCACTCAGGAGGCAGAGGCAGGCGGATCTCTGTGAGTTCGAGGCCAGCCTGGTCTACAGTGCTAGATCCAGGACAGCCTTCAAAACAATACAGAGAAACCCTGTCTCGAAAAACCAAAATAAATAAATAAATATAGTTTTTTTCCAAGAAAAAATAAAAACAAGCCAGGCATGGTGTGTGCTGGTCAAACACTCAGAAAACAGGCAAGCAGATCTTTGTGAGTTCGAGGCTAACCTGTTCTACATATAACAAATTCCAGGTCAGCCAAGACTACATAGTGAGACCCTGTCTCAAAAAACAACAACAACTAATAATAATAATAATAATAATAATAATAATAATAAAACATAACATTTATACTGAATTTCTGTTATGAAAATTTCATCACATCATTTTGACACTCCTGAGGTCGACTTACTCAGGAGAGAAAATAGTACTGGATAGATTCCAATACCTGAGAGTTACGAATATCTTAAGCCCAACCCCACTCCTTCCCAATCAGCACCTTGACTTTCCAATAAGTGACTAGAGAGGCAGAGAGACCAACTCATTGTTCATTAGCAATCAAGAGGGTATGGCTTGGATAAGAAACAGAATGGACTTTTTTTTTTTTTTTCGAGACAGGGTTTCTCTATGGCTTTGGAGGCTGTCCTGCCTCCTTAGTGCTGAGATTAAAGGTGTGTGTCACCAACGCCAGGCTAGAATGGACTCTGACTCTTTTCTGCCAGTTTTTCTCTAAAACCACCAGTGTCTATGAAAACTCAGTTAAAACAAATGTATATCAAGGACCATGGGCCCTCTGGGTGAAGGACAAGGTGGTAAGTCCTATTCTGAGAGCACTCCCAGGGCTCAGCACTCCCAAGACACTATTGTAGTTCTTTTCATCGTGCCTGTTCATGTTTGTTTGACCCGAAGCCTACAGAAATCAGGGTAAAGGTCTGGTCTTAATAAACATGATAGTAAGCCGGGCGTTGGTGGCACACGCCTTTAATCCCAGCACTCAGGAGGCAGAGGCAGGTGGATCTCTGTGAGTTCGAGGCCAGCCTGGTTACAGAGTGAGTTCCAGGACAGCTTCTAAGACAATGCAGAGAAACCCTGTCTCGAAAAACCAAAAAAAAAAAAAAAAAAAAAAAAAAAAAGAAAAAAGAAAAGGAAAGAAAAAAGAAGTATGATAGTAAAAGAAAGAACCCATGTGAGCAAGTGAGAAGTGGGAATGACACAGTCGTGGGGTGTTTTCCCTTTTAAAAAGGAAGTACAAAAAGTTATGCAGACAAGCATCGGTGATGAGTCAGAGACAGGCAGCAAGATTCAGAGAGACGCTAAGTAGGGCAGGCGGTGGCAGCTTGGAGTCATCAGGAAGCAAGTCAGCCTGCATCGGGGAACAGGTCAAAACAGAATCCTCACAGGCTGGGGGAGATTGGTATGTAAATAAGAACGCTTCCAAAAAAAAAAATCCTCATAGGCTCAAGGTTGCATGAAGCAGAAAACTGGGAGAATCAGAGCCTCGTCATTTTTGCTCCAGTAGCTGGACTATGAGTGAAGTATGTTATTAACATTAACTTTTTACCAATAAGGCAGCGAAAGCTCGTTTCCCTGCAATTGCCTGGTCTGTGCAAAGAGCAGCATGCCTCCAGCTCCCAGGAGGATTCACCAAACCCACTGTTGTCTCCTTGGAAAGACCTCCTAGGGCTAAGAGCAGCCACTGTCCCTGCCAGCTACCACCTACTCTACTGAGACCAACAGGACCGTGTTGGCCTCCTTGTCTCAGATCATCTCAAGACAAGTGTCCTTGGCGTGCTCTCTTTCATGGCAAGCGCTCATGTGTTCTTACTTCCTGTCAGTTCTGCTATTTTGAGCTGTCTTGAGTGTAGGACAGACGCGCTGCCTAGTGTTCTCAGCACACGTGCCTGTAACACGCCTCACAGAGAAGAGGCGCGTGTGGAAGAAGCTGCATTTGAGGACACGTGTTGCTGACTGGGTTGCTGTGGGTTCAGTCTTGAGGATTCCACGATACAGGTGAAATAAGGCTTCCTTAAACAATTCAGTGACAAAAAAAATAAAAAACCAATTCAGTGACAACAGTGACCGTATGAAATAGAACCACTGTAAATAACGAGAATCCACTGTATCCTCCTCGTGGAGAAGCAAAACGATTTTCTTTTTTTTTTTTTTTTCTGTTTTTGGTTTTTCGAGACAAGGTTTCTCTGTGGCTTTGGAGGCTGTCCTGGAACTCACTCTGTAGACCAGGCTGGCCTCGAACTCACAGAGATCTGCCTGCCTCTGCCTCCCAAGTGCTGGGATTAAAGGGCAAAACGATTTTCTGACACACGAACTAGCAATAAAAGTCAAACTCGGAGCTTGGGGTGGCCCCCTACGGAAGGCAGCAAGCAAGAGCGTCCGGAGCTGGCCTTGGGAGCTGGAGACAAGTCGCAGCAGGCAGGTGTGAAAGGCCATGTTGTGACACGAAGATTGCATATGGCAGAAGAAGGGGGCACCTTGAAAGGGGGGCTATGAGGATAGTGTTTGGGAGACAACATCCCAAAGTCTCTCATAACTTACAAGTCGGCTCATAACCCAGGTGGTATTCTTTTGTTTAAGTTAAAGACTGCCGGCTATGGAACATGAACCAGGAGATACATTAACCATAGAGTTTATTAAAAGGAGGGAGGGGGAGAGCAAGAGAGGGAGAGGGAGAGAGAGAGGGAGAGGGAGAGGGAGAGAGAGAGACAGAGACAGAGAGAGACAGAGAGAGAGAGACAGAGAGAGAGAGAGAGAGACAGAGAGAGAGAGACAGAGAGAGACAGAGAGAGAGAGAGAGAGAGAGAGAGAGAGAGAGAGAGAGAGAGAGAGAGAGAGAGAGAGAGAGAGAGCTGGGCGGTGGTGGTGCACGCCTTTAATCCCAGCATTCAGGAGGCAAAGGCAGGCGGATATCTGTGAGTTCGAGGCCAGCCTGGTTTACAGAGCAAGTTCCAAGACAGCCTCCAAAACAATACAGAGAAACCCTGTCTCGAAACCCCCACTCCAGAAAGGAAGGAAGAAAGGAAGGAAGGAAAGAAGGAAGAAAATGTCCTATAAGCTTGCCTACAGTTCCGGAGTCATTTTGTCAACTCGGGCTCCTTCTCTCAGATGACTCTAGCTTGGGTCAAGTTGACACGCAACTATTCAGTAGAGAACCTGTGACACAAACTTGGGGTTTTAGATTTTGGGCTACCCCTCCTATTTCTCTCCAGGTGCATTTATAGTTTGTAGAAGCCACACTGCTGTGTTAACGTCAATTTTCATGTCTGCGGGACACCCACAGAGTCACCTGGACAGTGTAAAGCCACCATTATCTTTCTGAGCTACATTTCACTGATAAAGGAACAATGTTATCTCTACCTATTGTCATGAAGATTAAATACACCTTTCTCCTTTCCTTCCCTAAGTGAAAAACAGGAATTTGTCCTTTCTTTTTAGTTTGGGAACCCGAGTTAGTGTGTGGTAGAAGTCAGGCTTTTCTTTTCTTAAAATAATGGCTTTTAAGTTTGTTTTTGCTTTTTTTAAAATTTGGTTATTTTGATGATGACTTTAAAAAGACTTATTTATTTGTGTGTGTGTGTTTGTGAGCCTGACTGTATGTAAGTGCGCTATGTGTGTGCAGGTGCCTGCAGAGCCTAGCAGAGGGGGTTGGACCCTGTGGGTCTGGAGTTGTACATTGGCTGATCAGCGTGCTGGGAAGTTAAGCCAGGTCTGTTGCAGGGGGAGCAATGCTCTGCACTGCAGGGCTATCTTTCTAGCTCCAATGTGACTTTTAAAAGCAACTACAAATAATGTGTATTCACCCTTTTTTTTTTTTTAAAGATTTGTTTATTATGTACACAGTGTTCTGCTTGCACATCTGCCTGCAGCCAGAAGAGGGCACCAGATCTCATTAGTGATGTTTGTGAACCACTGCGTGGTTACTGGGACTTGAACTCAGGACCTCTGGCAGAGCATGCTACCTTCTGTAGAGCATGAAAATTCACATGCACAGAAGCTTTTGTTCACTTGTGATTGAAGATATTCAGCCCGAGTGTGAATTCCATTGTTAGTTTTTTAAACATTTATTTATTTATTATGTACACAGCATATGTTTGTATGCCCACAGGCCAGAAGAGGGCACCAGATCTCATTACAGATGGTTGAGAGCCACCATGTGGTTGCTAGGAATTGAACTCAGGACCTCTGGAAGAGCAGTCAGTGCTCTTAACCTCTGAGCCACCTCTCCAGCCCTCCATTGTTAGTTTTTTTTATTTATTGCAGGACCAGTAATGGTACTCGGCAGCTAGAGCATATCAGACAAGGGTTTTCTCACCAAGCGACACCCTCAGCTCTGAGTCTGGCAGTTGGTTAGGGAAATTGTATGATGCATTTTTAAATAAAATTCAGATGATTCTTACCCTGAGAACTCAAGCTTCCATCCTGAGATATGGGAGTGGTTCTCTCTATGACAAGACTGTCTGACAAATAGGTTAGTATGAACTATGAACATACATGAGCTCATGCTTGCCTGTACAGAAAGCACTGCCAAGCAACTGTGAAAATGGAATGAGATAGCAAAACCTTTGAAATTAGTCACCCACAAAAACTTAAGAGCTAGCTTTAGGACAGGCTCCAAAGCTACACAGAGAGATCATGTCTCGAAAGAAAAAACAAAAAAAACTATATGATGCCTACCTAATTCAGACTTTGTTCTTTCTTACAAGCCATTTAAAATACATAAAAATCAGAATGCTAACCATTTTTAAAAGAAGTACAGTTTAGAACCTAGCAATTAAAATAAAAATAAATTGACCAGACATGATGGCATACACTTTTTGTTTTGTTTTGTTTTTATGAGACAGGGTTTGATGGCATACACTTTTAATTCCAGAATTCAAAAGGCAGAGATGTGCATCTCTCAAGTCTGAAGAAATGTGGCTATACACAGTGAGCTCTAGGCCAGCTAGGGCTACATAGTAAGAGCCTACCTCAAAAAAGCAAGGTATTGGAGAGATGGCTTAGTGGTTAACAGCACTTGTTGCTCTTGCAGAGGACTATGGTTCAACTTCCAGAACCTTCATGGCAGCTGTCTGTAACTCCAGTTCCATACAATGTCCTCTTATGGCCTCCATGAACACTGAACACATGAAATGCCCAGACATATATGCAGGCAAAACATTCATACACATGAATAAAATAAACTTAAAAATTAATACTTTCTTTCACCCACTTCCAGCCTTATAATTAACATATCTTGAGTCCATCCACTTATTTCTGCTTCTTCAGTGATATTTTTCTTCAGTTCTTCACCTTTGATTTTACTGTACTTTATTTAATTGAAAATTTAAAAATTTAGAAGCAAACATATTTCTGGCTTTGCCTTTGCCTTGGCACACTACTAGGACTTGGAAATACTTTGGCCCTGAATTTTGTGCCTAGAAAGAAGACCACACAATCAGACAGCCTGAGACACTTGTGCTCCACTGTCTTCTTTATTAATATTTCCCAGAGTCAACAGCATAGTCAAGTATGAAACCCTTGTAACCTGAAATCACTGCACTGGACCTGGGAGGTGGGGGGGACTGGGGTGCTGAAATCTTTTGATTGGCTGATGTTAAACACCAGAAGAAGGCACCAAGTCTCATTATAGATGATTGTGGGAATTGAACTCAGAACCTCTGGAAGAGCAGCCAATGCTCTTAACCTCTGAGTCATCTCTCCAGCCCCTGGCTGGCTAATATTTAACAGATCTTTCAGGGCTGGCTTTACAGCCCAGGCTGATTCTCTTGACTCAGCTTCCTGAATGGTTTTAGGCATGTATTTATAAATATTCACCAGAT
Source organism: Mesocricetus auratus (assembly GCF_017639785.1). Lineage (NCBI taxonomy): Eukaryota > Metazoa > Chordata > Mammalia > Rodentia > Cricetidae > Mesocricetus > Mesocricetus auratus. The sequence goes on from NW_024429198.1 coordinate 33,025,903, forward strand.
ATGTTTTGGTGTTGGCAAGACCAGTCTCGCAGACTCTAACCCTCTCGGAATTCCTGTCACGTTAGAGATCAAGGTCCCAGTAGAGGGAGGGGCTGCAAGCCAAGGAGGCCTGCTGTGACCACAGAACCCACAGTAGACTACTCTGATTTCCAGATGCGAGGAGGCAAAAGGCCTCCACGGTTGTACTTGGGATTCCATTCCTTCAGACTCAGCTTTTCTCTCCCTACATGGAGCCAAGACTGCCCAAGACAACCACATCCCAGAACAAGGTTTCCAGCAACAGCAAAGTATGGCACATATGCAAGCCCTGTGGAGCCCAACACTGTTAGGCCGTGGAACCCCTAACTCTTAACAGTCTATGTAAATTCAGTACACACAGGTCCTCACACACTGGCATTCACATAAGCACATAGAAGACATGTTATGCCCAACATGCACACATTATCGCACACAGGCATCCACACTATTACATGCATTCACATGTACACACATGAACTATCACACATGGACACTCATACATATGCATATACAAGGCATTCAATCCTGTACTTGTACATGTACTACTCATAGACATATTCATGCATAGTTGTACATGCAGGCACTCATGCATATACTTCTAGACACATACAATCCCACATGCTTACAGGTGAAAACCATGAATGCATGAGACCACCAGGGACTCACATGTGTGCATGTTCTTCTTAGGGTACACTCTTGAGGCTACATGTAAGAATGTAGACTGTACTACCATATGTAACTAGAATTTAGGTAAGGATACTAACAGACGTATAGAACTAGAACTTAAGTAAGGAGAGTATGGGTCTGGGTGGGGACAGACAGATGCACTCCTGTAACGACAATTTTTTCCCCGCCAGCCTGATTCCCACAGCCATGTCAGTCCTAAATGAGCACACAGATACTATGTTAATGATAAAACTATTGACTGGTTATTAGGGCTTCTTATTGGCTAGCTCTGGCTTAATTGTTAACCCATTTCATTTTCTTTTTTTTTAAAGATTTATTTATTTTATAATGAATACAACATCCTGCTTCCATGTATGTCTCACGCCAGAAGAGGGCACCAGATCTCATTACGGATGGTTGTGAGCCACCATGTGGTTGCTGGGAATTGAACTCAGGACCTCTGGAAGAACAATCAGTGTTCTTAACCTTTACGCCATCTCTCCAGCCCCCTATTAGCCCATTTCTATCTATTTATGTTTTGCCACGAGACTGTGGCTACCCGGCAATGCCCAGCATGGTATTATTCCTCCCGGCAGCATCATGACTCTGTGACTGGCTCTGTCTCCTGTCTTTCCCAGAATTCTCCTCTTCCTAGTCCCGACTATCTTGCTGCCTATTGGCCACTAGCCGTACAGTGTTTTACTCATCAACCAATAAGAAAATTTCCCCCATCACACTCCTGGGGTTTTGTGTTTTGCTCTTTTTGCTTTGTTTTTGAGACAGGGTCTTGCTGTATAGCCCAGGCTGGAAACTCAATTCTCCTGCCTCCATCTCTGCATCCTGAATGCTAAGATTATAGGACTGAGTTATCATGACAGCCTGGAGCTGTTTTAAACAGGGCAACCACCGCCAAGAGATGCGAATATGTGGAAGCTCATGAAAAGGACCCTGTTTTATAGTTAGCTGCAGATGAATGCAGAATGCTAGCTTTCTCCATCCCAGCAGGGAGTACATACACATTCAGTTAGGATTCAGATTCTTCTCTATGTGGACCCTGGAATTGCTGAAGGTGCCATGACAGAGTAGCTGAATTCTCAAGCATAGAATCTGTAGGTAAGAAGGGTCCACTGTTTTGCCATCAACCTAAGAGACGTTTACAGATGCTGACTGATAAAAATCTGTCCTGGAAAGACAGCTGACGACTGGGACTGCTAAGTGGCTATCCAGTCACTGGCTATTATTGGAGTGATCAGATGTCATTATGGCACCTGTACCCATCTGAGTGCAAGCAGATTGAGCAATATGAGTTCCATTCAACAGTGCTCCTAGGCATGGCCTGCGATCTTGCTTCAGCTCACTGGAAATCAGTATTCTTACTGCAAAATGAGCCTTTACCTTGGAACTCATACAAACAATTTAGCACAACAGAGCTGTCCATAGCTTGCCCCAAGAGCCACAGATTCTGGGGGCGGTGGGCTGTGTGGTAAAGATAAGGTCAGCTGGTACAAGGATGCCCTCTAAGAAACACATGAGAGAGGGGGTGAGAAGTACCAAGTGAAAACAACATCTGTCACGATGGGGTAATCATATCTAGGTCACGGTCAGGGTCACTTGGACATCCCTCCAAACCTGGGATACACTCGTTCTGCTCCATCACAGCCTCCACACAAAGCTGTGCTTAAGAAACCATACAGAGCAGGGTGTTGGTGGCGCACGCCTTTAATCCCAGCACTCGGGAGGCAGAGGCAGGCAGATCTCTGTGAGTTCGAGACCAGCCTGGACCGAGTTCCAGGACAGCCTCCAAAGCCACAGAGAAACCCTGTCTCGAAAAACCAAAAAAAAAAAAAAAAAAAAAAAACCATACAGAGCCAGGTAGTGGTGGTGCAAGCCTTTAATCCTAGCACTCGAGAGGCAGAGGCAGGCGGATCTCTGTGAGTTTGAGGCCGGGCTGGACCAATAGCCTCCAAAACAATACAGAGAAACCCTGTCTCATAAAAACAAACAAACAAACAAACAAAAAAGAAACCATACAGAACCTCCCTTCAAGTGGTTGGTCAAGGGGGCTCCAGAGACACTCTCCCCCCAAAAATAAAAGCTATTAATTGTCTCGATGGTAGCACCCTATTGCTGGAGACACCACACACGTTGGTCTTATGCTACAATAATTCTTCCTGCCAGCCTGGGCCCACTGCTGCATCAACCCCAAATGAATATACAAGACACTGTTGGCCTTTGGCTTGGGCTTCTTATTGGCTAGCTCTGTTTTAATTATTAACCCATTTCTATTAATCTAAGTATTTCCATGTGGTCTTTATCTTACCAGAGAAAGACTCTGGACCTATTACTCCTCTCGCATCCTACATGGTGACTGCTCTCTGCCTACACCTCCCAGAATTCCCCTTGTCTCCTAGTCCCACCTATCATCCTGCCTCATTGGCCACAACGCTTTATTCATCAACCAATAAGAGAAACATTTATAGAATGACATCTCCCATCAGTCTTAGGAGTATTCAAGTGGGTACTGACCTGCAAACTCCCTCCCTGCTGCTAGCTTTCATAGTACTAGAAGATGCTATGGTGGCTGCTGAAAGAAAAGTCATCAAACACCTTACCCAGTTATGAACCCATGAACTGCAATAATGACCAGTCTGGCAAGTTATACCCCATTGACGCAACAGAGGCATGAACGTTACAGTAGTTCCAATGACTTTCTGATTGGATTTAAAGTCCCCTCTATAGAAGGGAACTCATGCCTGGTGCTATGAACTCCATCAAGAATCTGTGGCCTGGAGATCATAGGTCCTGGAGGAGAACCTGCTACTATCATTTTGCTTACATAGACGTAGTACCAAACTGCCTTCTAAGTATTTATCTTTACACCCACAGATTAGTGTAGCTCTTATCTTCATCAGAGAGTGGATAGCAGTATTCACAGAGACTCACAATTGGTCAAGTGCAGAGAAGCACACCAGTAACTGTGGCCCTGAGTGGGATGTATCCACACCACACTCTTTCTCCCTCAGATGTCAGGGATATTCACAAGAGGCGTGGAAGGACTGTAAGAGCCAGAAGTCAGGAAGGACTGGAACAAAACTGTGTCCTGGAAATGACAGGTCACTGCCCTCATGAACTCACGGCAGCCGGCTGCCTGCACAAGATGATCAAGCCGGTCAGTATTCCGGCATGGATGGAGGAGTCTCACAAGGCCCCATGCTCGCCAAGGAGATACTGGTGACTAATGGCTGCTGGGGGGAAAGAGTCATATATATTAGAAAATCTTTTTTTTATTTCATGTGCACTGGTGTTTTTTGCTTGTATGAGGGTGTCATATCCCCTAGAACTGCAGTTACAGACAGTTGTGAGCTGCCATGTGGGTGCTGGGGATTGCACCTGGGTCCTCTGGAAGAGCAGCCAGTGCTCTTAACCGCTGAGCCACCTCCCCACCCCTAGAAACAATCTTAAGATTTAGGGGCAGCACAGGTGTAGCCCCTGGTAGGCTGCCTGTGCCCCAGTAATGGTCCTACACCCATGGACAGATGGGCAGCACTAATTAGATTTGGTGAGACATGGAAGTTAGGAGGGAGAATTAGGGGGCAGGAGTCCTAGAATAGTCAGAAGGGAGACAAGAGAAGTAGATGTAATCAAAATATATTGTACATATGCATGAAATTCTCCAAGAATAAATACAAAACGGTTTATTAAAAGAGAAGTCATCCAGGGACCAAGCACTGATAACTGGCTGTGGAGTCTGAAGATGTAGGCCTATGTATTCTGTGCTTAACTCTCCTGCCACTGTCCAGGTGGCCTGTGCAGCAACTGTGAGGAGGTAAGATGTACCATGTTTCTGTCTCTCAGGGATGTCATTTATTTTTTAGTTACACATGAATTTTGGAAAAAAATAGTGAGTTGGGACAGGAAACTGTACAGCTAGCTGAACGAAATATAGCCTGAGGATGGCCTCCACCAAGAGTCCTGCCTTCGTCAACTGTCTCTGAAGTACAGACCACGAACTCGCAGTCTGACCCACAGGCAGGGGCAGGCAGCACCAAGGCCTCAACCCTACCTCTGCTCTCTTTTTCCACAGAGCCCCTGCTGACCACCATCCCCTCTGGCTTCTGCTTCCCACTCCTCTTCTGCCTCATGGGCCTGGCATTCATACTCTGTGGTGTTGTCCTCCTCCTCGTCCTCATCCTCCTCACCCAAAAGGAAGCTTCTTGGGGAAGTATCCCGGTGCCGGTGGCGGGATGATGTCTTCTTTCTCCTTCTCAGCGAATGAGTCAGGTCAGGGCCCTGCTGCTGCCCTGATGGCTGTGCCAGGCTCGTGCTAAGGAGCCCTTTCTCCTTCTTGAGTTTATACTCCATTATTTGCTTCTTCAGTGCCTCATGGTCAATCCCACACAGATTTGGGTGTGTGGCCGGTTCTTGGGTGTCATGTGACGACAGAGCATCAGGGTTCCTGGGGGGAGAGGAGGGAAAAGAGCATTCACGCAGTGCCCAAATCACACAGAGCCCAACCAGGGAGTATGGACCACAGCATCTGCAGAGAACACTTGTCACATCTCCTCACACTTCTGAACTTTACATTCTGAGGGTGATGGGGTCGTGGAAAGGTGATCCTGGTTTCGGTTCTCTCCGGGCAGAGACACTGGCTGGCATGGTCAATGTGAGCATCCTCACCTGGGCACGGGAGCATGTGGGCCGCCACCCAGAGCTGTGCAGACATGTGCGGTACCCCGGGGCAGGTACCACAGTGGCAATGTGGGCTAGTGGAGGCACAGACAGAGTGGCTGCTGAAGCATGAGCATCTGTCACAGGGAACAGAAAGTTGTCTATGTGCCTCACCTCAAACCATCCTGTGCCACGTCATCCCTTTCATCCGGGGGTCCAAAGTCGGCCACTGCCAGTAACCGGTCTACCTGAAAAGAAAGCATGGGGGATGTCAGGCCACTGCTCTTGCCCTCTGCTTCCAAGAATCAGCACCACAACCTCTCCCACAGACCAAGTTTCATGGCTTCAGTTAATGCCACTGCGGAGACTTCTCAATGCAGCGATATGATAGATGTCTCTGTGATTCACACCCCTCGCTGCTGTTCTAACCTGTCATGACTTCCCCAACAACGGAGGTTTCTAGAACTTGTAACATTAGGCAAGTCTATGAGGAAAATAGCACTGGATGAATTGTGTGACTATTATTTACTGGTTTCTAAAGTAGTTTTGCAAGACGATTCCATTTTGCCACAGAATTTGTGTCTGGGAAAGGGAAGCTTGAAGGACTGTCAGAACAGACGCGAAGGTCAGTCACAGCCACAGGGGTCCACTCTGTGGGAGCGAGAGCCCTGAGCCAAAAGCAGCGGCACTCAGGAGGCAGAGACAGAGGCAGGTGCTTCTCTGTGAGTTTAAGGTCAGTCTGGTCTACAGAACAAGTTCTAGGCCAATCAATTGAGGCTACAAAATGACTCTGTCTTAAAAAAAAATAAAGGAAAGTAAATTAACTGAAACTTAAAATTTTACTCACTGAAGTTTTATAAGAACAAAAAAGCATAAAAGGAAACTATTTAGGTAGGGGAGATGGCTCAGCAGGAAAAGACACTTGCATCCAAGCCTGGTGACCTGAGTAGGATCCTCAGGACAGACGTGGTAGAAGATTGTCCTCTGACCTCCACACCCACTGGCTGTCGAGCTTTTATTTGTTTGTTTGCTTTTTGTTTTTCGAGACAGGGTTTCTCTGTATTGTTTTGGAAGCTATCCTGGAACTCACTCTGTAGACCAGGCTGGCCTCGAACTCAAAGAGATCCGCCTGCCTTTGCCTCCGGAGTGCTGGGATTAAAGGCGTGCGCCACCACCGCCCGGCTAGCTGTTGAGTTTTATACCAACCTGACACAAGCTAGAGTCATGTGGGAGGAGGAAACTTCAACAGAGAAAAAGCATTTTCTGGCCCGTGGACAAGCCTGGGGAGCATTTCCTTAGGCAGAGATTGATGTGGGGAGGGCCCGCCCACTGTGGGTGGCTCCCTGCCTGGGTAGAGGTCCTCTGGTGTGTTAGGAAGCCGGCCGAGCAAGCCATGAGCAAGGAGATAAGCAACACTGCTACACGGTCCCTGCCTCCAGGTTCCTGTCCTGTTTGAGTTCCTGCCATCAATCACCTCAGTGAGGGACCGTGATGGAGAACTGTGAGCTGAAATACACCCTCTCCTCCCCAAGCTGCTTTTGGTCATGGTGTTTTATCATATCATAGCATATGTTTTGCCATAACCACAGAAACCCCAACTGAGATACCCACACATACAAAAGTGAAAAAATATGGCTGGCTGGAGAGATGGCTCAGTGGTTGGGAACACTGGTTACTCTTCCAAAGGATTTGGGTTCAATTCCAGTACCCACACACTAGTTCCTGGGAATTAAATGCCCTTTTCTGTCCTCAGAGGTAATATAGGCATGTGATACAGTCATACATAGTGGAAAAACACTCATACACATAACATTTTTTAAAAAGATTTATTTATTTATTATGTATACAGTATTTTATCTGCATGTATGCCTCCAGGCCAGAAGAGGGCACCAGACCTCATTACAGAATGTTGTGAGCCACCATGTGATTGCTGGGAATTGAACTCAGGACCTCTGGAAGAGCAGCCAGTGCTCTTAACCTCTGAGCCATCTCTCCAGCCCATACATAACATTTAAAAAAATCTAATAAACATCAGGGCCTTTAATCCCAGCACTTGGGAGGCAGAGTCAGGTGGATCTCTGTGAATTCAAGGCCAGCTTGGTCTACAGAGCGAGTTCAAGTCTACAGGACAGTCAAGTTCAAGTCAGAGAGAAACTCTATCTTGAAAAACAAAAACAAATAAAACTAACAAATAAATAAAGGCTCATTCTGGATGTATACGAAATTTAAAAAGAAAAGCAAGCCGGGTGTTGGTGGCACATGCCTTTAATCCCAGCACTCGGGAGGCAAAGGCAGGTGGATCTCTGTAGTTCCAGGACAGCCTCCAAAGTCACAGAGAAACCCTGTCTCGAAAAACCAAAAAAAAAAAAAAGAAAGAAAGAAAAACAAACAAAAAGCTAATTATTTAAAAAGAAAAGCTCACCTCAGCCAGAAGTATGTCTTTTTTGTCTTGAATAAACATTATGGGTGGAACATTTCTCAGGGTCTGCTGAGACATCAGAAGGTGCCTGAGGAGAGAGGAGCCAAACACAAACTACATCAAACTCACCAAATGACCAGGCTGCAAGGGAGACTTGCCTATTATAGAGGCAGGAAGGGAAGGAGAGGGAGGGGAAGAGAGGGGAGAGGAGGTAAAGGGGGAAGAGAGAAGCAAGGCTTTTCGGAGATGCCTTCTCTTTTTTTCTTTTGCTTTTTTTCTTTGTTTGTTTTGTTTTGTTGTTTGTTTGCCTCCTGAGTGCTGGGATTAAAGGTGTGTGCCACCACCGCCCAGCTCGGTGAGGCCTTTTCAAACTGCCTCATCACTAAAGAGCATAAGATGCACCATACGACAGCTGCTCTTCACTCGCCCAATGGACAGTGTGGATTGGAGCCCCACCTCTAACTACGGACTTACAGCATCCTGTACTCAGAAGATTCTCCCTGAAAGGACTCCAGCCTGATGCCCAGCATGCTAGGGATGAAGGATTTTCATACAGCTCAGTAATGTGATACAGCGCAGCCAAATGAGGTCCACACCCTGTAATCCTTTGAAACTTTGACACCAACTTCTGAGCAATTGTAATAGTCTCACAGAGGCATTCGATGCAGCTAACTTTCTGATGGCCTCCATCCAAAATCACACACGTTTAACAGAAGCAACGAGATCAATCCTTCTCTGATAACTGCAGACACTCTCTGCGGAAGTGTATGCCCATTGACCCTTGCAGAGAATACAAGACAGCACACAGATAGACGAACAGACGGACATGCTGGAGGAGATGGAGGTATATGGGAGGCACCCAGCTCTGAGATGTGTTGCTAGCTGGATTTCTGTCTTTTTCTTTCCTTAAACTGAATAAGTGTACGGGCAGGTTGGCAGGTTTTTGTTGGGGAAGTCCTGTGTATATGTCAATAAATTACTGCCTCAGCTGAGGCAATGCCTCCATGAGATCCAGCAGTGAGGCATTTTCTCACTTAGTGATCAATGGGGGAGGGTCCAGCCCATGGTGGGTGGGGCCATCCCTGGGCTGTTGGTCCTGGGCTTTATAAGAAAGCAGGCTGAGCAAGCCAGAGGAAGCAAGCCAGAAAGCAGCATCCCTCCGTGGTCTCTGCATCAGCTCCTGCCTCCACGTTCCGCCCCTGTTCCAGTTCCTGTCCTGTCTTCCTTCAATAATGAGCATCAGTGAGAAATGTGAGCCAAATGAATCCTTTTCTCCTCAGCTTGCTTTCCGGTCGTGGTGTTTCATCACAGCAACAGAATTGCTAACTAAGACACTGAGTGAAACTTGGCTCAGTTCATCAATCTGCAAACTTCTGGGTCCAGGATTCTTCACTATCTTAAATAATTGAGAAGCCGGGCGTTGGTGGTGCACGCCTTTAATCCCAGCACTCGGGACGCAGAGGTAGGCAGATCTCTGTGAGTTCGAGGCCAGCCTGGTCTACAAAGTGAGTTCCAGGACAGCCTCCAAAACAATACAGAGAAACCCTGTCTCGAAAAACCAAAAAAAAAAAAAAAAGAGAATGGCCAACAACTTTCTTTTCTTTTTTTGTTTTCTGATTTTTTTTTTTTCCAAAACAAAGTTTCTCTGTGTAGCCCTGGCTGTCCTGATCTCCCTCTGTAGACCAGGCTGGCCTCAAACTCACAGAGATCCACCTGCCTCTGCCTCCTGAGTGCCGGTATTAAAGGGGTGCGCCACCACTGCCAGACCAACAACTTTTTTTTAATGTTGTTCTATTGATGTTTACTACACTATAAATTAAACCTGAGAAACTTCAAAATGACGTATTTTAAAAGTCATTTGAAGTAATAAACCTATTAAGTGCTGGCACAAACATTTTTAATGAAAAATGGCTTTTTACAGAAGTAGCGGGGGCCGTGTGTGTGTGTGTGTGTGTGTGTGTGTGTGTGTGTGTGTGTGTGTGTGTGTGTGTGTGTGTGTAGAATACCCTAGGGGAGGGCTCTGCCTCAGCAGACATCAGAAACCTACCTGTGTTTCCCACCGAGGGCCAATTTTTTTGTTTTGTTTTGTTTTTTTGTTTTTTGTTTTTTTTTTTGTTTTTCGAGACAGGGTTTCTCTGTAGCTTTGGAAGCTGTCCTGGAACTCACTTTGTAGACCAGGCTGGCCTCAAACTCACAGAGATCCACCTGCCTCTGCCTCCCGAGTGCTGGGATTAAAGGCGTGCGCCACCAACGCCCGGTGAGGGCCAGTTTTTAAAATAGTGTATTTTTACGTTTCCAATTGTTCATCCAGGATACTTTTAGGTGAACGAGGCACTGTGTAGGCATGGGCAGTAACCATGGGCAGCAGTGCAATAAGAAACCAGCTTTAGCACAGTGAGGCAGACAGAGTGTCCTAGTATTGCCAACATGCTTCTTGCCTCACAGAGCCCTGAAAGGACCTAGGGCTAGGGAGCCCTACATAACTGTTGAGAAATCTGGTTAGATTAGGTCTTACAGGAAAATGTAACCTATACTCTAAAATTAAGGAAATGCTTCCAAGATTTTCCCTAAAAGCCAAAGTCCTCAATGAGAACTTTTAAGTTTACCTACAAACAGCCAGGGCCCTTAGGGTTGCAGCAGAAGGCAGGACTTGTAGAAAGCAAGCCCGTCCATCACCTTATATAGGCAGCGCTCCTCTGCAGGACGGCCTCCGTGTGCCTGTTCTGGTCTGCAGAGACGCCTATCTTCCAGTACACTCGGCAGGCGGAGAAGTCTGAAGTCACAGAGACCTGAGGTGCACCCCAACTGCAAGTTACTTTAGGCTTACAGTCTTCCCAGTCCACACAGTAAGCTGCAGCTAAGAACGACAGTCTCTTTTGCCTCTTATACCCAGAAGGTTATTCTAGTAATGCCAGCCAGAGACCCCAGCATTCAAGGTGGGGAAGTAGGGTCACAGACACCCAAGCTCACCCCCATGTACCTGCTGCATGGTAATCTCTCCAGACGTAGGGAATTGGAAATGACCAATTGCCACCTGCTTCGACAACTCGGCCCCTTCTAGGAAAGACGGAGGACCCCTCACTATCCTCAGCCCCTTCTAGGAAAGATGGAGGACCCCTCACTATCCTTATGAGAACAAAGCCGTGGACACCGCACTGCATCCCTAAACTTCTAGTGCTTTGTCTCATCACACCGGCTGCTGCTGTAGTCACAGGTACCTCACCCGAGCAGAGAAAAGCTCTGCTTCTGCACCTTGTCCCATGACTTAAGTCAGACTTGACACCACCTCTGCAGCCCAAACCCAAGACCTTAGGCATGACCAATTCAGATAAAACTAAGCCCGTGCCCTCCTGTCCCCAACACTGGCCTGGGCTCACCTTGGAGAGCTCCACATTCAAGTCATAGACTTCCTGGCTCACTTCAGGCGTGCACAGCAGTTCTGTCAATGCCTTGTAGAGAAGGCCATTCAGGGCCCTGAGACGTACGGTGTCTTCCTTCCTGGCCTTCTTTAAGGTACTTTTCGTGAGGAACTCAAACTTGGATGGCTTGTGAGTCAAGTGAGACCCTAGGGACGGACCTTCATACCAGAACTTCTTTCTGTAGCAAGAAAGCAAAATTTAGATGGTGGGTGCTGGAGAAGTGGCCCAGTGGTCAAGAGCATTAGTTACTCTTCCAGAGAACCCAGCTTTAGTTCCCAGCACAATCACTGTTCCCATGGAATTGGACGCCCTCTTCAGAACTCCACAGATACCAGGAATGCACATGGTGCACAAAACATACATTCTGGCAAACACATATATAATAACACATACAATAAACGGTTTTTGTACTGAACTGAACTCCTGGAGTCCAGTGACAGAGAGGGAGGACTGATGAGCAAAGGGGTCAAGATTGGGCTGGTGAAACCCAGAGAAACAGCTGACCTGAACAAGGGGGAGCTCTTGGACCCCAGACTGATGGCTGGGAGGCCAGCATGGGACTGACCCAGACCCCCTGAATGTGGGTGTCAGTGAGGAGGCCTAGATAATCTATGGGGCCTTGGGGAGTAAATCAGTATTTATCCCTGGTATACAAATGGACTTTGGGTGCCCATCTCACAATGAGGGGATGCTCTCTTAGCCTGGACTCTTGGGGGAGAGCCTAGGCCCTGCCCTGAAGGAAATGACAGACTCTGGAGATCTCTCATGGAGGGCCTCACCCTCCCTGGGAAACGGAATGAGGATTGGGTGGGGGGCTGGAGGGCTTGGCTGGGGGGGGGCGGGGGAGGCGAGGAGGGAGAGGGAGCTGGGATTGACATAAGAAGCAAGCTTGTTTCTAATTTAAATTTAAAAATCCAATGCAATAAATAAATGGTTTTCATTTGGTTAGTTGGTTTTCTGGCCTCTAACTCACACAGATAACCTGCCTCTGCCTCCCAGTGTGTGTTTAAAGGTGTGAGCAAATCTCTAAAACTCATATACATATGCCAGGCAGTGACAGCACACACCTTTAAACCCAGCACTAGAGAAAGAGAGGCAGGTGGATCTCTGTGAGTTTGAGTCCAGCATGGTCTACAGAGTGAGCTCCAAGACAGCCAGGGCTACATGAAGAAACCTTGTCTTGAAAAACCACATACTTGTGTACATGCACACACACACACACACACAAACCCTCATATACATAAGTCTTTAAAAGGGGGTCTGCTTTTTAAAAAAGTTAGATGGTATAGTTATGAAAGTTAAGCAAAGAGTTGCATGTACTAGGTCAAAAGACTATATATATATATATATGACACTTCAAGCCGGGAGTTGCTGGCGCATGCCTTTAATCCCAGCACTTGGGAGGCAGAGGCAGGTGGATCTCTGTGAGTTCGAGGCCAGCCTGGTCTATAGAGTGAGTTCCAGGACAGCCTCCAAAACAATACAGAGAAATCCTGTCTCGAAAAACAAACAAAAACTATGATACTTCAAGAGTACCGTGCTTCCATGGGACATAGACAGGGCCACGTTAATGGGAACCTAAGGACCACTGAAGTTTAGTGGAAAACAATGTGGCTGTGGGGATGGGACAGAAGACAGTTCTAACACAACCCTGTAATTTTGACTCTTGCTTGTATACAGTGAGAAGATGGAAGGGCCTTAAGGTTTTATCCCCAAATTTCACGAAAGCGCTATGCCTCATTGATCATTCATGAAGATGAAGGTTGACGCTTCCGAAGCGCCCCACTGAACAGTTAGGAAATTGAGGGAAGCCACACTGCACACCGTTAGGGCAGGAGGGAGTTTCAGGATGGTAGGGGAAGAGGACAAGCCTCCAGATAAACACAAAATGCCTACAAGTAGAGGGACCAAAGGCCAGATATGCCAGTAAAGGTATGAGCACACCCTGCTCCCACACCACGTTTTCCAGCTCCGGAACCTGGACTCCTCTAAGAATGGCTGGTTCTTAGGGCTGGGGGTGGGGGTGGGGGGCACTGAACAGCGGTAAACACAGTGGCTAGCTATGCCCTTGATAAAACAGGTTTTCCTCTGCTGCTTTCCCCCAACTCCACAGCCGACATTTAATCACGAAGAAAACATCAAATCCCAGTGGTGTGCAACCACATAACTTCCAACCAGGACTTCTCAAAACTGTTACAGCTGTCAATAAAACAGGGAAAGACGGAACATGTCAGCCTAGCTATTGTGTCTGAATAGGAAAGGACATTAAGGATACCACATCAACTTAAGTTCTGTTAGAGAATCTGAGGCCACTTCCTCAGTAAGTCTAAAACCACCTGTAACATGTTAAAATAACCCCAAAGTATAGACTGGCTAACCACACTTAGTAGACTCTAAGAGGCTGTGGAAATCGAAGTGCTTTTTTTTCTTGTTTTATTTTGTTTTCCGAGACAGAGCTTCTATGCTTAGCCCTGACTATCCTGGACCTCATGTAGACCAAGGGTGGCTATGAACACCGAGATCCCCCTGCCTCTGCCTCCCGGGTCCTAGCATTAAAGGCGTACGACGCCATCGCCCCGCGAAATCAAAGTTATCTCATCATATATTTATTACTAAAACTATCTAATTACGACAAATTTTATGCAGTGTGAAGTTTCAGGAGGCTTAACACCGTATAAAGATAATGTAGAGTGGGGACGCGGAACTTGTCAAACTGCAGGCGATCTGCCAATAATCCTCTTACAAGAATATAGCATGCCGCCCACCGACACACACACTAACATCTATCCCCACGGTCCCGACCCAGCCCCTTGTGGACTTCTGTCCTCTGCAGAAACCGCCTCCATCCAACCGTGCACCAGGTGACCGGGCCCGCAGCGGACCCTGGCAGTGCATACCTGGTTTTCGAGGCAAATTTCTTGATCAAATTCTTGCTCCCGCAGGAAGCAACAGAGGTGTGCAGGGCCTGCGCGCGGCCGGGAAAAAGCGCGGCCCCAGGGCCGCCTCGGAGGGTCTGCAGCCGGGTGCAGGAGCCCCTCAGGCCTGCGGCCCCGGCCCACATCCCTTGAAGCGCGCGTTCTGCAAGCCCGAGTGGGTGCAGGAGTGACGGACGTGTGAACCTGAGACGACTAAAGAGGCGACCCGCGATCGTAGGACGGGAAGGCCACACTCGTGTGGGAAGGGCTAGCCGACGGGTGGGCGGGGCTACGGCGCGGAGTTATGACTGCATGGTGGGCGGGGCGCCAACAGTGGGCTGTGTGGCTCGGGCCCAAGCCACCTAGGATTTTTTTTAACCCAGTATTTATTTTGTTATTTAATTATATGAATGCAGGTGTTGGGCAGGGGGTGTAATGCATAATGCAGGCGTTGGGGAGGGGGTGTAATACAGAATGCAGGTGCAGTCGGGAGCCAGAAGAGGGCGTGGGATCCCCTGGAGCCGGAGTTTAGAGAGTTGAGAACCGCCTGATGGAAAGCTGCACCCCTCTGGAAAAGCAGCCAGTGCTCTTTAAGTTTAGCTTTCTTTTCGGCCACTCCCAGCTTGTTTTAAATCAAGGCCGTGGTGACCAAACTTTAAAGAGCGCTTCAGAAACTGGACGGGTTTTTGGCACGTTTTCACCACTAAAGAAGGAACGTGTTTGAGGAGACAGTTGATTCAAACATGCAATGCAACCACGTATGGAGACAGTATATGACGGGTTGATGTACTAGGCCTAAGATATTGTAAAAGTAAAAACCAGGCAGACAAAGAATTAAGGCTTTGCATCCAGGCACTTTAGGTGAGGAGATGGAAGGGAGATGGGCCTAACTCCACCGCCTGCAGTCTTCCAAGGACTGTTTTTCCTTCGTTACTATCGTTGGCTTTCCTGCCCTACTTAGCAGTCATCTCTTCATTGGGGAGAAAGTTTAGTACAGGGATGTATCAGAATGTACCAAGACGGGAGGTAACATGGTCTGCCAGGAAATCAGTAGGTCTAACCCAGACTTTTCACCCAAATTCAAATTAAAACAAACCTAGTGTTTCCATTTAAACCTGCTGTTTTTGGGCAGAGACTTTGCAGTGAGCTGTTAAGGGCAGAGACCTATTCTTCTAGCTATTTCTCCAGGTCATTCTGTCCTGGGTAGCGAGGGAAGTCATGTTCATCAATAGTACAAGCAGTGAGTGCTTTAGGTAAATCGTTAAAAAGAAACCAACAAACCAGAATCTAATAATGGGCCTTTTCTACCTTATTCTATTTCAGTAGGGTATGAACACCGATGTTTTACCACAGTGACCAAAGGGCTTGTTGCATGACAGCACATTGAAAAACAATCTCACAGCAAGCCTGTGAACAGAGACAGGTAACTGGCTTTGTCTTGCTGTGGCGTTGGAATCCACTAGGAAAGACTGAAGACTTAGACTCAATTCAATTTTAGATTAAATGAATTTATTCTTACTGCTAGCAAGGCAGCACCCTTAGAGCCAAACAGCATACTGTGCAGAAGGGGATTAAGGTGTTTTGTTTTCTTTTGTTTTTTGTTTGTTTTTCGAGACAGGGTTTCTCTGTATTGTTTTGGAGGCTGTCCTGCTGTCCTGGTACTTGCTCTGTAGACCAAGCCTCGAACTCACTGAAATCCACCTGCCTCTGCCTCCCGAGAGCTGAGAATAAAGGCATGCACCACCAATGCCCGGCGTTAAGGTGGGGTTTTAAAGATGGATATAAGAAAGGTGTGTCTTACAACTATCCATGGAATCTACAGACAGGCAGAAAAAGTGTTTGACTTCCTTCAGTTGTTTTTTTTTTCTTTCCCACTATATAGTAATAAAAGGACTGTCTTACGGGGCAGTGGTAGTGTACACCTTTAATCCCAGCAGAGACAAGCAGATCTCTGAGTTTGAGGGCAACGTAGTCTGTAAGAGCGAGTTCCAGGACAGCCAGGGATACACAGAGAAAATATGCCTTTGAACAAACAAAAAGATCACTTCATCCTTTGCCCATAGTGATGAGTAAGAGTTACAGAAGCAAAGGCAGCCGCTAATACCTCACAGCTCATTATCCTATTGTGATCTCACCCACAGGCCACTAGGATCTCCCAGGCATTAAGGGATATTAATTAAGTAATATGCTTGGCTCCGTATTAAGTTTCTTTAGCCACCATAGGGGGCCTGTGTAAAATACTATTCAGGTCTGAGTACTCTAATGACTGGGATAGAACAGTTGATGTCTGAGCAGGCAATAACACAGTGCCAACAGGTTAGGGCTGGCTGTCACATCCCCACAGTCCAAACTGACTTGGATCACCCATCTGCCCCCAAAAACAGCCAGATGTGTCAACATTTGTCCATAGTGACATATGATAGACAGACAAGTGGTTGTTGCATGAGAGAGGTATAGAACATGCCTGTAGCCATTTGTGGTGGCTCATATGTGCATTCCCAAGAGTTGGGAGGCCAAGGTAAGAGGATTGCTTTAAGGGCCAGCCTGAGCTAGATCTCAAAAAATAAAGGAAAAATCCTTTGTATTTCTTAATAGCTTACTCTGTGATGAAACTGAATTGACATATGGTATAACTCCTCCATATAAATATACCATATGGATATGGGGAGTTTGAGATAAAGCTTCAGTTTCAAGATATTTTATCAGTGAAAAATAACTAGAAAGACTGGAGTTAGTTAAATTCTATACTAAATGGTTCAGTCTAAACTCACCATCTAGTATAAATACTGTAGATCAAAAGTTAAGGTGATAAAATGTCCAGAGGGTGTGGTGACACACAACTGTGGTCCTTTATAATGGGCATGTACGTAGGTACTGCTTTTGCTAAAAAGCACTAACATCTCTCTTGGGCCCACAAGGTAACAAAGGGCAGGATGAGAGCTTGGCATCCCTGCCTGCATTTTCCATCTCTTTTGTCTTAAACTGTGGACCAGGCTCCTGCCTAACTCTGTAAGGTGGCACATTAGCCACTCAAGGAGAACCTATCTAAAAGTTGGTGATACTGAACCTGCTGCCCTGCTTCAAGACTACAGCACAAAAATAGAGTCGCCGAAGCCGGGCGTTGGTGGCGCACGCCTTTAATCCCAGCACTCCGGAGGCAGAGGCAGGCGGATCTCTGTGAGTTCGAGGCCAGCCTGGTCTACAAAGCAAGTCCAGGACAGCCTCCAAAACAATACAGAGAAACCCTGTCTCGAAACCCCCCCCCAAAAAAAATAGAGTCGCCGAGGCATTTTGCTGTCGATATTTGCAATGTCCTATCCCAGGTATCCCAGCATCACCTGAAAGACTCCTGACACATCCTTAACCTGAGGTCATCCTGCATTCTAGGAACAACAGAACCTTAAGGAATAACCACTTTGTGATGATTACCACCCGAAACAGGAGCAATTACCTCATAGGAACTTACCTGTGCTCTTAGTCCACCTTGTAGAATAAACTCTAAGAAAATGAATAACCAGACTGCAGTTTAATCAAGACCGCTTAGTTCTCTACAGCTCTTGATATCACCCACATTCTTGCCATATCTATATCTTAAGCCCACTCTGCATGGTGTACACACTTGCAATCCTAGTACTTTTGGAAGTGGAAGCCTGTAGACCAGAAGTTCATGGCCAGCCTGGGATACTTAGGACTCTATGTTGGGAGAAAAAAAAAGACAAAAAAAAATCTGTATCACCGATCAATAATACAGTGATGGGCTGCCATGTTTAATTTCCACCTTCCCAACCCCCCTTTTCATCACTGTTTTCATTTGCTTTCTTTTTTTTTTTGTTTTGCTTTGTTTTTCGAAACAGGGTTTCTCTGTTTTGAAGCCTGTGCTGGAACTCGCTCTGTAGACCAGGCTGGCCTCGAACTCACAGAGATTCGCCTGCCTCAGCCTCCTGAGTTCATTTGCTTTCTTTTTTCTTTTTTTTTTTTTTGATTTTATGAGACAGGGTTTCTCTGTATTGTTTTGGAGGCTGTCGGTCCAGCCTGGCCTCGAACTCACAGAGATCCACCTGCCTCTGCCTCCCGAGTGCTGGGATTAAAGACGTGGGCCACCACCGCCCGGCTCATTTGCTTTCTTTAGGGAAGATGGCTGGAACTAATGTGTTGGAGTTCCCTGAGTCTATGACTCTGGTTACAGCTTGAGTCCAGCATTTGTGGCCCAGCCCAGGCAACATAGAGAGATCCTGTCTCAAAAGCGAACAGATGCAGGCAGTTGCTTTACAGTAAGTTACTTGTACGTGCTTCCTGACTCTTACACTGTGTCCTTCTGTGTCTCTGTCTCATCTTTGGGGCTCACAAGCTTCCTGGTGCAGACGCCAGCTTCTGCACCTAGAGACCTACAATAGTCACGAGGGACAGGAAACAATGGCAGCCCTATCTCGCACCTGGAATTCAGCCTCCTGAAAGCTGCTACTGGATTTCTGATGCAAACATTTAGTCGCAGTGGTAACTTTTAGGATAATCTATGCATGTGATGACAGGACACACTAAGTCCACTTCTGTCTCCCATCTGGGCTAGAGAATCAAACTGACACAAGCCAGGTAAGCAGGAGGAAAGTATGTGAAGTTTTTAAATCCAAGTGTCATGCTGCATGGAGGAACTATAGCTCCACTGGTGGCCGGTCACACAACCTGCATTGGACAGGGCAGTAGGGCCTGAGTATGGCAAGGTCTAAGGGCTAAAACCAGAGCAGTCCGCTCATAGAGAGAGGTGTAGCTGGGGAGAGATAGAAGGGACCTTTAGCAATGTTTAAATAGTGTCCCCTGCTCAGTGACTGGGGTAGTACAGGATTGTCACTTCAGGGGAGAGCTCTGTAGCCCAGGCTGACCTAAAACACTAACCTTCAGCATCTCAAGTCCAATGTTGTAGGTGTGCACCACCATGATTGACTAAGAACAACTTTTCACAGGAATTTCACCTCCTTTCAAAAAATAATACAAGTCAGGGATTTGTGTGTGTGTGTGTGTGTGTGTGTGTGTCTGCTAACGTTTAAGTGCCTTTAATTCAAAATTCAAAATAAATAAGAGCAGCATGTTTAGAGGTTTATTTTGAACTTCTTTATAGCAAAATGTATTGAAACTGGCCATTTTTTCAGCATAAAAATAAAACAATACTCATTGCTGTCTATGCGATGAATTAAAGTTTTAAGTTACTCAAGGTTAATCTCATCCACTTAGCAGGCCCCTGGTACAGCAACACATGTTGCTGGGTGGCAGAGGCTCTAGGGGAAGTGCTGGATGGTAACGATGAAAATGGTGAAGGTGACAACAACATCGATAACAGAACTCAGCCATCTGCAAAGAAGCTGTTGTAGAATGCTGTGCCAGAAACATGGACCAGTCTGTGTCTTCCCACAATGCCGGAATGTAGTGAATAGCAATAGAGCCATAGCTATGCCTCTTTTGTTCACTTTACCAAGTACTCTTGATTTCCTATTGCTTATTGGCAATATTGATATTAACTCTTAGGGGACACATTACACCTCACATGTAAGGTATGTACATGCATGTGTGTGTGTGTGTGTGTGTGTGTGTGTAGGTTAACAGAGGCTACAAAAGTGTGTGTGTGTTGGGGGGTTAACAGATGCTACAAAAATTTTAAAGAGGTCTCATAGTTCAAAAAGGCCTTACTGGGGACAGAAGTGGTTAGAAAACATAAGAAATTCAGCTGGAGACCTGCTGGGATTTCAGAGCTGAGCTCCAGGGTCTCAGGTATGAACATCTAAGCTGACCTGAAGATTAGAGCTGAGCCGCAAAGACAACTGGACTATGGAAGGCAAGACACGGAAGCATGGAGTTAAGGTGCAAGGCTAGTCTCCAGAGAGATGATGAGCAGGGTGGATGTGTCCAGAGAGATGATGAGCAGGGAAGATAGTGTCCAGAGAGATGATGAGCAGGGAAGATAGTGTCCAGAGAGATGATGAGCAGGGCGGACAGTGTCCAGAGAGATGATGAGCAGGGTGGATAGTGTCCAGAGAGATGATGAGCAGGGTGGATAGTGTCCAGAGAGATGATGAGCAGGGTGGATGTATCTAGAGAGATGATGAGCAGGGTGGATAGTGTCCAGAGAGATGATGAGCAGGGTGGATAGTGTCCAGAGAGATGATGAGCAGGGTGGATGTGTCCAGAGAGATGATGAGCAGGGTGGATGTGTCCACAGAGATGATGAGCAGGGTGGATGTGTCCACAGAGATGATGAGCAGGGCGGACAGTGTCCAGAGAGATGATGAGCAGGGTGGATGTGTCCACAGAGATGATGAGCAGGGCGGACAGTGTCCAGAGAGATGGTGAGCATGGCGGATAGTGTCCAGAGAGATGATAGCAGGGAAGATAGTGTCCAGAGAGATGATGAGCAGGGAAGATAGTGTCCAGAGAGATGGTGAGCAGGGTGGATGTGTCCACAGAGATGGTGAGCAGGGTGGACAGTGTCCAGAGAGATGGTGAGCAGGGTGGATGTGTCCAGAGAGATGGTGAGCAGGGTGGATGTGTCCACAGAGATGGTGAGCAGGGTGGATGTGTCCACAGAGATGGTGAGCAGGGTGGATGTGTCCACAGAGATGGTGAGCAGGGTGGACAGTGTCCAGAGAGATGGTGAGCAGGGTGGATGTGTCCACAGAGATGATAGCAGGGCGGACAGTGTCCAGAGAGATGAGCAGGACGGAGGATCACAGTTGGAGTGGCCCCATCAAACAATGAAATTGGTGATGAGTTGATGTACCACAGGCAGACAAAAGTACTTTGCCTCCTGTTGGCCACTTGATATACACACTGGATCTTCCAATCAGGATATATTATGTGTGGGAAGAATTTATTTACCACAAAGGCAAAAAAAGAACCTAAATGCCAATGAACTATAAGAGAAACAGTATATAACAGTGTATTCATTTAATTGAATATTGAAAGCCTGTAAGAGGAAATACCAATGTTAGCTACAACATGTGTGGACTTGGGAAGGCTGCTAGGCATAATCACATAAATTCCATTTATCTGAAATGTCTAGAACAGGTCAGTCTACAAGCAGAATATAGACTAGTGATTGCTAGAGGATGACGACGTAAGGAGACAGGGAAAAAAAAGTTGCCTTTTCTTTTAAGAGTGACTTTTACCCTAAAATTCGATTGTAGTCTCTTCCACAGTTCTCTGACCTTACCTGGGTGATATTTAAACTATATACACAGTATATGTCAACAAAAGTTTTGGTGTTTAAAAAACTTATTTATTTTTTTTGGTTTTTCGAGACAGGGTTTCTCTGTATTGTTTTGGAGGCTGTCCTGGACTTGCTTTGTAGACCAGGCTGGCCTCAAACTCACAGAGATCCGCTTGCCTCTGCCTCCCAAGTGCTGGAATTAAAGCCACCAATGCCCGGCTTAAAAAACATTTATTTTTGAAGCAGGATCTTACATATTTTTGACTAGCCTCAAACATACTATGTAGCACAATAATGAACTGGAACCTAAAAAAGGATTTATTTTTTATGTGTATAAATGTTTTGCCTACAGGTATTGAAGGGACCAGAATCTCACCCAGTCCCTTGCTTTAGCAGCCATGACAGGCTGCAGAAAAGACAAAGGCCCCTGATTCAGCAACATGAGCTTAGTTTTCAGCCTTCTGACCTTGCAGGAGCTGCCCTAGGTCAGATACCCTCCGTGTGGCAAGGAACCAATCAGAAGTTAGCTGAGGTGCTTTACAGTAAAAGTAGCTTATCAGTGCCATGCAGAGCATAGCAACCACCCTGGGAGGGCCTATAGGCCATAACAACCAGCTGACCAATCAACATAGGACAGGCTGCCCAAGCCCGGAAGCCTACCAATCCTGAGGCTGTTGCATACCCCTAGACACTCCCCTTGCTCCCCCCAATAAATTCCCTGCCTCACAGCCCCTTGGGGCCCTTCTCACGCCTGCAGTAATGTTGGACAAAGGACCTGAGTTAATTCAGTTAACTTGTTAATAATAAAGGACTCCTCGCTTATGCATCAGAATGTGTCTCTTAGTGATTTTGGGGTTCAGAATTTGGGCACAATAGTATGTAAGTGCACTGTCTGAGCCTTGTCCCTGAGAAGACTGAGAGGCTGGAAATGGAGTTATAGACAGCTGTCAGCTGTCAAATGGGTGCAGGAAATCGAATCTGACTCTTTTGGGAAAAAAATGCTTTTTACTTCAGAGCCATCCCTCCAGTCCCTTTTAAATTTTATCAAGAGATGGATATTGTTGTACAATACAAATGTACTTAATGCCAGTAAGTGGTTAACGTGACAAATTTATATACACATAAATATACACGTATACACGCACATAGATACACAGTAACGGAAAAGAAAATCAGTCCTACTTGTAAAAGCTTAAGATGGTTCAGGAACAATGTGACAGGTCTTGTAGGAAGGAAAGTGAGTTCTACTACCAACTGCGGACCATTATGGGGGAATGGATCTTTGAAAGAGAAATTAGGAGGAGAATAGCTGAAGCCAAGGAGATCTGACCTGTCTGGGGTAAGGCAGAGAACCACCGTCTGAAGGCGCTCAGAGTAGATTTTACACACGAGAGCACAGATAGGCCTAGGGAAAAGATGAGGTGCATGGCTGAAGGTTGGTTAGTCAAAGACTTGTCATGTTTCTCAGCACAATAAGAACTAATAGAGGCAAACCACCACCCCCACAGTACTAGGTGGTCATAAGATGGGGACATTTGGGCTTCGGCCAGCTTTGGAGCGCTTGCTAACGAGGATGGGCCCGGAGTTTGGCGGGACGCGCGGATGCTCGGTTAACCCCTCGGCGGGAGCAAACAGAGAGAACCAGAAGCTCGCCCGCGTCCTCACTGCGCATGCGCGCGGGGCAAGCGTGCGCTTGCGCCTGCGCAGCACCGATAGGAAGACGTCAGCGCGTACGCCGGAAGGCTCCGGGGCGCGGCAGGCGCTGGTGCTGCGCGGAGGAGCAGGCGGTCGGGCCGCGTGGGCTCTCACGAGGTTAGAGGTTGGCCGGTGTGGCCCCGTGGGGCTGGGGCCGCCGGGGTATGGTCCTCGTGGCGATGGAGGTACAGGGGTGTGGTCCCGGTGCGAGCCGAGCCCTGCGTAGGCCTCGGGCCGTGGGCCGCAAGTGGAGGTTTGAGGGTGGCGGTGGCCCGCGGGGTCCGCCGTGGGGACCTGGGCGGAGAGTCTGGGGAGCGGGCCGGGGCCTCGGGACCCGGGTGGGGTCGCGACCTCACAGCTCTCTGCACCCGCAGGCAGCTCGCGGCACCCGGCCGCGCAGGCCCGCTCAAGATGTCGTACATGCTTCCGCATCTACACAATGGCTGGCAGGTAGACCAGGCCATCCTTTCGGAGGAGGACCGCGTGGTCGTCATTCGCTTCGGACACGACTGGGACCCCACTTGCATGAAGATGGACGAGGTTCTGTACAGCATCGCCGAAAAGGTAACGCGCAGCATGTGCAGTTTTCTCTCGGCTGGGCACCGCAGCGCGGCCCGGACGCGAGGGTTCAAGCTTGAGTCCCGTGTTCCGTGCAGACCCATTGACTCACCAGAGAGAGGGAGAGACGGGGCTCGTGAACACGTGCGGGGAAGGTTTGTGCCAGAAATGGTTTCTTAAACTCTGAAGAGATTTATGACCCTCCTAAAGTGAGCCGTTGTGATGATGGGTTTTGTTGTAATGATGATCGGGGAAGGGGATTGTTCTGAGATAGGTCGAGATAATCGAGACGCACCTTGAATTCATTGCCGTGCAGACTCCGCCTCTTAGATGAGGAGCATGGCTGAAGTTTAGCCAAAGGCTTGTCCTGTTTCTCAGCACAGTTAAGATTACAGGTGTACCTACTGTGGACCCTGATCGTGTTTTTAAGGGTTTCCTCGGGCCGTGTGCGGTTACACACGCATTTACTCCCAGCACTCCGGAAGCTGAGGCAAACTCAGATCCAGGCCAGTCAGGACCTGTAAGCTGTGTGTATAGTGAGTGAGCAGAGTGAATTTGCAAGCTTTGTTGGGAGTGTTGGAGCTTACCAAGTAGTTTAACAGGATTGGCCTTTTCTTGGTAAGAGCAGAACTAGGTTAATATCGTGGTAAACTTTTAAACTTTTTTTGGGGGGGGAGAGAAGTGGAAAACGGATTTATTGTGTACCCAGGCTGACCTTGAAATTCTCCCGGCCTCATCACAAATCCTAGAACTATAGGCATGAACCTCCAAGCACTTTCTTAGGTAGTTTACTCTTTTTTTTTTTTTTTTTTTTTTTTTTGGTTTTTCGAGACAGGGTTTCTCTGTATTGTTTTGGAGGCTGTCCTGGAAGTCACTCTGTAGACCAGGTTGGCCTTGAACTCACAGAGATCCACCTGCCTCTGCCTCCCGAGTGCTGGGATTAAAGGCGTGCGCCACCAACGCCCGGTACGGTTTACTCTTTGTGAATTCCTTTAGACAATTTTAGGATGACTTAGGCTTTTGTAATTGTAACAATAGGGCTAATGGCAAAAATAGTAAAGTAATAAAATATTTAATGATACTAATCCATAAGTAATTTGAATATTTTGTTTTCTTGAGACAAGGGCCTTCCTAAGTGGCTCTGGAACTTGTGTAGACGAGGCCTAGATGTCTGTAGCCCTCGAAGACATCTGTCTGCCTCTTCCTCCATCTCCCTGTGCTAGGGATTTTTGTTTGTTTGGGGTGGAGGGCAGTTTTCTAGGCAGGATTTCTCTGTAGCTTTGGAGGCTTCCCTGGAACTATCTCTTGTAGACCAGGCTGGTCTCGAACTCAGAGATCCGCCTGCCTCGGCCTCCTGAGTGCTAGGGTCAACGGTGTTCGCCACCACCACCGGATCCAGGATTAAAAGCATTTGCCACCCTGCCTAGCCTGAGAGTTTGTTTTAAAGAAGAGTAAAACCTAATAGAACTGGTGAAATTGTTTCCCTCCCGAAGATGCTAATGTAAGCTGGCTTTAAAATGATTCTTATCTTCCAAATGGCTCCCCAATAGCATTATTACTTCATTTACTTGTGCTACAAGTGAAGCCAGGGCCTCGGCTACAAGTCACCATACCAAGAAATTCTCTGGAGTAAGACAGGAGTGTGTCTATGTGGGATATGTAGGGAAGGCAACTAACCCATGACTTTCCATGGGTTAGTTGTTTTGTTTCTGCTTTCAGATTTAGGAGAGAACTGTAGGGGACAGTTCCGACGGTCAGTTGTCACAGGTGTCTTGGGACTGCTTTTGAAGTGAGGCTCAGGAAGCCTTGTCAGAGAGGGTTTCGGGAAATTCAGAAACCCTCTGCTGGCAGTTAGGCTGAGGGCAGCAGTACTTCTCAGCCATCCCTGCCCTGTTCCTCTTGGACTCCAGCACAGTGCAGACCTGTGGGTGTGGCTGGGGGTGAGAGCAGCATTTCTCTCCTGTGCCGGCTGTCTTGTCAGTCAGGACTAGCGTCGAGAATGAAGTGGTTGGATCCATTACACAAACAAATGCTAAAACATCACTAAAAAGCAAGACCACTCTGTTGAGTCTGTTAGGGACAGCTAACTGTCCTAGCCTCAAGGTGGCATGAGCAGCTCGGGTGGGGTTTCCTGTCAGGATGGCTGGATATGATGCCCTTGGCTTTTCCCAGCTGAGTAGAACTTTTTTTTGCCAGATGTGTTCTCTTTCTTCATTTTACTGTGTCAGGTGCAGGTGACAACTATCAGTTCTATCTGATACATGTTGTATTTAGTATTGGGCTCATTAGTGTTGTTTTAAAATAGTTTTAGTTTTCTAAATTGCTTTTGTTCAAAAATTTGATTACTTTTTGTTTTCTCATTCTAACAGCTCTGGCTGTCAAGGAACTCACCCTGTAGACCAGGCTGGTCTTGAACTCAGAGAGATCCGCTTGCCTTTGCCTCCCCAGTGCTGGGATTAAAGGCATGTGCCACCATCGTCCAGCTCTTGGTTGCATTCTTAGTAAAGCCCCCGCCTTTCCCTTTTAAAAACTGTGGTGCTGGTGTGCTCAGCAAGAGGGCTGTCCCCCAGCTAACTTTACTCCACACACACACACACACACGTGCGCACACACGCTCAAGGTGTTTGTTAGCGATTATCATCAGTCCCTCTTCACCTTATTACCCATTGAGACGGGTCTTTTCTTAAAACTAGAGCTTGCCAATAAGACTAGTCTTGCTAGCAAGCTTGCTTCTGGGATCCCTGTCTTCATCTTCCAAGACTAGGATTACAGGTAGCTACCGTACCGTTCCTACCTTAATGTGGGTTTCTGAGGGTCTGAACTTGTGCCCTGCAAGCTGGTTAACCACTGAGCAGTCTCTTCCCTGTCTTTAATACTGTGTTTTAGTGTAGTTATTAAAAATGTAATTTGAAATAAATTTTAAAAGACTATTAATGTTTTGCTTTTTTAGTATTATGGCAAAATATAAATTTATAATTCTGGAAACTCTTGAGGATCAGAAGTTTTGAAATTTAAGATTTTAGTATAAAGAACAGTATAACTATTTAAAAATCTCCCTCCGCAGAAATGGAAGATAGTGGGAGATCTTTCTCATCTTGTATGAGTCCTGTTTGGATATCCCAGCTGTTTTAAAGTGAGTAAAAGTTCTGTGTTGAGGCTGGACTTGGGTGTCCTGTTCCCCCTAGAGTTGCTGCATTAGCCAGTGTGCTGCTTCCGCCTGCGCCCACCTCCACCTGGTGCCGGGCTAGTTTTGAGTTAAGTAGTGAAGGGAGAAAGATGGTAGGGAGCAGCTGTCCTGAAGGTCTAGAGCTTACTGAGCCAATTTCATGTGACTTAGAAGAGAGAGTATTTCGTGTACCTGTGATCTCCTTCCCTATTGGGTAGGAATATACTTAGCCACGGTAGTGCTCTAGAGATCAATATTCATTTATACTGGGACACAAAAATAGTGAGACAGTTTGTGTTAAAAAGCCCATACAAATGGCATTTAAAGTAGCTTTAGAGACATACTGACTGACATGTGATGGGGTATTATGAAAGAGATACTGTGGCTGGTGAGATAGCCCAACAGATGGAGGCATTGCCACACTGGAGCCCCCATCAAAGTCAAGAACCAACTCCAGGAGTTGTTCTCTGATCTCTACACGTGTGCATGGCATGTCTGTACCACATGCACACAAATTAGGAATGTAGATGTACGTACACAGTTTTAGAAAGCTGTACAAGACAAATGATATTGTTTGTAGAGCGACTAAAGAATAACATAAGGGAGCCTGTCTTATTAGTGACAGGAAGGGTTGAGTTAGCTGATCTTTGGAGCTAGGGCCTCAGACATAAGCAGAGAGTAAACTCGGATGTTACTGTGTGTGGAGCTTGTGTAAGATTGCCCCGGCTCAGACACATGCTCATTAGGAATCTGCCCATGCTTTTTAAAGCTCCATAACTTGTGGGACTAAATACACCGGGCAAATACAAATCAGTGTTTTTCCATTTCTTTTTAGATTTTCAAAATGGTTATTGGAGAAAAAAATTGAGAACATCTACTTTAATCTCAGTTTTATAGAAAACACAGGTGAAACTTTTAGCTAACTACAAATTAATAAATGGGTAGACAAGTAGCAGGAGAAACAAGTAGCTGAGTTTATATTCTAGTCCACATGGAAGCAAGAGCCAGTATCCAAGTAGCCAGTTTTGAGATGCTTTGCATACACCACTGTTGCAGATAAAATCCAGGAAGGTTCAGGAGTTAGCAGGGACCTGGGGAGGTTGGATGCTGTGTTGGTACTTTCTCAATTGTCACATGAGTATATAGCCTCATAGGCAGAGACCCCATTCTCACTAGGATTTCAGTCTTTAGCAAACCCTGCTCCCTAAGTCTTGTTGAATGAGAGCCTCTGCAAGCATGAGTACAAAATTAAGACTATGTAGTTACACCAAGGTCACATGACCAGGATACCTGTTAAATCCCTATTCAAAGATACACTTAGAGTGACAGTGCTGTGTTTCTTGAGTTTTGAAATACGCCTTTGTGTCAATTCCTCGAGGCAAACGGTGTTGGTGTCGCTTGTGCTCCGTGGCATCCTCTCTTGTTCTCCGGAGCCTGACAGGCCTGACTGCTGCCAAAATGAACATCCGCCGTGCTCGGCCAGATGACCTGATGAACATGCAGCACTGCAACCTGCTCTGCCTGCCCGAGAACTACCAGATGAAGTACTATTTCTATCACGGCCTCTCCTGGCCCCAGCTCTCCTACATTGCTGAGGATGAGGATGGGAAGATCGTGGGCTATGTCCTGGCCAAGATGGAAGAGGACCCCGATGATGTCCCCCACGGACACATCACCTCACTGGCTGTGAAGCGCTCCCACCGGCGCCTTGGCCTGGCCCAGAAGCTGATGGACCAGGCCTCACGAGCCATGATTGAGAACTTCAGCGCCAAGTATGTATCCCTGCATGTTAGGAAGAGCAACCGAGCAGCCTTGCATCTCTATTCCAACACCCTGAACTTCCAGGTTAGTGAGGTGGAGCCCAAGTACTATGCGGATGGAGAAGACGCATATGCTATGAAGCGAGACCTCTCACAGATGGCGGAGGAGCTGAGGCGGCAGCTGGTGCTGAAGAAAAGCAGATACCTGGTTCTGGGTTCCAAGGAGAATCAGGGCAACACACCAGGTTCTGAAGAGGCCTGTCAGCAGGAGAACCTGATCGGGGATGATAGCGGCAGTGACAGCAAAGACAGCACTGACGCCCAAGACAGCTTGCAGGACCTGGACTCCACCTCCTAGAGCCTGCTTGAGCGTTGTAACTCTTGCATTTCTAGCCACACTTCTCTTGGTAACCCTGGTGTGCTCTGCAGTACCTACTCTGGGATCATTTCACAGTGACCCAGATGGCTTCTCATTTTCAACGCTTAGCAGGAACCTTTCACGTAGCCTGACTTGATCATGAGGCACTCCTGGACACAGAAGCTGCTGTGCGGGAGCCAAGGAGTCTTGAGGACTGCCATGGCAGCACCTTCCTTGGCTTCTTCATGCTGCCATTGTGTTGTTTGCAGTTGTCCTGCACTGATTGTGTGTATCCTGTAGGGTTTTGTCTAGAATGCCAAACAGGAAGCAGGAGCAACATGAAAGCTCCCCGGCTTTTAGTGTTTGCCATTTATTTGGGTGTTCATTCTTGAGTAGGCAGGACCATCAAGTTAGTCCTTATGCCCTCTGCCTGTCTGGTGGAAGTTACCTACTCTTGCTTTCTCTGGAAACTGCCCTGCTCTCCCTCCCTTCCTCCTTTTGAAGAAGAATGCTCCCTTTCACAGTGGAAGAAGGTGACTTGAACTTCTATACCCAAGAATTTGTAGATCTTAAGGAAGGGACAAGCAGAAATGAAATTGTAATCTCTAATCTGAAGAAATAAAGCTACCAAAAAAGAATACATATTGGTTGTGAAAATTCATTGGTTAATCCTTAACCTAGCACTGTGTGTTTGGTCCCAAGGCCACCTCAGTGGAGGGAACAACTTCCACCCTTACTGGGTTGTAAGTTGATCTCAAAGTTGTGATACAAAGGAAGGTAAAAAAAGTTTCACTCTAATGGGGTTATAGCTCCTAGAATCATGTTGGAGG
The DNA here is from genome assembly GCF_017639785.1 of Mesocricetus auratus. NCBI lineage: Eukaryota > Metazoa > Chordata > Mammalia > Rodentia > Cricetidae > Mesocricetus > Mesocricetus auratus. The sequence continues at coordinate 33,055,570 of NW_024429198.1, forward strand.
AAGAACGGATTGTACGAACCAGAGGGGTCAAGGTCATGACGGGTACCCACAGAGACAGCTGACCTGACTTTGTGGGAGCTCGTGGACTCTGAACCTACAGCTAGGGTGCATGCATGGGACCAACCTAGGCCCTCTGCATGTGTGACAGTTGTGTAGCTTGGTCTGTTTGTGGGATTCTTAACAGTGGGATCAGGACCTGTCCGTGGCATTTGAGCTGGCTTTTGGGAACCTATTCCTCAAGCTGGGTTGCCTTGCCGAGCCTTGATGCAAGGGAGGAGTTTGGTCATGCCTTGTTGACGCTCATGGGAGTCCTGCTCCTTTCTGAAATAGACTGAGGAAGAATGGATGGAGGAGAGGAAGAAGGGGAAATTGCAATCAGGATGTAAAAATAATGAAAAAAGTTTTAATTAAAGTTTGGCTATAGACCAGCATCCAGTGTGGAAAACCATGTGATATTGTTGAAGTAGAATATTTGTGTGCTTATTTATAAAACAGGTGAGGTTTTCATTTTTGAGAGGACATGGTTCCTCTTACCAGTTTCTATTTTTATTTGGGGCACTGGACAGTCTAGATGGCTAAGGTATTCTGACCTTTCATTGGATTAGCAGTTAATCCTTTAGAAGCAGAGTTAGTCTTCTCATTATTGGCACTTTTAATTTTAACTTTGTTGTAATGCACATGAAATGTAGGTATTTCTGCTTTTTGGCACGTAAGGTCAACAGGCACTGGCAGAGTAAAGCAGTGTGGTGACATACCCCTTTGATCCCAGCACTCTGAGGCAGCTCTTCTTGGGTTCCAAGCCAGTCTGATGTAGAGAGTGAGTTCTGGTTAGATGGGACTACAGAGCAAGACCTGTGACTTGTGACTGCATTCACCTTAGCCCCGCATCCCAGGGCTCTCTAGGACCATGGGGAAACACAGCAGACCCATGTTGGCTGTTGACCCCAGAGAACGGGAATGAAGGCTGAGGAGACTCTTTCTTTCCCTGTCCACCTCTCCATCCTTTCCTGTGTGTCTCCGAGGAACTTGCTCATCTCAGAACTTGTGTGCAGCTGTTCCCTGTTTTGCCCCAGCAGGGGTTAGTCATAGCTTAAGTCCTGTCTGACTTAAGTTTTCAGTGACCTCAACACAGGTGTCTACTTGTTGGTTGGGTTTGGTGTTGGAGATTCCTGTGCAGGCCTCACACACTAAGCCCTGGCTCTGTGAAGGGCTTCTACACTAACACTGAAGCCCTTCACATCAGCAGCACCTGTGCTTGGACCCTGCTGGAAGCAAATGGTGGCCGTGAGGTGGTCTTTCCCAGCCCAGACTCAAATTCATTCCGAGCACCTCCTTCAAGCCGGTGTCCCAGTTGGTGCTTAAGCTTTCTCAGACTCATTTTGTACCAAGTGGACCTGGATACATCTTAAACCCAGTCAGTGTGCAGGGCCTTTGCAGATTGGCCCTTCAAGAAAGGTGCCTCGTTTTACTTTCCCCGACCACGAGCTAGATGATGGCTGCTCTCTTGTGTCATTGTCTTTTTCTGCTCCCGCTCCCCCCTTTGGTTTTTCAGTAGCACTGGTTGTCCTGGAACTCAGTCTGTAGACCAGGCTGGCCTCGCTCCCAGAGATCCGCCTGCCTCTGCCTCCCGCCCAGCTGCCTTTGTCTTTATAGGCAGAGTTCTCTCTACCTGAATGACTCCCACACTCTGAAGTTCTGCCTCTGCCTTTTTGAGTGGAATGGTTTCATGACTCAGCTCAGGAAATCTCATCCAGAGGTGTTTGGACAGACTTGGGTCCAGTTTCAGCTCTGCTGTTTTCCATGGGACTTGGTGCCACATGGTCTCTTTGAACCTTAATCTCTGTATGTGAAACACTAACGAGATCTCCAAGACTGTTGAAAGGATTAGAATTCATGAGTGACAAGTTTCTTGGGCCAATCCACCCTGAAATGCTTATGTAAGTCCTTATAGTATGTGTTTGACATGAAGTCTTCATCTAATGATGATGGGCCAGACTGAGCTTGACACAGGAGAAACATTTGTGTCTTCAAACAGGTTGGTGTTTGTTCAGGTCCTCTCCCTGGCCACTAAGTGCCCCCATATTTCAATGGTTGTGTGGTTGGTACTTAACTGTGTTTAATCCTGAGCAAGTTGAAGCTCCACGCCTTATCTGATTCTGTGGCCTCAGCTTTTGTAGTGAACTTTTTTTTTTTTTTTGGTTTTTTTTTTTTTTTTTCGAGACAGGGTTTCTCTGTAGCTTTCAAGGCTGTCCTGGAACTCGCTTTGTAGACCAGGCTGGCCTCGAACTCACAGAGATTCACCTGCCTCTGCCTCCCGAGTGCTGGGATTAAAGGCGTGCGCCACCAACGCCCGGCGAACTATTTTATTTTTAAAACCAGAATAGAGTGTGTTTACTCTGAAAGCTGGGTCCTGGTGACCTGGTTAATGGTTTCAACATGAGTATGATGGGAAAGATACACAGTCAGAATGAGATCAGCTAAGGTGTGTGCATGATGTATGAGGGCACCATGTTTCTGAAGTGATTAATAGAAAAGCTTGCATCCCTTGTGCACCATGATGTGCAGATAATGTACACACACTTCATGCACTATGACATGTACATGGCACATGTATTCCTTATGTACCATGTTGTGTGTGTAGGCACTGGAGCATGCACAGTGCACCATGTACCATGTTTAAGATCTCCACGAAAGCTGTAGATAGGTCGAGCCCTTGTTAAATGTAAACTGTCACTTTGTGGTGGCAGATTTATTAATTTCCTTACCAATTTCAAAAACACTACCAACACTAGAGTCTCTTTCCCACTCTCCGTGTGGTATTCTCCAGCTTGCCTGTGCTGTATCATTGGAAGCAGATTCCAGATGCCTTGGTACTCAGCATACATTTTCTAGACTGCATTTCAGATGGGGCTTGTTGTTTTTGTGGTTCTGTCAGTCCAGTCCAGGGCTTTGCATGTGCTGGTAAGTGCCCCACCACTGACCTACATTCCCAGCTGACAAGTTGAGAGTTTGGTTTGTTTTTTACAAGTGGCTTGGTGGGGGAGCACACTGGGCATTGAACCTAGGACCTTGCACATGTAGCAAACACTCTTACTACTAGCTTATATGTTAGTCGTATTAAGAAATAAAGGAAATAGGCATAATGGTGCATGTCTGCCATCTCAGAACTTGGGAGGATGGAGTAGGAGGATCACAAGTTCAGAGTGTGCCTGGGCTTCTGAGTTCAAGTGGAATTCAAGACCAGTTAGGGAAATTTAGTGAGACTTTCAAAATAACACAAACACTAGAACTATCTGAGTGGTAATATGCTTGTCTAGCAGGCCTGAGGCCCTGGGTTCAATCCTCAGTGCCACAAAGGAAAAAGCCCTCAAGTGTCTTAGCCAGGAGAGGTCAGTGCACACCTGTTATCCCTGCACTGCAGAGGCTGAAGCAGAAGGATCACACTTCAAGGTCCCCTTGGACTACCAAGCAAATTTGAATTCATCCTGGGCTACGTAATAAGATCCTGTCTCAGACAAACCCAAAACATACAGGATATGGAAAATGCTGTTTTTTGAGAGTGCGTGCCACAGCAGGAACGAAGCCAGAGGACAATTTGGAGGGAGTTGGTTCCCTTCATCATGTGGGATGCAGCGTCTTCAGGTTGTTGGCCTTGATGGCAAGAGCTCTTACCTGTTGAGCAATCTCTAGTCTTCAGCTGAGGAAAGTGAAGACCAAGTCAGAAGTATTGACACTTCAGGGACGTTAAAACAACTTAGGGAAGATCATGGAGTCAGATGAGCTTGTGCAAGGTAGTGATTTACTCGCTGAGGGCAGCCTTTTAAAGTTCTTGTGACAATAAAAAGGCAATAGGTCCAGCCAGGCGGTGGTGGTGCACGCCTTTAATCCCAGCACTCGGGAGGCAGAGGCAGCTGGATCTCTGTGAGTTCGAGGCCAGGCTGGACCGAAAGCCTCCAAAACAATAGAGAGAAACCCTGTCTCGTAAAACCAAAAAAAAAAAAAAAAAAAAAAAAAAATACAATAGGTCCAAGAATGGGTGTGTGTAGCAAGATGGCTTAATAGCAGGCAGGTAAAAGCATTTATTGCCCCATAAGCCTGATGGTCCGAGCTCAACCTCAGGACATCTCTGTGGTGGAAGCCTGACTCCTAAAGTTTTCCTTTGACCTCCCCATGCCTGCTGTGGTACACCCCCTTCCCCATACACAGACTCATAATAAATTTAAAGGTTTTTAAAGGAAGAATGGAAAATGGGAAAGTAGGTTGGATTGTTGGTTGGTACCACTCCTGGTAATGGCAAGCTGTCATTAGTGTCTTCAGTCCCCATGTTTCCCAGTGGGTGTTATGTAACCTTGTCCCTATTAACAGAGAGCAGTCGTGGAATGGTACCCACCTCATCTTGACCCTGACTAACTTCATCTGCAGTGACCCTCTTCCTGGAGTCACTTCTCAGTTTTGGGGTTGGGAGTGGAATTAAGATTCCTGGGCACAGTTCAATGACGATGTGACTTAGTTGTGCCTTTATATAGTGCACAGAGCATTCTAAGGAGCAAATCACACTCTGTGTCCTTAGGAAATGATGAAATATGTACGTAGATTTAAAGGCAATGTGCATGATGGATTTATTGATACTCCTAGAATCTCAGGAAGAAAATAACCAAAGAGGGCTAAAATGTGTAGCCATTTGATAGAATAACAGGCAGCTAAAAAAGTGGTTTTTGATGGAGGCTAAATATATGGCTCAGTTAGAATTCTTGCCTAACATGCACAAAGCCCCGGGTTCTGATTCTAGTGTTACCAAAAAACCAGGTGTGGTGTCAGCTTGTAATCTTGGCACTCAGCACTCAGGCAGGAGAACCAGAAGGTTAAGGTCATCCTTCGCTGTGTGTCAGGTGGAGGCCAGCCTGTCTTAAACAAAAGATGTCTTTGGAAATTTACACGAGAATGCATATAATTGAAACAGGACATAGATACAATATGATCATACTTTGTTAAAATGGTATAGTTTTAGATTATACTTAGGAAAAGATGGGGCAGAACTTAGCAAAAAACATTAACAGCAGTTGTGAGATTTAAGATAATTATAGTCTCTTTTTTTAAAGTTTTTTCTGAACTGATGAATTCGGACTAGAAAGTTCTTTGAAATTATAGAAAAATTCATTCATGGAATAGTAACTGTTTGCAAGCATTGAAGCAGAAGCAGTTGGGAAGAATGGATGATTGAATTTTTAAATCATGTTTAGAGCATGTTTAATTCATGTAATGGCTATTTGTCAAAGTACAAACTTACAAAAATTCATGTGGCTCATTGGTGAGTGAGAGGGCTGTGGACATTTTTGCAGGACTATTAACTTGATGCCTGAGACAAGTTTAGTTTCCAAGTAACTTGGAAATGTCAGAGCGAGCTGTAATTAGCACTAGCCAGGACCCTGCCAGGATCCTGGGGTTTTCCTCTGTCAGCTCTATGGGACAAATATTTAATAATTGGTTTGAAACAATGCCCAGTTACACAGTCTTGTTTTCGCTTTGATTGCTTTTATGAAATGAAAGCCAATTTGATATTTTAGTTTTTAAATCTCTTTCTAGGTTAAAAATTTTGCAGTTATTTATCTTGTGGATATTACAGAAGTACCCGACTTCAACAAGATGTATGAGTTGTATGATCCATGTACTGTCATGTTTTTCTTCAGGTATGTTTCTTCAAGCTGTTATTTAAATGGAATACTGTTGGTTTGGAAGTGTGATCAGACAGATTCTTTTGTTTAGAAGGAAGTCAGTTATGCAGTTTTACCACATGACAGTTAATGTGAATCTTTTAAATGATTTCAAAGTAGCAATTCCAGGTTTAACATTTGAGTCAGTAACAAATTATACTGTGCAGAAACTGGTGTGAAGTATAATTAAATGGAAGACATCCTTATAGGCATTTAAGATGCCTTCAAATAAAATCTGCTGGTGAGTAAACCTTTTATTTTTTTATTTTTTATTTTTTTGGTTTTTCGAGACAGGGTTTCTCTGTGGCTTTGGAGGCTGTCCCGGAACTCACTTTGTAGACCAGGCTGGCCTCGAACTCACAGAGATCCGCCTGCCTCTGCCTCCCGAGTGCTGGGATTAAAGGCGTGCGCCACCAACGCCCGGCTGTAACTTCACTGTTAAATATTATCACTGACTTTATTTGGTGTCTTTTGATAAAACTCAAGAAAATCTGAACTTAACTACTTTGCTTGTACAAGTCAACGTTGTTTTATCATCTCATTTGGAAAGAGATCTTTATTTGGCATTGGCACTGCTCAGCAAAAGTTTTTCCTATAATTACTAAAGCAGTTGGTATATAGTCAAAAGTAGTGTCCAAGTTGATAAGCAGGGTTGTGTGTTTCATCTTACACAGAGACACAGCAGTGTAAACTGGTTCTCGTGTATGAACTTAAGTTCTGGAGATAAGCAGGGCCAAATGATTCCCTCTAGGGTCTCACAGGCATGACTTGTGGAATGTCTGAAGTCCTTCCAGTGTCTAAGGCGTCTTGCTGCTGTTGGTGGGAGCCCCTCTGCCCTTTCTCAAAGGCTCCTCCCCAGTAATAAGGCAGCATCCATTGTCTGTCACAGTGAGTCCTGTTTATAGAGTCCTGACTTCCAGCTCCTCCTCTTAGAGGGAGGGTTATGCTCACCCATGTAATCCTGGACAATTCTTTTTAAAGCCAACTTCGGAAGAGCTTGGTTCCTGCCTGGAGTTTCCATTTCCAGTGCAGTGTCACGTTCAGGAGTCACAGGCAGGAAGAGCATCTGTAGTCACAGTGTCACAGGGAAGTACCATAGGATTTTACCCATTACTCCTTGAGATTACCATCCTTCCTATAAGCAAAGCAGGACATGGTTAGCATAGTTGAGTCTTTAGGACAGATGGTATACTCAGAAAAGAAGACATCCTTCCTGTTCCTTCTGCAACCCAAAATTCTAGAGCAAGTGTCAAGAGCAGGTTTTACTCTTAGGCCTGGGACACAGAAGCTAGGCTCTTTGTACTAACAACTGATGAAGAAGGCTGTCTAAATCACACACCTGCCAGGCATGTAAGACAAGTCATATTCAGTGTACTTGCCCAGCAGGGCTGCTGTGGCTGTAGGCGATGTGGGTTTCCACCCCATTCCTGGGCTAACTGATTAGGACATGGAATGCCACCCTGAGAGCGAATGTTTGACACACAGAAATTATGTCAGACCAACCAGTCATGGACTATAGTTGAAGCCAAATGTCATCCTGTAGAAGTGAAAAATTAATGAAAATGGATCTTAGCAAACTTGGAAAAATTCATGGTCAACAGGAGTTAACATCTTTATTCAGAAAGTGCAAATACAGATTCCTGAGGGAGTGGGGGAACCTGTCCTCTGAAAGACAAATGACTAAAGGGTTAATTTGCTTCCCAGTCACAGCAGGCAAGGTCATGCAAGTCACTATTCTGAACTCACAGTTACAAGACTTTTGGAAAATCTGTACAAAGCTCCTATAAGCAAAACATGAAAAAGTTACACATTGCTTTTTCAGGAAAATTAGTGCAACCATGGAAAACTACTTGTCTTTCTAAGTAATACAACTGTCTTTTGTGGACCTTTATAGTCTTAGGAATGTACAATTGCAAGACACAGGTGCACGCCCTCAATCCAGCTTGGGAGGCAGAGGCAGGAAGATGTCTGAGTTTGAGGCTAGCCTGGTCTATATTGTGAGTTCCAGGACAGTCAGAGCTACATAGAGAAACTCTTTCTCTTTTTTTTGGTTTTTATGGGACAGGGTTTCTCTGTATTGTTTTGGAGGCTATTGGTCCAGCCCGGCCTTGAACTCACAGAGATCCGCCTGCCTCTGCCTCTCGAGTGCTAGGATTAAAGGCGTGCACCACCACCACCCGGCTGAGAAACTCTTTCTTAAAAAAAAATCTAAATTTAAAATTGTGTGTGTGTGTGTGTGTACGTGTACGTATACAAGAAATACAGAAGAGCGCAGGAAAAGTGTATGACTGCTGCATTGCATTTCTAGGGAATAGTATTTAGTGTTTGTTTTCATTTGATTTTGGACTGCGGTCTCTTTTTGATGACATTATAGGAGCTTAGAAGCTTAGAACAGCAGGAAGAACAGGCTTGCTTGCGGAATTCTCTTGTGAGCATTGCTGCTCTTTTCTCTTTCAGAAACAAACATATCATGATTGATTTGGGCACTGGCAACAACAACAAGATCAATTGGGCCATGGAAGACAAGCAAGAAATGGTTGACATCATAGAGACTGTGTACCGTGGCGCCCGAAAAGGCCGGGGTCTAGTGGTGTCTCCCAAGGACTACTCTACAAAGTACAGATACTGAGCACTGCCCTCACAGGCTGTGCAAAGGACACTGAGAGCCTCTTCTGTAGAACCCTCAGCTCTTCGTAGCCTTTGGGAAGGGCCTGCAGCAGAGCATGGCTGTAGGGCAGGAGGATCCTTGAGATGAGAGTAACAGGGCCTTAACTAGCTGAAGGAAATAAACATGGTGAAGGAACAGTGGAATCTGCTGTGTGTTTTACTGATTGTAAATGCCTTTACTCCTGAAGTGAAATCCAGGTGTTTGTCCCATGAGGCTGTCAAGTTCTGCATCCTCAAGTGGTTGCTAGAGCTGTTGGAATAAACTACCACAGATGGGTAGATTGGACAAAGATGTTTTGGCTTCGAGGTATGAACCTGGGGTAACAGTGTTCTGGGGTTCCATTTGGGATTGTGGGCCTGTCCTAGCCCTGGGCTCTGATGGTTACTGGGATCCTTTGCTGATCCCAGTCTTTGCCATTTTCTTTACAAGTTGTTTCCTCATGTGCAGTGTTTGTTTTAATACCCCCTACTTATAAGAACACCAGTCACATTGCCTAAGGGGCCCACCCCACCTCTGTACGACCTTATTTTGACTAATTACATATGATAACCACTCCAAATAAAGTCATGGTCTGAGATACTGGGTTTAAAACATCAATAGATGAATTTTGGGATGACATAACCCACAACAGGATCCAGCCTTAAGCCTACTCGGCATATAAAATAGCACAGTGAGCCAGAATGCACTCCTACAACTCTAGCTTGGGACAAGAAGATGACAAGTCCAAAGCCAGTCTGCTAAGCTCATCTGCACACACACACACACACACACACAGTAATTGCTTGCCTCCTTCCCTCGAGTAGTTTCCCACTCTCCCTCAGATTGTGTTTGTATCATGCTTCTATGGAGGTGGGGGTCCTCATTCCACCCTGTGGAAGGCCCGTTATCTATGTCAGTTTCCTCTTGTTTCTTCTCTTTCCTGGTGATTTGCAGGGTCCTGGCTCTTCCCTGTCAGCCCTCTGAACCTGTCTTCCGAAGTGAAAGGCCAGCAACGAGCAGCTGACCTTACCAACCACCTCCTCATGGACTCACAGGCCTCTGTGCCTCTTCTCATCTGTCTCCATGGAACATAGTGGTGGCCACTCACCGGGCACCTGGCAGATGGACAGTGCCTTCTGCTGTTACTAAAGGGATCCTTTATTGTTAAAACTCAGGAGTGAAGCAAATTTCTAACCTACAGTTACAAATAAACTCACTTGTCAAATGGACTGAAACATGGGCTTGGGAAGCAGTTCAGTGGTAGAGGCGGTATGTACAATTCCTAGCACTGCAGAAGTAAAATTCATGTGCAGATCTGCAATTTACTCTTGAGCACTAATTTGCCCATTTAAAAAGTAGTGTGGCTGAGCATGGTGGCCCATGCTTGGGAGGCAGAAGCAGGCACATCTCTGGTTTTGAAACCAGTCTGCTCATCTGGTTTATACAGTAAGACCCTGTCAGGAAAAAAGTTTAGCTTTCCTCATTGCCCAGTGATGGGTCCATGTGGAGGTGTTCTTGATTCCTGACATAAAGGGAAACTGTCTGGAGCCCTTGATTTCCTGCGGGTGGAGAAGAATGTCCTCAAATTCTTTGTGGCAGGAAATCAGGTAGTATAACTTAGCTTCCCACATGGAACAGCACATCCACAAAAGGGAAAGTGATGGTGTATACATCATACATGTGTGAACCTGGAGAAAGCTGCTGCTGAGCTAGAGCCATGCCACTTCTAAAATCCCTGCTGGTATCCTCAAACCGGCCTGTATGAGGTGACACTTCAATTGCTGGTCCATTCACTCCCGGAACCTTCACTAACTAGATGGAAGGAACCTTCCAGGAACCACTTCTGGTGGTTGACCACCAGCCCCTTCCCAGAGGCGTTTCATGTCATCCTGCCTACCGTATCTCTGTAACTACAGATGTTCCTCTGCGCTTTGTAGACATTACCATTCCATGCAGCATGGGAGCTCACTCAATGATCTACCATGCTAGCTACGGCCCATGAGCACCTCGGGATGTCAATGGCGATCCCGAGGAGATGGAGAAGGAAGAGCAAGCTACTCCTGAGATGGCTGTGACCCAGGCGGGATTTCAGTATGAGTGAACTGTGCCAGTGCCTGAGTTCACTGCTGTTCAGCCAGAGGCAGCAGACTGGTCCAAAGATATCCATGTGTCCTGTGCCTGAACCACTGAGGCCTGCACGTCAGCCCCCACCGTTCAGCCACTGAATGGATTCAAACAATTGCCAAATGGTTGCTGAAAGGTCAGCAAAGCAGAAGGCAGACAAGAACAAGCAACGTAAAACGGTGCGGTCCTTTTCTTTGGGGTGGGGACCCTCAGAGGGGGATCTCTTAGAGCCAAAACCCACAGTGCTTGCAAGCTGGGGTGGTTACAGTCCAGAAAGGTGGGGGCCCATACAGAGGGTGAGGAGTTGCTTTTTTTAGCCCATAGATGACCACTGCTAGGGATTAGTGCCATGGTTCTTAACCTTCCTAACGCTGCAATCCTTTAATACATTTTCCTCATGTTGTGCTGATACCAAACATGAAATTATTTTTGTTGTTAATTTTGCTACTGTTATGAATCATAAATATCTGTGTTTTCTGGTTGTCTTAGGCGACCCCTGGGAAAGGGTAGTTTAATCTCCAAAGGGGTCAAGACCCACAGGTTAAGAACCACTGGATTAGCACATTGTTAAAAATGTTAGGTGATCAATAAGTATCTTTCCCAGCAGAATCCAGAGAAACAAGATAATTTACTTCTAGAAACTAAATTACCACAATTAGCTTCTTCTCCAGGCACTTAAGCAAAGTGTAAAGTGGATGGAAAATAGCTGCTAACTAAGAATAAATGATAAAGAAATACATGTTATAAAGTCGGGCATGGTGGCACATGTGTGCGGTCACAATACTCGAGAGATGGAAACAGGAGGAACGAGTTCAAGGCTAGTCAGCTAAAATACCAAATTCTCAAAAAGTAAAAAATGAGTAAAACTACATCTTAGTATTATAAGGAGCTAGCTAAAAAAATAGGATCTCAAACACCTAGCATGTAACAGACATTGTGTCTATTTCTGACATTCTTTTCTAGAAGGGAAAATGACAGAAAACATATAAAAATGCTCAACATCACTGTTCAGGAAGGAGATGGAATCAGCCATGGGTTCCATTTCTCCTGCACTGGGATGCTGGATTCATAGGAACAGTTAGTAACAAGTGTTGGTGAATATGGGGGGGCGGGAATTGTAGTCTTCATAAACTACGGGCAGACATAATGGGATGTAGCCACTTCGGAAAACAGTTAGGCATGTTCAGTATGATATTTTATTATAGTCATGTCATTTCTAGGTATAGTTCTACATGCCCCCTGCCCCCCAAAAAGAACAATGTCCACACAGAAACTTTTATCCACAGCTGCCCAAATGTGGAAGCCCGGTGTCCAACGTGCAGATAGGCAAGTCTGTTCAGACAGAAAGCGGTAAGTGGTTGCACAGGACTTGGTGTGGTAAGAAGTGGTTACATAGCAAATGGCCGCGGGACTTCTTTGAGATTATGAACATGTTCTAGAATTACTTATGTTGTCTGCACAATGAGCGTAAGGTCAGATAGTGGTTTACTGAATTAGGGTGAATTGTATGAAGTTAGATTACGCTTTATTGATAAGAGCTTTTCAGATGTCTGAGGAAAAGGTGAGCAAACAGTTTGCATTCCACGTTCCTTGTTCGTCGTATGCCTCTTATCGGTCTGCTTGCACAGTCCTAACTGAATCAACAACAGACTGACAGCTCGGCTTCAGGGCACTGGCTTGCAGAGGACAGCCTTCTCCCTATGTCCTCATGGTCTGTCCTTAGTGTGCACACAGAGAAAGAGCAAGCTTGTCTCTTATGAGGCTATCAGGCCTATTGGATCAGGGTGCTGCCCTAGTGACCTCATTTCCCGTGTGACCTCATTTACCCTTAATTACTTCCTTAGAGGCTTTCTCTCTAGATGCAGCTGCACTGGGGTCAGCGTCCAAACATACCAGCTGTGGGGATGTAAACATTCAGACCATCACAGATACAGAAGTTATGTTCAGTTGGCTCTCACTTGGGAGCATCCTCATTGGTGCTCCGGGACTGCAGAATAGTAGGTTTGATCTTGCGGTCCTGCTTGGATGCAGCTGAAACCAGGTGGTGGTGGGTCTCTCAGTATCTTGAGACCTCCAAAAATTCCAGGATGCCCTTTAGGCAATGTCCGGGAATTACTCAAGCCAGAAAAGAGTAAGCCTCGAAGTAAACCCAGGGGGCTCAGAAGGAGGATAGAATCAAGTTTGTAGAGATACACAGCTTCACCGGTGTACACACGAGGCCCCCTCATTGCAGCGCTATTGAGAAATGCACCAGGCACAGAGAAGAGAAGCGAAATAGTTCAGTGGCTTGCAGAGCCCATGCCCAGTTTCCCTGATGAGCCCAGTACAGCAAACAGCAAGGTGCAGAAGGCTGTAGACTGCCTGTGCAGTCTTAGAACATGCAAGACATGACTTAACACATGAACACACTGTGTTCACCCTTTGGGAACCCTGAGGCAGGCAGTTCCTGACTCCTCTGGAAGCACAGAGAAAGCATGACAGGTACAGCACTACACACAGAGCACAGCCAAAAATTAAAGCATGGGGGTGTGAGCCCATCAGTACATTAAAAATTCAACTGGCTAAAACATAAAAATTAGGCTTTTGTGGTTGCTTTTGGAACAGGATCTAACCCTGCAGCCCTGGTTGGCCTGGAATGACTAAGCTCAGACTGACAGAGATCTGCCTGTCCCTGCTTTAATTCCCCACGAGCCATTCATTTTAATTAAAGTCAAAGGCAGGGAAAGGAAAATAAGATGGATGAACACGCAGGGGCTCATAGAAGGCCAAGGAGAACTCACTTCTTGAACACGGAGTATGTAATCTCTATCGATGGGGGTTTTGCTTGTTGTTTTGCAGGTATTGGTTATAGAGCCAAGGGTGGCCTCAAACTCATGGTCTTCCTGCCTCAGCTCCCCTATCACAGGGATTGCTGGCATGTGCCACCATCTAGTTTTCATGACTCTGATGTTGAGGTCTCAGATCTGACTTCAAATATCCACGAAGACTGCTAAACTTACAATTATGGCTAAGATGCTTTGAAATTTAGCATAGTCCAACAGCACTACCAAGATTTCAAACCACCAAGGCCATCAAACTTGAACGATCCATTGAAAGGCACACCTTTTAGGATCAAAAGACGTCTATTATCAATGGGAACATTGGCTGGTCCTTCCTTTCTTAGGTGTGTTTGGCTGAATGCCGTGGATTTAGTTGAATTTGCAGAAATGTGCAAGGGGCTTGTGGGTAATTTATCACAATGGCATTATTAATAATATCATGAGAAGGAGTAATGATCTCAAGGCCCAAGAGCTAGTAACCTTTTAGTTGCCTAGATGATTATTGCCATGTACTGAAACATCAGGTGGCCACTGGGGGGAAAATTGTGAAACTTTCAAATGGGACAATGTTATGAGTGGTAAAGGGAATAATAGGCTATTAGATTATACGTAACTGATTGAACATATTAAACTCCATAGGACGAGTGTCATCAGTGGCCAATTGGTGGTAGAACTGGGGTGATCTTAAGTTTATGTTATGTAGGAATATCCTTTTATAAGCGAGAGACCTTTAGATGACAATAGCTATTTTACATTGGTTTGAGTGACTATTCCAAAGACTCGATAGCCTGCCAAATTATCTTGACCTTGTTCTATCCTTCAGCGATTCCTTGGGGGTGAGAGATGAAGGACAGCCTGGTTGCTATAGAACAGGGTTTTGAGGTGGAGAAGATGGCTTTGCTAGTTCCTACGTGTTGATTTGGCTGGGGTCTGGGGTCTGGGGTCTTCATTTTGTAGAATAGCTGGTGCTGAGCTTCCTTAGCTTGGTTGTGTTAAATTGAATGTCTAGCAGCAGAGAGCTAGAATAGTTATTTAAAAGCAGATACATATGGGGCTGTAGAGTGGCGGAAGAGCACTAATTAGGAGATGGAGAGATGGCTCAGAGGTTAAGAGCACTGACTGCTCTTCCTAGAGGTCCTGAGTTCAATTCCCAGCCACCACATCTATAATGATATCTCTCTCTCATGCCCCCTCTTCTGGCCTGCATGAAGGCAGAACACTGTATACATAATAAATAGATTTAAAAAAAAAAGAGCATTAATTGCTCTTCCAGAGGACCTAGATTAGATTCCTAGCACCCACATGGCAGCCAGCAACTATCTTTAACTCGAGTTCCATGGGATCCAACATCCTCTTCCAAACCTTGCACACATGTTTGTGCAGACATGCAAGCAAAACATCTATACACATAGAATAAAAATAACTCTCAAGAAAATTAAAAAAATGTTCACAGGCTCATATGCTTAAAATGTCATAATAGTGATTCAACGAAAGTAAAAATAATAAAAGCCACTACAAGAAAGAACAAGAAATTGGGTGAGTAGGGAGAGGAGTGAGGGAAAGGGACATAACATAATAAAATATATTGCAAGAAAAATAACAATAAAAATTAATAAAAATTAAAAATAGGTAAAAGCAGCTACATCAGATGATTGTTTTTTAAAAAAAACCAATGTACAATTTTAATTTGGAAAATATGTGAACTAATACAGTGTATAATTTACTTCCACAATTTACAAATATGTATTGAAAAATATTTTGTCATTATTTATAAGTCTCATCTTTGGTAAATGGTCACCTTCTGAGTTATGTTATTATTTTATTGCTTTCATTGCTGTTTTTTGTTAAAATGAATTTTGCTTTTTGATGGGTCAACATATAGCTCAGTGGTAGCCACTTACCTACTACATTTTAGGTCCTGGGTTTGATTTCAAATATCAAAAAAAAAAACTAAACTAAAAACTGAACATCAAAATTTCATATTGCACAGATTATTCAAACAGTATAGATTTCATTTTAGCAATTTCACATGATGTGTTTAACATCTTCAGGTCTGAAAGAGAGTTTTGAAAGAGATTGGTTTATTTACATGATTTATATTCTGATTAACTAACACTCAGCTAAACAAGTTCATGAGTGGTCTTCAATAAAATTCCATAGTTACAAGTAATTGCTAAGCATTTATATATAGGCAAAATTCAGTACAGAGAAATACTTAAATGATACATATTCCTTTTCTTCAGCTAAGAGTCAGTGTGGATTCAGAAGTCAGACTTAACGAACAGCATGGAGCCCGTCACCGTGACCAACCACCCACAACTCACTGTCCTCTGGTGTACAGGAGACAGGGACTTTCTATGCAAAATTCTGCATTTACTGCATGCAGGGAAAGACTGTACAATCTAGAAGCACAGATAAAACCCCACCATATCAAATATAAGAGTTTTTAGCAAGGGTATGGGGCTGTCTCCCCAAGGGAGAGAAGTGAGCGAGAAGAAAGTAGAATGTTATATGTGTATAACAATGCCACATTGGGGCCAGAGAGATGGCTCAGGAGTCAAATCGCTGTCACCAAGCCTGGTAACCTTGATAAGCTGGTTGGATTCCTAGTGGCCACATGGTAGAAGAGAGGCAGCTTCTACAACGTGTCTGTCCTCTGATCTCCACACACTTGTCATGGCGCGCGCGCGCGTGTGTGTGTGTGTGTGTGTGTGTGTGTGTGTGTGTGTGTGTGTGTGTGTTCACATACATGCATGTACACAGAAATACATACATACACACATGCTAGAAATAAAAAAGTAAATGCCAAAATGAAGCCCATTTTTATACTAACATAAAAAACACTCATTGAGCCAGACATTGGTGGCTCACGCCTTTAATCCCAGCACTTGGGAGGCAGAGGCAGGTGGATCTCTGTGAGTTCGAGAGCAGCCTGGTCTACAAAGCGAGTTCCAGGACAGCCTACAAAACAATACAGAGAAACCCTGCCTCGAAAAACCAAAAAAAAAAAAAAAAAAAAGAACTCAGTGTTCATCCGTCTTCTTTTGTTGCTGTTGTTTTTGTCTTGTTTTTGTTTTTCGAAACAACATTTCTTTGTGTAACTCTGGCTGTCCTGGAACGAGCTTTAATGATCAAACAAATATGTCATCTCAGACAGGAACAGCTGGCTATAATCCCATCCTTTTATTCATTGTAATTTGTGTTGTGGTTAAAAACTGACTTAAGGAGTAAGGATGAAAAATCCTTTAATAAAATCTGATTTTTAACTGAGAATTTTCACTTGGAATACGCACCTTCTAAGGAGTGAGGAGCATGTCTTAGTTGCAAAAGAGCACATGGAAGTGCCTCTCACTAGGACCGAAGACTGTACATGTAACACAGGGACAGTAATTCACAGTGGTGAAAGAAGTCGAGATACACAAAAGGATATGCCTAAATCACGGCCTTACCGTTTGCTCTTTGATCGAGTTCTCGATTCCAGCTTGAACCATTAGGTCATCAACGTTTTTCTGTAAGTCCTCAATGCGATTTCCCATTTCTTCCAGTACAATGTCAAGGAGAATGGCATGCATGGTCCAATTAGCCCGAATCATGGAAGGACCCTGCTTTAACCTGCATCTGCTCTGCGGAGGTCCCTGTTGTGGAGCGGCTGTCACAGTGAGAAAGTCAGGCTGTCCAAAGTCAGTGCAATTTCCTGTCCCTCAGCTTTTCTTAGCACATTGTCTTTACCCTTCAGCTGTGGACTAAGTTTTGAAAACAGCTCCCCCAGCTTGTGCTAGACTTCAGGGCCTGAGTTTGGTAAGCGTTAGCCAAACGTGATGGAAATTAGCTTTTTTAAAAAATAACTTCTTGGTGGTTTATTTTTTAAAAAGTATTTAGTGTGTGTACTTGAGTGGTGTGTGTGTGTGTGTGTGTGTGAGAGAGAGAGAGAGACAGAGAGAGAGACAGAGAGATAGACAGAGAGACAGAAAGACTGAGAGACAGAGAGTATGTGAGTGTTCTGTGTGTATGTCTGTGTGTACAATGACACAGGTTTGAAGGTCAGGGACAACTTTCTGAAGTAGTTCTCTCTTTTCAGGCTGGATTGCATGAACGGAACTAGGGCTTGGCAGCAAGCTCTTACAGGCTGACTCAATTTGTTATTTAAGATTTATTTATTTTCTGTGTATGAGTGCTTTGCCTGTGTGTATGTGTGTTCACCACAGACATGCCTGGTGCCTGATGAGACCAGCAAGGGATGTAAATCCCCTGAAACTGAGTTACAGATGGTTGTGAGACACCATGTTTAAAAAACAACTCCTTAGATTGGACAAGTTTTAGGCAGATGTTAACCTAGATTTACACAAACTGTAAACTATTTTATTTTATTTTTTAAAAACTATTTTATTTTTAAATAAAATAAAATAACTATATCCTAGTGAACTCACAGGTAAAACTGTCACAGAACCAGTTTAAGCAGGTGCCTTAGACACTTGCCCAGTCCCAGCTGGCCATTCTAAATATGAGGAGGTTCACCGACATGAGGAGTTGGGCCTGAACATTCAATTCTAACTGATTTCATTCAACGATGACTTGCTTGTTCCAGTCAAATTGAAGGTTTGTCCCAGGAATGGCCTTCCGCGCTGGAGGCCATCAACACTGCTGTCTCAGAGGGTTTACCCTTTGCTGTAGAGCCTGTGCTGCAGACCAGATGGGCTCAGGCAGGCTTGCAGGGCAACCCCTCAGCCGGAGATGTGCATCTGCTCCCTGAGTTCTCTACTAGTTCTTCATGCCCTGCATTGCCAGTCAACCAGGAAGCAAAGCCTGCCACGAGCGGACGGTATTTAATACACCCAGATGCCACACAGAAGCACAGATGTAAGCACCGGGGAATCATGTGTGAGCCATTATGCACTATTATCAGAGAACAAGACGCTACCCCGATGCAGTCAAACACCCCAACAGCTTTATAGCATTTAGTACGACCAGTAAAGGATATCTCTGAGGTTTAATGTTGTAGTCAGAGCTCGGAAGTGTTCCTCAAGCTCCTGAAGTAGATTTTCTGCCTGAAAATGAACCTTAGGTAACTGAAAAGGCACTTATTATTAGTGTAGGGCATTGAAAATATCAGAGTACCTAGACATACATGCCCATTGACTGTTTTGTTATTACTGTTGTTTCAGACACGGCCTCCCTATATAATCCTGGCTGGACTGGAACTCGATGCATGGACCTAGCTGGCTTCCAACTTCAGTGAGCTCCTTCTTTCTTTCTTTCTTTCTTTTTTTTTTAAAAGACAGGGTTTCTCTGTGAAACTCACTCTGCAGATCAGGCTGGCCTCGAACTCACAGAGATCCCCTGCCTCTACCTCCCAAATGCTGGGATAAAGGCCTGTGCCACCACTGCTTAGCTTCAGTGATCTCCTTCTGCCTCCCAGTGTTGGGAATATAAGTTATCCCCCAAGGCACAGGGCACTTGTTTGGTTTTTTGAGGCACGGTCTGCTTATGTGCCTCAGGCTGACCTGGAACTCAGATCCTCCTGCCTCAGCTCTCCAACCCCGGGGTTACAGACCTGCGCCAGCACAAGCACTGGGACACGATCTAAAGCATGAAAGCAGAGATGTAAGTGGTCTCATTGTAGATGTTAGCACAGGAAACAGTCAGTCTAGGGACTCAAAGGCCAGGGGGCCCTTTGTGTGCTTTGGCCATTTAACAGTGTATAGCACAATGCGTACAGAAACGCCACTGTGGTGACTGTCAGGCTTTCGAAACGCCACTGTGGTGACGGTCAGCTTTCGAAACGCCACTGTGGTGACGGTCAGGCTTTCGGTTTGTTTGATACTTTATAGTCCACACATCCTGTGTGAGTCTCCCTTGTGTGTGATCCTTGTCCCAACACCTTTGGTGCCCGTCCTACTGAGGGAAGCGCAGCTCCTGGACCCGGGACCCTGCGCTCTTCTGTACAGGTTCCTTGTGGCAGGCGGCCTTTCAGGAGAATGTAGACGAAGTGAATTCTAGCTGGTTCTTCTTTTAAATGGGGCAAGCATAAGGACCCGCCATGGAGACAGGTGGGCAAGGACCAAAGAAGACACCAGGAGGAGAAGGAATGGGGCGGGACTGGAGCTTGAGGCGGAGCCTTTAGGAGGCAAAGGCGGGGTGGGCGGGATCTGGGACTTGCAGGCGGGACCTGGAGGAAGGGAAAGGGACTCTGATAGACACCTGGCTAGGGACATAGGACAGGACTGAAGTGGGGGAGGGGAGAGGCTGAGTAAAGTATGGGACAAGGATCCGGGCTCTGTAAGGACAAGTTTCATCCCCAGACGCCCAGCGTCCGTCATCTACCTCTTTGGCTCACGACTCCTGTTCCACAGCACTCCTAGGACTGTGGCCTTGATCCCTTCCAGGACCCTAAAGCGGGGCGACCTCGGTCCACGGAGCACTGGGGCACGCGTCACTCACCGCGTTCTGCAGCACGTTCCCGCAAGGGACTTCCGGCGCGCGGGTGTCCATCCGCACTGGCGTAGCAGTCTGGGGTCCCGGGTCTGGGGTGGACCCAGAAGGTGTCGCGTTTCGTGCTGAGCACTGTCTAACCCGGAGAGAGCGAGAGCGCTGGGGCAGGTGTGGACTGGACCAGCAGCCGGCCAATCCGGCTTTGCTGCGTATTTTCATCCTTCAGAGGTGACCTGGGAGGAACTCTGTCGGTACTTTTTTTTTTTTTTTTTCTCTGTGTAGAGTTTAGAGTCTGTCCTGGCACTCGCTCTGTAGACCAGGCTGACTTCGAATTCAGAGATCCGCCTGCTTCTGCCTCCCCAGTGCTGGGATTAAAGGTGTGCGCCACCAGTGCCCGGCCTCTGTGGTACTTATTCATTCTTGTTACTGTGGCAAAGTAAACGCGACAGGATAGATAGTGAGCACCTTAACCACTTCTGAATGCACACTGCAATGCATTAAACACTCCCACCCTACCCCTCCATCTCCGGAGCTTCTGGACTCACACTGGTACTCAGTGCCCATCAAACAGCAAGTGGTCCTCCCCTCTTCTGATCCCACACCCTGCTTAGCTGTTGTCTAGGTACAAACTTTCATACGGCGTGCCGCCTCTTACCGGGGACCCCGCAGCTGCCAGCAGCCAATGGCACACCACGCTAAAAAAAAAAAAAAAAATGAATCTGTTACTTAAATCTGTCATTCCTGAAGATCTAAAGATGTCAGATCCAGGGTGGAGCCTCTTCACTGATGTTCAAGTCAGATTCACTGTGGGTCTGGAAACAAAATCTCAGGACTCCTCTAGATCTGAGTTGTGGTCACCTTGTGGGTGATTTCCTTTTTTTTTTTTTTTTTTTTTTTTTGGTGTGTGTGTGTTCACTCCTCGGGCTGAAGGTTGAAAGGATGATCAGACAGTGTCTATTTAGGCCACCTTGATACCTCTAGAGCCCAGTACAGAGACAACACATGGATGCCAGTGTGCTGTATGTGTTTAAATAGATGGAGCAGTCCAGTGCAGCTGGAGATGGTTCACTGGTTAAGGGCACTTGCTGCTTTTCTGGAGGACTAGGATTTGGTTCCCAGAACCGCAGCTCAACTGTGTGTTAACTCCAGTTTCAGGAGATCTACTGCCCTCTCCTGGCCTCCACAGGCATTGCATGTACACAGTGTGCTTACAAGCACCAAAACAATTCTACTCATAAAAGTAAATAAAATTTTAAAATTTAAACAGAACACAGCTTTACAGGAAAAAGTACCCAAAACCATTAGTTACCAGCACCCACGATGAGCCCCTGCTTCATACCCATGGAGATGCCAGGAGAAATGCAGAATCGTGCAGCCTTTTTGGAAAACATAGGTAAACAAGATTCACCACATAACTACATTCCATTCCTAGGTGTGTGTAAGAACAGCAGCACACACCCACACAGAAACATGCACACCTTCCATAGCACAGAAACATGCACACCTTTTATAGCACAGAAACATGCACACCTTTTATAGCACAGAAACATGCACACCTTCCATAGCACAGAAACATGCACACCTTTTATAGCACAGAAACATGCACACCTTTTATAGCACAGAAACATGCACACCTTTTATAGAAGTCCTCACTCATCACAACAGTCAAAGAGGAAACAACCTGATTGACAAACAGATCAGGGATGTGCACATCTGAATACAATTCAAAAACCAAAGGAGTGTAATGCTGGTACATGCAACACAAATGAACTTCAAAAACATCAAAGGAAGACCTGTTAAATGACTCCATTATAAGAAACATCAGTTGCTGACGGAACATGCCACAGAGACAGTACCTCAGTGGTTGCTTAGTGTGAAGAGGCAAAGGGGGGGGAGGCTGCTTCATAAGTAAGGGATTCCTTTTTTATTTTTAAGATTTATTTACTTGTTATATATACAGTGTTCGGTCTGCATGTATGCCTGGACTGTGTTCTGTCTGCATGTATGCCTCCAGGCCAGAAGAGGGCACCAGATCTCATCACAGATGGTTGTGAGCCACTATGTAGTTGTTGGGAATTGAACTCAGAACCTGTGGAAAAGCATCTCTCCAGGCCCAAGGGATTCCTTCTTGAAGAGCAAATTTCCTGACATTAGATTGCAGTAATGGCTGCCCAATTTGTGTATATACTAAAAAACATTGGATTACTTGAGAGGATTTCACATTATGTGAAGTATATATATCAATGAATGTGTTTAAATGATAAATTTTAAAAGTACGGAGTTTACCTTTTGGGCCTGTGGTGGTTTGAATAAGAATGACCCCCACAGGGCTGGAGAGATAGCTCAGAGGTTAAGAGCACTGACTGCTCTTCCAGAGGTCCTGAGTTCAATTCCCAGCAACCACATGGTGGCTCACAACCATCCGTAATGAGATCAGGAGCCCTTTTCTGGCATGCAGACATACATGGAGGCAGGATGTTGTATCATAATAAATAAATTAATTTAAAAAATGGCCACCATAGGCTCATGGTATTTAAATGCTTACTCACCGGGGAGTGGAGCTCTTTAAAAGGATAAGAAGAGCCGGGCGTTGGTGGCGCACGCCTTTAATCCCAGCACTCAGGAGGCAGAGGCAGGCGGATCTCTGTGAGTTTGAGACCAGCCTGGACTACCAAGCGAGTTCCAGGACAGCCTCCAAAGCCACAGAGAAACCCTGTCTCGAAAAACCAAAAAAAAAAAAAAAAGGATTAGAAGGCTTATGGGGTGTGGCCTTGTTGGAGGAGGTGTGTCCCTGGGAGGTGGGCTTCCAGGTTTCAAAAGTCCGTGTCAGTCGGTGTCAGGCCCAGTCTTCCCCTTCACTCCTCTCCCCCTCCACCAACAGACAGGATGTAGCTCCCAGCCACTTCTCCAGGGCTGTGTGTGCCACCATGCTCCCCACCATGATGGTAGTGGGTCAACGCTCTGAAACTGTAAGCAAGGTTTTTTGTTTTTGTTTTTGTTTTTTTTGAGACAGGGTTTCTCTGTATTGCTTTGGAGGCTGTCCTGGATCTCGCTCTGCAGTTCAGGCTGGCCTTGAACTCACAGAGATCCGCCTGCCTCTGCCTCCGGAGTGCTGGGATTAAAGGCGTGCGCCACCAACTCCGGGCATGCTTTCTTTTGTAAGAGCTGCCTTGGCCATGGTGTCTCTTCATAGCGATTAAACAGTGACTGAGACATTTTAATGTCTTTGTCTAATTTTCTTCCCCTGAAAGGGACTGAGACAGAAACTGCTGTGACTGGTACTGGCTGCACTCCAAGAGTAGTGTGGTGGCCTGAATGAAAATGGTCCCCAAAGGGCGTGGCCCTATTAGGAAGGTGTGGCTTTGTTGGAGTAGGTATGACCTGGTTGGAGGAAGTGTGTGCCTGTGGAGGTGGGCTTTGAGGGCTCATATGTGCTCAAGCCATGCCCAGTGTTCCAGACCACTTCCTGTTGCCCTTGGGTCAAGATGTAGGTCTCAGCTCCTTCTCCAGCACCATGTCTGCCTGCATGCTGCCTTGCTTCCTACCGTGACGATAACGGATGGGACCTCTGTAACTGTAAGTGAACCACCACAGTTAAGTGTTTTCCTTTATAAGAGGCCACGGTTATGGTGTAGCTTCACAGCAATAGAAACCCTAACTAAGACAAGTGTGTGTGTGGGGTGACAGCTGGCCCTTCCTGGCTCCCATCAGCTTATATAGCCTGAGTCAGCCTGTGTAGCTGACTTTTCTTTGCAGACAACTGTAGGATATCTGGAGACCTAAAGTCTAACTCAGGGTGCTCTATCAGAAGCACACCACAGATTCAAAGCCTGGGACTCACTAGAGCCACTTCAAGGAGGAAAAGGAGATACTTCTGGAGAGACAAGCCCAAGGCCTTTTGTTTTGTTTTGTTTTTGTTTTTGTTTTTGAGACAGGGTTTCTCTGTGGCTTTGGAGGCTGTCCTGGAACTTGCTCTGTAGACCAGGCTGGCCTGGAACTTGCAGAGAGTTCCATATTTAAATCTGTGGACAGCAGGAAAAGATGGTGACACACGGGCCAGGCAGGCTTGAGGGTCTGAGATCTCAAGGCCCACACCCCTGGTGACTCACTTCCTCCAACAAGATCACACCCACACCTACTCCAACAAAGGCCACATCTCCAAATAGCGCTACTTCTGAGCATTTTAT
Source organism: Mesocricetus auratus (assembly GCF_017639785.1). NCBI lineage: Eukaryota > Metazoa > Chordata > Mammalia > Rodentia > Cricetidae > Mesocricetus > Mesocricetus auratus. The sequence continues at coordinate 33,079,487 of NW_024429198.1, forward strand.
TCAAACAACCATACCACACCTGCCTTTAAGAGAACAATGTAACAACCAAACTCACTTGCCCAGGATTTTTCATGTAATCTAAGCTAAACAATAGCTTTAATTTTTTTCTTTTGGTTTTTCGAGACAGGGTTTCTTTCTGGCTTTGGATGCTGTCCTGGAACTAACTCTTGTAGACCAGGCTGGCCTCAAACTCACAAAGATCCGCCTGCCACTGCCTCCCAAGTGCTGGGATTAAAGGTGTGGGCCACCAATGCCCGGTTGAGCTTTAATCTTTGTTTCCTTTGTTTTTGAAGACAGGTTTCATTGTGTAGCTCTGGGTGTCCTGGATCTCACTCTGTAGACCAGGCTGGCCTGGAAGTCACAGAGATCCACCTGCCTCTGCCTCTTAAGTGCTGGGATAAAGGGGTACATCAGCACTGCCTAGCTTTAATCTTAAATTATGCCCTTCATGTCCTTCGCCCAGAATAATGCATGTGTGTGTTATATACATGTGTTGCAGTAAAAAGCACTGGAAGCAGCAATATGTTGTAGCAACCTAATATGATAAATATCCATCAATGCTGGAAACAGCATACAGATAGCTTGTTACCTGGGTCAGTAAAACTTCATTCCTTGTAAAACCCCATTAAAGACTTCTGATAAGTGGGCTAGAGATTGTAGACAGAGTTTTTTTTTATTGGAACTGCCATCTGTTCTGTTCAGCCGACCACTTCCAAATAACCACTCAGAGACTTAATTATAAATACTCAGCCGATAGCTCAGGCTTATTACTGACTAGCTTTTACAACTTAAATTAACCCACTTATAGTAATCTACATTCTTCCACGGGGTGTTACCTCTCTTTCATCTTGCATCTCATGTTTCCTCTCCATCCAGCTCAACTCCTTTGACTCCACCCTTCTTCCCAGTGTCCTTAGGCTGCATCTGCTGCCTAACCTTATCCTGTCCAGTTATTGGCCAGCTAGCTTCTTTATTAAACCAATCACAGTGATATATATATTTATATAGTATAAAGGAAAATTCCACAAGAGATGACTCATTGGTTAAGAGCACTGATTGTTCTTCCAGAGGACTCAGGTTAAATTCCTAGTGCCTACGTGGTGGCTCACTACTGCCTGTAATTTCCAGTATTAAGGGGATCAAGTACCTTTGTCTGGACTCCTCAGGTACTACACATACATGTTCATAGACATATACACAGGCATTTTTTTGAGTTTTATGTAACTACACACAAAACAAAAAACTAAAGTAAAACTAAAAAAATTATTTCTGCAAAGTATCTCATTCATTTCCCATGTAATTCTTTCTGTGCAAAAGATAGTTCCAGAGTAGAAGCCCTTTGTTACACAGTCACAGATACACACATGGATTCACAAGACAGCATTCATGCAGGCACAGCTTCAGATTCATATGACTCCAGGCAGGAGAGCAATGGAAGTCATGGGGAGAGAAGTGGAGAAGTAACTTCTGGGCTTGTTCCTGGTCAAACCACTCCAAAGGGAAGTGATCTGCAGTCTTCCCTAAGGCTAGGGCTCTCACAGGCCCTAGCTGGTAAACATTACAGACAGGTTTTCCCCCTTTACCTCTTTTCCCTTGCTACAAACCTTTACATGCCTAAGGCTAGCCCCAAGGTCTATTCCCTTATTTGGAGTTCTGAGACAGAACTCCAAGGTCCAACAATCAAAATTCACTATTTGGCTAATAAGTCCAATCAGGGTTTACCAACTTACCCTAGCACAGACTTCCCCTGTCCGTTAAAGACCCATTTCTGAAGAACACCCTCTTGCTCCTCTTGCTGTCTGGCTTTTCTTGGCTGCTGCTTGTGTTAGCTGCTGCTACTGCTGCTGCGGCTGCTGCTGTCTTTTCAGTATCCCCAACCCCCCTTGCCTCCTTTGTGCCGAGAATTTGGTGTCAGGTATGATTCTGAGGGGTCGACCTCCCTTTCAAATACTAATGAATTTTGAATACTCTGACATTCATGTCACTGTTGCACCTGTGTGTATGTCCGGACTTGCAGGTCCTTTCTGTAGCTTGCAAGATTTCACAGCACTGTGAGTACTAGCTAGTAGGGTCAAAGCTTCCACCAGCTAGATTTCTTCACGTTCCGTGACATGAGATTGTGGTATCTTACTATCAAGTTCTGGGGAATAACCAATAGATTGGCAATAGCTTGGACCACATTGGCCAACAACTCAGAAAAGCAAATTCCTGGTAGTTAAGAGTTTTATTTGAGCTGGGCGTTGGTGGCGCATGCCTTTAATCCCAGCACTCAGGAGGCAGAGGCAGGAGGATCTCTGTGAGTTCGAGGCCAGCCTGGTCTACAAGAGCTAGTTCTATGACAGCCTCCAAAGCCACAGAGAAACCCTGTCTCAAAAAACCAAAAAAAAAAAAGTCTTATTTGTTAGTCTAGTTGGGATCTTGAACCCCCATTATAGGGTAACTATTTAAACTTCTATAGATAAATATCTTTTGGGAAGCTTCTATACTCTAGTAGGTTCCCATATGACTTTTCTTTTTTGGGGGGTTAGTTATCCCTCCCCATATTTCCTCCTCTACTCTGCCCTCTGTATTATTGAAAATTATCACTAAAATTTTGTAAAAGAACTCTTTTGGAGGTAACTATTTGTGTGCAGATTTAAGTGTATTTTCATTTATTCTAAAATGGTTGAAATGTCTTTGTAATGCATGCTTTTTAACGCAGTGTTGAGTTACAGCAACCTCCCAAACCCTGGGCTCACAGACTAGCTTTGGCTCAGCTCTGCTTTCAAGGCTGCATTGTGAGCGCTCTCTCTTCTCCATCTTCTTAGGCCTTCTCTTCTGCGCATCCTTAAGTCTGTCCCTTCCTGTGAAGGTGCATGAGATTGTACTAAAAGGACCCCTGGAGACTTCCCAACCTTGAGTGGGCCCAGTTCAAGATGCTTAACTAAATCACATCTGCAAAAGCAAGATCACCCTCCCCCCACACACACATTAGGTCATACAACTGTCAGAACCATCACTGGAGGCCATTCTTCAACCTCAAACTGCACTGCTCCATTGGCTTCCTTCCTTGGGAATGGGGGATTCGGGTGCTGTGGGGCACCTGGGAAGAAATGAATGTCTGTCCTTCCACTGATACTCTAGACCAAGGGCTCAGAACCTAAATAAGGTGATGTTAAAAAGCACCTACAGCTAGATCTACAGATGGAATTTGCCTCACCTGAGACCATGATGTGCAGTCCTGGACCAGAATGCAAGATGGTGCGCACTTATCTGGGCTCCTGGAGGTTCCTCTGGCACAGCTGAGCAGTAAGTCCCCATTTGTGTGTCGACAGTCTCTGGAATATTCAGGACAAGCAACGTGACTGTATGTGACCCCTTACATGCATCATGAGAGTCAAGGAGAGGCAATAGAATCCCACAGACTTTGGGAGCCTCGGGGTTGGGCATGCACTAAATGGGAACACCAACTTCCCCCCCACCCAGCCCTGCCATGGCTTCCTTCTGTTTATTCATCTCCCTCCTGTTCCTTCCTGGTTTAAGTGTGTTGATTCAGGAAGTGGCTGGGGCGGGGGAGCGCTTCCCGTGTTTTCTTGGCCCCTGGACAATCAGACTTCTTTGGAATTGATCATAGGTGAGTCTTACAATGATTTCCCACAAAACGAACCAGCTGGGAAACAGGGCCAGACCTGGTGGAGGGAAGAGCAACACCCCGTGAAATGGGAAGGGGTCAGTTGTAGTCTGGGGGCGGGGCGAGGACTGCCCTGCTCATGTTCTCTCTCCTGGGCAGAAGAAGGACGCCAGACAGACTTGGATATACATTTTCTATTGTTTATTGTCACCCTCTCATTTGGCGCCTCATTGCATAGGTCCCTACTGACAGGCAGGGCAACAGGTTCTTCTGGTTCAGCTTGCCCAGCCTACTAGGGTCCGTCTGATGTCAGGGATGTATTTGGGAATTCCGATGTCTTTTCCTGTAAATGAGCACCCGGAGCATGAATGACCTCTCATATGAAGGAGGATCAGCAACTGTAGCGTGCTGACGCCAGCCCTGCAGTCGCCTGGGGTAGTAAGTAGCTCCAAGCTCCGATCCTGGGCAAGGGCTGCCAGCCCCTCGTAAGCTTGCTTAGTGGCTTTCAAAGACCCCTGGAATTCAGGGGAGGGTGGAGCCCTAGGCCTAGAACTGGCCACCGTGACAGTCCTTTTTTCAACATTCAGTGTCTCATCCTCAGCTGTTAGTAGCTCGGCATTACATCTACATTGTGCCCAGCGCGCGGCGTTAGCTGGAGACAAGTACACGTGGACACTTGGCCTGAAAACGCCTCCCTGTAGATTTTTCCTAATCTGGGACACACAGCAGAACACAGCTGAGTGCCCGCTGCCACTTTGGTCCCACCCCGCAGTGCGCGCTTTAGGACCCAGTGGGATAGCCGCGGGATCCTGGAGTGGGCGTGGTGGCCATTGTGACGTCAAGGGGCGGGGCTTCCTCTGGCTGGGACTGAGGGACAGAAGGACCGACTGGCGCGGCGTGGCTGGTAAGGGTCGTGGATTTGCTACACTTTGGTTGCTATTTGCTGTCGGGCGGAGCCTCCCAGGGGAACCTGAGGACTCGGGATCCAGGTTGCTATGCTTCCCGCTGGGCCACGCGTCCACCCCTCCCCCACTAGCTGAACCCGTTTTGGGGCGGTGTCACTCCCGCGGCTTTCGCTCTGGGGCGGTGCACCCCTTCCTTCCCCTAAGCCGGTGGCGTGCATTCCTAGTCTCGGGGAGGCGAACAGAGGACCAGGCGCGCATCTCCAGCTCCCCAGGCTTCCAGGGCGCAGGACCGGTCCTGGCTGTGCCGGGAACCCCTGCGGCGCGCCCCTGGGAGCCTGGGCTTCCGAGGCTGTGGGTGTGGAGCACAAGGTTCCCAGGCCCTGCGTAGACTCCAGGTCCGGAACAGGTGCGTCTTGCTCCAGCTCCTGTCAGTATTTTACCCTTGTTCCCCCTTCCAGGTCGGGATGGTGGCTGACTGCGCAGGATAGTGGCGGCCATGTGGAGGTGACAGCCTGTGGACTCAGGGATCGCAAAGGAGCTTGGACCAGGTGGACGGCTCTGGCTGGCATAGCGACCTCGGTGCTGGCGATGGAAGCGGAAGGCTTGGGTTGGCTTCTGGTCCCGCTGCACCAGCTGGTTTCCTGGGTGGCCGCCGGGGCTATGGTCTTCGGAGGGGTGGTGCCATACATCCCCCAGTACAGGGACATCCGGAGGACTCAGAACGCCGACGGTTTCTCCACTCACGTGTGCCTGGTGTTACTGGTGGCCAATATTTTACGGATACTCTTCTGGTAAGTTCGGGACTTTCCTACCTCGGAACGCTGCTGGAGAGATGGCTTTGTTCTTGAGGCAGCGAGCGGAGCTGTCTTCTTCCCCCAAGGACCTCTGGAAGAACTGGCGCTTATTCTTCCATGGTGATTGAGTAGCCTGAGCCATTACTGAATTTACCAGGACACGTCATTTCCAGGAAGACTGGCAGGGCTGGAGCAGAGAGTCAAATACAATTTCCAGACCTGCCCTTTCATTTAATGCATGCTTACCTTTGTCTCATAGACCCCTGGGGCCTTTTTCTGGGCATAGTTCCTGGATTCCTGCCTTTCCCTTCTAGTGCGTGGAGTGGGGTGCCAGGGGGAGAAATAATCAAGTGAGTTAGTAACAGAAAGCTTCCCAGGACTTCCTTCTGCTATCCGGGGAGAGCCTTCTGCTCCCGGGAAAGCCTTCTGCTATCCTTTCTCCCTGACTTTGCTTTTGTTGCTGTTTGGTTTTTGTTTGTTTGTTTGTTTTTTGTTGTTTTCTTTTCAGAGACAGAGTTTCCTGGCTGCCCTAGAACTTGCTCTGTAGACCAGGCTGACCTCAAACTCACAGAGACCCAACTGCCTTTGCCTCCAGAGTATGGCATCAAAGGCATGGGTCACCACCTTCCAGCTCCTCCTGACTTCCTATTTGACTTGTATCTTCAGAGGTAGGAAGTCAGACTTTCCCCACAATGCTTAGGAGGAGTCTGGTTTTTAGCTATTCTTGGGCCGACTTCCTCTCATTTTCATTTTCATTCTGCCCAGGAAGTTGAAATTAATTTTAACAATTGTTGAAACCACATATACTTGAAGATTTTGTTGTTGTTTTGAGGCAGGGTTTCACCATGCAGCCCTGGCTGTCATGGAGTTCACTTTGTAGACTTAGTTGCCTTCAAACTCAGAGATCCTCCTACCTCTGCCTCCTGAGTTGTGAGATTAAAGGCGTGTGCCACCACGGCTCTCTCTTACATACTTGAAAGGATGCTTTCAGAGGAAATAAGAAAAGGTCTCCTCAATGGGCAGTGGCATCGGCACAGGCCTTTAATCCCCCAGCACTTGGGAGGTAGAGGCAGGAGGATCTCTGACTTCAAGGCCAGCCTTGTCTACAAAGCTACACAGAGAAACCCTGTCTCAACCCCTCCCTCCAAAAAAAAGTTTTCTCACTACATGTTAAATGTTTGTAGCTTTTCTTCTGGCCAGTTCCAAGTTCTGTGCACATAGGAAGGCTTTATAATCCTCATGAAGGGCCTGCAGAAAGCTAGGGAGAAGGATCCCAGGGAGAACGAATCTAGGGAGGAGGGACCCAGGGAGTTGATGGCAGAGTTCATTATGGTCGACTTTTTTTGTTTACTGTTCGAAATGCATAAGTTTTTACTAACTCGTATTACAATCAATTAAAATCAGTCATACTAGGTTAGCAAGATGACTCTGCGTAAACGAGCTTGCTACCAACCCTGAGTTCAGTCTCTTCCATGTGGTGGAAGGAATCAACTCTGACCTCTACACATGCAGAAACAAATGTAGTAAATCTACATTAAATAAAAACACACCCATGTTGTACAGTTTGGTGAGCTTTGTCAAAGGTGTCCACCCTGAGTTTATGAGTAGAGAGTTCACTCTGCAATTCTGCGTTCTGTCCCAGCACTGGGTGCCCTGTGTCCCAGGAGTGTATTCTTGCCTGGGTCTGTGAGGAGGTCAGCTGACTCTGAACTGGCATAAGTTGGTCATTGTAGCAATCTTGGAGGATGTCACCTTGCTCTTTGTCTTTGGGCCAGGTGACTTCTAAGGAAAGGGTCATTGAATTCTCACTTTTGTTTTTAAAAAGCAGGGAAATTACATTTCGAAGATTCCTTCCCCTTGTTTCCCCCTGAGACGAAGGTTGAGGTCCCCAGTTGGGCTGTTACTGTGACTGGGTGCAGTGAAGCAGCTTAATTACATCAAAGGTTGAACGGAAGCAGACCCTTCAATACAGCCGTGCTCATACTTTTCGGTGCTCCGTGTGTGCAGGATGGAGCCTTGTTGTCAGGCAGGCTGCCCATTGTAGCCTGGCCTCACTGTTCAGCTTATGTAGGGACAGGATATTCACATTTTGGTTTCAGGAATAAATTTTCTCCAAGTACTGCCTAAGTTTTGACTACTGACGTGGTTTGGAGCAATCAGAAGCCAGGCCACTTTCCTTGTGTGCCCTAATGGAGAGGGACACTGGGACTGATCCCCTTGCCTTTGTGCTGGACCCTCTGGGAAGACCTGGGATACTTTTCATTGTGGGAGGCCTGGCTGCCTTCTGTGGAGGCCAAATGATGTCTTTAGTAGGAAGCCCACCCAGGGCATTCTAGAAGACTGTGAGGAAGGGAGGGGCTGAGCTCCCTGGCTCTCCTGACCGTTTCCATCTGGGAAGTATCTTCCCCGATCCTCACTTATGAAAGTCAGAAGTCTGAACAGTGTCTGGACACTGCTGCCCGTCTGTAGACACTGATGCTCCAAGGTGCTGTGGGGGCTCTTCTGGGCTTCTTCACAGCCTTCTGTAGCCCCAGGCTTGGCATCCCTCTCAAGGATTCTCAGTTCAGCATCCTCTCAGACTTCACAGCGCCAAAGGCTGCAGCGTCTGCGCTTAAGTGGAGCAGCCACGGGAACACACACCCCTTCCCTGTTTATGCAGCTCTCCCCCCACCCCCGAGGTGGAGAGCAGGTCCTGAGTGTGGCAGACTCCAGATGACAGGGGAGCCTTCCAAACTATGAAAGAGTTAGTACCGTCAGCTGTTTTCCAGCACTCACTGGGACACAGACCTCAGGACTCACTGGAGGTTTGGGGCACGGTATTTTTGTTTGTGTTTTTGTTTTTAGATCGGATAGTCCTTTAGGAAGAGACTTATCCAACTGTACTAACAGGGATTCTGAAGCTCGGGGAACTCTCAAGCCTTTATTTCTTAGAATCCTCATCACCTTTAGCAGACTGTTCTCAATGAAATGTGGGTTACAGGATTTTGCATTTTTGATGTTAGAGGCTAGGACCAAGTGATCCCTTTATCTACTGTTTGCAATGCTTGTAATAGAAGTGGAGAAGGGCAGCACTGGTGCCCAGGTTCTACTTGAGCAAAGTTCTCCAGTCCTGGTAGATCTGAGGATGGCGGTGTTCCGTCCTCACCACTGCTGGCCGCAGGTCTTGGCTGTGATCATGAAACATTGTATCTGAGAGGTGGTAACATTCTGCTACTATGGTGATAAGTTTCCTTTGATATGTAGGGAGTAGCGATAGAGATATCTAACCTCCTCCAGAGGCGTATTGCTGTTACTTTGGGGCTTGGAGTTGTCCAAAGAACCAGTTGCTGAACTTGGTCAGCCTTGTGCACCCCGATCTAGCACACGTCTCCCCACGATGAGTACCAGCCTTTATTCCTATGAGAGTCTTTGGACTCACCATCCAGAGCAGTGTGATAGCAATCACCACTTGCCTGTAGATGAGTTCTGCTAACCCACAGTCTTAACCAGGAGAGGAACAACACTCTTAGATATACTCAGTAGGACGCGGTTGACATTGTTTTGGTGAGAAATGGCACCTTCCTATATCTGTAAAACTTGATGATGTTAAATGTTGTTTCCTATTTATTTTGTTGCTTATGCCTTTCGGAGTTATGCTTTTTGAAAGTTTGCGTGTGTCCTGTTTCTGCTCCCTTCCCAGCCAGCCAAATCCTCCGCTCTGCTTGCTGGCACTCTGTTAAGTGGTCCCCTTCCTCTCCTGTGACCATCCAGCTTATTAGGACTGACTCTGATGTGGCACATGGAAGCTTAAACCTGGACCTCTTTCTCTGTCGTCTTTCTAGTAGCCACTGTCAATTTGTTTGGGAAACTGTGCCTTCAGCCTTGTGTGACCCTGAAGTGACACCTTCCCATGTTACCTCCCCACATAATCCTCTGTGAGCAAATTGTCAGCTAGATAGCCAATGAGGAAGAACAGTTCCTAGAAGTGACTGAGGGCTTGGCCTACCTCCCAATAACTCTAAGTTTATGATTTACACTTTTCAAGTGAAAATACCAAGTCTCCGAGATGGTGGGTCACAGATGCACAGATCTGGGGGCAGTGTGGTAATCACAGGACCCTGGGACAGATCCTAAGAGCTCGTCTGCCTGTGCCAGCTTCATATCCACTCTGTGCCTAGGTTGTCCCTTTTCTTTGTCTTCCTGTCCGTTCTCTAAGCTCTCCTGACCTCAGGCAGCTGCTTCAGGCAGTCTGTGGAGCTTCTGAACTCCCAGGGGGCATTTGGGCCTTGAAACCTGCACAGCAGACTTGTCCTGGACTCGGAAGGTACAGTCTTGGCTCCCCACCCCACTGGAAACTGAGACGTGACCCATTGCTGAGGGGAGCCTCTCTACAGCATGTCCTCCCTTGTGTAATACCTTCCTGCTGGCTCTGCTTACTTAGGCCGTAGCACAGCCCACGGGAAGTTACTTAGGGATTGTCCAGAGCTCTCTAAAGACCCTCAAGCCGGTTAGAATTCTCTCTGACCGGGAATTGTTTGTAGGCACAACTTTCAGGAACTGAAGGTGGCTTTTGGGTCAATTAAAGGGTTTGTGTGCTGTGCATTATGGGACAGCCTTTCCTTATGGAACACACAGGCCTGGGGACACAGTCTTTGAGATACAGGCAAGGTTGTCTCCCTGTCTCCAGCTGGTCTTTTATAAATTGTTGTCACTGCATGCAGAGTTTTGTGAAATGCTTTCATTCTGTAAATAATTTACTGCTGTCAGACCTGTCCAAGTTAGCCACAACCTTATGATTCTCTTGCTTCAGTCTCCCAAGCGTGGGCCTATGGGAGTGTACCATAAACCCAGCATATGAAATATGCTTTGGTTTTCATTTGTGGATTGATTTTTTAGCAAGTTCTTGGCATAGTAGTAGCCACATGGATGATGTGATAGGATGTATACCGTTTCCCCATGTCCCTCTTGTATATGGGTGTGCGAGCTGCATTAACAAGTTTTCCTGGCTGCCCTCTTCAGGCCTGGAGGTTACTCCTGTCCCAGGAGACCAGTGGAGTGAGGAGCCAAGGGGAAGAGAAAGGCTGGCACTGTTGCTGCGTCTCACAGTTTTCAGGAGTTGTGGGACTGCTGTAGAATCTCCTGAATTTCAGGTGCTAACCACCAATTAAGGTCTTGGAAATAACTTTCAAGCCAAACAAACTCAGGCCAATTCTAGCCTGCATTTTTGTGCTTTGCAGCGGTGGGGTTAAGACTGGGTTGGGGCCTGCCTTTGGAAGGGGAGCTGTGTGGGCTTGTCTCTATGTCACAGCCTGATGGAATTCTGTTCTGCCAAGGGTGTTGGTTGCTGAATTGCACTTTTGCCCTCCAAAACGAATGGCTATTCAGCACTAGCAGAAGCTACTAGGGTGGCTGGGGGTGTGGTGTGGATAACTAGGAAGAGAAGGTGGCCCTGGGCTAGGAGGGCTGGGGTGGAGGAATGATCTTTGGTGGGATAACCTTGGCTGCCTTCTCTTCTTAGTGGAGGATGCATATGGAAATTTGGCACTAGGCTACATATCTTCACAGACATTTCCTCTCTAGGCAGGAAGCAGAGCTAATGTGGTCTGGAGAAAGTGTCTTGCTTGGTTAGGGTTAGGTTTTGACACGAAGGTAGTTAAGTAGGGACCTCTCATATCAATAAGTGGCCCTGGGTGGGAGTCTGTGACTGGGTCACAGAGTCTATGGAGGGAAGAGGGAAGATGGGGCTTTGGGAGAGCCTCATTTGGGCACGGAGTTCCAGGTCTCCTGCTGAGTCTGACCTGGGTACCTTGATCCTTCCCCATCCACAGGGACCCCAGGAGAATCGGCAGCGAGTGCTAGGGCTGTGACACCACCAGTTCCTCCCCAGACTTCCCAGCTTGCAGCTCAGGCTCTGGTTGAGGAAGGGCTGTGGGGCGCCGGCAGGGCTGGTGTCTGCTCCCTTCCTGATGCAGGCTCTGTTGCCCTCCCCTAGGTTCGGAAGGCACTTCGAGTCCCCGCTCCTGTGGCAGAGCATAGTGATGATCCTGACCATGCTGCTGATGCTGAAACTCTGCACCGAGGTCCGAGTGGCCAACGAGTTGAACATTAAGCGGCGCTCCTTCTCAGGTGGGTGTGTGATGTCTCCTGCAAAGTCTTGCTTAGTTAAAAGACAAAACTTAGCTCTTGGAAGTCAAAAAACCCACTTCGGTATTATTGAGGCAGCTTTTGTTTCACTAGATGAAGAGTATCTGTAATCATCAGTAGTATTTTCCATATTGTAAAAGACTGAACATTTCACAGTTTGAAACAATTAGATAAGAATCTCTTTCCTGTAATCTAGGTGAGGTTTTAACTCTTCCTGGACCTTTTGTTCATGTCCTGACTGCCTTTTGTCACCAAAGAACTGAAGAAACAAGAGTCATGTCTGCATGCAGCTTCCAAGTGAATCAAACCCCATCAGTATGCCTGGTAGGCATGTCCCACACAGCACAGTCACCCACCTAAGGTATAACACACCCAGGGTCTGTGTGTTCTGTGGTCTGAGGACAGGGTGAGACCCATCACCTGCTAAGCACAAGACACTCCTTGACCTTGGGCAGCTCGGAAGACACAAAATACTTGCTGTGTTTGGCCTTTCCCTCATAAATGATTTCTGATAGGCACTCCATAGTAAGTGTAGGCTGGTGGGCATCTTGAATGCAGGAGAATTAAATTTTGACTCCTCCTCCTAATTCCCCTCCTCTTTCTCCTCCTTTCTCTTTTTCCTTTCTCCAAGACTAGTTCTCTTTCCATAACTCAGGTTGGCTGTAAACTCTCAATCCTCTTGTCGCAGCCTCTTCAGTTCTAGGAATATAGGCTCACAACCACCAGACCCAGCAAAAGCCTTCTTTTATCTTTTCCACTAGTGAATTAGTACAGCTCTCTCTTAGAATTTGTCTGAGTATGTTAATCTTGCTTTTAGAAGTATTTGGCTCAGTGTTTAGCTTGGGGGCTGCTGTGGAGGTGGTGTCTCTGTATTTTTATTTCTGATGATTATTTTTCCCCTTTATCAGGCTCCTACTGTTTCTACCTGTCTTTAGTAAAACGGATGATGCCATCCCTTATCTTCGCAGAAAGTGGACACATCTGGTTTAGGGGGGGAGAAGCCTATAAGGATGGTAGCTCACATCCATCTTCTCACGTGTTCTAATCTGTTCTTCCCACTGATACCATCTCTAATGTCCCCTGGGCATCTATTCCCCATCCTCCTGGTGTGACTTTTGTTAGGACACCAGAGCTGGTGCTGATAATATTGGGAACCCTACTAGAGAGAAGACAGGATATCATGTAGGACCCGAGGCTTCATGTCCCTACATGGTTCCGTGCATGGGCTTGCTTCTTAGAAGCATGACCTGCCTGCCCCACTTCTTTATGCTCCAAGTTTCCATACAGCAAAATCTGAGCCCCTCTGAGCCTCAGCATCCCCTTGAAACAGATGTCGTCATGGCTGCAGGATGGTGGGTCCCTCGCCATGCTTGCATGTGGGAAGGCAGAAAGAAGCCTGAGGAGAGAGGTATTTCTGGGACTCCAGAGGCTTGCTCTGGCCTGCAAGCGCAAGGACAGGTTTGTGGCTTGGATTGCCATGTGTATTGGCTCTGCTGGTGACCCATGTCAGATGATAGCTATAGAAGGTTTGCACCGTAGGCAGTGCGGCTGACTTGGAACGTGGCTTTTATTTACTCAGAATCACATTGTACTTGTCCCTTCACCTCAGGTGACTGACGGTGAGTGCAGGGAGCTTGAGAGCATACCAGGGTTGGGAGTGTCATGCAACAGGACAGTCTAGACCAGAAAGCACGTGGGCAGTGGAGTCCCAACTGTTCTCTTCCGTGTTGTTCTATGTAAAATTTCCAAGGCAATATTTTGGTAACTAGGTTACCGCTATTTGAGTTAAAATAGTGAACTGAAGTTTTTAGGGCTAGGACTGAGATGAATTTTTTTTGTTTTGTTTTGTTTTTTGAGACAGGGTTTCTCTGTGGCTTTGGAGGCTGTCCTGGATCTAGCTCTTGTAGACCAGGCTGGTCTCGAACTCACAGAGATCCGCCTGCCTCTGCCTCCCAAATGCTGTGATTAAAGATGTACACTACCACCACCTGGCTGAGATATGAATTTTTATCAGGGGCCCATTATGGGCATAATATTGGCCCCAGGGATGTCCCCTAATTTAGGAAGGGCCTCTGCAGATGTGATTAACACAGGGACCATGAGGAAGATAATTATTCTGGGTCTCCTTTGTGGCTTCTAATTTCAAGGACTAGAGCAGGACCCACCTCATGAACCTGAGAGTTACTGGGCCTCAGACCTCTCAGCCACGGCAGGGACAGCGGTGCTTGCCTGATTACAATTATTATAATTGTTATTATTGTTTTTGAGACGGGGTTTCTCTGTAGCTTTGGAGCCTGTCCTGATACTCCCTCTGTAGACCAGGTTGGCCTTGAACTCATAGAGATTCGACTGCTTCTGCCTCCCGAGTCCTGGGATTAAAGGCATGTGCCAGCAACGACCATCGAGAATTATTTTTGCTGTTGTTGTTATCTCTGTTTGCTGAGATAGGGTCTTGGCTGTCCTAGAACTCACCATATAAACCAGGCTGGCCTCAAACTCACAGAGATCCTCCTGCCTCTGTCTCCTGAGTGCTGGAGCTAAAGGTATGCTCACCATACCTGGGCAGGTAATTATTGATATTTGCATCTTTAGCATTTTTAGAGTCTAGTTCTCATTTTCAGGACTTCGTGTCTACTTTGCTGGACCCAGAGGTTGCTTGGCCTTAAGATGTCTTTGTGGGTTTTAAGAACACACTGTTGTCAGGATTGTTGGCACCTGAGGGGATCCTTTATCCTTTATCCTTGAGGACTGCATAGTGTTTGTTCCTCTGTCAGCTAGAGCACCTCTGGTCAGAGGCTCCATGCCCACTCACTGAGCTGCCAGGGTTGATTTGTGGCGGAAGTGGAGGGCTCCCTCAGTTTTCACCACTGACTTCCTGGAAGCTGCCCTGATGCCTGTACATCACGCTGAAGTGTGAATTCAAAGCTGGTGGGTGGCACGGTGTGTTCTACTTGGCTGCTTTTCTTATACTTGCTGATGCCCACTTATTCTGGCCAGTGGGTCTTTGGAACCTTGCTCCATCTCTGCAGGAGTCTCCACACCCTCTCTGCTCTGGGCTACAGCAGATCATGTCTTAGCCGAGCTCTTGTATTGGTTATCGCTGGCACAGGCCACGGCTGTCATCTGGCTTTTTCAGTAGGTCGAGGTGGGAGGTGCCTTTTGGGGAAGGAGCCCCCCATTACTGCGCAGACTCTTCCTCCTGAGCCCTTGCGATGAGGCGAGCTGCGCTTCAGACACGGCTGTGCTCTCTACCACCTGTGTCCCGACTGTGTTTCTTAGGAACCCAAAGTATTATGGGATGTGGGCCGTAGCCCATACTGTTTTCATAAGCGAGAACAATGACGCCAGCAAAGTGGTTGCTGGAACAATGGGTGGATTGGAGGGTTATACACTCAGGGTTCAGTGATCTTAGGCCACACTGAGGCAGAGATGAGCCTCAGAGTCACTGTGAGCAGTGTCTTTAACCAGATGCTCCACCAACTGCATGTGTCCATTTGAGTCATTTGTTTCTAACTTCTGTTTTTTCTTTTAATTTAAATTTTATTTTATACTGTAGTTTTCATTTAAAATTTATGTTAGTAGTTACTTGACAAAATAGTGCCTCCGAGTCAGGTGGTTGGATTTATTTGTCTCAACTCCGAGTGTTCAGAACTCCAGGTTGGGACTTTCTAGGGTAGTGTCTACTTATGGGTAAAGCTTTCTTTCCTTGTGATGAAAATGCTCTAAATTGGTGGTCATGATGATTGCCCCTCTGGGTGTTCAGGAGCCAGTGAGCTGTCGACCTTACTGGATGCATTTTATGGAGTGCTATGTGAGAGTCACAGCAGGAACTTGTGTGTTGAGCGAGCATCTCACCCAGCTCTAAACCGGCTGGCCTTGATTTGTCGCCTGAGCTGCCCTCTCCATCCATCCCACCTGCAGCCATTGTCCACAGCCTGCTCGCACATGGTGGTCCTGCTGTGCAGACCTGCCTTCCTGAGTCTTGGGAAGTGGGGCGTATGTGTCAGCTGAACACTTAAGACTTCCCACATGAGCCCTGGGCCTCATATTCAGGTTACCCTAAAACTGAAGTAGGGAAAGAAGGATCTGGGCTGTGTCTTTCTTGCAATCTGGCCTTGGAAGTCACGTGGCATCTGAGGATTGGAAAGGATGTGCGCACCTGTGCACACAAGCGCACACGCATACACACACACACACACAGTCACACAGTCACACACACACACACAGTCACACAGTCTCACACACACACACACACACACACACACAGTCACACAGTCTCACACACACACACACACAGTCACACACACACACACAGTCACACACACAGTCACACACACACAGTCACACAGTCACACACACACACACACTCACACACACACACACACAGTCACACAGTCACACACACACACACAGTCACACAGTCTCACACACACACACACACAGTCACACAGTCTCACACACACACAGTCACACAGTCACACACACACACACAGTCACACACACACACACACTCACACACACACACAGTCACACACACACAGTCACACACACACACTCACACACACACACAGTCACACACACACACACTCACACACACACACAGTCACACACACACAGTCACACAGTCACACACACACACTCACACACACACACACAGTCAGTCACACACACACACACACAGTCACACACACACACACACACACACTCGCAGTCACTCAAGGGTAAGACATGAGCTACACTGCCTGATGAGCATCCAGCCACTTCTGGGGCTCCAGATCCCCAGCGCCTGTGGAGAATGGAAGAAATCTGTAGAGATGCTTGATGGCTGCCAATGCACATGTTCTTCTCAGCATGGTGCTTTGTCCTGTCTGCCCTGTAAACAGCAGTTTTCAACTCTAAGCCTGTTTGGCTATGAAACTAGGAGGCCAGGGGGCATTACACGTCCTGTACCTCTCCATCCTGGGCCACCACCACTGTGCCTTTGCTCTGCCCACACTTTGTGCCTGGATGTTCCAGAATGTTCTTTCTCTCGTTCTACATTTGTGGGTCTTGATCTTTAAAAGAGGTACCAGTAAAATTGGTTTGAATCATAGCTGGGTGCCAGGAGGCTACACTTTGTATGGCGCCTGTGGTCTGCAAACCACGGATTTGGTGGCAGGTCCCCCACTCGTGTTTTGCAGTACCTCATAGGGAAGAGGTCACCTACTGTTAGCTTTGGGTTGTTTACTTCCACAGTGTGCTGCCAGGGACACAGCCTGTGACCTCACGTCAGCAGTTTATATCCCAGAAAGGGAGAGTCTGCCAGCTGCCCCAGGTGCCCTGGCATGGAGAGCCTTAGGCTGTTGAGCTGAAGCAGCGCCAGCAGGGAGGTTAAAGCATAACTGTAGATTCTTCCTGATGTTCTGACTGTTCCAGGTGAGAGATCTGTCTAGGTCGGCTGTCTTTGTCACGATGTCTCTGCAGCACGCTTGTCACATTCACTGTGACACTGGCTGCCCTTTGCCAGTGAGCTCTAAAATAGTTGTACCACACAGCCTGTAAGAGCATTTCAGCCCCGGATTAACTGCTCTCAGTCCCAGGCTGCCTGAGCTTCTAGGGACGTGAGAGTCGGGGCCTGTCACACCATAGTAGTTAATGTGTCCCTTGACTGTAGAAACAGTGAGAACTTGCTGGCTTAGGTTTGAGGGGGGCGATTTCCCCCTCGTCCTTCTGTGCACTGTCTGAGGAGATTGGAGAATAGCTCAGAAAGTAGATTTGTGAACAAAAGAAACAAAAATCTTCTGCTCTGGTGTCTTTGTTGTTTCGTTGTTGTTTGTGCTTTTTAAGAAATGCAACCCTGCTAGGAAATACTCACTTACCAGTGTTAAAAACAGTGTTTTTTGTCTCCTTTCTTTCTGTTTTGTTTCTCTCTCTTTAAATGTAGCCACAGACAGTGAGGGTGAAGAACTCAAAGCCCCCCCCAGGCGGCCCTACCTGGGTATGTACTACTGAGACACTCGCTCCGGTTCACCCCTGCAGCCTGTCCCTCCGTCACCACTCCCGTCTGCACTTATGTGACCTCACAAGCTGCTTCACCAAGCATGGCCTGCTCATGGCATGATACACTTAACCCGCAGCTCTGCTTCTCTCAGCCTGGAGTATTTAGAACCTGCCGATTGCAAGGGAGGGGTGGACCCAAAGGAAGGAAGAAAGGATGCAGAAAATTCAAGATTACAAACTTTAAACTTGTTACGAGCTAATTCTTTCTGGTGATACAAATGGACTTGTTATTCCCATTCCCTCTTGAATCGTTCAGTGCTCCTCTGTAGCGACAACACTGGCTTCTCCCTGGTGATGGGTGCTGCCGCCTCACTAAACAAACTGTCAGCTCTGGATCAGTGCCTGGACCTCTTGAGATTGCCCACCTAAAAGGTCACGTCACCTGCAAGAAGGGACAGCAGTTTGCTTCCTTTCCAGTCTCTCCTCATCACCCTCACTGGATGGAGACGAGAGAAGACTTGTGTGTTCCACTCTTGGTCCCATTGAAGACTTCTGTCTTTCCTTATTGCTACTGTCTGTCTTTTCGCAGTTGCCATTAATGGCTGAACCCTTGCTATTGTGAGCTGAAGGGGTTTGTGTTGCTGTCCTGGATGGCACTGGCTGTTGGCAGGCACTGTGTTGTGTCTGTGGAGATGGTTGCGTGAGTTTTGCCTTTTATTCTTGTTTTTATGGTTCTTTGTGTGTTGAGCTAAATTCCATTTGATTATGGTCACCTCTCAGCTGCTGGATGGCATTGTTAATATTATGTTGAGGATTTCTTTTTATGTCCATACCCGTGAAAAGTTTTGATCTGGAGTCCTTTTTTTCTTGCATGGCTTTGGTTTTAGTATATCCTAAATATAGGTCAGTAGGCCAATGAAGTAAGTTCCCGAGTGTTTGTGAAGGGTTGAGCCAGTTCCTCCTTAAAATCTTGGTACAGTTACCTGGCAAGGCTGGCTGGACCTGGACCTAACAGTGCCAGCCCGACCTGTTGTTGTTCTAAGCCCATCTAGATTGTCTGTTGCTTTCTTTACTCGTTCATCTGTACTGTGGCTTCATTTCAGATTCATCTCAACGGCTGTGGGCATATCATCTTTCCTCTCTCTCTCTCTCTCTGTCTCTCTGTCTCTCTGTCTCTCTGTCTCTCTCTCTCTCTGATATGATACAGGTTTCTTTGTGTAGTCCTGGCTCTCCTGGAACTCCCTTTGTCAACCAGACTGGCCTCAAACTCACAGAGATCCGCCTGCCTCTGCCTCCCAAGTGCTGGGATTAAAGGTGTGTGTCACCACTGCCCAGCAAGGGCACATCATTTTTCTTGTTCTTTTGTAATCTTTTTTACTTCCCTGAGCAATTGGTACTAACCCTTGTCTTCTTCCCAAATCTGGTTTTCATTCCATCGCCATCCGTTGTTTTTGCTACTGTACTTAGAGGTGTGTCGATTTTATTGATCTTTTCAAAGAACCAACTTTTGGTTTTATTGGTTTTTCTTTATCTAGTTTACTTAATTCCACTCTAACCCCCCACTCTGGTTGCTTTGTTTTCTGCCTGCTTTTGCCATAGTTAGCACTTTCTCCTGGTTTCTTAACGTGGAGGGCTACTGATCGTACTTTGAAACAGCTGTAAAGTCACTGTGTAAGGGGAACTGGCCTCCTGTGTGTTTTGGCCTGTTGTGTTGTACTTTTTTCTATCTTAAAGCGTTTCCCAATTTTCTTCAGTCCATTTTCTATTTAAGAATGCACTGCAACTGTCACACTTGTCAGCCCCACATCTCTTTGCTGGTTTCTGGGATCATCTGCTAAGCTGCCGAGAACATATTCAGGTATTCTGAGGTGGAGCTCATTCTGGGGTCCTCCTGCAGTGTACTCTCCTTGTTGGTTTAAGAGAGTGTTCGCTGTTGAGGGGAAATTGGTACCTGTTGGGTCACTGTTACAGTAGTCCTGTGGCTGTCAATTTCCTCATTATTTAATGTGCCCAACTGGATCCATTTTGAAAGTTGTCATTGAAATGTCCCAGTATCTGTTAATTACCTTTCTCCCCTTTCATTTCTGATTTTAGAACAGTTGTTAGGTTCATATGTAGTTGTGTCATTATAAAATGTCTCCTAAGACTTTTTTTGTTGTTGCTTCCCTTCCTGCTCAGGATTGAACCCGGGGCCTCATGAAGGGAAGGCACCACCACCCAGTTACCTCTCAGCCTTCTTGGTGCTTTTCCCTCTGAGACAGGGTTCACTAAGTTGCCTCGACTGAACTTAACTGCAGTCCAAGCAGGCCTTGAAGCTTTGTTGCCTCAGCTTCCCAAGTAGCTGAGTCGCCGGCCCACTCCACAGTTCTGGCTTACAGCTTATTCTAATATTTGCATGTCCTCTGTGGATCACCGGTGGTTAATGCTTTGAACAGCAGGCAGATGGCAAGTTCAAGGCCATCTTGGGCTACGTAGCAAGATCTCGTTTCAAAACAAAATAAGAAAACACAAGGCCAGTGAGATGGTTAGGTTGGTTATTATTAGGTGGTTGCTCTTGGGCCTGGAGACCTGAGGTGTATCCTCAGACCCACGTGGTGGAAAGGAAAAACCAACTCTCACATACTGACCTCTGACCTCCATGTACACACCATTGCACTCACACAAACAGATGAATGTAGTGCTAAAAATCAAAGCATTTTCTGCCCTGTTATCAGATTAATGTTGGATTAATGTTTTAATCTATGTTAATTTTTTTGTCTCTTGTGTGTTCCTGTTCTTTTAACTCTAAGACAGTTTTTTTTTATTAAGTGACTATTTTAATAGTGTGGTGTTTTAATTCCTTTAGTGATTTTTAACTATATATTGATAGCTTTTTTATTTTTTTATTTTTTATTTTTTTTGGTTTTTCGAGACAGGGTTTCTCTGTGGCTTTGGAGGCTGTCCTGGAACTCGCTTGGTAGTCCAGGCTGGTCTCGAACTCACAGAGATTCGCCTGCCTCTGCCTCCCGAGTGCTGGGATTAAAGGCGTGCGCCACCAACGCCCGGCAGCTTTTTTATTTTTATTTATTTATTTTCCTCTGAGGCTTACAGAGCCCTTAATTTACCAGAGCCCTTTTGATTTGTACTGACTTCATTTAGGTGAGATATAGAAAGTCTTGGGTAATTCCTCCTCCTCTCTTGCTGGTGTGAGGACTATGTTTGTATTTTGTTTATGATGTAGCTATTGGTACTCTGTTTAGATTTTACTCCTTTCAAAGAAGGCGGAGAGAAAGGAGAAGTTAGCTACTGTGTCAAGCTTCTTTACAAGTTTGGCTACCCTCTCTTCTCTCTGTGGGTTTGAGTTACCACCTCAGGCATCGCTCTGCTACTGTGTTGTCTTGGAGACTGTGTCACGAAAGGCATGTTAAGACACCCCAGGTGGTACTATGACATATTGCTTTTCTGCAGTTCCTTTATAAGCTAGCTAAGACAAGAAGGGTGTGTATCTGTGTGCTTGTATTCTTGTAGTTTTGTTTATTTTCTTTTTGTGTGTGGAGGGAGTGTTTTTTCCTTGAAACAGATTTTTCAATGCAGTCCAATGCCATCGTGGATCTCCACGTCCCCACTCCCCCAGTGTTAGAATCACACATGAGAACCACTCACTCATCTTCTGACCTCACTTGTTTTCCATGTGGAAAGCAACAATCTCCCTAGTTCTTGCTTACCTAGGGGCTTTGTTTTCTCCTCAAGTAGGCGCTGACTCCTGGCTGATGATTGTTTTTCTTTTCAGCACTTTGAATGCTGTCCTCTGCCTTCGGAACTGCATTGTGTCTGGTGAGAGTCAGTGAGTGGCTCATCTTACTGGGGGTCCCCTGTAAGTGACATCATTTTTCTCCTGCTGCTTTGTCTCTGGCATTCGGCCGTAGTTGTTGAGGTATTGGGATCTGTGTTTTGTACTTGGAGGTCATGGGGCTTCTCGGGTTGGCATGTCTGTTTGGATTCTGTGGTCATAATCTCTGAGGCCCTTTCCTGTTCCCCTTTCTCTTTCCTTCTCCTCAGAATGCCCTGTATGTCTGTGCTGCTGCACTTGGTATTACCTGTGTTTCTTAGAGGCCCTGTTAGTTTCCTTCTTCAGGCAGCACAATGTCCATGCAAATGTCTTGAAGTTCACTGCCCTTCTGTTAGCTCAGGTCTCTTATTGAGTGCAGATAATGAGTTTTATTTCACACACAGCCTGGCTCCAGACTCTCCTGCTTCTCAGCGATTGCTCTCCCTTTAGGAATGCTCTTCCACTGGGTGAGATGATACCCGGTACCTCTGTTAGTTCTTTATATCTTTCTTTGTTTCCTTTAGTTGTTTTGTTTGTTTGTCTCCCTGCTTAATCTAATATCTCTTCACAAATACTGTTTCTTTTCTATTGTTGTTGTTTCCCCTCCATGTAGGGACTACATTTACCTGCTTGTTTGCATACTGGAAATTTAAAGTTAATGGTGTGACAGCCATGGGCACTAATCTCAAACGTGGGGGAGGATGTCTTATTTGCTGGTTTGGTTTGATGGGGCAGTTTGAGTCCACCCTCCTGTAGGTCTGCTAGTATTGGCTGCTGTGCTTCTCCCTGGTCAACTTTGAGCCCCTGAACGCTCTGCCCTCATTGGCCACGCTTGGCCTCCACTGCCTGCATTGATGGCTCTGTTGATATGCGAATACGCTGGGGGATGCTATCACAGTGGGCATGGGGGCCATTAAGGCCAGTCTGGAAACCGCTCTGCTTTCAGGAGAGCCCTTACCTGCAGCAGCCTGCTTCTTTCCCTGGCCTTGGAGCACCAGCTGCTGCCTCTTCCTCATTGCTTCCCTTCTCCTTCAAGTCAGGTTCTGGTTGGTGCCCTATGTAGCCCAGGCCAGCCTGGTATTCACCATCTTCCCATCTTAGTTCCCAAGTGTAAAAATTACAGGTGTCCCACCATTCCTGGCTCAACCTTCCCTTCATCCCTCAGTACCTAGGTCTTCATTCTTTTGATAACACTCCTGAGCTTAAGCCTGTGCTCTGTTCTTAAGCTTAAGCTCTGTCCCTTAGCGAGGGCCTTGAACTCTCCGCTCCCACACCCGTCCCTGGGACAGAACGTCAGAGCTGGTGGCAAGAATAGTAGTGAACCTCTCTGGGCAGCAGCTTCCTCTGAGGACAGACTCTGGTGACCGCTGGTCCTCTCATTCTCCTCCTCCTGTAGGGAGTCCCCACCCTGTGTGTGATAGTGTCCCCAGTATTCTCAGCCTTACCTGTGTGGAGCCCTGCCCTGTGTGTGCTGGCTGGCTGGGCATGAGCCGGCGTAGAGGAGCCTAACAGGCGAGGATGCTGACTGTAGCTGGACCAGGGCGTGCGCAACCCTCTGTCTCTACCAGCTCAGGTGTTTTCTGGTACGGTGGCTCACGGTGTTGGGACTGAGCACAGTGTTGTTCACAAGACTGCTGTAATGCAGGAACCTTAACACTCTTGAAAGTGAAGGCACCATTTTGGGTGGTGGAGCTGTTTATTCTGGTAGCCCCTGGGTCAGAGCCTTGCTGGGCTTTGTGGCTGTTTGTGAGCTGTGCTGTAATGAGCTCGTAAGGAACCGTTTGTAGCAGAGGCTGCTGTCATCAGCTGCAGTATGGCGACATGAAGAGTATGCTGCAGGGTGACCCCGCAGGTGTGGGTTCCTGAGCCCTGTCCCCTGGCTCATCTCTGTTGAAGGGAACCCTGCTAAGGAGCAATGTTTCCTTAGCACACGCTTCAGTGTTACCTGCCAGTGCCATTGAGGGAAACACTTGGAGTGAAGTGTTCCAGCCCTCTGTTGGTGTGTCGGTAAGGAGAGAGTCAGAAAGGACTCCTGAAGGGAGAGGTGGAGTCAACAGCACCGACAGCCTGCACATACTGAGCATAACGGACTCCAGCTTCCCAGGCTCTCGGAGTCGCTGCTACAGTCACGGCAGTTCCATGACACAGCAGCCTTCCTTATTCGGGCAACTTGAAAGTGGATTGGGATGCCGGCCTCGGTAGCTTCTTGTTTTATTCTGGCCAAGCAGTGGGTGCTCCCAGTCACTTTCCCAGGGGATCCTGTCTGGAAGCCAGAAGCAGGGGCCGGGCCATGGCACGCAGCCAGCACTGCTGCCCTGCCTCCTTGGAGAGCTAGGGCTCCGTTCCTAGAACACTGGTTCTGGGTCTCAGCCATCCTTGCCTGACCCTTGTCTGGTGTGGGTATGTCCGGACCAGCCGTCTGGTGTGGAAGGCCAGGAGAGCCACTTCAACTGCTCCAGGAGGTCTTGCTGTCTTAAAAACCGTGTCACGTATCTGACTTGGACTCAGGCAGAGTAAAAGCTGGCGCTGGCCTGTGGAGGGCCAGGGCAGTGTGGCTCTCGTCATCTCTCCAGGTGGGGCTCCATGTCCTGGAATCTCTCGTGGTCCTGAGACTAGGCCCTCTGCCTCTCAGTCGGTGTCCCTGTGGGCACTAGTTGCAGGAAGGAAGGAAGGCTGTGTATGAATCTGAACCAGGCTGGCTAGGTTTGGAGCCTTTTGTTTTTATCTTAATTAACTAATTTATTTGGATGTCACCAAGTTTTAGTTTGGGCTACAGTTATTTTTTTTTTCCTTGAGCCATTTGAGGTTAAGTGCATTTTCCAAACACAAGGCTGTCTCCCCACAACTACCCAGAATGTCAGTGTCAACAGGCCTCAGGGTCCTCCAGGCAAAAGAGCCTAAATCAGTTGCTGCATAGTCTATTGTCTTACACCTGGGAGTAGAGCCCTGCTTTGCTCTCGACTTTGGTAGCCCTGGCCGGGCTCTGGTTTCTGCCTGTTTGATCTTCCTCTCTCTGGCCCTGACCTGGGAAGCTCTGGTTCAGATGGTCTTCTGACTGAGGGTCTGGCCAGGCTGGGGGTTGGAGGGCTGGCCTGGAACCCTCTAGGCAGGCTGTCTGATGAGGATAACTGTCTCCCAGTCTCAGGTGATCTGCGCAGACGGTGCTGCTAGGCAGTAGTGAAGGCGGTCTGCTCTGCTG
This sequence comes from Mesocricetus auratus, assembly GCF_017639785.1. Taxonomy (NCBI): domain Eukaryota; kingdom Metazoa; phylum Chordata; class Mammalia; order Rodentia; family Cricetidae; genus Mesocricetus; species Mesocricetus auratus. The sequence goes on from NW_024429198.1 coordinate 33,103,905, forward strand.
AGGAAACAATGTAGCCAGTGCGTGAGCCACACAGCGAAGTGCCGAGTTTTCTGTAGTCCATCCCAGGAGATGAAAAAGCCAGGTGCAGCAGGGCGGACCTGGAGCCCCAGACTCAGGAGGCCCAGGAGTCTGAGACCACCTGGTTCAAGGCACCGTCCCCCAGACAAGTGAAAAGAAATGGGTAAAGTTACCCTTTATGTTTCTTTTAAAAAACATTCCTTCAGTGTACAGTCAGCACAGACATTGTTGGACAGACCTGTTCTCCTTTGTGGTAAGGCTTTGGAGTCAGGTGTGTACCCTTCCATCCCTGGTTGGGATGTGTGGTTGGCTTGCTGATGGGACCCTGGGAGAGGAAGGAACCATAACTGTCTAGGAAGGAAGGGCTTCCAGGTTTGAAAACAAGCGTGTTTCTAGGAAGGAAGGGCTTCCAGGTTTGAAAACAAGCGTGTTTCTGTGATTGATGGGGAAGGGGCTTGGGAGGTGCCTCTGCCCTTGTGCTGCTAAGCCTGGTTCTCCCTGGTCTCCTGTGCAGAGCCCTGGTCAGTCATTTAATTGCCCAGGTGGGGACAGAGTACTGTGTTTCCTGTTTCTTGTGATTGGCTTAAAGATGTCTCCCTTGAGGCTGCTGTCCCCCAGGATGGTGGGAACTGTTCTGGAGTGTTGACCCAGGGGCTGTGATGACTGCAGGCCCTGGGGGTGCTCAGTTTTGAGTGAGAATCACCTTGTGGGCCTCATTAGGTGGCCTTGTTCAGTGAGGCTCAGAAGGAGTGGCAGGAGTTAGTTGCAGCTGATGCGAATTCATCCGGGCTCTCCCGGATTCACAGGCTAAGGTGTGGGCTCTGGGTGGCCAGCTGAGCTCCTGCTCTCTCCAGCCCACAGTTCCAGTCTTGTGTCTCTGCCACAGATGATATGGGACAGCATGACAGCCATAAGAAACCTTTCTGAGCCTGGAGGCTGTGGGTCTGCCGTGGTGGAGCTGAGTACTTTAGGGGACGGGAGAGAAACGTGCCACGATCCCTTGCCAGGTCGAGCTGTGAGGTGCCATGCTGTCATCAGGGTGGTCTGTCCTTACCCAGCTTACCACCTCTAACAGCTCAGTCTCTTGGGTCCTACTTTGTGTCAGAGCCAAGTATCAGCGGCCCCTCCCCCCCAGCTTCTCAGAGGTTACTGCCACTGCTGGTCCTGGAAGGACCCTGACCTCTGCTGGCTAAGAGTGGAACTGTCATTTCTGAGAACTCATGTCCAAAGTAGAGAGCCCTGTATTCTGTTCCTCCTGGGTCTAGGGTTCACTCTGCCTTTTCAGTGGCTGAATGTCATTGGCTTGGACTTTAGGCAGGGCCTGAGAGAACCCAGGCCCCGTCTGCCAGGGTCCAGACACCACTGCTGTCCGGAGGATGTGACTCATTCTCACTTTGCTCCTACGGGAGCAGCAAGGCGTTGCCTGAATTGGCACAGATAAGCCACATGAGGGTGCTCGTGGGCTACCATAGGACCAAGGGTTGTAAACCACAGGTGTCAAAACTGCTTACTGTAACTGTGCTGTCCTTGGTGGTACTCTCAAGGTGGCATCCACCACTGCCCTAGAGATGGGCTTTTGAGGGTAAATAACAACCTCAACCTCAACAACAACAACAACAACAACAAAAGCACCCTGCCCTGGACTTGGTTTCTTCCTGCACTCAATGCTGTGGTAGACCCTGAGTCTTTCCCTGTCTTAGCAGTATTAGGGCGACTCTGAACTCAGGCTCTGCTCACTGGGTCCAGGAGGACTGGACTTGTCTTTATGACATGAGGATGCTGAGTTTTCTTCCATGGGCTTCTTGGCCACGTTCTGTCTATTCCTTCTGACAATTTTTTTTTAAATTGGGTTGTTCATCCTGTTGCACATCATAGATTCTGAATGGCATTAGGAATGACCTCAGAGCTTTCCGCAATGTTTGTTTTAGGTTACTAAAGCCTTATGTCCTCTTTGCTGTCTGTCTTCATTGGGGCCCTGTGTCTTCCCTGTCATCTTCAAGTCTTCTCACAGCCTCTCAGTAGCCAGTTGTCCCAGCAGCCATCCCTTGTCCCTCATCTGACCCTTGCTACCTGCTGTTGAAGGACCAGCCCTGGCCTCCAGGTCCCTGGTCACCACATGCCACATGGGACGATGTTGCATTTGGGCCGATGCTTCTCTCTGGTGATCTGTTGGGAATCTCTTTACCTCTGAGGGTTGGTTTCACTCTCCCTGAAGGTTCTGGAACACCGCACAGGGTGGCAGTACAGCCTGGATACTCCCAGTGTAGTTCAGGAGAGTTCTGCTGCCCCAGGGCAGGCTCCTTTCAGGATTGGCCTTCTCGTCTGAGGGGCCAGTGCCTGTTTCCCCTTAGGCCATCATCAGGATGCTGGAGCTGTGGATGGTCCAGCCTGGCATCATGAAGGCTCTAGAATGCAGAGAAACTAAAGCCATACATAGTCCATGAGCCACCAACACTTGAGAGCCTTACTGTAGATGACACATGGTGACATTCTCTGTTCCCCTTGAATAGCTTTAGCCCTGTCATAGGCCCCAAGTCAGATTTTTATTGATGTGTTCGTAACACATCTAGGCTGTTAGGGCCACATGTCTGTTGCTGAGGCTCAGGAGGGAGACCTCAGAGACTCCCAAACCCAGAAAGGCAGGTCTTTATTGTGGAGTTTCTACTGGGTTCAGGCTTCAGGAGACTTGTAACCTTGGACAGGGTGACTCCCTTGTGTCTCTGAGTCTGGTAAGTGGGGTGGGTACGGGACAACATTACCTCCAAGCTAGATAGTGTGTGACACATATAAAATGCCATTCAGTGCACATAACCTGGTCAGTGTCTGCTCTCTGGGGGTTCTCCAGATTACTCCTTTTTGTCCTGGTCCACCCCCAGATTTAAAAAAGAACTTCCGGGGTAGTGTTAGATATAGCCTTTTTTTTTTAATGTGTTGCGTCTGAGTAACTGTGAGGAAGTTAGCCAGCCCCCACCACACACACACACACACACACACACACACACACACACACACACACACACAAGTGTGTGCCTCACCAGCATGGGTTATTGATTATTGATCCTGTAGCACAGGGAGATGGTGACCTGCTAACTCATATGCAGAAATGCTGATACAGGGCAGGCTGGGCCTCTGAAAACCCCAGGGATGCAACTTTGCTGTGACCTGCATGTTAAGTCAGTCCAGTTTTCACTTACAAACAGGGATAACTAGTCAGTAACCCACTAGCCATTTTCCTTCTGACAGAATGTATTCATTGCGCTGGGGTTTAGCTCAGTGGTAGGGCACTTGCCTAGAATGCTTCCCCAGCACCAAAAGTAAAATAATGACAAAAGTAGGAGAGAAAAATATCCCACCACCCCATTAAAACAGCCGCACTCAGCAGAACTTATGCCCTGGCATCTCTGGGCCCCGCCCACTTACACCTGCTGGATGTTTCCGCCTTGAACTTGCTGATCTGAGAACTAGGTCAGACACAGCCATGCCACGTCCTCTCTTATGGCACGTTTCCCCTTCTCATCTGATGCTTCCCTGCAGCTGCCACCGTCTCCAGGGCCCCAAGTATTCACCTGCTGAAGTGTCATTTAGTTCATTTGTGTGACTGCTTCTGAATATTCTAGAGTCTATCATCAAACAAGATGGGATATTGTTGTAGCAACCAAGTGGGAAGTAATAGAACTGTGTGTTGACTGAATCCCTCCTGTGGGCTAAAAACATCATAAGGCTCATAGACTGATGCATTAGCCCGTAGACCAGTCCCAGGAGGTGGGTGCATTAACCCAATGGATGGAGACGCACGGTTTAACCAGAGTTACAGAGGGTGGAGCTGTAGTTCTAACCCAGGAGTCAGATTCCAGAGGCTGTGGTACAGTGTACTGGAGTTCCTTCCTAGAACTATCGGGATCAAGTTAAAGGACTGGACGTCCTTTCTGTTGGCTCAGTATTGGTACTAAGAGTCTCTGGAATTGCTTTTTTCGGAATGCTCTCATCTCCCCACACTGACCTCAGCCTGCTCCTCTCCACCCTGACTGGCTTGCTCGTGTCTCTTCTCACACTGGATTTGAGCTATCCACACCTACACCGATTGACCCTGACCCACTCGGCTTGTCCCGGTCACATCCCCTCCCACTGGCCTTGACCCATTTCTCCACACTAACCTTGGATGGCTCTAACCCATTCATTTCTCCTCACCGTGCCCTTGACGCATCGCATGGTTCCAGTCCCCACACTGACTAGACCTGCCCATGCCTTGGTGTTTCTCTGCCCATAAGCTCCAATTTGCTCTCCCAACTGAGGCGCCTCTCTCTCTGTCTGCCCCCAGACTTTGATACTCACCATTTCTGGCACTGGAGCAGCTTTGCCGACTACGTGCAGTGTGTCCTGGCCTTCACGGGTGTGGCAGGCTATGTCACCTACCTGTCCATCGACTCGGCTCTGTTTGTGGAGACGCTGGGTTTCCTGGCTGTGCTGACCGAGGCCATGCTGGGCGTGCCACAGCTGTACCGAAACTACCGTCACCGCTCCACGGAGGGCATGAGGTAGGGGTGTTCCTGAGGAGGTTCCCACAGCACTCACTGGGGTCGTTGAGCACTGGCAGTATGATGAAGTCACGCTGCTTAAGCACGCTGGGCCTTGACTCTTGTCTGAGAAGATGTTTACATGGGGCAGGGGAGGGAAGCAGAAACCCTCTGTGAAGATCATGGCCCATCCAGGAGCTGCAGATCAGTCCTGGGACCAGGGATTGAGGAGCATGGTACCCATCTAAATGGATGTGGCAGGGCAGGTGACCTTACCAAAGGTGCCCAACTATGATTTTTTTCACAGTGGGACTTGCCACAGCCTACCAATGCTCCAGTGTCTAGAGAAGGGTGATAAAGCCGTTGTGAGGATCATGCTAAGAAGGGTCTGGAGACATCTGTTTAGCTCAGGACAGTCCCCACAGGCCATTGTCTAGAGAAGGGGGATAAAGCCGTTGTGAGGATCATGCTAAGAAGGGTCTGGAGACATCAGTCTAGCTCAGGACAGTCCCCACAGGTCATTGTCTAGAGAAGGGGGATAAAGCCGTTGTGAGGATCATGCTAAGAAGGGTCTGGAGACATCTGTTTAGCTCAGGACAGTCCCCACAGGCCATTGTCTAGAGAAGGGGGATAAAGCCGTTGTGAGGATCATGCTAAGAAGGGTCTGGAGATATCAGTCTAGCTCAGGACAGTCCCCACAGGCCATTGTCTAGAGAAGGGGGATAAAGCCGTTGTGAGGATCATGCTAAGAAGGGTCTGGAGACATCAGTCTAGCTCAGGACAGTCCCCACAGGCCATTGTCTAGAGAAGGGGGATAAAGCCTTGTGAGGATCATGCTAAGAAGGGTCTGGAGACATCAGTCTAGCTTAGGACAGTCCCCACAGGCCATCAGAAAGTCTCGGAGGAAATAGCATTCACTGAGCACAGACCAGTTGGTGAGGAGGAGGGAGGTACACAGCCATGGGTTTAACTTGACACCATCCCGGAGGATGCCATTCACCTTCACAGGAGACCCTGTGAACTTCTCAGAGACCCCGCCCACTTCTGAGACTCCATCCTACTTCTCCCTGAGGCCATCCCACCGCTGGTGGAAGATACTTAGTGTCCCCTTGCTCTGAGGGTTCTCTGTGCCTTGTGCATCGTAGTGGCACTGGAGTGTGTCATTGGAGTCACAGCATCCTGTTTTGCTGAGAAAACCAAACCCTGGAAAGAGGGGACTGACAATGCATGCAGAGGTGTGGGGTCATGCCGGATGCTACTTCTCAATACTTTCTGCAGTTCTTTTTATGGGATGCAGGGTTGCAAGTTTGAGGCTTCTGTACACGTGTGTAGAGTGAAGGCACACGTGTGGGGTGTGCAGGCTTCTGTACACGTGTGTAGAGTGAAGGCACACGTGTGGGGTGTGGGTTCAGGTACAGAGTGTAGTGCAGTGCAGGGTGAGGGAAGTTAGTGCCATTTAGGCTCTAACATGATACACAGATGGGCAGGGCAGAGGTAGGTAGACAGTTGTGACCACAGTGGATGGAGCCCTGAATCAGGGCTGGATGTTTTTTTATATCTGGTGGGGCTGGAGCCATGAAGATTCCGAAACTCTGGCTGGTGGATACAGAGGTAGAGCTACAGTTCTGAACTCACATCAATACGGAGCATGGAGGAAAAGCCACAGGGTGACTTCTGGAGGCCATTAACTCTTTGCTGCTGCTGTTCCAAAACTTGAATGTTGGTGACCCATTTTCATCTGAGAGCAGAGGGGTTTTAGAGAAGGTCTCATAGGGCCAAGGAGATATAGGTCTCCCTGCTAGCGTGTCTTCTTGGGGCAGGGTGCTAGGTGCCTAATGTGCGGAGGCACTTGCCGACCAAACTTCCATTACTGAAGGGGTGGACACTATTATTAGGACTGTCCACCAGGAATCCCAGTTGGGGGGTATCTGAGGCCCCACCATCTCCTCACCTTTTTCAGATGGAATGCTGGACTATCCCAGATCTGGGGATTGTGACTCTTGAAGCTGTGGGAAGTGCAGTTTCAAATAAATTTGGAGTGTGGGTGCTTCTTGTGATGGAATGAAAGTGTTGCGTTTAAAACATGTACACACACATAATCACTTAAACACACAACGAAACTAGAGGCTGCTGACAGGTGGTAACATGACCATGTAGGTTTTATTACTTTTCTCTAAGGACCTGCTCACACCCTTGCACCATAATGGGGAGGAATCTACCTTGGGACCTCAGCCTAACTATACTTTACATACGGATTCCTGGGGCAGGGAGTCAGGGAGCAGGGGTTCCTTGAGATTTTCTGTAAAGTCTTACTTTACACATGTGTACGGATGAGCACACATACACATATCCACATGTGCATATACAATCCCACAGGCTCATATGCAGATTTCCTGCCTTGGAGCTACTGATCAAGATATTTTGAATAATTTCCCTCTTGAGAAACATTGATTGGCTATGGTTCTGGAGCCAGGGATGAATGATGATATGTTTGGAATGACTTTACTAATTAATGCAGTGAACTCCGCAAGGCGGATCCGGGGGTATTTGCATTCTTCTTCCTCCAGGTTTTTACTAGATTTGAAGACTGTTCCCTAACAAGTAATTACTGGAGAACAGGGGTGGGTGTAAAAGATAAGAGCGGAGCCAAGCATTAGGCAGCCTTCAACGACATGGAACAGGAAGGAGTAGCTGGGGAAGGCACTGGGAGTGCAGGATGGGGAGGGAGAGGCATTGCCAAGCCTGAAGACTCTGGCAGCGAAGGTACTTAGAGGCAGGGCCCACATGAGGAAGGATGGAGGCCATGTGAGAACAGGATGAGAAGGAGGCAGGCAGGTTGAGACCATGGACAGTTAAAAGTCAAGGAGGCTGACGGACTGGCCAGGACACTCTGCAGGATCCCGTTGGGGCTTTGGGCTCTTGCCATAGTGAGATGCTCCCAGAAGCTGGGCTTTGCTTAACCAATGATCCTACAGATCTAGCCTTGGTCCCCTGAGCAGGCCTCTTGCATTTATAGCCTTTTGGGAGACCCAGCATGCTTCTTCTGGGACATCTTTGTCACTGCCAGACCTCTCTAATCAGACTGTGCTGTTTGTTCATTCTGATAGCTCTGTGAGAAGTACTGCTATTAGTGCCCATGGTGGAAAGGGCAGGTACCACCCACTGAACATAGCATTCATATACCACAAGTCACCTGCTTGCAGAGTACCTAGTGGTGCATGTTAGTGCAGGCATAGGCTGCAGCCGGCACCCTGTTCTAGTTTTGGAGTAGTTTCCTCACTGTAAAGGCCGAGCAACTTGAACTCATTAGCAGCCATGCCCACCTGAGCCAGACTCCTCCACACCTTTTGCCTGAGTTCTGTCTTTCCTGATTGGCCTGTTCTGGTCATCACACACCTGTAGAGTCATGTAGCATGTGGCCATCTGTGTCTGGTCTGAGCTTCATTCCTGTCCATGACTTCATTATGTGGGTATACCAGATGTCCGTCTGTTTTCAGTTGATGGACACTGTGACTTATGCTCTCCTGGCTTCATGTACAAGTTTTTCTGTGGACATACTATGTTTTCCTTTATCGAGAAAGCTTGTAGACATAGAATGACTGGGTCACATGATTGGCTTGGTGCGTGACCTCTGTGAAACTACCCACCTGTTTTTCAGAGGCACGTTTTCACATTCCACCAGCTGTGTGTGTGGTGAGGGGCTGAGTCCCATAGCTCTTCTTGTTAGCTCTTTATTCCTAACATCTGTGTGGGTGCAAAGTGCTTGGCTCGTGGTGGTGGTTTGTGTTTCACTGACAATTAAATGACAATGTGGCCCTGGCTATGTCCTTGAGGAAGTGTCTCTTTGGGATCCCTGCCCATTTTAAAATGTGTATTTGTACTGTTTTATTACTGAATTGTAAGAACTAAAACATTCTATTCTGGGTATTAGAATCATATCAAATATATGATTTATAAATATTTCCTTTATATCCCACTCTGGCTTTGTCTGCCTGCTTTTTCAGTGTTGTCTGTTGCAATGCCTAAGTTTTAAGTCTGGGGGATGGGAACGGCTCGGTTGGTAGAGTGCTTGGCCAGCATGCTCTGGAGGTTTGATCTTCAGTACTACACAAACTAGGCATCGGGTGCACACCTGTAAACCCAGCATTTAGGAGGTGAAGGCAGGAGAATTATGAATTCAGGGTCATCCCCAGCTATGTTAGGATTGCAAGGAGAGTTTGGGAGACTTAACACCCTGTCAGCTCTGGTGACATGGAATATATCTTCTGTTTCTTTTATTGCTTTTGGTGTTCCATCTAAGAGAACTGCCTAACACAGGGTTACAAATCACCTCCAAGGGGACATGGCGGGTTGGTGTCAGTCCTGGGGAAGCTTTTAAAGGTGACGGTGGAAGCTACTTGGTCCTGGGTTGAGGTCAGAATGGTCAGCATGTCAGTGGGCTGACGCGGGAAGGAGAGATGAGCAGGTGCAACAGTTGGTTTTACTGTCCTGGGTGCCAAAGAGAGGCACCCCTGTCGGCTGCCCAGGGCAAAGATGAGGTGAGGAGGTATTTTAAGAGCAGTGATCTGGCAGCCTGGTTTGGAAGAAAAATGCTGGAGCCAAGAATGAGGTAATGGGAGCCGAGATTAAAACAGTGGGGGAGGACAGAAGGGTCAGGCCAAGAGGTCCATTGAAGAGAGAGCCCTTAGCTCTGCGCAGAGAGGGAGCACAGAGGGCGCTGCAGCCGTGCCGAGGCCACCATGTGGTCTTGAACTCCCTCCCTCTGCTTCCTGCTTGAATATTATCTTGAAGTAGAAAATCTAGGCGTCTGTGATGACAGTCTGCTCCACACCCACACTGGCTTTGCTGCAAGGCTCACTACCTAGGAGAGCAAATATCTTGTACTCTGGGTATCTTTTGGCTAGACCCTAAGGCAGCTATTTCCTCCATCCAAGGATGAGTGACAGATTTCTTGGGATGCAATTTGTCTCTACTACCACTTCCCCAGGCTGCCCCTGGGCTCTATTTTTCTTCCTTCCCCTTCCCCACTTTGAGACAGGGTCTCTCTATGTAGTCCTACAACTTGCTATGTGGACCAGGCTGGCCTTGAACTCACAGAGATCCTCTTGCCTCTGCTTCCTAAGTACATCAACATGCCCGGCCTATTCAACACTTGATCTTTCTGCTTTAGCCTCCTGAGTGCTGGGATTTCAGGGGCAGTGTTCACTCTTTGCACATGAAGTAAAGGGTTGGGGGAAATTCGAGTGTGTAGAATAGCTAGTGTTTATTGCCTCAGAGAAAACGAAGCACTGGACACAGGAAACTGACCCATGAGTTTTCCCTGTGTCCAGAGGCACTGTAGCTTCTGATGTGTAGACCGTGGTCTCCTTTCCTCCTGCTACCTCTCGGAGCCATTCAGAGTGTGTCAAAGCATCAGCATGGTTAGATTCCTGTCCCGGTAACAGAGTGGTGTTGGCATCACCAACAAGTTGTCTTTCTTGGAGGATAGAGACCATCCAAAGGAAGAATCCAAGAGGCTAAGAATATCCTTGGCACTGGGTCGTGCCATGCTCCAGCGATTACCTCATGTCTCCACTTGCTGTTACAGACACAACTATGCATTTGGGGCCAATGGGATCTTAGCAGTGAGGGCACTGGGCAGGTGTCCTGGGCAGGGACAGGTGGTCTGGGGCTAAGGCCTACAGTTGTACATCCTGTGCTGCAGACCTGTCTCTGCCAGACTTTGGAATTGAGCCCAAGGGATCCCATACCCACTTAGTATGTAACATTGGGTGGATTATTTAAACATCCTTTCTGTATGTCTAACTGGATCATACACACAGGTCACCTCTGCATGTTCTGTCTTAGCACATGCTCTCCAGGCGCCTGTGATTCTGAGGGGCAGGTTAGTCACCTTTTGCTGCAGGGTCTTCCTGATGTATGTGGGTTTGCAGCAAACCCACACGAATCCCAGCTGGTTCCAGTTTCTGTCTAGGCCATGGCATGCCCCTTGTGTAGTCTGCTGTCTGACCAGGGTTTTGGGCCACTGACTTTAAGGCTGGGGTCTGAGAGTCTAGCACCTGCTTTCTGCTTGGGATAAGTATATAGACATGACTGTCCAGGCATTTCCCGGGGGCCTGGACAGGTGTGACTTGTCCCAGAGGCAAATGGAAGTTTGGCATATCTGTCTGTCTGTCTGTCTGTCTGTCTGTCTGTCTGTCTGTCGAAGGGGAATCCTGGGCTCTGTTTGAGAGGTGGTGAATCACATGTAGCCCACCTAAGCAGGGGAGTGGCCCCAACCCTCCCCATGCTCTGCTCCTCTATTGGGGGACCGGAGCTCAGGTGTGAGGGTGTTGTTGTATGCACAGGTGACTCAACAAGACCCGGATTTCATTCCCACCACCTCCATCTATTACCCTGGGTGTTCTCAGCCCACTGATTTGGCTTTACCTGATTTTTAAAAATAATTTATTTTTATTTTATGAACATTGATGTTTTGCTACCACATATGTCTATGTGAGGGTGTTGGATCCCCTAGAACTTGAGTTACCGGCAGTTTTAAGCTGCCATGTGGGTGCTGGAAATTGGACCTAGAAGAGCAGCCAATGGTCTTAACTGCTGAGCCATTGCTTTAGCCCCTGGCTTTGCCTGATTTTAAAATGAGAACTGAAAGCCTTGTTTCTGGGTTTGACTCTAACTGAATGAAGATCCTATGGGTGTTGTTTCCTGTTCATTTGCTATTGTAGGATTATGAGGGACATTGCCACTTGTCTGAGAGGTGAAATCTGGCGTTCCTGGCCCTGTATGTGTCATGTCATACAGACTGACTTCAGCCACCTGCAGCCCCAGACTGTTCCAGCCACATGTGAAACACCAGTCACTAGTACCCTCCATATGGCCCCACATTAGTATACCCATCAGGGGTCCTTTATCTGGATTGTGTATGTGTGTGGTATCTTCTCATAACTGGTTTCTAGTAATGTTTGCTTGTTCATTTTGAGACAAAGTCTTGTAGCTGAGGCTTATCTTGAACTCCTGAGCCATCTGCCCCCACCATCCAAGTGCCACCACACCTGGGTCCGCTGCCCCTTTTGTTCTTAGGCATCCGAGCTGCAGCACTGAGGTTGGCATAAACAGACAGCCATTTCAGGAGGGAGTAAGCTGGTGTCTGCAGGAGGAAGGAAGCTGGCAGACTGCAGAGGTGGCCAGAGCAAGTGGTTGTGTCTTTAGCTTGTGGGATGCTTCCTCTGCATGGTGTGTTAGGGGAATTGCAGCTGTCAGTGGCAATCAACTGTCTGCCTGGGGGCATCAGCTGCAGCCTGCACACTTGGGATGCATGTAGTGTAAGTTTGTGCTGCAGGTTCAGCTGCCAGGAAAGCTGGGCTTGTTTGCATCTCTTATGCAGCAAAACAGTTACATCAGTCTTTGGTCTCTAATGCCGTGTGAAGACAAGGGATGTGTGGGCGGCAGGCAGTGGTCATTTCTGTTTCTCTGATGGAAATCTGCCTTGAGAGAAGGCCCCAGGGCAGATTTGTGTCCTGCCTCTGCCTTCTCCACCCACTCCACATGTGTAGCCCCCAGTGTGGGAACCTACTGAGCCAGGCTGAAGAACTCTGAGGTCCTGGCCTCCCTGGCTACTAGCCCTTGTGGCTCTCTGTGATTAAGTCATTCTCAAGGCCTGGCCAGAGCCATGGTCTGAGCCATGGTCTGACCCACGGGTGTCAGAACTCCCAGGTCCTGGTGTGAGTCCCATCCCCTCTTTCTCTCTGGGACCAGGGAAGGGTGCCAGAGGGGTACCCTGCTAGGTTGCGCAGACTTGGGTCAGGGTATCCCGCCTCCTTCTGTGGTCCCCACTTTTAATGTGCCCCCTACTCCTTTGTGTCACACTGCTGACCTGTATATATGTCCCTCTGTATGTCCCTGTCTTTGGGTCAACACTGACGTCCCTTTGTATCCCTACAGCCTCAAGATGGTGCTCATGTGGACAAGTGGTGACACCTTCAAGACGGCCTACTTCTTGCTCAACGGTGCACCCCTGCAGTTCTCAGTCTGTGGTCTGCTGCAGGTCATGGTGGACCTGGCTATCCTGGGGCAGGCCTATGCCTTTGCTCACCACCCCCAGAAGCCAGCACCTCATGCAGTGCACCCTGTCAGTGCCAAGGCCCTCTGAGAGGCATGGAGGGAAGGCAAGGCCGTGCGACCAATCAGCCGTAGGAGCTGAGCCCCAGCCTATGCCTCTGCATTAGGGAGGCTAGCCCTGTGCACTCCACAGATGATCAGGCCGGGTGTGGGCAGAGAGATGAAGTGGACTGCTTGTCCCCATAGCCTTCAGGTGGAGTACCCTGAGACAGTGGAGCTAGGACTGGCTCTGTGGTGTTTTCAAGGAAAAGGCAGGTGTCTCCTTCAGAAAAACACTGATCCGACCCTGAAATAGGTCCATGCAACCGAGCAAGAGGGCAGGCCCAGCCGGTTTCCCTCAGTGAGCCTCTGGTCTCCTAGAAGAGCCCGTGGCACTCTAGACTGTGCAGTCATGGCTGCTGGTGGCTTGTCTGCCCTCCTGCTCTGTTCTGTCCTCCCCTGTGGGTACCGCGGGTGTGTCTGCCGCACCTGGTGGAGATGGAAGCTGCTGGCCTGACACTGGTCACTGTATTTTGCCCTCTTTCTGCTCATCATGAGATCATGTATTCTTGGCAGCCTTGTGCTGACCTGGCTGGTTCCTGGGTCCAGAATGTTCTAGATGCTTCTACATAACAGTTTCTTCCCTTCTGCTGGGCAGAAGGTCTTCTTGTGCACACAGTGATGCCATCCACAGTCAGCACAATAGCTCTGGCAATCATGGTGGCTCACCGGATGGCTGAAGAGTCCCTCAGATATTCTAAGTGTGTGAGTGAGATTCTTGCTTACTCTCTGGCCTGTAAGATGCTTGCAAGATGTTTATTTTTTAAAGATGAAAATGTCTGTAGTGGTAATTACCTCCAAAGTAAATGCCATCAGTTGCAGGCCCAGCTGCTGAATGAACATACTCCATGTGGTGTCTTTAAGTCAGTAAACAGCTTGTGGGTCCAGTAGGGAGGATGGAATCATAGCAGGCAGACGGGGCAGGAGTGCGGTGAGAGTAGGGTAGAGGCTGGCGAGGGTAGAACAAATTTTTGGAGAGGGGTAGCTGGTACTAGTTTGGGAGGTGGAGACTGGTACAGGGTTACATTGGGTTGAAGGGCTCATGTGGCTCTTAGCGAGCTGGGTCCAGGTCTGGGTGGATGAGGGTATCTGTCTGGCATTTGAGGATGTGGATTTCTCTGATGAATGGGCTCAAATTGCCCTCTGAAGCTGACAGAGGGTTCCAGGTAAGCCAGAGATACGCAGTCATGACTGGGATTATGCTTTTCCAAGCTGCTGAGGTAGAAGGTTTGGGGGACCAACTCTTTACCGGTGAGGAAACTGAAGCTCTGGAGTGAGGCACCTTTCTGTTCTCTAGCCTGGCAGGGTGTCGGTAGACCGCAGGGTCATTGCCTGCAAGGCTGAGGTTGTGACTCACTAGCCTGGCAGGTGTCAGCGCACACGCACACACACACACACACACCATACCTAAGATAGTCATAGACCTTCTTCATCAGGAGGGAGGTCCTCGTCTTCAGGCCATCATCACTGCCCTACTGCACAGTAGCTTTCAGCAAGGCCCCTGTGTGAGCTCAGTTCAGGCCCGTTTGAGGGCCTTGTACCACAGGCTTTGCAAGAATCTACTGCGACCAAATAAAAAGTTGCTAGCTCCTCTGCACAGCAGTAAGCTGAGTTCCTCTTAGTTGGGAGTCATTTATGATCTAGGAGCCTGGGGCTGCTAGAGGTGAAAGGGGGTTGGTTTCCTATGATTTGGAAGGGGGGGTTGGCAAATGCACACAGCAGGAACAGAGCACCCCGACCTTTGACTCAGCTAGCATTCTGGCTGCTTGTGTTAGCCCGGCCTCAAATGGTCCTCACTCCCAGGGCAGGTGGGTGATGTCAGGGTGTCAGGTAGAGAACTGAATCCAGACTCGAATGGGCTTGGATAGCCATGGTATGTCTCTAAGGGTAGGGGTGGCACGGAGTGGCAGATATGCACACAAATGGGCTCCACCTATCCAGGCACTAGGTATGGGAGAGGGTCCTGGGAAGCAAACAGGTAACGTCTTGCCAGCAGTATTCCCCCAGGACCAAGCAAGGGATAGAGACCAGTGACCCACCCAAGAGAACCTTCTTCCACCTGTCTTCAGAGCATCCCACCTTCTCTGGGATCTTTGCACAATCTCCTGAGACAAAGAGGGTGCATTGCTTTCAGATGTAGAAAATAGTGGCTCAGCATGGGCCTGGCTAAGCCTGGCTGAAACCTGGAGCCTGGCACGGGGCTTGCTGAGACCCCCACCTGCAGCCTCCACAGAACAGAGCCTACTTGTTGCTACTGGGCCCACATCCACCAGGACCAAAACCAACAGAGTTTTTAAAGATACCTTTGAAGGAACAGGGAAAATACAGGGTCTGGAAGAGCCAGAGCTTCCTCCAAGAGGCGGGTGGAGATGGAAGTTACCCCAGTGTACTCAGACCTGCCTCCCTGGCATGTGTAACAACATGAGTAGACCTTGAACACAAACTGAAGATGGGTCTGGGACTTTCAAGGTGAACTGTCCTTCTGTAACAATGGTTTTGGCCTTGCTTAGGTCCCAAAAGGGATTTTGATACCAGCAGTCAGAGGGAACGCTTCTGTACCAAGCTGGCTTTCGAGGTGGCCCCCTCTCCAGGAACAGTATGGACTCCTGCTAGGCTGGTGCACTGATTTCCTCCATGAAGATCCCAGAAGTAAACTTCAGATTTCTGTCCCTTGGAAGCTAGGGAAGCCATGAGGAATGAGCAAGGAACCCCTTGTCATTCTGACCAGCAACTAACAGCACTCTCAACCAGGGGCATCAAAAGTTACCCTCTTACCATATGGAGGGAGTGTGTGTGTGTGTGTGTGTGTGTGTGTGTGTGTGTGTGTGTGTGAATCAGCTCTGTTGAGAATGGTGGGGAGGGAAGGACACATTCCTTCTGAGCTAGCAGACCACCCGCTCTGGGCTTCTCTTCCTTTAGAGACCAGGAGGATTCCTCGCCTCCTAAAAACTTTCCCAGAAGGACATAGGACTGGGCATGCTGTGGCCACAGCTTCCTTGGTATACCAGCATCCGGCGGGAGCCTCCTGGAGGTGGCTTCACCATCTTTTCCCTGAACTGCCCCCTCACCCCACTAGGACTTCCACTAAGGGTTTTGTCTTCATCTGAGGGAAAGGTCCCAATGGAAGAGAACATCCCCGGGAGACAGACAACTTTACCACAGACCATCTGGGAGGGCAGGGGAAGGGTTAAAAAGGCACTATGCAAACCTTGAGCAATCATGGCCTGTTTGAGCTGGTGTGGAAGAACAGTGAGTGGTAGGGAGGTCAACGCTGAGATCTCTCCTCTCCTGCAAAGCGTTTTTAGAACTAGGGGGCTAAGTGTCCTATCAAACCACGTCACTTGCCAGGTGACATGGACATTGGCAGTGTCAGGTGCCCGCCCAGCAATCATCTCCTTTACATGGGGTATTGCCCACTAAGGGTCACAAGGTAGATGCTACCCTTTGTTTCCTGGGGCAGCCCTAGATTATGAGCAAGGGAGGGCAAAAGTTCGTCTAGGGTGGTGGTCATCTGCTTCAGACTTGGAATTTCTGGGACTCAATTGTTTTTAATTAGCCATAGAAAATTTAAAACTGGAGGGAAACTAAAAGGGGGAGAAAGACCAGGCTGCTATATCCTCCAGGCTATGCGAAGCTAAGGTTGCTTGGGGTGCCAGGCCGACCGCAACGACATGCCAGACCAAGTTTGTGACTTGGGTATTTGGTGTTCTCCCAGACTTTGACCCCCTGGAAGCTCTCAGCCGAGCACTGGGCTTAAGGTCCCACCAGACCTGGCAAGCTCCCTGCTGCGCCTGCACTCTCGGGGTCCTGCGAGCTGTCCTCCGTGGCGCTGGCCGAACGCATGCTGTCGTCGTGCGTGCTGTCCTCACGCAGGACCGGCTCAGGGCTGGCCGCGCGCTGTTGCTGCTCCTTGAGCTCCGAGTAGGAGCGGGAGAAGGTGTGGAAGATGGAGGTGACAGGGAAGGCCATGAGTAGGATGCCGCTGAGGATGCTGCTCAGCGCCACCACCTGGCCCGGAAGGCTGCGCGGCACCATGTCTCCATAGCCCACGGTGGTCATGGAGATGACGGCCCACCAGTAGCTGGCGGGGACGCTGGAGAAGTCGCGGCGAGCGCCCAGCTCGCGCTCAGCCAGGTGCACGAGTGGCGCGAAGAGCGCCATGGCCACGCAGAGGAAGAGCAGCAGCAGTCCGAACTCGCGCGCGCAGCGGCGCACGGTGAGGCCAAGCGAGCGCAGTCCCAGCGAGTGGCGCGCCAGGCGCATCACGTAGAGCACGCGCAGCGCCCGCAGCAGCCTCAGCACCAGCCCCGCGCGCTCCAGCATCTTGCTGCCCGTGGGCCCCGACGCCAGCCCCGCGAGCAGGGACACATAGAAGGGCAGGATGGCCAGGATGTCGATGATGGCAAGCGGAGTCCGCAGGAAGGCGCACTTGCTCTCGGCCTGCAGGGAGCGCAGCAGGAACTCGAAGGAGAACCAGGCCACGCACACCGTCTCCAGCACGAACAGGTTGCGGCACTTTGTGGAGCACTCGCCCTAAGGAGGAGAGGAATATCCGGTTGGCAGATGAGGAAGTCAGGGACGTGGATGTCACACAGACCCCGCACCAGGGACATGTGGGAGTGGAAGATAATAGAAGAATTTGGCTGAAAAAGCCCAATCTGCCCCCCTCCTCTTTTGAAGATTTATTTGACATTTCCATACGTGGGTTAATGAGCAGGTTGATTCCGAAACTGGAAAGGCATTTAAAATCTGGAATCACTGACCACTGAGCACTTCTGGTTTGATCGGTGGGATGCCTACTAAAAAAGGCTTTGGCATGAAACACTATCATTCCACTTTTAGACAGCTAGGCAAAGGAGAAAAAGGAAATCACAGTACACCAAACGAGGCAATAGAAATTAGAGCAGGAATACCCAGAGGGTAGACCTGAGAAGTCTATTCTTGAAATGATCAAAATCGACATATTTCATACAACTAGAACAGGAAATGAAAGCGGGGACACTGCTACTGCCACCAAGGAGGAAAAGGATATACATATGTATATATATATATATATATATATATATATATATATATATATGTCACACTGTGAATAATGTGCCTGTGAGGTGGATAATTTATATGCAACGGACAAATTCTAGAAGGGCAAAACAGAAATGGGCATCTGGATAGACAAAGAGGCAGTGGCTGGGAGATTAAGCCAACAGTCTGCCCACCCAGAAATCCTAAGTCCAGACCGCCCATACACAGAGTTCTCCAGCATTCCAAGTATTAACACCAAGTCTTCACTATCCATTACAAGAGAGGAAGAAACACTTTCCGAGCTCATTCTGTTGACTTCAGCACAAAACCTGGACAGTGTGATCTTAGGAAAACTACAAAGGCACAAAGATTAAATAAGGCCAAGCATGATGGTGTGCCCCTCTAACCCCAACACTTTCGAGGTAGAGGCAGGAGGATCAGGAATTCAAGGCCTTCCTCAACTGTATATTGATCTTGAGGCCAGAGCAGGCTACATAAAACCATCTCAGAAACGAAAATGAAACAATAAAAGCTTAAAGTGATAACAAACGGAACCCAGCAGCAGATAGGAGACCCAGAAGCCATGATGGAGGGCCTCTGAGATGGCTCATTAGGTAAATGCATTTGCCACCAAGACTGAGGACATGATTTTGATTCCCAAGACCCCCATGGTGGAAAGGAGAGAACCAATTTCTACAAGTTAACCCTTCACCCATGGGCTATGGCACAATGCCCTCCCCTCAATAAGTAGATACATGTAATCATTAAAAAAAACATGATGGAGAAAGATTTGCTAGGGAAGCAAGACTGACTTAGCACCAGAAATTGATTAATATAATTCATAATAATAGACTATTTAAAAAGTAAGATCAAATCCTAGCACTTGAGAGGCAGAAGCAGGTGGATCTCAGTGAGTTCGAGGCCAGCCTGTTCTACAGAGTGAGTTCCAGGATGGCCAGGACTGTTACACAGAAAAATCCTGTCTCGAAAAACAAACAAAAAACAAAAGATCAGAGCAGTGTGGTGGTGCATGCCTCTAATCCCAGTACTCTCGAGGCAGAGACAGACAGGTCTCTGAGTTCAAAATCAGTCTCCTCTATAGAGTGAGTTCTAGGACAGCCAGGGCTATACAGAGAAACCCTGTCTCACCCCCCATCCCAATAAGATCAGATAATCAGGTCTGCCCTTGCTACTCCTATCCAAGAAGTTCTGAAGGTTCAAGCCGGGACAGACACAAATAATAAATCCAGTTTGGAAAGAAATAACTGTATATTCACAGGTGACATGACCTTGTGTACAGAAAAGCCTAAATAATCCACTAAAGTAAATGAACACATTAGAGCTGAAAAATTAATTCTGTAACATTGAAGGACATAAGATAAATATACAAAAGTCAATTTCATCTCTTTAACTTTCAAGAAATAATCTGAAAATGGAAAATTTTAAATCCCATTCACAATATCACGAAAGAAGGTATACAAATAGCTCTTTCCCTCTGTCTTTACAAATAGCTCTTTCCTCTGTCTTTGTCTCTCTGTCTCTGTCTGTCTTTCTGTCTCTCTGTCTCTCTGTCTCTGTCTCTGTCTCTCTCTCTCTCTCTCTCTCTCTCTCTTTCTCTCTCTCTCTCTCACACACACACACACACACACACAATGCCTTAGCTCTGAAGGACAGTCCACATAGAAAGATAGAGTCCGACAGTAACAAGTGCCAGTGAGAATATGAGAATATGAACTAGAACTTTCAGACACTGCCGATGGGAACGCAGAATGGTCCAGTCACTTAGAGAATGTCTGGCAGCTCCTCAAATCAGTGGGGTTACTATCAGACCCCGCAGTTCCGTGTGTGGGTCTCTGCTGGAGAAAGCAGGTCTCCATAGACGTTACACAGGGTTTTACATCAGGAGGCAAAGTAGCCCAGATGTGATTCTATGTGCTGTGGAATAGTCCTTTTGTACACTATGAAGATTTGTCACTGTGACTGGTTTAATAAAGAAGCCGACTGACCAATAGCGGAACAGGATAAAGTTAGGGAGGAGAGCCAAACTGAGAATGGTGGGAAGAAGAAGGATGGAGCAGGACAGACACCAGAAGATGCAGAGAAAGCAGGATGTGTGGAAAATGAGGTAACAAGCCATGAGCCGTGTGGCAAAGTATAGATGAGAAATACGGGTTAATTTAAAAGAAAGAGTTAGCTAGTAACAAGCCTGAGCTATTGCCCGAGCATTTACAATTAATATTAAGTATCCGTGTCAGTTACTTGGGAGTGGCTTGTGGGACAGAAACTTCCATCTACATCTATGGATGAAGAATAAACAAAATGTGGCCTGTTCACATGATGGAATATTCTGAATCATCAACTGATGCCAATGTAAGTGGACCCTGAAAATGTGATTCGAGAGAAGCCAGGCACAAAAGACATACTTGGTGGTTCAATTTGTATCAAAGTTCAAGTTAAAGAAATTATGGTAAAGTGGAATAGTGACCACCAGGGGTTGGGACTGAGGAGGCATGGTTTGGGGAACACAGGGTTTCATTTGTGATGATGGAATTACTTCTAAAAAACCATGGAATAGGAATATACTTAAAATGTGTTAAATGTGTGGTACATGAACGGTATCTCAATAAAATATTTTTACTGGAAGCTATCTCTAAGCAGACCCCAGTGTATGTGGTTAGTTGGGCTACAGAAAATAAGCAAATGGCAACAGGCAGAGGTTGCAATTTGCATCTCACTTTTGGGATACAATCTGGGGCTTAGAGCTGCATTTAACAAATGGGATAGAAGATAATCTTCCTGGGAAATGGGGCAGACCTACCTGGCCACATACAACTTCAAGGTTGCCATGTCTTACCTGTAGGAGTGAACCCCACAAAGCTATCCACCCATGAGGGCAGGGACAAGTAAATTAGCACAGGTAGAGATAAAAGGAAGCAAAAGGAAAAAGGACCTCCCTTTTTGGAAGCCAGCCACGCTTCTAACTCCTAGCTTGTGTGACTCTCTCTGGTAAATAAATATATTGTATCCCCTATAGCATCGACTATCATCATTACATGTGTGCATTCTGTCAAATCACATACACAGAAAGCAAACATAAATTATTAAATATAACTGTGCATTTTGGCAAACTACTTAAATCTTACTATTTGGAGGCAGAGGAAGGGGTATTTTATGAGTTTGTGTCCTATCTTGTGTACAAAACGAGTTTCAAATGCCAGGGCTACTCAAAAAACACGGTTTTCAGTACACCATACTAAGATTAATAATTATAATAACATAAGAAGAAGAGGAAGAAGAAGAAGAAGTCGGCAAACATGTCATAACAGCTTGTTGAGCACTGTGTAGGCAGTGGATTTCAACCCTTTTTGAAATTGAGAAAGGAAGAGGGAATGAGGAGGAAGACATTGAGTCCATCCTGGATTATATATGAGATCCCACTTCTGATACCAGATAATGATGATAGCCGATGTTATAGGGGATACAATATATTTATTTACCAGAGAGAGTCACACAAGCTAGGAGTTAGAAGCGTGGCTGGCGTCCAAAAAGGGAGGTCCTTTTCCCTTTTGCTTCCTTTCATCTCTACCTGTGCTAATTTACTTGTCCCCGCCCCCATGGGCGGATAGCTTTGTGGGGTTCACTCCTACACTTACCTAATGATTTCTCACTCTACTACACCACACCCAGCCCACAGGCCATCCTGGCTCAGAGTATTTGGTTCTGTGTGATAGAATCGGTCACCAGGTCACCTCCACTATGGGAGAAGTATCCACAATGATGCTTGTACCACTCAGGCCCTGGTTTCACCTCCTGCAAGGAACCTCCAGGTTCATGTGAGCATCTGGAGACAGAAGCTTTGTGTCCCAGATCCATTGACAGAGTGGTAAGACCTGCAGTCTTCCGTGTCTAGTGAGACCTCCACTCACAAGGCGTTTGAGGCTTCAATGGGCATCAGATCTTGGCTTAGCAATGACTGTCAGTGTATACACATCGACACCTGTACACAGAGGGATATGGGTGGAACACTCAGGGATGTGCAGGACATCCTGTGTATGATAGGGGGAACCTGATAGATCACAAGTTTGAAAGGAATTCAGAGAGCTGGCAACCAAGCCTCTCTGTTCCCTTCTGCAAATCCTAGCTATCCCCATGTAACTGGCATCTGTACCTAAGAGTACTTTGTGCCTGAATCTGCTTCCTCATCCACGCCTGCTTTAATGGGCTGCCAGGACCTCACCTTGACCTACAGATGAACCTGCATTGACCTACATCCTGTTGTGTGGCTGGAGATGCCATCCTTGTGCTCATACTTCTGCTAATGAGAGGGGTGGAGGCTGCACTCAAGCCCGAGAAAGAACCCTGCCCTGACTCTGGCCCCACAGTCTTATCCATGGAAGGCTGCTTGTTGTGTCAAAATCCCTGCTTCCGGACATACAGCGCAAGAGAGACTCTAGCCTCAGCCTTGTTCAAAGGAACTCTGATACACAGCTCAGTAAGGACACTGGATGTTCACAGAGGTCTCGGGTCCATCTTTGTCTCAGTGTCCCCTTCCCTGTGTTCCTTGGGTGGCTTGCCCAGATCACAGACATGGAATCTGAATTGGGCAGTTGACCCTAAGGACATTACCCTAAAGCCATTTTGGAGGCATGGCTGCTGTCACAGGGTGAGAGAAAACAAACACTGTGTCTCCTGGTGGGTGGAGAACCACAAAACAGGGGTACCAGGGCCCAGAACATATCCTCTGAGTCCCCACAGGTCACTATTGGCCTGGACAGGAAGAACCAGATACTGCCACCCAAGGACCCAGCTCAACCTCCTTGGATAGAAAACACCAGGTTGAGTCAAGGGTGGTGGTATCTTTAAGCCTGAGGTTAGTGTAAGGGATACGTTTTTGGAACTTCCAACCCAGAAGGCAGAGCCTGATTCATCATGACATGGTGTATCCATCCTACTTGGCTCAAACCAGGTCAGAAACCAGCCTGGACTTATCCTCGGTTGCCCGGGAGAGCTTCCCTGTGTAATTCTATTAGACTTTGCTTGTACTTTTCCTCATCCGAGTTCTGATTATTCTACAAGCCGTAATGTCCGTGTACGGTGCAAGATATGAAGGCCTGAGGGTTGGAGGGCTGGATGGAGGCCACACCACAGTCAGGAGTCCCTGGAACAGCAAAGGGGCACAGTATCCAGTGGAGGACGCAAGAGTAACTCTGTGACCAGGACTTGCGGTACTCCAGTCTACCCAGGACCTGCAGCAGGGTCCAGCTTTCAGGTAGCAAATACAACAATAAAGGACATTCCAGATTCTAGATTTCTCTTTCTCTGGACCAACAGTGGCCACTAGGCCTCTGCTCTATCTCTGGAACCCTCTTGTCCCCTTCAGAGGCTACCTCCTTTCCAGGGAGACCAGGACAGAGGTAATGGTATGGGATGCTGCATGAAGAAGCCAGGTTACACAGAGAGTTCCTATCTCGGGTCAGCTGGGCTTGAGGCTAAGGGTAATCCAGGTGAGGTCTAGAATGCTGGGCAACATATACAATGACAGACAAACACTGTCCACTTTGACATGGAAATTCCATTTGGGGACTAGACTCTTAGGGAACATTAGAAATGGGTCCAAAGGGGGCTGGAGAGATGGCTCAGAGGTTAAGAGCACTGACTGCTCTTCCAGAGGTCCTGAGTTCAATTCCCAGCAACCACATGGTGGCTCACAACCATCTACAATTCAATCTGGTGCCCTCTTCTGGAAAAACACTGTATGTGTAATAAATAAATAAATCTTAAAAAAAAAAAAAAAGAAATGGGTCCAAAGCCTCCTGCACAAGGAGAACCCACATGTGAGAGCACAGTTCTGTGAACTGAGGTCTGTCTTCCAGAGGAAGATTCATAATGGTCCCACCCAACACAGATTCCACAGGGCTGGCCAGTCTTCCCTGCTGCTGACCCTGCCTGCTCCAGATAGGCACATGAATGGCATCCTGCCTGAGGCTTTGGTGCCCACGTTCCTGCTCAAGAGACTGTGGTTTCCTTGTGTTACTCTGTCAACATTAGTTCCTTTTGGCTATTGACTGATCCCATTATGTGATGGCACCACTGTCCAGATGTGGATGCCCACTTGTGTTCTGGGAGACTTTTGGAAATAAAGCTGGCATAAACATCGATGAGTCAGTCTCTGTGGGCATTTGCTTTTCTTTTGGATAAATCCCTAGAGTAGATCACTGGACCAGATCATGTCTCACAATCAGAGCACATGACTATGGTCATGCCACCCTCCATGGAGGGTCTGGGACTCCAGTGCCCTGTAGCCTTGTGAGCAATTGTTCCTGATTGCTTTTTCAACTCACAGTCCACCTACACGAGTTCTCATTCTCCCTCCCTCTCTTGGTCCTTAAAAAGTGTGTGAGCTCGCACATTTGATCTGTATAGCTCTAGACGCTAGCAGAGCTCAGCATCTTCTCATGTGTTGTCATTTGTATGTCTTCTCTAGTGAGTATCTGCTCAAATCTTTTGTTCCTTTTTAACTGGGTTTTCTTACAGCTGAGTTTACACAGCTCATTATACAGTCTAATTGTAAGTCTTTTGTCAGCTCTGTGATTTGCAAATATTTCTCCCAGTCTGAGCCATGCCTTTTCATTCCCTTAGCAGTCTTTCACAGGCAAAGTGTTTAACTTTGACGAAATGCAATTTGCCAATTTTTCTTCTGTAGAAAGACTTTTGATATAACATCTGAAGACTCCAATCCAGACAAGCAAAGACCGTCTCTTAGGTTTTCCTGTAGAAGTTCCACATTTGGTATTTTAGGTTTAAATCTATGGTCCATTTTGAGCCGAGTTTTTTTTTTTTAATAAGATATAAGGCAAGAGGCTGGAGAGATGGCTCAGTGGTTGAATGGCTCAGTGCTCTTTCAGAGGACCCAGATTCAATTCCTAGTGCCCGTATGCTGGCTCACAACCGTTTGTAACTCCAATCCCAGGGGATCTGATGCCCCCTCTGGCTTTCTTGTGCACTGCACGCACATGATACACACACACACATACACACACACACACAAAAAAAAAAACCTGTACACATAAAAATAAAAAATAAAACTCAACTTACCATGTCCATGTTTGTCTACTTTCTGTGTTGACTGGAGATTTTACCTTTCACAGTGCTACAAAATCTATTTGCAGCTTTGTAGTAAATCTTGAAGTTAGGAGGTACAACTCCTCCAGCAGAGTCCTTAAAAATGGGTCCTCTATTGTCCCACAAATATTTTAGAACCAGCTTTCTGATATTTAAAAAAAAACAGGTTTGGGATGAGATTTCACAGACCATAGCATTCAGCTGGGGTGATCTTCCAATTCATGGCAAGCAATACACGACTGTTCACTTTGGTAATGGATGTCTCTTATCACTGGTGCACTCTATCTGTCTGTCTGTCTGTCTTTCTATCTATCTACCTACCTAACTACCTATCATCTATCCAGAAACTCACAAAGCCCAGGTTGACCTAGTACTCTTAACCATTCTGCCATTGCTTTTCAGGTGTTAGAATTATAGGCATGTGCATTAATTTGGCTGACTTGTAACTTTGGGCACATAGAAGATCCACACACACCTCCTCAGACCCCTAGCTTCCTGTCTGTTGATGTTCAGTGCAGCTCTGAATAGTACTTCAAAAAACAATTTCCATTTGTTCGTTGGTGATTGTGCTTGTACAGCTAGATTTTATCTAGTGAGAGCCCTGTGATTGTCCTAACCTAATTATTTGTTCTATAGGCCTTTGGTGGATTTTTTTTTTGGGTCTCAAGTCACATGCTCTCCATTTTCTTGCTTCAGTGCCCCAAAGAGAATATCTATTATATCATAGTCTGGCAAATAGAAAGGGGACAAACACTACATCTTTCATGTTAACCTGTTTATTAAAGATTGGAAATTACTGAGAAGACTGAACTGGCTAAGGCCGACAATGGTCTATTTTTTTCTCTCATAAGATGTGAGGCTTTATGGCTTTATTCTAAAACTTCTTGGCTTTCTATAAGATTTGGTACATCCTTTCTAAGTGTGCTAGCACATCAGAAAGCAGGCCCTCTGTTTTATTCTTTCCTCGCTCCTCCTCTCCCCACCTCCTTTCCACCTCCTTTCCCCTCTTCTCTCCTCCTTCCCTTGCCTCCACCCTGCCCACATGGTAACTGGGGATTGGACCTGTGCCCTGGGTACTAAGATATATTATCATTTCTTTATTTTTGAAATAGGGTCTCAATTAAGTTACTTAGGCTAGACTTAAATTTTCTCTCCTCCTGTTGTAGTGCCCTAAGTAGCAGGATTACAGGAATGTGCCATTGTAACTGGCTTTATCCCCCTTTCCCCCACCAGGAGATATCACCTGTCTGGACCTCCAGCTTCTCCATCCAGCTTTAGATGCCTGTTTCTTACAAAAGATGTCTTTCCCACTGGTCATTTTGTTGAAGCATACCCTCGGGCAGTCTAAAGAACAGCAGTAGCACAGATTTCTTTTAGATTTTGCACTTGTAGAAATGTCTTTCTTCTGTCTTGACATGGGTTACTCATTTTGCTTGAGGAATGCTGAGTAGAAAATAACTCTCACTCAGGATGTTGGTGATGTTACCAGGCCCCAACTTTTGACTCTGCTGTTGAATTGCAATGTTTACACTAATAAACAAAACTCAAGGATGTGACCCACACCTGCCACATCTGAGAAACTACGTGACCAGCACAGCAATCAAAAAGGAATGTGACTGATTTCCTACCCATCCTGGTAGCAGAGTAAAGAAATAAGAAGTCCAGGCTGGCTCACAGCTAGTGAAGAGGGCAGGCACACTCTAGAAAACCAAAACCTCCAGAAAGCAAGGTCTGCAGACGTGGGGCTGATGTTGGCACTGGTCTTGTTCCCTTTCTGGTGAAAACAAAAGACGGGCTCAATTCCCTTGGTGAAGAGTGGGGCGGGTGTGCCATTGAGCTACACTACCATGCTGCCCCACACAGGCTCACTTCTGTCCCTGTTTTTATCTTGTGTGACTACTAACTGTGCGATTTTAGCCTCTGTAAATTAAACACAGTCAGAAGACGAGGAGACAGGAGGAAGCACAGGAAGACAGATGTACCGGAAGTTGTGTCTTCCTCGGTGGGTGATTAAATTCTTCCAAGTACCTTTGCTTCAGCCTGTGCATCACCTGGACTGACTCCCAACTCTTCACCAGCCCATCCGTCTGTCTTAGGTAGCGGGGTAGCACAGGCTGCAGGGTTACCCAGCCTCCTGCAGTTACAGTCTTAACTTGGTGCTGTCCACAGGCAGACTGCCCACGGTGATTAGTGAGACCACGGCGGAACGCATTCTTGCTAATGACCATGCTGATTTTACCTTCTGTCTCAGAAGAACCAGAACAAAACGTTTGTCAGCTCATTTCACTAACTCCTAATTTGACTTTGAACTCATTTGAGGTTTATTCTTCTTAATTATCTATGGAATAGCACTCTCGTAGTCAGATTTGGCGAAGCAAGCAGGAAAGTAGCAGAGAAATGAATATGACATCTACCCAGGAGGGGCTCTTGTTTAAAAAAACATCACGACAGTCATTTAAGCAGAAATAATGAGGTGCTTATTTTGGATAGTCTGTGCTGAATGAGACAGGCTTGTCAAACTCCCGACAACACTTTATTAACCAGTTTGTGCTATGCTGCATAGACACATCCTTCAAGGGCCCTCGCCCCGAATGTGGCTGGTTTCTTGTGGGGGAGAGAGATTCACAGTAGGCGAGCACATGGGGTTGGGGGCTGCCAGCATCGTGAACTGGCACACAGGCTGCCTGTGTGCTTCCTGCAGCTGGGGGCTCTGCTGTGCCCTTGGGAGTGTCAAGTGTGCCTTCACCCAGCTTTGAGCAGCGCACTGCGGTTCTAGCTAGATGGACAGATGGAGTCAGCAGGATGCAGACAGACAGGAGAGTCCCAGAGTGTGGGTTAGATTACCACGCGGTTCAACAATGGCACGGAATGCACAGCCACTGTTCTTCATTGAGCTGTTAATTTTAGCTGTTTCCTGAAGGCCGCATCCCACAGCTGCAGCTCTATTTGAGGACGAGGGTGGGCTTGCTGCTCTGTGCCTGGCTCAACCCTCCGAGGGCTTGGAGGCAGGTGGGTTGGTTGGAATCAACCCAACTGCCGTTATTACTAGGAACTACTCTCTCTCTCATTAAATTTTTACCTACTACAAACAATGCACCAGGGAACATGCTAAGCAATGAAAGCCCATGGCTTCTTAGGCAGAGTTCCCAGAAATAGGCTTTCTGTTTTGTTTTTTTGTTTTTTGTTTTTTGTACTGAATCCAGGGTTTCACCCATGGTAGGCCGACACTCTTAACACTGAACTAGATAGATTCCCTAGCTCCAGAAGTGGTCTTCCTACTGGAGACTCACTCTTTCCTCCTCTGGATAGGCTCACCTGGGACAGCCCCCTTTGGCTTCATTCACTGTTTGTGAAAGGCCCATCTCTAAAGACCTCACACACCAGTGTGGACAAGAATTGGAATCTCCGGCAACACAAAAAGCAGACACTATCTATCATCCAATGGGATGTGCTATGCTTTTTACTATAGAGAACATTGCTAACCTTCAGAGCTGGCTCACAGGCATAGTCTCCTCCTCCCTGAGGTATCATTTTTTTCTTATGAATGTATTTGAGCTTCTTCTATATGAAGATTATTAGCCTATTGTCAAATACATTGTAGTTTTATTGCCTTTATGGTTTCTGGCTTTCTTGTGGAGGCTAAAATGATTTCCCCCCCACTTCCATGAGGCAGAGTATATTAACTGACATTACATGGATTTGTTTTCTCTGTGGTCTCCTACATACTTGGAATTTATTAAATATCTTTTAGGCTAGTGATGGTGGCGTACGCCTTTGATCCCAGTACTTGGGAGGCAGAAGCAGGTGGATCTCTAAGTTTGAGGCCAGCCTGGCCTACAGAGTGAGTTCCAGGACAGCCAGAGCTGTTAGACAGAGAAACCCTGTCTTGAAACAAGCAAGCAAGCAAACAAACAAACAACAATAACAACAATAACAATAACACCTTTCAGGCAGCATCTATTCAGACAACCACTCACAGATGTGAGAAGGCTCCACCATGCACACTAAGTTGCCACACAGATTTGTTCTGTTTCTGTGTGTGATCATCTCCAGATTTCCAGGACAAGTATGCTGTTGTTACTAAGTATATGTCTGTTTAATTTTACTTATTGCACTTTCCAATGTGTGTCTTACTAAGAACATATTTAATTTTGCATATAGTATTTCTAAGAGCTGTTACTAAGTATGTTATTGCTTAATTTTGTTTATACTATGTTCCTATATCTGGTGAATATGGGAAGTGTGAAATATTAGGATGATGTCCCCAAGGATCCCTGTCTTCCTTCCCCTGTCAATGCTGGTGTTAGATACGTGTGTCCCCAACAAGACTGTGGAAAATATCATGTTCTACATAGCCAGGGGCTCTTTTTTTTTAACTGACTAACTACCTAGGAGATGAGACCAAAGATGTGCCAGGTTTCTATGAACCAGAAATGCCATGGGGACAGAGCTAACTTCAGCCAAATATTAGCCACAATCGCTAGTAAGCGTATGACCACCATTCACGTACTCCAAGTCTGGGAAGCTGTTAGACACCAGATGACCAGGCCTCTGCTCATCTGATTTCCTTATTCTTCACAACTCACAGCTAGTTGAACATACACATTTCTCTAAGTCCTTAAGGAGGTTCTGAGAACACTCACTGGGCTTGGGACTGACAGCATCATGTGTGTGTATCAATTTGGAGAGCCACTTCAACCATCAAAGCACACAAGATGCTATACTCACTCCCTTTCTATGCCTTACCTAATCTCATGTTGACTTCTCTTTTGAACAGAGCCTTTTTTGCTAAGTCTATTCCTATGCACTTTATGTTTTTCTTCTAATATTGACCAGAACCAGTTCACCATTTTTTTTTTTTTGCTACTTTGGTATACAGAGAAGCGACGGATGTTTTTCTGTTTATTTTTAAAGTCACCTTGACAAATTCACTTGTTTTGAATACACTTTCAGCTATTTTACTTGGAGTTGCAGCAAAATCCACACAAAAGGTGGCTATATCCTGTGAGGAGAAAGTCCCTGGCCGTTGTCAACAGGTGAATTGTTGGACTGCAACCACAGACCCAGGAAGCAGGAAGCAGAAAGGAACTGATAAAACACCAGGCTGGAGAGATGACTCAGAGGTTAAGAGCACTGGCTGCTCTTCTATAGGTCCTGAGTTCAATTCCCAGCAACCACATGGTGGTTCACAAGCATCTATAGTGGGATCTGATGCCTTCTGGCATGAAGGCCATACATGCAGAAAGAACGCATTAAATAAATATTTTAAAAACAAACTTCCTGCTCAGGGTGTGTCCCAAGAGCAGAAGGACCTGCCCCAAACTGATGGACTCAGAGGAAGTAACTTTGCCAACATATGGTCAATGCTTGTGCTGGATCACGCACACATACAACCAAAGTCTCAAGAGTAATAAGTAACATTTACATTTATTTAACATCCATATTTTTACCACACCATGTTAAAGTGAAGAACTTACTTATGGCAGTCTGTTAGGACTAGTAGAAACAATGGTAAATGTTAGGGAGTGCATGCCTGAGGCTTAATAAACTTGTCCTAGTTGTTCTTGTCCAGCCTGCTGACCAGCGGTTATGGGCAGAGTGCCTCTTTCAGCAGAGGCACTCACCAGTCTCTCTCGGACTCTCTCTACGCTACCAAGTGCAGAGTCAACAGACGTCCACTGAGGGTCAGGCTCACCATGGAGCCAAGGCTAGCAAGATCAGGAGCGCCGTAGGCAGGATTGTAAACGGGAAGACACCCGCAGCCGGGGCTGACCCTCACCGGTTTTAAAAGGCACAGGCAAAGCTCTTTCTCGGGTGTTCACTGAACAGAGAGTCGTTCTGGGATTGTCAAGGAGGGGCCCAGCAGGAGGAGGACACTGGGCCTGTTGAGCTTCATGCTGAGACGGGGTCTAAGTGAGAGGGGAAGCCAGATGGGGAAGCTGTGGCCTTAGCAAACAGAGGCCCAGGCAGAGGCACATGTGATCCATGGGAGAGCCCTGCAGTGTGCACGTGGGATCAAGAACCAACAACCACAACCACCACCTAAGGGCAGCTGGTAAAGAAGAGACGGCAATTTTCAGAGGAGTAATGAGTGAACACATACGTTAGAACCCGCCTACCGCCTGGCGACCCAGGAGACTTAAACAGCTGTGAGATTGTGTTTGAGACAGGGTGGGGTGACTCTGAAGAAGACTCCTCCACTGCTTTCGCCCAGCAACCTGGATGGGCATACGGATGAATGGACCCAAGATTATTGATCCGACCTCTGAGGAGCAGCCTGTAGAGCCACCACAAGGCCCAGTCGCAAGCAGTGACACACCATGTGACGAAATGTCTCAACATCACGACTACAACAGCGAAGAGCTGGAGAAGAGCAGCCACGGGGAACACTTAACATCGCGTGCCCCATGCTGTGCAGAGAGATGTAGGCGTGTGCAGAGAGATGCAGGCGTGTGCAGAGAGAGAGATGCAGGCTGTGCAGAGAGATGCAGGCGTGTGCAGAGAGATGCAGGCGTGTGCAGAGAGATACAGGCGTATGCAGAGAGATGCAGGCGTGTGCAGAGAGATGCAGGTGTGTGCAGAGAGAGAGAGATGCAGGCGTGTGCAGAGAGATGCAGGCTGTGCAGAGAGAGAGATGCAGGCTGTGCAGAGAGATGCAGGCGTGTGCAGAGAGATGCAGGTGTGTGCAGAGAGATGCAGGTGTGTTCAGAGAGAGAGATGCAGGTTGTGCAGAGAGATGCAGGCTGTGCAGAGAGAGAGAGATGCAGGCTGTGCAGAGAGATGCAGGAGTGTGCAGAGAGATGCAGGTGTGTGCAGAGAGAGAGATGCAGGCTTTGCAGAGAGGCTCTGCCATGGTGCTGCTACGAGACAAGCCGGCTGTGGCGCTGGGGCTGGGCCACCATTCTGGTAGGAAAGGGAAGTTATGAGGAAGAAGGTGGCTAAGAGAAGCCCATCGGCCTCGTCGGCTCTCTCAGTTAATCTCCTGTTCTGGGAATGGTTCTGCATTCTGCAATTGTCCATAACAATAACAACAACACTCTGAGAGTCCCCATGTTCTTCAGGCTACAGGGAAGAGACACAGAGACCCCGGCTAGTGGACAGAGACAGTTTAGGTGTCAGGACCTGGGGTCCGACTGCTTCCTCCAAGCTCTTACACACTGAGCCGGTCACAAACGCTCCCAAGCAGGTGGTAGGCTTAGTTTTCAAGATGCCCAAGTCCATGTTCAAGTGAGACCACTCTGACTCCCAGTTTAAATACTTTCAGAACAGGTTTCTGTGTTAGGACAGGCTTCCCCTAGCAGACAGGGACCCCAGAGGACACAGGTTCACCTGGCTCTTTGCCATAGAGTTCCGCTCCAAACCGCAACAGAGCTTTCCAATGGTGCCCCATGGAGGACGGTTTTGGTTAAATGGCATAAGCTGGCCGTGGCCAACTTGGTGAATTTTAACAACTTCCCCTTTATGCTACTCTTCGATATTTCAAGCTTAGCTGGAGTTAAAAAAATCATCTCAATTCCAACTTCTCAACTATGTTCTCCTAACTGGGTGGTGCCTGATGAATTTATGCTTGGGTGAACTGAGTTCCCTTAAAAATACAGCTTATCTGTCAAAATAATTCAATCCTATTTAGGGAACGGCTGGGAGGCAATGAAATCTCACACAGTTGGGAAAAAAATCTTCATTTCCTCTCAGTTCCAGTGAGCCCCTAGCATCTCAGCTGCACTCACTGGCCCATGCAGAGGACAGTGTGGCACAATAACCCCGCACACAGAGATAATTAACAAAAAAGGGGTGTAGGGACAGGACCGCTGGCCTTCGTGTGCTGAGCACATCACCGGAGGAGGTAGAGGAGTTCCCTGGTCTGCCACTCTCATCCAGCTTTGTCGTGTCTGCAGACCACAGCCCTTGTTTGTTATCAGAACCTTCTGGAGTTGGGGGGTGGGTGGCGTTGCCCGTTTCACAGGACTGGGGTCCACCTGCACCACACAAAGCCCTTCTTACAGTGCTAACCTGACCCTTTGAGGTTCGTTTGTATTCTTGTGGGCAAAAGGATGGCGAGTCCCTTGATTACCACGAATCATTGACTCATCTCTGAAGAAGCTGCATTTGATGGATGGAGAATGTGAGGTTCTGGAGGAGAAATGAATGCTTAAAGGTCCCACAACAGTTAGAAGAGGCATTTAGGGGCTAAACAGGTGGCTGGGTGGTTAAGAGCACCTGGTGCTCTTCTAGAAGACCCCAGTTCAGTTCCTGGCACCGACATCAGGCAGCTCATAATTGCCTGCAACTCCAGCTCCAGGGGATCCAACACCTCTGGCTTCCACATGCAGTCCCCGCCCCCCACCTCTGTCTGTCTGTCTGTCCGTCCGTCCCTCCCTCCCTCCCTTCCTCTCTCTCTCTCTTTCTCTCTCTCTCTCTCTCTCTCTCTCTCTCTCTCTCTCTCTCTCTCTCTCTCTCTCTCTCTCACACACACACACACACACGTGAAATTAATAAAAAAGAATAGGCATTTAGTGTAAGGATTTAACCAGTATCCAGCTTTGACTCTTATGATGACGAGAGAGATGAAAGACCTTGGGTAGACACTGGAGGAAAGTTTTGCTCTTACAGCTTCTCCCCTAGGCATTTAGATACATCTTTAACATATTTTTTCAAACTAAGGCAAAAATCCAAAACATAAATCTAGATTTTTCTCTGCTAAATTTGTGCAGGAAGCTGAGAAAAACAAGTGCCCTCACTATCTTTAGCCAGTGTCCTGCAAACTAGCCAGGCCTCACTGTTCTCACACCTCTAGAAGCACCCTCAGCCCCCCCCCCATGGAAATGGGCAGTGATCTTGGCCATGAGCTCCCACAGCAACTCTGAGCAGCGGGGTTGGTCATGAGGAGGAGGGAAGGAGGCTGCCCCGAATGGGGCACAAAGCCACATATCACGCTTGCCCCACAGTCCCAGCATTCTGAACAATCTACTGTTTTTTTTTTTTTTTTTTTGGTTTTTACGAGACAGGGTTTCTCTGTATTGTTTCGGAGGCTATCGGTCCAGCCTGGCCTCGAACTCACAGAGATCCGCCTGCCTCTGCCTCCCGAGTGCTGGGATTAAAGGCGTGCGCCACCAACGCCCGGCCAAACAATCTACATTGTTTTTATAGAAGAGAAATGCATACAGACCTGCTCAGACCCCTGGCTGCAGCACAACACTTCACTGACTCACTTTGTAATGTTCCTGCTGGTTTGCTGATAGATAGATTTGCAAACAGGCAGATAAACCAACAAGACACACTACTGGCTGGACACGGGATATAGAGTCTAGAACTAACCGACCTGGCCACACAGTGCTTTGGCCTCAGGCAAGGCTAAGTCTCTACCCTCTAACCTCCCAGACTCCTGTGGTTCTGAATGTGACAGGACCTGGTGACATGCCCACGCAGAGGTGCAGGGCAGTCATTGTTATTATCAGCAATGGTAAAGACTCCTGGAGTGGTTACATCTTTTGTCTCAGCAAAGAGCAACTGGGGCTTTCCTTTCCCGGGTTCATGGCTACCTGGCGAAGACAATTCCCGCCTGGCCCCCCTGAGCACAATGCACGGCAGATGTCTTGCTACCCCACACAAGAGATCCAGCCGCTTGAATCCAGCCCCACTCAAAGCCATTTGACCTACATTGTTTTGCCCTTGTTGTGCGGGAAAGGACGGTCTTAGAGCATTTTGGGGAATGTAGAAAAACCCATGCTTCAGGCAGTGATGCTGGGGCAATGGAAGGAGCCTTGACGTTGAGACTCCAGAGTAGGGCTCTGTGTCACATGTAACAGGGCCATTTCCATACCAATGAGGATGGGAAGCCCAGCACTGACATTCCTCTGGTCATTCCCTGGGGATGAGTCCCCTCAAGCCTCCCTTGAAACCAGTTGGAGCTTCCCCAGACATGATCCAGAGTTAAGAACAACAAATGCCCAGTATGTTTGAATCAGTGCTGGAAGTGCATTTTGTCATCTGGTAAGTCTCTCGTGGGGGTACCTGGTACCTGTGAATGGAGGACCTCCAGCCGTACACACCACGGTGGGC
Organism: Mesocricetus auratus; assembly: GCF_017639785.1. Taxonomy (NCBI): domain Eukaryota; kingdom Metazoa; phylum Chordata; class Mammalia; order Rodentia; family Cricetidae; genus Mesocricetus; species Mesocricetus auratus. The sequence continues at coordinate 33,138,797 of NW_024429198.1, forward strand.
ATGAGCCAAATGCCAGAGCTCAGGAGATGGGGAACTTTGTGTGCACTGGGTGGACTCTGGGGTACCAGGTGTTGGTCAGACATAACTCCAGATGTGCCTGCCAGGGTGCCTAGATAAAATGGTGCAACGCAGATGTTCCTCCCCTGTAACTGACCTTGCCCAGCCTCCCTCCTGGGTGACAGAGAGTCCTGCATGACTGTGAGGGCAGGGCCTCGGCCTCCTCTGCTCTGAGCCTGTGCCTAGGCCCCCCGGGTCTCTCACAGAAGCTGCAGATCTAGGACAGTTCGGCCAGAGACTGTATGCGTTGAGTCCTTACAGAGAAACCCTGTGTGCACATCCTTTCCCTTCTGTGTCCGGGAACCCTGGCTAACTGGCCCGGAGACAGCTAAGCCCTCGCTCTGCCAGAAGGTGGCAGACCTTTGTGTTTGCTGGAGCGTGTCTGAGCAGCAGAAACTTTGTCCCCGGCTTTCCAGGCTGCTGCAGAAACAACCCCAGTGAATTCGAAGCTGAGATCCCAGGCATGAAATCCATAGCTCATTACACTAGCCTTAATTTAATCATGTGACCAAAAGGAAACACTGGCTGGCACGGTCACACAGCGCAACAAAAAAGGAAATGATGGATTTTGAAAAGCACCCTGCACCCCATGGGCCTTCAACAGCGACAGGCTGTTCTCAGGCAGGCTGGCAAGCACAGACCGTCCCCGCTGTGCGCCAGGGCCCAGGCAAGCGCTTAGCTCTGTCTCCAGGCAACACAGCAGCAACCACCACATAGAAGGAACTTTGCAGCTCGCTGTTGGCATAAAATTGTCTGTGCACTGTCTCTCCACACATGTGAATCACTCAGAACAGACACACAACATACCTTCCTGACCCAAAGCCTGACCCCCATGCATTTCCTACCAACAAGAGCACCTTCAACCCTAGAGAAGAGCATATTTCTTCCTCTGTTACCTCTTGACCCTGTGAATATAGTTCATAGACAACATCTACTTCCAAATGAGTCCATAGTAATCAGGGCCAGTCACAATCAGGGCCGGTGTTAGTTATAGGTTCTTTTAACACCACTGTCCTGGGGATCTCTAAGGACTCTGATGGTATGTAGCTGTTTCTTTCCAATTGAAACATTCTCTCCTAGAGTGGGGAGGCAGGCTAGTAGGATTCAGGAAGTAGTTTGCTTACAAGGCTCAAGAAGCTCCTGAAATTTACAGGACTCACTAAATTCCTTTCCAAAGTAATGTAAGATTAGTGATTACTTGGGAGAGGAGATTCTCTGATTGACCTAGAAATTTTCCCCTTTATTTTTTATTTATGGCTGTTTTGCTTGCACCATGTGTGTGTGTAGCGCATACATGCAGTGTCTTCAAAGGCCAGAGGAAGTGTCTGATCCCCTGGGATGGGAGTTGCAGATGGAGGGCTGGGTCCCAGGTGCAGCAGAGGCACAGTGTCACAACACAATCTCATAGGGAAAGGTCAGTGGGGTTTACACTTAGTGAGGAGTTATGAACACACACAAGAAGTATGAGAAAGAACTGGATCCTGTGAGAACAGCAGTTGACAAACAGATTTGAGGAGCTGAAACCTTGTAGACAAGTAGATGGTGTGATTCCAACTGAAAGACTATATGTAAACACATGGATCCTTCTAGTCCCTGTAGCAAGCGCTGCTTCTCTGGGCCATCAGTGCAAAGCCATGTCACACAGCCCTTTTCTGGGTGCTAGAACTGCGTCGACAGGTGTATATTGAACTCTGGGGCCAGCAGGCAGATGTGGTTCTCAACCTAGACAGGGTACATGGCGGAACCAGAAACACTGGAAGACAAGACAGCAGGCTTACCTTGTATGCACCACAATTTTGCTTGGCTAGCAAGGAACAGTCTGAGAATATGTCACCCCATGTGGCAAAAGAAACTTGCAGTATGACAAGATTATGCGCCCCGAGAAGGCTGCTGATCCGGTTAGGTGGGCTTGACAAGGTTCTACAGTTTGTGCACACGGGAGGCTGGGGCCAATAAGAGAAGAAAGACATGTGAAGGTGGTGGTCACGGTGATACGCCTTGGTGGTAGAGGAGCGGGAAGGCATGGCCTGAAGCTAAAAGGCAAGGGATAGCTAGCTAGATCCAGCAGGCTCAGGAAGGGGCCAGCCCTGCTCCACATTGGCTTTACCCACTATGAATCTCTGTTCGTCAGAGCTGTGCCCCACAGTAAGGCAGGCAATTTGTGCTCTCTGCTTCAGTGGCTTAGGGAACAGGTGAACTGATCCCTTATGCAGCTCCCAGTCAGTGTTAGCCGTGGTGCCCAATTAATCCTATTTAACCCACTCTTCCTGCTAACCAGGCTTGGAACTATTATCCTTATTGTTAACACTTTAGACTCCTGGGTTATGAGTGCTGACTAAGGTCTCATCTGAAGCTCCATCCACTTACAGTGAGTTCTGCCTGCTGACCCCTCAGCCCTCTGTACCTAAGTAGGATGGAGCAGGAGGGTAAGAGACCAAGGGCCAGCTATGGACTCACAAACTTCCTAGGGCATCCCCAACCAATTGACCCTCTTCTTTCATGGGAGAGGGCAGGAGAGCTAAGCTTTAGGGGAGGTCTGGTAACTGTGCATATTGTTGACAACTGGTCAGGGTGCAGGTGGGGTTGCCATGACAACTGCCTAGGTGGAAACACCTGAGCTGGGTTCTGGACGTTATGGAATCCTGGTCAGTCTGAATGCGGGCCCCAGCTATAGCCCACTTGGGTAGAGTGTGAGCCCCAACTCTAACCCACATAAGAATAACCTCATGGCCCTCAGATGTTCCCAGGAGGGCAAGCCTGTTACTCAGCACCACCGGTCTTTCCTGCTATATGTTTGGGCCCTGGACTAGTCTCTGACCTTGTATTCAGTGTCTGTCTGCTGCTCTCCAGCAGTGCCCACCATTATAAAGGACCAGCAACACAGGTAAATTCACTGTGTTGTAGCCAGCACACCATCTAGCCATATCTCCATCTTCTCATACTGAGATTGCGATCCCAGCAGATAGCCGCTCCCCAAACCCTTCCCACCCCCCCCCAGAACCCACCACTCCAGTCTCCATCTTCATGGCATAACCACCTGACACACAGTAAGACAGGCAATATGCTCTTTGTTTTTGCGACCTTCCTCCCTCTTCCCTTTCCTCCCTTCTCCTCCCTTCCCTTTCTCCCTTCTCTTTCCTTGGTAGTGCTCTGGACTTAACCTAGCACCCCGAACATGCTCGGCAAGTGTTCTGCCACTGAGCTACATTCTCGCCCCTGTTTCTTGGGACGTTCTTTGTACACCCAGCATAGCATCCTCACGGGCTCTCCACTTGGTGACTGGTGACAGGATTTCTGTTGTTCTTAAGCAGGCGGAGACTTCTAGAGATGGGTGGGTAAAAGCCACACACCAGTGAGTGTGTGCAGCGTCGTTTCTGCGTGCCAGAACGTGGCAAGATAACACGATGTACGTGTGTTTTACTAAAAACAGAGCAGCTGATGGGCTATGGGGCCTTTTCCTCCTGAGAGATGCTCGCACCTTGCCAGTTACATGGCACCTAATGCGTGCAGAGGACAGCCATTTCCTGAGTGCTCCACACTGAGCTCCTCCCTCTGATCGTGGCACAGATAGAAGCACAGCCGCTCTGCTCTCTTGCACACTAGTGACTCCAGAGGGCCATTCTGTGCAGCTTCCAAGTCAGGGTCTCCTAAGGTGTGCCCCAGGACATGGTGTAGGGGAGCTAGGACTTCCTACCCCCACCCCACACAAGGTGAGAGAGCTCTGTGTATCCAAAACATCCTGGCAGGTAGACCTTACACAATGTGTCAAAACCACTTCTCACAGGAACTGTTTCAGTCACCACCACCAAAAGTGCTGTCAAGAGAGTGAGATTCATGCTCAAGCTGTCCCAGTATCCTGAGCATGAGGGCCCAAGCCTCAAGTTAGAGATCTTATTCTAATCACGTTGAAGCCCTGGTTTTACTATGAGGGGATCGCCAGCCATTTGGTTATGCTGTGCAGAGAGCTATTTTCCAGACAAGCTATTGATAGTTCATGGCTTCATCCCATCCCAGGCAGCAAAGAGAGGGGATTTACCCATCTGACTCCAATTGGACCATGGAAGTTCTCTGGTGTCCATTTTGTCACTAACATGCCAGAGAGCAGGTGTCAAAGCATCCTTGGGTTTTAAGACAGATTCCAGAGAACCTTCTTTTTACTGTTCTCTGTCGCCAATAGCTTTCCAAAGAGACTGTGTGAGTCCACACTAAAGCAATGTGGACATACCTTGCTTGGCAAGATATGTCTCCCACCAGGGGTTACCACTGTTTTAATTGCAACCTGTTGTAGAATATTATTTTAACTATGTAAACATGTGTTACATTTGTTTATTCTGTGGACTATTACTTTAAATGTACAAAGGTCTGTTACTTTTGTTTATGATACATTTGTTAAATGATATAAGGATGTGTGGTTAATGATGTAAAGATGTGTTACATTTGTTTCACCTTGCCTGCCTAAGGCACCTGATTGATCTAATAAAGAGCCGAACAGCTGATAGCCAGGCAGGAGAAAGGATAGGCTGCCAGACAGAGAGAATAAATGGGAGGAATCCAGGCTCAACAAGAGAAGGGAGAAGAACAAAGGAGGAGAGAATGAGGGACATGCCCCGGGCAAGAAGCCAGGCAGCCACTGAGAGAGCAGACACTAGAGGCAGTGAAAGTAAGATATACGGAAGGAAGGAAAATAAAAAGGCCCGAGGCAAAGGCAGATAAAGAGAAACAGGTTGATTTAAGTTAAGAGAGCTAGCCAGAAATGTGCCTTAGCTAGGCTGAGCATTCAAAACTAATAAGTCTCTGTGTTGTGATTTGGGAACTGGTTGGTGGCCCAAAAGAAAAAACCTGGTCCAGTAACTGAATTAGGAAGACGGTGTTTGGAAGAGTACACTGGTAGGGGAACAGGGATGTGAGCAGATGTTTGCAGAGGACCTGGGGCTTGGGGTTCTCCAGATCTGTGATCACTCACTGAGGCATTCCTAACTTCTGTTCCCCAGTCTTTCACAAATGACTTTTGTCCTGAGTAATATGTGGAGTTATTACTACGTAAAATTCTAACACTTCCCCCCCCAACGTGTAAGCTAGGCAAAGGCTTTAGCACTTGATCAAACTTCATGCCTCAGGCATCAGAAGCAGAACCAGAAACTCAGACTACTCAGGCTTGGGACACCCACTAACGAAGCAAACCAAATGAATTTCCTTACGTTTACATTTAAGTTTAATTTGCAGTCAGGGCTGCCATGCTCTTGGTCAATTTGGTTTCTCAGGATGTGTTATCCCATTAGGTGAACCCTGGGGATGGCCAGGGATACTATAGGACTCCATGGAGATGGCCCGAGAGCTCTGTCCAAGGGAGGGGTGTCAGTGTAAGGAAGTTGGGAGTGTCTGCTCAGGGGGACAGAAGGGTGTCTAGGGAAGGGTCTGGAAGGACTTGGAGTAGGACTCAGATAAATTCAACTGTAGAATGCCCTCTCCTGCAGGGATATCAACACTTGCAAAGACAAACTCCAGTCTGCTACATAATGTCTTTTCCCATTGTCTCCAGAGTGTTCTATGATGATCAATGAACCCAAATGCTGTTAGGTTGGTTTGGTTTGCTTTTTCTCCTCTCTCCTGTCATGAGAACTGGCTAGCCACACGCAACAGACCTGTTTGCATTTCATGTGCTGCATTCCAGGATTGGTGGACAACACAGAGAGAAGAGGAGGAGAAACAGATTGTTCAACAGGATCAGAGTTCTCGTTTCTCCATAAAAAAGCCTCTAACCCTGGGATATCCAGATTTGGCCCATACAATTCTCCAGACCAGTGGTTCCCACCGTGTGGGTCACAACCCACTTGGGGGACTCGAATGACCCTTTCACATATCAGATTCCTAACAGTAGCAAAATTACAGTTATGAAATAGGAATGAATATATGGTTGGAGGGTCACCCTCAACAGGAGGAACTGTATTAAGCCGTTGCAGCATTAGGAAGGTTGGGAATGGCCGCTCTAGACACTTAAGACACTGGGTATTTTTTAGCTCTACCTTGTTCAGACTTTGTAGGTATTGCCTGCTGAGCTATTGGAAATGCAGAGAGGGCCCCAGGATAAAAGCTGTGGGTCCTTGTCCTGAAACTCTATGCAGTTTGGAACTCCATGCATCAGTTCATTGGACCCTCCTTCCTGACCACTCATGTGGCATGGGAGGGAAAGGGCCATGGAGTCTATAGCTCTAGCCAGGGCAGGGAGTATAGTGGACAACCATGGCATTCGGCATGGATGGTTACATGCCACCTGGGTGCCACATGTGGCCTTTTGTCCACACCTCCATGATCCTGGCTCTCCCTCTGTCCTGACCTTGCCCCAAAGCCCACACTTACCCGTTCCTCTTCTGCTCGGATGTCAGGCATGGTGCTCAGGCACAGGCCGACGGCTGTGACGGCCACGAAGGCCACGGAGATGTAGGCGAAGAGCTTGCCTGCCAGCCCGGAGTGCGGGTTCTCCACCACATCGCGCAGGCGCCGTCGGCTCCGCTCCAGCCGCCCTGTCCCCAGGGCACGCACTGGGCTCCCCTGCGGCCCGCGGCTGGGTGGCCCTGAGCACGCCTCGGCGGCCTCTTCCTCGCGGCGGCGCAGGCGACGCAGACAGCAGCGCTCCAGCCGCGCCTCGTCGATGCCCCAGTAGGCTAGCTCGTCGCGGAAGGCCAGGGCGCAGGGGCCCCGCAGCAGTCGCAGCTTGCCGGCACGCAGCAGCGCCACGATGGCGCGGAAAGCGCACGGGCTGCGGTCAAAGAAGAACTCGTCGCGGCTCACGTCGTAGTCGTCACACACGCGCAGCAGCTCGTCGTGGCCGCGGCAGGCTCGCAAGCGCTCGAGGCGAGCCAGGGGACAGCGAGCCAGCGCGGCCCAGGCCAGCCGCACTCGGCAGCCCCCGACGTTGATAATGACATGTCGCGCCCGGGCCGCTCGACCGCCTCTGCCTCCTCGGCCTGTGCTGCCAAGCTCTGGACCGGGGACCTCCGGGTTCCCCGGGAGTCGGGCCATGGCCCCATATGCCGGCTGTGGTCAGGAGACTGGGCCTGCAAGAAGAATCCGAATGTTAAGACTGAGGGCTGAGAAGCCTACCTAGTCAAGGGTCCAGGGTTCCGGGGACCAGGAGCTTCCTGTCCCCAGGTCCAACTCTGGGACACTTGCAGGCTCCAGCTTGTCCAGACTTGGGATTCCCCAAACTTTCCAGGGGACACCTTACCTTACTTTATCTCCTAGAGGGCTGGGGCATATAAAAATTTCTCGGGTAAGTAGGGGTCCTGGGTGGAAATGGTTTAAGAAACCCTAGACGCGAACAGTTCTTGCTATGTAGCATAAGGCTTTTTACAAACCCATGTCTGGTCATCCCTGGGCTGGTCAGTGTTTAAAAAGCAAGCACCTACCCCCCCCCCTTAGCAAAGGAGGAAAACAGAGGTGGGGTGGGGCTTGCCAAAAATTAGAAACAGACTTATGAAATGCCAGAAAATGCACTGTGTACACTGCTCTGGACTGGATTTAAAGGAACCAATTATAAAAAAGACATTTAAAGCCAAACGAGAAACACGGAGCACAATGTAGGAAGGAAAAGAAAATGTAAAGCTATGATAATTGTATATGAAAAACCAGGGCAGTTTTTCTTAGAGGTCCTGTCTGCATGTTCACAGACGCTGGTGGTCGCAGAGGAAACTGCCTACGTCTCACAGCGGTTTGCCTCGCAACAGGCCTTGCTATACTTCATGCATCTTTGACATCTCCATGATGGCAGTGGTCCGCTCTGCTTGGAACAAAGCTTCCAGGTAATTTTGCTGCACAGCTGGGGTTGAGAAACACCAATCAATCAAGAAAGGCAGAAACCCACAGCGCTTGATTTTTCAGTCAGCCTTGATTTCTAAGTCAGATGAACTATTTGGTACCCACAGGAATTCTTGAGATGGTCTATGAGCCTTCTAGGTTTCTATGCCAACTGTTTGGCATACAATTTTTTTCCTCCACTGGGCTCACTTTTCCTGGAGGATTCTATATAAGGGGTGAGGGGCATTACTAACATCCAAGATTTGGACTGCACAGAGGATTCTGCTCTTTTTCCCAGAGGACTCCCCACCCCCTCCAATTTGCTGTTTACAGTGCTTCTTGGCTCCCCGGAATGGAGAGGTCAGAGGTTCAGCAGAGGCATGTAGAGCTGTGGTAACAGCAGCAAGAGTGTGGGTGACAGGCAAGTCCCAGTTGGTTCAGGTTGGAGAAACCAGCCATTGGGAACACCATGAATGTCTGTTGGGGGACACCTTACCCCATGTTCTCATAGTGATGGACAGACAGACAGACAGACAGACAGACAGATGATAATTGTCAGCACATACACTAGGAAAGAATTTTCTTAGCCCCAACCACAGTATCATATGTGGCAAATACATTGCACAACAAAGCACTCCAAATCTATCCTAAGGTGATGGAAAACAGGTAAAACACTTTGAGAGCCGCTTTTGTGGAACTTTGGAACTAACTAAAAACTGTCAGTGACCGTGAGGACCTTAAGAGAAAGCAACTGAATCTTAATGACCTTTTGCAGCAACTGGACTTCCCCTGTGTCTACCCTACTCCAGTTCAAGGAACTTCCCTCACATCAAGCCCTGAACTCAAGGAACTCACTGCACAGACACCCTCCGATCTCAGCTTGGGGGACTCACCCCACAGCCACCCTCCAATCTCAGCTTGGGGGACCCACCCCACAGCCACCCTCTGATCTCAGCTTGGGGACTCATCTTGTCTATGTCCTGCTCCTAGTTCAGAGAACTCACTTTGTCCACTCCATGCTCCCAGCTCAGTGGTGTCCTTGAAAAACACTGCCCGTACTACCGACACCAGAGCTGGTACTGGGAGAACACACCTCACCAGGGGTCACCATTCCCTTAAGCTCCTTCCAAGCTCCAGGAAGACTGACCCAAGGCTTTGCCGTTATCTCTCACACCAGAAACCTGCCTGGTGCCAATACAGACAGCTTAAGACTGTCTGTCAAAGCCATTCATAGGAGCATAGTTTCGCTGTTATTGCTTAAGGCAACGGATTGCAATTGGAACAAGCAAGAGCTTCGGAGGACAGGCTGGACATGAAGTGCTTGAGGAATAAGGAATTGGAAAATGCTTTGGGATTCAGGATGCCACACATATGCCTGGGCTGCGTGTGTGTGTACTCAGTAAATATCAAAGAAGCCTCCAGCGCTTTTTGGACTGACCTTTAGACATGAAAGCAGGTGAGCAGAAGCATTGAACAGGCTGCCTGGCTGAGTGCTGGCAAGGCCCCAGCTCACCCAGCCCATCTGCCAAGACTGGGTTTGTTTTTCCTCTGTGAATCTAATGGAACAGAGACATTATGGCCAGGTATGACAAGGCAAGGCATACAGAATTTACAAAATCAATGCTCTAAAGTATGGGCTGTGCAAACAAACACCAGTGACTATGACACATCGCTGAGTGCAGAATCTGGTTTCCAGAACTGCTGCTTACACTAGTCAAAATTTCCAGTTTTCAACAGCAACAATTACAGACTTGGAAGAATAAAGAACTGCTGCTTACACTATTCAAAATGTCCAGTCTTTGACAGAAACAATTATAAAGACTATGAGGAATAAAGAAGAATGACTACCACGCATGCTAAGAACAACTAAAATGAACTGTCCCTAAGGAAACCTGTATGGCAAACTCATCAGATAAGATTAAATAAACTAAATTAAATATGTCCAAGAGATAGCCTAGGGTAATGATGCATGCCTGTAATCCCAGCACTTGGGAGACTGAGTTTGAGGCTAGCCTGAGCTACAAAGTAAGTTTCAGGTCCTCTTGGTCTGCAGTGTGAGATCCTATCTCAAAAACAAAAACCAGCAAACAAAAAAGTTAAAGGAGGCCATGCCCAAAGGCCTAAAGGAATCATGAGAATAACTCTACAAGCAGTACCAATAAGGAGACATAAGTTATAAAAAAGGAAGCAAGAGAATACTGGAGTTGAAAAGTATAATAAGATCAGAAGCTGAAGAATCGAGAAGGCCTCAGGTAGTGTGTCACAGTGCTGGGGGGAGTATTTGTACACTGGGTGAAGATACATTGCTGTGATTGATTTAATAAAGAGCTGGATGGTCAATAGCTAGGCAGGAGGCATAGGCAGGACTTCCGGGCAGAGAGAGGCGTGCAAGATGCCATCTAGATACAGAACCAGTTTGACACACGAAACGGGAGAGAGGTAAAAGCCTCGTGGTAGGGAATAGATTAACAAAAATATGGGTTAATTTAAGTTATAAGAGCTGGCGGGACAAGCCTAAGCTAAGGCAGAGCTTTCATGATTAATAACAAAGTCTTGGTGTTGTTATTTGTGAGCTGGTGGCCCAAAGGAAAGTCTGATTGCATCATCAGATGAAAGCTCTGCCTTAAGGCGCAGAGGGGAAGCTGAGAACGGGAAGCAGAGCTGCCTGCAGGAAGAAGCCAGCCAACCACCTCAGGTTAGAGCATCCCAGAGGGAGAGGGAAGGGGGACAAGGTGAAGACAATGCTTGAAAAAAATGCTTTAAAAATCCCCAAATCTGAGAGTCAGCTCTCTTAAGGACACGCCCCCCCCTAGAGGCTACCCATGATCCAGTAGATGGCCTACACCCATGTGCATGCAGGCAGTACTAAGTGGACATGCTGGGTTAAAAAAAAAAGAACACATGAAACTGGGTAGGGGTGGGGGGGTTGGGATAGAGGAGGAATTGGAGGTGAGGGAATGGGAGATGATGGACTTGATTAAAATCCGTTATATGTTTATGAATTTCTCAAATTATAAAATTGTCTCCACATTTGATGAAAGCCATTATTCTGTGCCTCAGGAAACTCCAAGCCAGATAAATTCAGAAATCCATAGTGGCATAGCTCATACTAACTGTCTAAAGACACGATACAAGAGTAGCTTGAAAGCAGTGAGAGAGGGATTGTCACTAGGGGAAACTGTCAGTGTTCCACCAGATGCCTGGAGGCCAGCAGGTGGAGGGATGGCACACATCACATAGAGAGATGTCACTCGGTTTAGTTATAGCCAAACAAGGGGAGTTGTGGAAATAGCTCAGTGTAAAAGCTCACTGTGATCATTGCAAAGCACTGTTAATGTGTTTTTAAAAACACTGACCTGCATACTTTAAAACAATTAAAATGTTAAGTATAATTCTATGTGATTTTATTTCAATTGGAACTTGTTCCAAATGAGGAGGTCTGGGTGAAATCCAGTACTGTGTATGTGCGTTTGCACATAAGATGGAGGGCCTGAGTTTAGTCCCCAGCATTCATGGAAGAAGTCAGAGGGTGATAACTGCTTTTAACCCCAGGTCTGGGAAGGCAGAGACAGCCTGGTCTTTGGGGTTCACTGGAGCCAACCTAGATGAACTGGTGAGCCCCAGGTCCCAGCAAGAGATCTTAAATCAAAAAACAAGGTGAACAGCTCTTAAAGATTGACACCTGTCATTGACCTCGGGCCTCCACACATATGTATGCATATGTGCACATGCACAAAGACACATACACTTACACACCAAACATTGTAGAAAACAATGTCAGAGAAGATGTAGAAATACTAGAATGTCATACGTGGTGGGGAAACTACACAGCTCAGCCCGTAGCAAACAGCTGGCAGTGTCCCCAAGACCAAACAGTCACCTCTCCACATGACTCATCGATCACCTCCTACATAAGCACCCGAGAGAAAAGAAAACATACATCCAAAAGAAAAGGTGTACAAACATGTTTATAGAAGCCTTCAAAACAGAATGAATATAACCGGGGTTCCATCAACCGCTGAGTGTGCAAACAGAAGCCATGAAGTACTACTACCACACAGACAAAGCTTGAACATGTTATACCACATGTAAAAGGTCATACAGAGTGAACCCACTGATACGACACGGGTTAGTTCATTCACTGAGACATGAAGTTATTGGCTGCCCAGTGGGGGAGGGGCAACAGAGCACAAGCATTTAGTAGGTGTGGGGTTCCTGCTGGTATGATGACAATGGCCCGGAACAACACAGTGGTGATGGTTCTGTAACATTGTTAATGTGTTTTTATAAACCCACCAAATGATTTAAAGTGATTAAGATGCTAAGTGCAGTGCTGGAGCCAACCTAGATGAACTGGTGAGCCCCAGGTCCCAGCAAGAGATCTTAAATCAAAAAACAAGGTGAACAGCTCTTAAAGCATCAGTTGGAAAAAATTCTGAGCAAATAGGTTCATGTGAAATCCAGTACTGTCCATGATGCCAATGAATGGACTAAACCTCTGAAACTGTAAGACGTGCTACTTAAACATTTTCCATTAGAAGAGTTGCAGTGGTCATGGTGTCTCTTCACAGCAATAGAAACTCTAACTAAGACATCATGTCACCAGAATTCATACTCCTGCCACTACCCCTTCCCTGTCACAACAAGCTGTGCCCTTAAACTGTGAGCCAGACTAAATTGTTCCCTCTTAAGTTGCCTTTGTCACAGCAAAATTAAAAAAAAAAATAATGTGCCCATGCTTGCCAGTAAGTTCTATGTGCAGTGAGGAATTGGGGAGCTTCTTCTGAGCATGAGAAGTCACCTTAGTGTGACTGCATGGGGACAAGGGAGGAGGACTTCCAACAGTCTGTGTTGAGTGTGCTGCAGCCTCCAAGAACTCAGTCCTTGGGGCACTCAAGACCAACATCAAGTCCCTGCCCCGGGACATATCCATTTTTATCTCCCTGTGCCAGCCATGAGATGTCAAAGATCTCCTACCTTCTTGTCTGACACGGCAAGGATGGTGTGTCAGAGAGGTAGAGCATGGGGGCGGGGCTTCCCAGAGCAGGGCAATGGCCCAGTGTTGAGGACTCTGGAAGGGTTAGGGCTGGGTGGTCCTGATGGATTCAGCAGCCGTCTGCTGTGGAGCCTTGAAGCAGGGAGTCAGTTTGCAGAAAAAGCGTATCGGTGAACAGGAAAATATGGATCAGGAGATGAATGGCAGCTGTCCCAATTGTCCATGAGGGCAGCATCTGGACCCAGAACCCTGGTTTGTATGTAGTCTGTCCTTGCAGATGTAATTTGTCCTAGGTTGCAGATAGGGCTCCCTGAAAGTATCACACCCATGTTCCTAATGCCCCGGCCACACTCCTCTGGCAAATGTGCATCAGTGTCTCACCCTCTCCGTCGAGCCAAAAGCAATAGCATTTCTGGAATTCAGACTCCCGGAATGAAAGAACAGCCTCAAAGGCACTGCTGAGCTTCTCTGCCAAATCCTGTGGGATTTGGGTTTGCAAGGCATTGTCTCCTCCTGCCAAATTTAGAGCTAGTTCAAGGTCTGCCTGAGAAGGGGGGAGATGCCTGTCTGCTCAATGGGGACATCACATCTAGAGAGAGGTCCTGCCACTGCCTGCCTTCTGTTCCCCATGCTCCCACCGCCATGTCTTCTTCCGCTGGGACAGGGTGGCCTGGCTCCTTCTGTCACCATAGGCACGTCCAAGTGTTCCTAGGGAAGGATGAGTAGTGATGAGCATCTCCGGACAATCCCTGAGGAACTTCTACTGTCTGAGTTTTCCTCCCACAGAAAACACATCTGAAAACATGAACTATAATTATACGCTGTAAGTGTTTTTGAATCAACTTCCTTTTGAATTAAGATTGTAAAGTTGAAAGCTCTGACGTTCTTCCCCACCTTTCCTATGGAGCAGAGCAGACAGCTACAGGTTCTGTGATCACGGTGGAAACACAACAGCTCTGTAGAAAAAAAATAGGCAACTCCACCCACTGTCCATTCAAGGCCAAGAAGCCTCCTGATGGATGAAAAAAACACTCGGTGTCCTACACCGCAGCAAAATCAAGCAGTAACCGGAAGGTACTACGATGAGACAGAGCCACAAGCCAAACTCCACCAGGGACACGGTTGGGTTATAAAAGGCAGGTTGCTAGCCACTCACAGAACGAAGTGAAGAGCTAGAGGTGACCTTTGCAGCCACAGCAGTGGCAAGAGGGACATCTAAAAGAAAATCTATCCAATAAAGGAAGTTATGTGATTTCTGTCTCTGGTTCTAGGTTAATAAAAAAAATCATGAAGTTGTAAGTCCCAGGGCTCAAGCTGACTGTGTGGAGTTGGAATTCTATCTGTGAAATTCAAAGCTACTGGGGTGACTGTGTGTAGAAGGTTGCTGTGACTGGTACTTCCCTGAGACAAACGGGAACTGCATCATTAGTTAGAGGTGTCTCCACAGCACTGCCTCAGGATGCTTGGATAGATCTGGAGTGGGGTGTGATGGCCATGATGGGCACAGTAGCATTTCGAAGCCAGGAACCAAAAGAGGTGTCAGTGCGATGGAAGCCGGCTTGGCACATCTAGCCCTGGTCCTGCTCTTGATGGTATCCAGGGAGGGGAATCAAGTCAGAAAAAAACAATACGAATCCTACAGGGAAAACATGGAGTCCCTGCACTGTTGGAAGCAGAGAAGATCCTAAACTGAGATAGTGAACCTTGGCAGCTCTCTCTGTCTCTGGCAGGACAGCCATGGGCCTCTGCTTGTTTTAATTTCCCTGTCAACATGTTAAGAGTCTGGCTCTGGCTTTCTTTAGTGTTGCCCTTGACTTGAGAACACCAGATGTGATATGCCACAATCCATGGATATCAGCAATTGTGTGAGGAATGCTGCCATCACTTATATGGCAAAAACAAGGAGGTACCAGGGACAGTCAAGGACATCAAACCCTAAAAGGAGTGGGTCCCTAGCTCTCTCAAGGACAAAAGATTGGACCCAAACTTCTCACTGGCATGTGCAGTCTGATTCCTGGGTGTGGGCCTGTTATGGGTAGCTCTTCCTTTGTTTGCTGGGGTCTAAATCTGCAATGGATACATTGTGACAGCTCTGGGCTCTTTAGATGGGGTTGATAACACAGACATAAAGCAAAGATCCAGTTGGATACAGAGTGTTCTGGGGGGAGCTGAGTATCTCAGCTCCAGTATCTCTCTTTCCCACTGCTGGAGATTAATGGCACATTATCAGAAGCATCGATGCTGACATTATCTTCTCCCTTGGGCACAGCACTTATGAAAACAGAGAGAGCTTTCCTGAAAGGAGGCCATTGGGAGGGAACATAGCTCGTGGGTGGTAATTAAACATTACTTATGTAGACGATGGTGACTTTGAGTCCTCACAATGCTAGCTGCAACCCTAGGTGTCTCGGGACATTTTAAAATCTAGTTAAAGGTGAGTAAAGTCTGGTCGTCCCAGCCTATTGGCCTCACGACCTTGTAATAGTGACTTCTCCTTGCCACATCCAGAGAGCAGGATAAAGGGTGGTGCGGGTGCTCCTGTACTCACAGAGGCTTCAGATGAGCTCATCGTGGACTGACAGCTGAAAATGCACGTAGTGCACCAAGCACCACAGACAGTTTAGCCCCGCCCACCTTAGAGTACTCGGAGACCCGGAACCAGCTAGAGCAGAGCTTAGTCATCCAAAACAAAGGCTATTTTAGTGTAAAACCTGAGTACCCCAACTAATTGGTGAGTACTGTACTAAAAAAGAAGAACTGTAGTTGTAAGTGTCACGAAACAGTTAATATTGAATGCAATCTCCACTGAAAGTTTGTGGTACTTGTCACTGTGGATTTGAAATGTCAAAGGTGAAACCATCATCACTTGGGGGTCACTTGTATAATCATACCTGTCTTACAAGGCATGGTGACTGGTTTTGACTGTCTCTTGGGGGACACTTGTATAATCATACCTGTCTTACAAGGTGTGGTGGTTGATTTTGACTGTCTCTTGGGGGCCATTTGTATAATCGTCTTAAAAGGTCTGGTGGCTGGTTTTGACTGTCTCTTGGGGGACACTTGTATAATCATCTTAAAAGGTCTGGTGGCTGGTTTTGACTGTCTCCTGGGAGCCACTTGTATAATTGTACCTATCTTCAAGGTGCTTTGACTGTCTCTTGGGGGACACTTGTATAATCACACCTGTCTTACAAGGCATGGTGACTGGTTTTGACTGTCAACTGGTTGGCTTAAGAAGCACATCTGTGTGTGTCTATAGGGTTTTTCTAGAGGCAATTAGATCACAAAGGTGCTGAACTAATTAGTGGATCAATTCCTGATGGATCTGCAATAGGATGGCATTACTGGAAGGGGAGCTGAGCTGGAAGAAGCATGGCACTGGGGACTGCACTTGGGAGCTGTCTCTCACCCTGCTTCCACCCTGTAGTTTCTGTTTCCTGGCCACCATGATGTGAGCAGCTCTCTTTTTTTTCAAGAGGGACTGAAACCTGTGAAATCATGAGCACAAAGTTTCCTCTCTTAATCTATATCTGTCAGGTATTTTGTTTCAGTGACAAGCTAGCTCATATCTTAAGGCAATTGTGAAGATTAAAGATATTGTGACTGTTGAAAGTACTCTGGACACACAGCTTTTCCTATCTGTCAGTATGTGTACATTCACACACACGCACACACATTCACACATATACACACACATTCACACACTGTCTTATTAGGGTTTCTATTGCTGTGAAGAGACTCCATGATCATAGCAACTCTTATAAAGGAAGACATTTAATTGGGGTGGCTTACAGTTCAGAGGTTCAGTCCATTCTCATCACGGTGGGAAGCATGGCAGCATGCAGGCAGACATGGTGCTGGAGAAGGAGCTGAGACCTACATCTTGCCTCACGGGCAACAGGAAGTGGTCTGAGACATGGCTTGAGCATATATGAGACCTCAAAGCCCACCTCCAGGGTGACACACTTCCTCCATCAAGGCCACACCTATTCCAACAAAGCCACACCTCTCCTTAGTGTCATTCCCTTTGGGGGCCATTTTCTTTCAAACTAACACACACACACACACACACACACACACACACACACACCCCACACACAACAAAGCCTTGGGCTGTTTCTCAGCCTTCCAGGCCAATACCTAAAACAGACTGTTGGGATAGTGTGTGGCTTGGTCCCAAGACCATATGCTCCATGATGTTGGGAGTAGAGATGGCTCCATCCATACCTCAGTGAACTGGACTTTGCCTTGCCTGGAGTCTGCTGGAATTCCTTCTAAATAGTGTCTCTCCTGGCTTCAGACATTAAAGTCAGAGTGGGCACTGAGGAGATGGCTTAGTCAGTAAGGAACTTGGGGTAAAGCATAAGAACCGAATGTTAGAGCCCCTAGAACAAACAAAAAGAACTGGGGGACAGGCAGATCCCTTGAATTCACTGGCCAGCCAGTGTAGTCAAATCAATGAGCTTCAGATTCACGAAAGACCTTGTCTCAAAAAATAGAGAGCGACTGAGAAAGACACTCTGTCATAACCACACACTCACACACACACACACACACACACACACACTCACACCGATGAGTATGTATACCACACATACATACATATATACACAATACTTTAGCGACTGTTCTATTGCTGTGAAGAGACACCATGACCAAGGCAGCTCTTACAAAAGAAAGCATTTCATCAGATGCTTGCTTCTAGTTTTACAGGGTTAGACCATGATCATTGTAGTGGGAAGCAGACAAGCAGTAGCAGAGAGCTTTACAACTTAATCTGCAAACAGCAGCAGAGAGAAAGAGAAACATTGGGCCTTGGGAACTTCAAAGCCCACTCCCAGTGACACACTTCCTCCCACAGGGTTACATCTTCTAATCTTCACCAAATAGTTCCACTAACTGGAGACCAAGCACTCACATATATGAGCCTGTGGGGTTCATTCTCATTCAGACCTCCACACACGCATACACCATATACACACACGCATACACCATACACACACACACATACACCATATACACACATGCATACACCATATACACACATACATACATACACACATGCATACACCATATACACACATACATACATACACCATATACACACATGCATACACCATATACACACATACATACACCATATACACACATACATATAGGCACTCATCTCTCTCAAATACACACCACCACCACAAGAACCACCACCATCACCATCACCACCATCATCACCGCCACCACCACCACCAAATTCAACAACGATAAAACTTCAAGGGAAAAGTAATGCGTATGACAAAGGTTTTAAGTTTAACAACACCGAGGAGAAAGCTAATCACAAAATATGTTAACAGATCCTCTCATTATAAAGCCAAAGAAAACATAAGAAAGCAAAGTTAAGCTCTAGTTCTTATCCAGACAGAAAAAGTCACAACTGGAGGGTTAATGACGAAGAGAAATGAGAAGCTAGGCCTGAAAAAGAGGCATGGCCACAGGTCCAGCAGGGACCAACACACCGTGAAGAAACGCGATGATGACTACACTCCTAGAGGGAAAAAGGAAAGAAAGAAATATCTCAAAACAAAACCACACAGAACTAAAACAGATCGCAGAAACGGAAACCCCGACTGAGTGTGGTGGGCGCAGCGGTGAGGTGGGAGGGTCAGTCAAGCTCAGGCATTCAAGACCAGCCTGGGCAGCAGGGCCACCGTGCACTTCAGAACGGAGCAAAGAAACAGGAGCCCCTAATGCATCTACAATCACTGAAAAAAATGGGAACAGTAATTAAATATCTACTTTTCCTCTAAAGCCATCAAATGATTTTATCGAGAGCTCTACCAAACAGCAAAGGAGTCAACCTCAGACAAACCCGAATTGCCTTCAGGCGGGGCTGGAAGTCAGCAGGCTTGCAGCGGTGGGGGAGGGGCACGGGTTAGGTGCCTAACGTGTTTCACGTGGGTGCTTGCCTATGTGTGTGCACAGATGTGTGCCTGAGGCTGTGATGGGAGGTAGAGGGTCAGGGGAGCTGAGGTTTGCACTAGGGTGAGCTCTGCAGAGTGTCGACAGGGTGAGCCTGGGCACTCCCCTTCGCCACACACCACACACTGACACTCCACCCAAAACAACCCAACACAGACGTGGTTTGTGAAATATCCAAACATAGACTCCAGAGCTCAGGGAGTGTCCTGGGGAGGGAGGTGCCCAGGGACATGACGGGTCCAGGCACAGGTGCCAGCCTCTTTGTAAGGCTGGAATGACACTTGTGAGAACTACCAAAGCATTGAGGGGTGGGGGAAATGAAGCAAGAGAGCAACCGAAGCATTCATCTAAATAGTTTTGTTATTAATAAAAGCCTGGGAGTCCGATGTTGGGGTACAAATCAAGAAAGCAGTGGAGGAACGACTATCTGACCTTCTCTCTGCTTTCCCAGATCGAAAAGGCCACAAAGCTTTCCAAGCGCCTCTCTATCTCTTCCTGTGCTTCTCTATCTGGGCCCTCCAAAATCTCTATGGTTAATTCTGATCAGCTAGTCATGGACTCCGTCCCTTGATTCCATCTTTAACTTTATTAACATTCTTGGAGAGTCACAGTGCAACCAAATATCCCATAACATGCAATGTCAGAGCTGGAGGAGAACCAAAGGCAAGCGTTCCCTTTGAACTAATGAGTCCTTGCTAGGTAGATAGCCCAGGTGATTTCCAGACCAGGGGACACATGGAGACTTTCGTGGACATTTGTGTTTGTCACTATAGAAGTGTTTCTCACACCAAGTGATAGTCAAGGAAGCTGGTCCACATTCGTCACTCCCAGCATGGATATAAACAGTACCCAGCACAACCGTGTTGTGTTGCCAAGGGCCAGAATTCACTCGGTATCATCGAGTGAATGACTCTGAAAATAGTCATACCAGGAATGATTGAGCCTGGGGTAGGTCAGGCGTCAGAGGACCCGTCACACCAAGCTGCAGCACTCCAAAGAGGAGCCTCTGAGCCTAACTTTGGTCTAAGCTTAGGCTTTAACCATTTAAGGATGTAAAGGCTTTCTGCTAAGATATTATTAGAGGGTACCCAGGCAAACAAAGCTGAGTGGGTGCTCGTGTGTATGCATGCACATGTGTGAGTGTACGCAGGAGAAGTTGGCTGCACTAGCTGGCCAGTGAGCCCTGGAGATCTGCCTGTCTCCGCTTCCCAGCTCTGGGATTACGAGAATGTGCCATTATGCCTTGCTTTTTACATGGATTCTGGGAGGTTGAACTCAGGTCCTCATGCTTGTATGGAAAGACTATCTTCCCAGCTTCATATAAAGCTTTTAATGGGTGTGACCATCTGTGTGACTCTGGTATTTTCACAAATCGGCTCAAGGAGAATGAGTTAAATCTGTAGGTACTCAAGGAGATACTCTAGTCTCTTCCATTAGGTTTGTCCTTTATTTTCCAGGCAGAGAGGAGCCCTGAGAGGATAGGTTCTCACACATGTGCAAGCCACGTGTGACCCAAATGAGATTCGTTTTCCCTTAACCAACTCTTGAATGACTGCAGCTGGGAAATGTTAATTAAAATTAAAAAGCGTCTGACCATGACAACCAGGAGGCCAAAAGCTCAGCATTTGCTAGTCTTCAGTCTAACCTCTTCTGCCAATGACAACATCATATGGACTGGGGTAGTGATTACTTATAGATTGAGAAAGGAGCTGAAGTAGATATTTTTATTTGTTGTTTGTTTGAGACAGCATTTCACTGTGTTGTAGTCCAGGCTGGCCTTGAACTTGAAACAGTCTTCTTGCTCCAGCCTCCCCAGTGCTGATATTATAGGCATGTGTCACCAAACCTGGCTTTAAAGTAAACAGCTTTAAGCAAAATATGACCCGGGAGATGCTTGTGGTAAAACTATCAGTTGGAATGTTAATATTATTCCTACAATTTCTTTCTGATTTTTAAACTCATACATGAGTCCAGTCATTTTATTTTGAAATGGGTTTGCTTTCTTTGTCAAAGGGACACAATTACCAAGTGTTAATTTTCATATATACACAAGAGTGTGTAATGAACCAGACTGAAAACTTGCTAATTAGATCCATTTTTTAGCCATAATGTTGACAGAGAAATTGACAAGTGTTTTTCAGTTACGATTAATGGGACATACTCTCTAAATCCAAAGGCATGAGGGAGCCTGGTGACTAATGATTCCTATGCACAAGGCAGGGCTACTGTCACTGCCCTGAGACACTGTACTTCTTGGGTTGATATTCCTACAGACTCACATAAAAAACCATCAGTATAACACAGAGAGATCCTGCCACCCCTCTCCCCAGCACATACGACAGACACCTCCTGAAAACCTATAGCTGAGTACCCAGAGTGCCCAGAGAACTCGGAGTACCCAGAGTACCCGGAGTGCCCAGAGTGCCCAGAGTGCCCAGAGTACCCGGAGAACTCGGAGTACCCAGAGTGCCCAGAGTACCCAGAGTGCCCAGAGTGCCCAGAGTACCCAGAGTGCCCAGAGTGCCCGGAGAACCCGGAGTACCCAGAGTACCCAGAGTGCCCAGAGTGCCCGGAGAACCCGGAGTACCCAGAGTACCCAGAGTGCCCAGAGTGCCCAGAGTACCCGGAGAACTCGGAGTACCCAGAGTGCCCAGAGTGCCCAGAGTACCCGGAGTACCCAGAGTGCCCAGAGTGCCCGGAGAACCCGGAGTATCCAGAGTACCCAGAGTGCCCAGAGTGCCCAGAGTACCCAGAGTGCCCGGAGAACTCGGAGTACCCGGAGTACCCGGAGTGCCCAGAGTACCCAGAGTGCCCAGAGTGCCCAGAGTGCCCAGAGAACCCGGAGTACCCAGAGTACCCAGAGTACCCAGAGTACCAGAGTGCCCAGAGTGCCCGGAGAACCCGGAGTATCCAGAGTACCCAGAGTACCCAGAGTGCCCAGAGTGCCCAGAGTACCCAGAGTGCCCAGAGTACCCAGAGTACCCGGAGAACTCGGAGTACCCGGAGTACCCGGAGTGCCCAGAGTGCCCAGAGTGCCCAGAGTGCCCAGAGTACCCAGAGTGCCCAGAGTACCCAGAATACCCAGAGTACCCAGAGTGCCCAGAGTGCCCAGAGTACCCAGAGTACCCAGAGTGCCCAGAGTACCCAGAGTACCCAGAGTGCCCAGAGTACCCAGAGTACCCAGAGTGCCCGGAGAACCCGGAGTATCCAGAGTACCCAGAGTGCCCAGAGTACCCAGAGTACCCAGAGTGCCCAGAGTACCCAGAGTGCCCAGAGTACCCAGAGTGCCCAGAGTGCCCAGAGTACCCGGAGAACTCGGAGTACCCAGAGTACCCAGAGTACCCAGAGTACCCAGAGTGCCCAGAGTGCCCAGAGTGCCCAGAGTGCCCAGAGTGCCCGGAGAACCCGGAGTACCCAGAGTACCCAGAGTACCCAGAGTACCCAGAGTGCCCGGAGTTCCCAGAGTGCCCAGAGTGCCCGAAGTACCCAGAGTACCCGGAGTGCCCGGAGTACCCTGAGTACCCGGAGTTCCCGCAGTGCCCAGAGTGCCCAGTGTGCCCTGAGTACCCAGAGTACCCGGAGTACCCGGAGTACCTGAGTGCCCGGAGTGCCCGGAGTACCCAGCTTGTCAGCATTTGCTTGCCCCCTCCCATCTCCATTCTCCTGCCACCGCCACTCCTCACCCCCGATGTCACCAGCCTGCTCTCTAGTCCCACAGCCAAGCCATTCTGGGAGGTTGAGAAAACAGAACCCTGGAGTCCGATTATTTTGAGATCTGCTCTTGAGATCTGCTGGTCACTGCACAGTTCCCTGGAGATGAGCTGGTCCTCTGTGCACCCCGCACCTTTTCACACCTAATTGGCAGACTGGACTGTAGCTTGACCAAGCATTCAGAAGTGGAAGGGCATTTTGCTTATTTCTAGGACTTTGTTATTATGAACACAGCTGCTACAAACATCCCTGCATGCCCCCACCCCACTGCCCTGCTCTGGGGAGAGAGAAAGTTTTAAATTAGATCAAGGTCTGATTTATTGTTTTTTCCTATATTGGCTAACTGTTGTAAGTTTATTTCCAAAAGAAACTGCCAAAGTTTCCAGAATAGTTGGACCATTTTGCATCCCACCAGCAAGATGAGTCCTTGGCACGCCCAAACTGAGTATCACCACCGAATTTTATTGTTACAGCTGAAGAGCAAGCTCAATGGGTCGGTCATTCTCTCTCTGGTTCACTGACTCTCATCTGTTTACGCCAACTGCCTCTGTACCTATCCCTGGAGAATTTCATCTAATTTCTTATATTTCTCAGTTCTAAAATTTTCGGTCAGTTTTTATTTATGTATTCTGTTCCATTGTGGAGGCTCACATTCCCACCACATCTCTGTGGTGAGAGCATCTTCACAATAGTAGCTTACGTCACTTTCCAGTAACTCTAGTGTCCGTGGTGCAAGACACTGAACAGCAGCTAGTGACTGGCAGGTGGGCGGAGCCCAGGCTTCCCATTTGGCCTCTGCCTACATCCAAGGATGGCGCCTCATGACCTGGGCAGGAGATTTTCAGAGGCACCCCATGACTGGGAGTGGGGTCCTGTGGAGCTTCTCACGAGAAACCTGCTCCATCTTCTAGTCTCTGAAATGCACCTTCTTGCTCTTCAGCAGGTAGGCGCCAGGTTTCCTGCCCACACTGACTCCAGCCCAGCACACGGTTGAGATACCCCAGCACAGAGGTGGAGGCCTCTGGTCCTCTTCTGCTCTCCCTCACACAACACATTGACTTCCTCAGCTGTGTCTGTCCGTGAGGCCAACATCTGAGGAAAAGTTTGCTTCTTTTAGACTATTGTGGCCAAACAAATTTGGGTTTTGTTCTGCAACTCACACTCTGATTTCTCACTTCCCAAACATAGTACTAACAGTGTGGGTGTTGAAGGAAAAACAACAATTAGAATCTCAATAAAAATTCCCAGCAATGGTAACATAGTCAACAAATGGCAGTGAAGGGACTCAAGTTAGACATCAAGGCGTTTTTTAATGGCTGACTTGAGGAATGCTGGGATCACAACGGAGGACATTGTAAAACATCCTTCCTCCATTGCCGGTGTGTAGGGCAATTATGCACCACCAGCACCCCCGAGTCTGGGGACTGTGCTAATTGCTGTATTAAAGTAGGCAGCTCAGGGTGCCCCACACAGCACCTTTGGGTCACCTGGTCAGCTTATGGGGAGGGATGGGTGTCATAAAGCAAGGCTGCAGGAAAGACATCCCCCTTCATCTACCCGTGTGTGGTTCCAGGAGCGCCCACACTGTGTGCAGGAGAGGACTCTGTCCACTCTATAGATGGAAGACCAGGGACTGAGTGGGAAGAATGGGGTGCAGGCTTGGCCACACCATGCCCGTCGTCATTTGTCACATGTGAGGCATCTGAAAGCACCCAGGAAGAGCACACCAAGCGAACGCCAGAGGGGACTGGGAAGAGGATGAGGAAGAAGGGAAAGACGTTGAAGGAGAGGAGGGTGGAGTGAGGGGGAGCTGTAAAGTGTGGGTGCAGAGGAGAGGTTATGATGGGAAAGGGGGAGAGAGAAGGAAGAGGGAGGGAGGGTGGCAGGGAAGGCTAGGAAGGGAGGATGAGCAGGCGGGGTAAACGGAGGAGAGAGGAGGAAGAGTGGGCAGATGCGGAAAGGAAAGGGGCGGAAGGGGAGAAGGCGGGTGAGGCCCCCAGAACTGAGCAGAGTGTGGCGTTCAGGGGGAGATTCAGGAACCAGACTGAGGCGGGCGTGCTTGGGAGGAGGCAGGTGGGCATCCAGTGTGCCCAGTGAGCAGTGGACAGGGCTGTTGTTGGCACAGAGGTCACCTGCCTTCCTATAATCCTCCCTGATGCGGAACAGCAGCAGCTGGAGGTGACAGCAGGACGAGTGTCCCTGTAGGAAGGAGATGGAAGCTCCAAGCTCCATACTTGAAGAAACAGCCGGCTTTCTCAAGCTAGTCACCTGCCCCCACAAGGCAGGCAGGTAAGAGGGAGGCACACTGATGTGGTTTGCGCTCTCTGAAGGATGATGGCACCCTCCCACACACACCCATCACGCAGGCTTTTAATACATGAAACTTAGTGTTATCTCCAAAAACAGCCTCCGCATGCCGGCTTCCCCAACCCATAACCAGGGGTGGCATCCCCAGAGCACCACAGGGGGCCACAGTTGAGTGTTCATCCTTCGCCACTCCCTCGGCATCCCATCTTCTGGTCTGTTGTAATGCTGTCTGCCATTTGATGCTGCCTTGGGACTGGCCATGGCAGACCGTTGCTTCTTCCCAGCCAGGACACCCTAACTCAGCAGTCACCCTCCTTACCCTTGATCACACGGGGGCTTGTCCTAGTTGCCTGTTTCCATCTGGTGCCATCTCAGGAGATCTCTGTCTACGCCTCTCAAACCCCTGAAATGGTGACAAATTTCATATTTAGCACAGGGACACCCAGGCCTTGGAGAAGCCAGGACACATTCCATTCCTCACAGCATGCACACAGCCACTCACTCCCTTGGATCCCGTGTGGCTTTGGAACCCCATGGAATCGATCATTGCTGCGGTGGCCCCTGGTTAAGAGACATTTCAGGGACATTTCTACATCTATTCTGACAGCATTGAACGGAATCACTGTAGTTTGTCCTTTCTTCCCCCAACAGCGTCTTCACCGTGCAAATGAGTCTCCCAGTGCAGAGTTCTGACAAGACAAATGAAAACATAATAGCTTTTCAGAACTGGCTCTCCTTAGTGTTCTGTCCTCCATTAGCAAAACAGACAGGTATTCGGGAACATGGCACCAGAGAAGGCAAGAGCCAGTCTTTCCATCCTTCTAAGTGTCCTAACCGACAGAACACCCTTCCAGAAGGCCCTGTGCTTCATGCTCTGTTCAGGCCCTGTGTCCTGTCCTTTCAGGAAAGGGGGATTGCCCTGGATCCCACCCGCCCAGCGTGTGAGGAATGGCTCTTCTCATCACCTCTCTCCTGAGCAACTCTGTCAGACCCTTCCTTCTCCACACAGAAACAGAACACAGGACTCCCTGTGACTCTGGCCAGACTAGGCCTGTTTCTCACTCTGTGACCCAGCTCTCTGAAAGGGGCCTCCACCCTACACTGTCACAGTGCCGTCTCACGCAGGGCTCACAGGCCCCACGGGCCATCCATCCAAGGGTCCTAACCTGACAGAAGTCCCTTCCAGAAGCCCCTCTGCTTCACTCTGTCTGTGCCCTGTGTCCTGTTCGTCCCTGCCCTTCCTCCTGAATCCTCCCTGCCCATTCCCCAGACTCCCAGGCCCTACCTTGCTACTCCCTGACTCAGAAAGGCTTTGGCTGCTGTGGCTACAACAGGATCAAAAAGAAACAGGATGTCTATTGTCGGCTGCTTCCAAGGCTTTTCACCTCCATGGAAGGAAGCGATTTACAGCCTCAGTGCAGCCTGGCTTTCCAGCAAACTCCATTGCAGAGCAGTCCCTGACACCAGGGGTTTTTATTCAGTAAGGTGCTGCTGCTGTGACGCCCAGTGTGTGACAGGATTGGACTTCATCAGGAGCAGCAGTCACCCTCTCTGCTGCTTTTCAAAAGGCAGTCACAATAAACAGCCCTCCCCCACAAAGCTAGAGGCCACGTGGCTGAAGTGGGGCTGAAGTGGGCGTCGACAGAAGGCAAGGGCTTCAGCTGCAGACCCGGGGACTTCATGGCTCTGTTCCAGAAACAGTCTACATGCCTGACCTTGTCTGTTTCAGAAATATAAAAATTTCCCACCCTAACACACAGGCACTAATAACCACAAAGAACTGGCCGACCATGAAGAGGGTCAAGATGTGGCATGGTTTTCACATGAAATGTCCCCTAAACTCATGTGCTGAAGGCTTTGCCCCCAATGCCAAGTTACACATGGATACACACACACACACACACACACACACACACACACACACACGTGCTGAACATATGCACATGGGTACAAAGACACACACACACAGACACATGAATGTGCAGACACAAGGACATAGACAGACATAACACACAGGTATACATGCACACACAGACACCCATGCACATATGTTCACACAGACACACCTAAACATACATGTACACCGAGACAGTTATACGCATATATGCTCATATGCACACACACAGACATTTGCAGAGACACGTAGATGCAAAGTATGCATACATATGCATGTGCAAACACATTCCTATATGTACTTAGACATCTCTGCATGCCTATATGCCTACAGATTTTCAGAATATTGTGTTCCAGAATAGCTGTAACTGCTAATTCTGTTCCAGTGCATAGGAAGAGGAGTATAATTGGTGTATTTGTATTCAAATGCACCGTTAAGACCATTTCCCCCTCTGAAGTGGTTATTTACATCGGCATTTTTGCTGTGGAGCCCAGAGAAGAGGGGCTTAGATCCAGCCCACGGAGTTCTATCTGAGGAACTGCAGGCAGTAGGGGTAACAGGGCATCGCAGCTCTAAGAGCTCAACCTCCCACCACCCTGGCACACTTGAGAGCCCCTCTTCTCTGGGCCTCGGATGCCGTTCCCCAGCGCCCACAGGTTAAGACAACTTCCTCAGAAACAAATCCAGTGCTGCACAGAAAGGGACTGGAAACCAGAACACATCCCAGACAATTAATTTTTACTTTTAAAATTTTATTTATAAGCCGGGCGTTGGTGGCGCACGCCTTTAATCCCAGCACTCGGGAGGCAGAGGCAGGCGGATCACTGTGAGTTCGAGACCAGCCTGGTCTACCGAGCGAGTTCCAGGACAGCCTCCAAAGCCACAGAGAAACCCTGTCTCGAAAAACCAAAAAAAAATTTTTTTATTTATAATGTTTATGGGTGTGGAGCATGAGTTTTTGTTTTGTTTTGCTTTTGGTTTTTGTTTTTTTTGAGACAGGGTTTCTGTGTATTGTTTAGGAGGCTGTCCTGGAACTTGCTCTGTAGACCAGGCTGGTCTTGAACTCACAGAGATTCGCCTGCCTCTGCCTCCCGAGTGCTGGGATTAAAGGCGTGCACCACCAGCGCCCGGCGTGAGCATGAGGTATTTATGGATGTATGTACATGTGTTTTACAGGTGCATGTCTTTGGAAGTCAGAGGTCAGCATCAGGTGGTTTCTTTGATTACTCCCTAGTTTATTAGAAGTTCAAAACTGTTTATCTTATGTATGTGAGTGTTTTGCCTACATGTATGTATGTGAACCACACTCATGCCTATGCAGTGGAGGTCAGAAGAAGACACTGCGTCGTCTGGAACTGGTGTTACACGTATCTGTG
Source organism: Mesocricetus auratus (assembly GCF_017639785.1). Taxonomy (NCBI): domain Eukaryota; kingdom Metazoa; phylum Chordata; class Mammalia; order Rodentia; family Cricetidae; genus Mesocricetus; species Mesocricetus auratus. The sequence continues at coordinate 33,166,905 of NW_024429198.1, forward strand.
AGCCACCACGCTGGTGCTGGGAACTGAACCCAGGTGGTCCTCAGCAACAGCAACAAGTGCTCTTAACTGCTGAACCACCTCCAGCTTCCCTGACCTCCACTCTCGTTTTTGAGTCAGGGTCTCCCACTGATCATGGAGCTCATTGATTTGGCTAGGCTGGGTAGTGGATGAGCTCCAGAGAGACGCTTCCCTCTGTAGAGCTGGGCTTGCAGGTTTGTGGGGCTGTGACCAGCTTAACATGGGTTATAGGCATCTGAACTCAGGTCTCATGCTTGTGGGACAAACACTTTATTAACTGAGACATCTTTCTATCCCCTACATTTTACTTTTCAACTATTAGGGTTCTAAACTGATGGTTTCTTTTCCAAGTTTATGGAATAAGTGTTTAATCATCTCAGACCCTCGATCACATGGAAAGCACATAGTTAACCTTTGGGTTATCTGCTGCTTCATTGTGGAGGTCACACTGAGCTATTGTGGGCAGCTACATATTGGGACCAATGCTGGCCTCGAAATGTCCTGTTAGCCTGGTTTCCAGGGAACACTCTTTGGGGTTATGCATGGTTCCCAGACCTGGAACTGCTAATCTTTCCCATGTCATCAGCCTCCTCCACCTTATCTTATGCTCAGAAACACCCTTCTCAGCCTGTCACCAACATCCTTCCTTTATGCTCCTGTACCCCAAGACCACAGGTGTTGCATCAGCAGGACCCCTTCTGACAATATTTGAGGAAATGGGGGGGCAAACTCATGGAATTGAAAATGACTCAGGAATCCAAGCCTTCCCTTAAGACAATGTATTTTCTTCAGTCTTTCCATGAGTTCTAGTGGGAACAGTGCCCCGAGACAGCGCCCAGGCAATAGAACAGGTCACAGGGTGCCACAGACAGCAAGAGTGGACAACCAAAGAAACTGTGATAGTTATGCAGATTGGGTGTGAAAATTCAGGCGATTTTCACTTTTTCCTTAGTTTTTCTCTGTTGCATTTTTCCCTTTAAGATTCTTTTGAACAAAAGATACAGGTAATTTTAGTAACTTGAAAGAGGAATGAAAGCATTCCAATTTTAGGAGAGAAAATATCATCTCACAGAAACTTTTATAGGAGTGTGTAGTCCCTGTGAAATGATAATGTGTCATTTCCTGCACCATAATGCCTGTGGACATCCTGGGTGAAGCCTATGGACAACATGAGGTCAGCAGAGAGACAGAGCTCGTCAGGACCTTCGTGGCCCTGGGTCCGTTCCCTTCTGCTGAAGTTCTAGGCAATAAATACATATTCATGTTGCAAGCCTTGAGCCCACAGGACAGAAGAACAAAAGCATGGTGTTGTACATGCCCATCATTGTATGCCAGCGGAACGTGAGCAACACTGTCATTTGCCACGTATGATTATCTCCACAGATGCCAAGAGAGCCTTCTCCAAATGCTCAGGGAGTCCGGGGTCAAGATGGATGAACTGTCAGGCTGGGGTCTAAAGCCACTCTTGTGTTTAATGGGGAAGAATGGAAGCTAGGAGCAAGTGAATGGATGATACAGGGTTGGCCCCAGCTGTCACTGCTTGAGAGGCACCAGCCAAGTCAGTAGACAGAGGAGCAGCCTCTGTGGGCTGGGAGTACCTCTGTTTGCAGACAGGACTATAAAACAGTGCGGACCTCAAGAATCTAGCGAGCATGCCTTGAATGAATAAAAGAGTTTATTAAAATGTCTAGCTATCAAATCAACAGAGGGCATGGTGACTAAAAAGAAGTCTGCTTAAAATAACGACAACAAAAGAAGAGTGAGTTTCACAGTTCTTAACAGGAAAAGTTGACAATACTCTGGAAAACCAGAGGAAGACTTGAACTGGACTAGGGGGTGTGGCTGGCTCAGTGGTCAAATGCTTGCTTAGTATAGGCTCGACCTTGGGTTCCATCGACTATGTCAGAACAGTCAACCTGAACACATGGAACACAGTCCTCTGTTCTCAAACAAGACTGCCCAACATTGTGATGTCCCCTCACCCTTCTGGGAGGGGAGGTGGTCCATGATTGTTCACATATACCAGATGAGGATGCTGGGTATCCTGTTCCATCACTCTTCCACCGTATTCACCTGAGACAGGACCCCACTGAACACGGAGCTCACCGTTTTCACCTAGGCTGACCGGCCAACAGGCCTCAGCAATTCTCCCGTCTCCTCATCCCCACGTCTGGAGTTTCAGACATGCGTGACCATGCCCAGCTTCTGCCTGGGTGCTGTGGACCCAAACTCGGCATTACCCACCAAGCCAACTCCCCCAGACCATGATACTCTCCTTTTGGCATTAATTATAAAGTAAATCCTACTCTCTTTCTCCTAAAACAAAGTAAGTTCATTTCAAATGAAGACATCTTAATAATAACAGATGAGTGTGCAGGGACACTGAAGAAGCAGGAGAAGGAAAAGGAACATGGAATTCTCCATAACTGAGTGACAAAGGACCAAAACCCACGAGAAAGAGGGTGAGTCAGAAGATAAAATGGCCCTCGAGAGTATGGAAATGTCTGTGCTCACCCCTAGTTGGATGCATGCTAGCTGGCACATAACTAGGAGCCCCTTGTCACCAGCGGATGGCATCACTCAGCTGGAGGCTACTCTTTGGCCAGCTCCCTGCAGGAAGTCTGGAAGCACTCAGCCCATCCAACTCTAGGCTATAACCACAAAGCAACTTAAAACACACACGCAGGGCTCTTCACTGCAAAGTGGCTCTAGCTGGCAAATGATAGGAAGATTCCAATTCCTGGCAGAGGGAAGAGACTGGATAAACATGGACTTCCACAGGAGCACACTGCACGCATAGGAAGAGGGTCTGACCATCCTGGAGCAAGGTACAGGGAATATTGCTGAGGGAGAAACCTCAGTGCAGAAGAACACAGGGTTGGCAGACAGACGTGGCCAGGGCTATGGCACTGCACACTCTGGTCCTGAGGTGCAGGTGGGAGGGAGCTTAGGGCAGGACCCAACAGGTCACTGTCTGTGGCAAGAGCTCAGATACCCAATCCCCACCCCACAGACAGAACCATATCCACATGGACACACACAACCACACGCAGGAAAGAGCCCATCCCAGGCAAGTTCAAAGCTACAAGGAACCATGGGCAGAATAGCACTCCAGTTACCAGAAAGTGATCATTTGGAACTGAGCATGAAGACAAAAATCTGTAGCTAGAAGGCCTCCCAGGCACAGAACAACCCCCTTTTAAAGTATCAAGACCATAAAGACCCAAACAAATTTGCAGAGTCATCAGAAAAGATAGGAGACCAAGAAGTGCAGACAGGATATGTACAAGGTCCTGGACAGAGCCTTACAGCGACCCATTTGAGGGACAGGCTGTGATGAAATGAGGTCCAGTTCCCCCAGGAGACACCAGCGCTGGAGGACACTGGCTTAGAAAATGGCACAAACTCCCCAATTCTTCTGCAAGTCTAAAAATAGCTCAGATAAAAGTGTTTAAAACCCCAACTTTTCCAGCTTAACCCTGGAGTCCTGGAAAGAAAAGCACCCTGAGTCAGAATTTGATGTGTTAACTGAAGTCTTCACACCCCAAGTACTCGAGCTGGAACTTCATCACAAGAAAAGTCTTTCTAGAACAGCTCATCAGAATCTCAGAGGGTTTTGTAGAAATGAAAAAGGCTGATCTTAACTCACATGGAGTAACAACGACCTGTAGGCAGCCCACATAATCTGGCATGGAAGGGTCACACTGGAACCCTTCCCAGCTGCCAAAGGATCGAAAAAGCTCCAGCAGTTAAGACAGTGTGGTACCGGATATCTTAGTCAACAAGACAGTGCCAAGAGCCCAGGCAGACCTGGGTGTCTATGGGCAGCACCCTGGGGAACAGAGGATATAGAAGTGTCATCAAGGAGTCCCTGCCACAGATGGTGCTGAGAAAGGGGACATCCACACGAGGTCCCAGCCTCACACCATGTACAGCTCTATGACATAGGTGAGACAGTCCCAGGGACAGGAAAACCTAGAGTATAGCTCCTTTAACGAGGGCCACAATTTCTCATGTAACAATGTGTGAGGGAGTGTCACAAAACATTCGACAGCAGTAAAAGACTCCAAATTCCTGAACTATGACGAACATTAATAAGATCAAGGAAGTCATGAATCTGAGTTGGTCCCAGCATCGATCATTTCTGTAGCATTGGGCAACCTTAGTGCAGCCTAAACTTTACTGCATTCAACATGTGCACTTTGCCCCACACATGCTAATGTGCCATGTAAGCCCAAAAAACACCACCTAGAACACCTCGGCTCAGATTCCAGACCATTCTATGTTATGAATTGCAGGGTTTTAACTGTATGCATAATGCTTCCCACTCCTACAGAAATATAATGCTTAATCACAGAACACACTTTCAGTTTATTCCTACCACCATTCCTGAGAATGTTAGAATACCCTGACACTGTATCATGTTGGTGTTTAATTTAAAAAGCTAGTATTTGAGCTGCTGACTTTAATTCCAATAAAAAAACCCTACTAAATGAACTTTGGCTTGAGATTAGCACAAAATTTCCAACAACTTTCGAATGGTTCCTAAACATACACTGTCATTTTGTACTATATATTTACATTAAGCAGCACTCTCAACATTGTTGACTACAAAATGGAAACATTGGTCAGCCGTGAAAAACACTGAAGATGGCCTGCAACCCACAGAATCAGACATTGAGGCCAGACTCACAAACACACACACACTCTCTCTCTCTCTCTCACACACATACACACACTCTCACACACACACTCTCTCACACACACATACACACACTCTCTCACACACACATACACACACTCTCTCACACACACATACACACACTCTCTCACACACTCTTTCTCACACACTCTCTCACACACACTCTCACGCACACACTCTCACACACACACACTCTCTCTCACACACACATTCTCTCTCACACACACACATACACTCTCTCACACATACACTCTCACACACATTCTCTCACACACACATACACACACACTCTTTCTCACACACTCTCTCACACACACTCTCTCACACACACTCTCACACACATACACTCTCATACATTCTCTCTCACACATACACATTCTCTCTCTCACACACACATACACACACACTCTCTCTTTCACACACACTCTCACATATACTCTCTCTCATATACTCTCACACACATACACTCTCATACACTCTCTCTCACACACACATACATTCTCTCTCTCTCTCTCTCTCTCACACACACACACACACAGTTTTATGAAGCACAGAAGAGGCAGGCTCTAAGGCTGCAGTCTTTGCTGGTTGGGCTCTGAAGCTCTATTCTGGCAGCCTGGCGAACAGCATCAGGCTCTCTGGGGGTGGGGACAGGTTGTGGGACAGAGGCTCAAGCCCAGGCCCATTGCCAGAGCTGAGTTCTGCCTCATGGGCTCTGGAGCATTCACCACAGAGACACCTGACACTCCCCCGTGCTGTACGGTATAATTAGGGCCCCAGTGGAACTCCTGCCCACGCCTTTGGGTAATTTGTGTGTGGGTTGCTTAGATGTTCAGGACTAGAAAACACATTTTTTTTCTGGAAGAAATACTGTGTCCTGTGGGGATGGGAGTTGTAGCTTGTGTGTCTCTCATCACTCAAGGCTTTTACAGCTGAAGGTTGTCTGAGTTGAATCAGGTCAGACCATCAAGGCCAGAGCATAGACTCTCCTGGCCACCATACCAGATACCATAGGCTACCCACCTTCCAGGAGGGAGCCAGGTGCTTCCTTACAGGGGCCTCCTCCTGGAACATGCCTCCACTGTACCCTCTCTAAAGAGCTGATCCTATGGTGGCTCAGGGGACCACCTGGGGTCTCCCCAAAATGGGGGAGACATACAATTGGTTCTGGTGGAAATGAGCAGGGACCTAGGGAAGGAACTGGTAAACTCAGGGGTGGGGGAGTTCAGGAGGCCGTAGGTCCAGGGAGTGCTCAGGCTCCCTCCTCTCCCAAGCCAGCTTCAGTTGCCTCATGCCTCCCAGGAAAGAACTGGAAACGGTTACTTGGTGATGACCTGAAGCCACCTTGGCCTGCACTGCTCCTAACAGACTCATAGCTGGGACTGAGACACACGATCTTGGGTTAAGCATGGTGGGGGGAGCCTGGGGGTGATGTTGACTGGGGGATGAGGCCTCGTTCCAGCCTCAGAAGGCAGAAGAAAGAGGGCAGTTGTCAAAACTAGGGCAAAGAGTATGGGAGCCGCAGAGGAGGTGGGATGGTCGCCAGTGATTCTTCAGCAGGGTGTGAGTGGTCTGGGGGCAGCACGGAACAGCGCACCCCTGTGTCACAATTTGTAACAAGAGAGACAACCTGTGACAAGTCATGGCAGTCTGCTGAGAGTTGTGACAACAGAGTGCCATCACTGTGTGACAACACAACAGGAGTGGGTGAGGACTGTGCTGCAGTGGGTGACGCATGCTGGAACAGCCAGGTGACAAGGATGCCTTCTAGCTACCTCCCTGCAAGCCTCCAGGCAATTGCTCTGCTGGGGATACATCATCTAACTCTGAATGCATGACCTGGTGCGGCTGGGTCCTCATTGCCATCCTAGAGGCCCAAATGCCAGCAGGGCTGCTGTCAAACCCTGGCCACCCTTCCCCTCCCTCCATCCCCCCACTGCTCACATGAATTAGGTTCTCAAAGGGTCCCATGGTTATATGACAGGGACCATTTCTTTATATCCCACTGGTCAGGCCCACAACCAAGCCTTTATAGGAACAATTTAACATCACACACACACACACACACACACACACACACAGACAGACAGAGACAGAGAGACTACTCTGCACGTGTGTTAATTATTTCTTAATTCAATTTGAAACGAGCCCATTATCCACTTCTGGAAGAAAAACAGTGAGAGGGAATTACATAAATGCCTCATTCACACACCAACTTTGCTCAGAAAATTGATTCTGAAAGAATTTTAATTAATAATCTCCAGGCGACAGGAAAGGAGAACCAACGATGAAGTGAGGCGCCACTCCAGGAGGATCCTTGGAGGACGGGGAGGGGGAGGCAGGAGGGGGCTGGGAGGAATCATCACGTGCCCCTTGGATGGTGCCTGGCCTGCAGTGGGCCCATACTCAAACGGCATCTGGACCCCACGCCTGAGCTCTTCTGAAGACAGAGAAGACCTGGGCATCACCTGCCTGCCCCCACCCAGCCTTTGTAGAGCAACACATGTGTGGCCACTTTCTGCCCTCCCAAGTCGAGTCCCTTCCCTGCTGGACGCCACTTTTAAGGTAAATTATATCTGTGCAGAACTTTCACTAAGCCTGTGTATGATACATGGACACAGACTTTGTAAATTATACTTCCCATGTTGAGATTCCCTACACTTAGCACTGGGAGGGCCAGCCAGTTCTCACGAGGACCTCCTCTTATAAGCCCGTGGGCTATTGTTACCCTCAGGAGGAGACAGGGCAGTCCTGAGTACAGCGCGTCACCCATCAGCATGCTCCTACCGCCCTCCACAGCCTTGCCTACCCACAGCCCACAGCACATCGCCACAGTGTAGACCCGCAGTTCAGCTGATGCTGTGATAGTGGAATCAGGAGGCCGGGAAACCGGGGGATCTGCTCCTCACTGCTCTCAATAACTCTCCCTCAAAGCTGTGTTCCACCACAGGGGACCCTCCCTGCTTAAACTGTCACCTCTCTGAGGACCTCCGGCCATTTCCTGTTTGGGGCCGCAACGGACAATTTTGGCATTGTGGAAATCTATGGCTAGCCTTTGCATGGGCGTTCCCTCTTTGGAAACTTTAAAAATCGTGTGTGTTCTCGTGCACGCATGCACGCACGTGCACATGTCACAGCATGCATGAGGGAGTCAGGGAACAGCCCGAGAATCCGTTCTTTTCTTCCCCATGCGGTCCTGGGGTGCCAGCTCTGTTCACCATGATTAGAGGAAGTGCCTTCAGCCACTGAACCATCACGTTGGTCCTGTTCCCACTTCTTTAGGACAGTGATTACAGCACTCTACGGTAGTGGGATGTTTATCTTCACACACACACACACACACACACACACACACACACACACACATACACACACACACACACACACACACACACACACACACACACACACACACACACACACACACACACACACACACGTGGTTTCCACAGGACATGAACCAGCCTGTGTGAGCAATGGATCCCTGCTTCTTTGTCAACATTTGGTATTGCCAGTAATTTTTACCGTAGCCATTTTGATAGATGTGCCATGATCTCTCACTGTGGTTTAATCTGCACATCCCTAAAGATTAATGGCACGGAATATGTTTTCATGACAATTTATCAGCTGGATTTCCTCTTTAGTGTCTGTTCTTATATTTTGCCTAGTTTTAATTGGAATTCCTTGACAGATTATTGATTCTTCATATTCTTGTTTTCTTTCCTGAATGTACGGCTTGCAAATATGTCCTCCCACTTTGTAATTTCCTTCCATTCCGTTAAGTGGTCTCGTAGGGTAGTTTTTGATTCTGATAAGGTCTCGAGTATCAGGTTTGTCTCTTAAGGGCCACAGTCTTGGTATCAAATCTAAGAATGTTTTGCCTGCCTTAGATCAGAATGATTTTTTCCCAGTCTTACATTTTACATTTACATGGAAGTCTGTGGGCCAGGTTTCAGAGTCCTGGTAGGCTTAGGGTGATTCAGCCCAGCCCTTTACAGATGATCAATCACTCCAGTATCTTTTACTGAGAGGGCCCACCATTGAATTGGTTTTGGAACAGCCCAAAACTCAGCTGGGCATAACATAGGGGTTCTGTGTCCTTTTCCATTGATCTATGGATCAATGTCCCTCCAGGACACTATCAATACCACTGTCTAGATAAAGGTAGCTACAAAGTAAATTTTAATATGGCCGGAATGGCTCAAGCCACTGTTGTTCTTTGTAGGATTCTTATGGTTGTTTTGGAGCCTGTGTTTCCTGGGGACTTCAGAATAAGTTCAATATGCCTATATACACTTCCTCCAGAAAACCTGGTGGGGATGCTGGCACAAGTTGTGTTAAACCTCTCTTCCAGTTTGGGAACCAACACCTGTACCATAGTCTTTTCCCCTTTTCCTGTGGTATCAGTGATTGTACGTGGGGTCTTAAACATGTTCTATGTCCCTGCCCTGTATCCCCAGACTTTCTCAAATATCCTTGATCAACACTTCTAATTTACAGCGTACAGATTGTGTGTCTACTGTGTCACATATGCCTCCTATTTAATTTGGTGTAGGATGATTGCCAATGGCCTTCTATCAGCCCATCATCCACTAGTGCTGAAGACTGACCTGTAGGTGCACTATCACAAAGCTACATCCCTGGCCCAGACTTGTAAAGACTAATGTTTCCATACAGAAGTGTGAGTTCTCTTTTGACTATACATGCTGCAATCCTGCTGAACTCACTGGTTCTGGGAATTTTGGGGTAATACATAGCTAGAGAGTACATTTCTCAGAACAATCGTGTCATTTGCAAACAGAGGGGTAACTCTTCTTCTATAACCTGCATATCTATTATGTCTCCCACTGCTCTTCTTAGCTTCCAGGACTCGACTGAGTAGCAATGGTGGCAGTGGACATCATTGCCTTCTTCTGGATCCTAAAGAAAGCCTTCGGTCTTCATTTTCTTTCTTTCTTTCTTTTTTTTTTGTTTTTTGTTTTTTTTTTGTTTTTCGAGACAGGGTTTCTCTGTATTGTTTTAGAGGCTGTCTTGGAGCTCACTTTGTAGACCAGGCTGGCCTCGAACTCACAGAGATCCACCTGCCTTTGCCTCCCGAGTGCTGGGATTAAAGGCGTGGGCCACCAACACCCGGCTTGATCTTCATTTTCAACCATTATTGTGCTCTCTCAAGCAAAGGGTCTATGAATAAATTTATAGGAACTTTCATTCTGGCTAGATGCTGGATTTTGTTAAATGCTCTCCTGCATTAGCTGTTGGCTTCCTCCTGGTGTGGCAGAATACATTAACTGGTCTTTAAATGTAGGCCAATCAGCCTTGCATACCTGAATTAAATTTCACCTGGCTCAACTACACTATACAATGCTGAAATCAATTTTCTAGTATATTTTAAAATTTAACTCTTTAATTTTGAAAATATTCTGCTCCCTAACCCGACACCTAAAAAGATAGGATTCATGCTTTTTGTTTTTTTATGGCATTCTCATATATGTGTGTGTGTGTGTATACAATATACTTTGATCATATTTGTTCAATATTCAAAGAATAGTTTTCTAATATTTTCTTGAAGATTTTGAATCTGAACTTGTGGTGGTTTGGAATAAAATGGCTCCCAAAGGGAGTGGTACTATTAAGAGTTACGGCCTTGCTGGAAGAAGTGTGTCACTGTGGGGATGGACTTTGAGGTCTCATCTATGCTCAAGATACTGCCCCATGTGACACAACACTTCCTGTTACCTGCAAGATGTAGGACTGTCAGTTACTTCTCCAACACCATGTCTGACTGCATGTGGTCGTGTCACACCGTGATGATAATGGACTGAACTGTAAGCCATCCCAATTAAATGTTTTCCTTTATAAGAGTTGCTGTGATCATGGAGTCTCCTCACAGCAATAAAAAACATAAGGTAGAAGTTGGTACTAGGGACTGGGGTATTGTTGTGATAGGCCTGATCATGTGTTTGTTTGGACTTTGGTACTTTGGGTTATGAAAGCAGTGCAATGCTTTAAGCATTGCTTAGGGGACCATAATAGTAGGAGCATGGAAGACAGAGGTGCTGAGAGTTATTTGAACAGTCAGGAGTTTGCTCAAGAGGTTTCAGGAGAGAAGAATGTTGCCTACCTTTCTTGGGATATTTTGGTGAAGAATATGGCTGCCTTTTGCCCTTGTCCAAAGAATCTGCCTGAGGTTAAAGTGAAGAGTTTTGGATTAATTCCATTGGCAGAGGAAACCTCAAAACAGCCTAGTATATTGTGTGAATATTAGTGATAAGTCTAATGAAAATTTATAATGAAAAGGAGCAAGTTGAGCAGGGTGAATTACAGAAAGTAAATTTTGAGGAGAAAATGAGTGCCAGGAAGTGGAATGGAGCTAAATCCAGAGTTCAAGGAGATAAACAGATTAAGAAATGGAATAAAGGGAGTGGTGACCTCAGGATGAGATCCCACCCAGCTAAATTTCCAGTTTATGAAAAGGAAAGGAAAGTTTACAGCTGGGGGTATAGTGGTGCACACCTTTCAATCCCAGCACTGGGAAGGTAGAGGCTGGCAGATCTCTTGTGTCTGAGGCCAGCCTGGTCTACAGAGCGAGTTTCAGAATAGCCAGGCTTAGGCAGTAAAAGACAGAAAGCTGCTGAAGATGTAATTGAATGAGGGGCTATGTTCCAGCCCCAGCATATAGCAAACTTGACAGCGCCAGCCACATGGTTCTGGCTTTAGAGTTAAGGATACAAGAAATGGGTTATGGAATTTTCCTCCATGCCTGAAGAAAGCAGCTAGGGCCCAGGCATGTGTCAGGGGTGTCCCTGAATGGAGGCCTAGTAGAGAAGCCATTGCATGAAGCTGTGAAATCGAAGTCTGGATTTCTTTGGAGAATCCAAGATGTTAAAGATGCCAGAGTCGTGGGATACCTGCCAAGGAGAGCTGCTAACAGGGAGTGGAGCCAGCCCAAGAGAGAGTGTTGCAGTCAACAGAGCTGAAAGGAGTTGGAGAAGTAGAGAGCATTTTGACATCAGACATGGAGATGCGGATTCTGGAGTTTGCCCACCTGGTTTCTGGTCTTTCTTTGATCCATTATTTTCTCACTATGCTTTCTTCCTTTTGTTTTAGAATGATAATGTATATTCTGTGTCATTATATGTTCAAAGTATGTGGTATGCTTTTTGATTTTGATTTTACAGGGGATTACAGTGAAGAGATGGCATGAATCTCAGAAGAGACTTTGGATTTTAAAATATTGTTGAGACTGTGATAAAGTATGGAGACTTATAATATGGCTACAGTTTTGGAGTAGAATGTGGTGGTTTGAAAGAAAATGGCGTCCAAAGGGAGTGGCACTATTAGGAGGTGTGGCTTTGCTGGAGGAAGTGTGTCACTGTGGGGGTTCCTTTTGCTCAAGCTTCCCTCGGTGTGACATTCAGTCGACTTCCCATTGCCTGCAAGATGTAGGACCCTCAGCTCCAGCACCATGTCTGCCTGCGATCCACCATGCTCCCCGCCATGATGATAATGGACTGAACCTCTGAACCTGTAAGGGAGCCACCCCAGTTAAACATTTTCCTTATAAGAGTTACTGTGGTCATGGTGTCTCTTCACAAGAATAAAACCCAAACTAAGACAGCACTCATGGAGGGTATTTATCTACAGTTTGCTTTTTCTTTTTCTTTTTTTTTTTTTTTTTTTTTTTTTTTTTTGGTTTTTACGAGACAGGGTTTCTCTGTATTGTTTTGGAGGCTGTCGGTCCAGCCCAGCCTCGAACTCACAGAGATCCGCCTGCCTCTGCCTCCCGAGTGCTGGGATTAAAGACGTGCGTCACCACCACCCGGCCAGTTTGCTTTTTCTATGCTGTCTGCCACCAGGTAACTCTAACTTCACCAAGTGAGTTAGGGAAAGTTCCCTCTTCTCCTGATGTTTGGTAGAATTCTCCACTGAAAATTTCCTGGGCGTTTCTTTTCCAGGAATCTTAAAGGACCTGGTTCAAATCTGGACATAAATCACTGACTAACCCTTTTCTACTTCTTCCGTAAGCAATTGGCGAGGTTAAATTTCCCAAGTGCTCTGCTTCTGTTGCAAACATTTTAATTTGTTGTATTTTAATTTTCATTTAGTTATATGTATTTTAAGATTTTCCTGTGAAGCCAGGCACAGTAGGTCATGCCTGTAAGCTCAGGAGGATGAGGCAAGAATATAGTTATTTTGAGGACATCCGGGCTACCTTGTTAGACCGCTGTAAAACAATAATTCCTTTGACTCCTTTCTGTGACTGGCAATTGTTTAAAATTGTGCATAATGTTTAAACAATTTAAAAATAGGCATTATTTGTCATCCTGTGTCTGTGTCACCTCAGTCAGTCTATTTTCCAGTTTTGTACATTTACGTGATTTTTTTAACAGCTGAATAAAATCCCATTGCATATAGGTACCATCATATCATCATTCGCTCATCAGTTGGTGGCTACCTAAGGTGTTTCCTTGTGTGCTAGCTATTAGGAATAGAGCGTCTATGAGCATGGGTGAGCATGTGTCTCAGTGGTAGGAAGTAAGAGTCCTCTGACTGCGCTATAGTGTTATAGTTGGGTCATATGTACACTTGTGTGTGGGTGAGCCCACAATACTGTCCACGCCCCCAAAGGGGCGTGGACGGGGTACGGGGGACAGGTGAGGACATAAGGGGAAGAGAAAGCAAAAGCCCTCTCTCTTGGAGGCCGGCCACGCTTCTCATCTTCCCAGCTTGTGTGTAAGCGCTTCCCCCTGTTAATAAAAATACTTGTTTCCCCATCGCGTCGATTCCTGATCACACCTGTTTATAGTTTCCTGAGGAACTGTCAGGCTGTTTTCCACAGTGTCCACACCAATTTGCACTCCCACCAGCTTGCACAAGGGCTCACTGTTACCCACATCCTCACCAGAATTTACTGTCTTTAGCTTTTGTAATAGCCATTCTAACTATGGTAATAGGAAATCTTAAAGTAATTTCCATTCCCCCCAGTGACTACGGATGACAAACACTTTTTAAAACAATTTTTAAGCATTTGTATTTCTTCTTTTGAGGACTTTCTGTTCAGTTCAGTACTCTCCTTTTTAATGGAGTTGCTTGTTTTCTTGGTGTTTAATGTTTGAGTTTCCTGTGTATTGTAGGCGTTAATCCTCACTCAGGTGTTCAGCTATCAAAGGTTTTCTCTTCAGTCCTTAGTCTGCCTCTTCAGCTGATTAACAACATTGCTTACAGTACAAAACTTTGTAATGTAATGAACTTACAGATGTTGATTGATGTCTTATTTCCTGGGCAATCAGAGTCCTGTCCAGAAAGTCCCTACTAAGCCTATTTGCTGACAGACACTCCTTCCTCTTCCTTCTAGAAGTCTCTGAGTTCTGGGTCTAACTCTGAGATCTCCGATCCATTTGGAATTGATTGTGTGCAACATGAGAGACATTTTATTCTTCTACAAGTAGTTACCCAGTTTCCCCAACACCATTTGATAAAGATTCTGCCTTTTGTTCAATGTAACTCAAGTAGGCTGCATGTACTTATAACTGACTCTGCAATTGGATTCCATTGACCAGCGTTCTATTTTGTGCAAGTACTATGATGTTTTTATTCCTATGGCTTTGTACTATAACTTGAAATTAGACATGGCAATACCTTCAGCTGTATTTTTATTGTTCAGGATTTTTTTTGCTACCTAGGCTTGTTTGTGTTTCCATATAAACTTTAAGATTAACCAGACGGTTCTGGTGAACGCCTTTAATCTCAGCATTCGAAATGTTGATGGAAGGCAGAGCTCTGAGTGCATGCTGGTTCGATTGACAGCCTCAAAACGATGCAGAGCAAACACTATCTCGAAACATAAAATAAAAATAAAATAAAATAAAATCTATGAAGAATTGCATTGAAATGTTGATGGAAATTGCATTTTAATCTATGGATTGCTTTTTACAAGGATAGCCATTTTCACAATATTGCTGAAGATACCAAACACAGTCGTCATAAGACATGGAAAAATCCAGTTCTTACTGGCCTAGAAGCATGTTCTCTACTGACTAGCTTGCATAGCACTGGAAGGTGCTATGTGTAGGCTGCAGTGGTGGGAAAGTCATCAGCAGTGTCACTCAGCTGTGGACTGCAATAAGGACTAATGTGGCAAGCTATGCCAGTGGGTAACAACAGTGGCACAAATGTCTTCAGGATAACCAACAGCTTGTTAACTGGATCTAAGGCGGGCTCCACAAGAGGAAACATATGCCTGGCATTATCCGTCTGGTCAAGAATCCACAGTTGAGGATCCCAGAGATTCCAGGGGTAAGCCAACTACTATTATTCTGATAAATTGACATAGGAAAGAAGTGTCCTGTAAACCCCTATAGCTCTACTCTTATATTAGTGCAGATCTCAGAACTCGGCAGAGAAGTTTCATTGTGCGGCTGAAGGTGGCTAACATGGACACTTATGACTGGTCAAAGCTCAGAGAAGGGTCTGTGGAGAGCTCAACTACAAATGGAGCATCATTTATATCACACATCCTCTGCATGGCTTGGGGAACATAGAAGAGGGGGCTGATGACAGTCAATCAGCATCTTCTGAACATGACAGGATTACTGAACTCAAGAGCCCAGTAGCCACGATTGCTTGCACAAGACCAAGACAATCAGCGTTCTAGCATGGAGTGGGAAGAGATTCATGAGCCTTCACTCCTAGCTTAGCAGCTATGGATAGTTGATCGCTTTGAGAAGAGAGAGGTAGTTTACTTTAATGTACAGTTCTTGGCAAGTTGACCACACTCCAGCAGATAGCCCAACACCCAGGGGTATGTGGACAACACAAATTGGAGTCAATAGGCGATTTAAAATGAAAACAAAAGAGGGTACAAAGTTTGGGAGAATGGGGAAGTAGAGTGGGTCCTGGAGGAGTTAGGGGGAGGAGTAGGGCAGTGAGTATGATCAAAATACATTGTGTGAAATTCTCAAAGAATTAATAAGATATTATTTTAAATGTGTTATTTTGATGTTGAGCTGTTGTCTTTCTACTCTTCTTGTTTCTGTAGGCTTGGGTCTGTAATTGAGTTGCGAGGTCTGTAGGCATCCCTTTCCTGCCTTTTTAATTACTATTTCTGTCTAGGACCACATAATAAAATAATGTGAGTGTTGATGCTCTTGTCATGGTTACACAGGTCAAATCTACTTTTCCTCCTGCTTTTGTTTTGAGGCATCATATAATTCAGACTAGCCTTAAACTCACTACTCAGCCAAGGGTGGCCTTGAACTCCTGATCCTCTTGCCCTGTCCTGTGTCAGCCCTCCCTCTTTTTCAAGTATTTTTTAAAAGATTCCCTTTGTCCCCTTTGCTCTGTCTTTTATCTCTTAGACTATTTCTAAGTTCCTATTTAAAAAAAACTCAGATTGTGATAGATTTAAATAAAGACATGAAAGGAGAAAGAGGGCTATTTGGTAAGAGGAAAGGGACTGGATGAGGAGGTACAAGAGGAGGTAAACGGGAGCCGTGACTATGACTAAATTGCATTGCGCATGTATGCTAATGTCACAATAAGACCCATTTGGTACACTTATCATATGCTAACAAAGCTAAACACAGACTCCCCCTCAGATAGACAAAAAAAACTTCCCATATGAGATCAGGGCTCTAACAAAACTTCTGAGAGCTCCTCCCCTGATCCAGGCAGAAAGCTGTCCTTCCTCCAGCCCTTCAGAGAGTAACAGGCTTCTCTGCTCCAAGCCGAGTCACAGGAATATGCTGTGGCTGTTGCAGGCAGCATGCAGGAGGCAAGGACCTGGTGAAGAGTCTGAGCTTTCATGAAGGAAACTTCTGGAAACTCATAGCAACTGTGCATCTGGATAAATTCTGGACTAGATGAGCCCAGTGACTCTTCCAGTATTTGAAATGGTATTTTAAGTAGCCCTGAGGACCGGAGTCAGGAAAGGGCTGGCATTCACTTAGAACATGTTGGCTCGGGACACCTCTCAATAACACCAGTTTCTCTTCTATAGATAAATATCCCATCCTCAGGATCCGATGGCATCTCGTTACAATGATGTACGGAATCACAAGTCATTTCTGAGTGTTGAGTGTGCAAATATTCCACAGCTGACCTTGGACCAACCTGGATGGGAGACCTAACCCCCAAGACCTCTCCAGTTCTGAGGGCCTGAGATTGAGGGCAGAGGTTTCAGACTTTACTCAACATTTCTACACAACCACAGAGGAGGCTCTCCATCCTTGATGGAGCTGCAAGGCACGGGACAGATCCCGGGTACTTGAGGATGAGTGGGAAGAAAACAAACAGTAGAAATGTTTCACTTATTAATTTTGTTGTTCTAGCACTGAGCTGAGGCACACTGTTGAAAACTGAGCTGAAAAGGAAGAAAGGGGCACATTTCCTTCCATATTAATTTGTCAGCAAAGATGTGTCTACCTGGTCTCTGTGTCAGGCTGCAGAAACTCATTACACAGTCTAAAAGCTGTTCCTGTGAGACAGACTAGAAAGATGACACTACTAATGCTCAGAGGAAGAAGCAGCCAGCATTCTTCAGCTCCCTCCGAGCAAAGACAAACCCTATCACACTTCTCCTAAAAGCATCACGGAGCTGAAGGATGACGCAGTGAATAATGTGTTTGCTGCACAAGCAGAGTTTGAGTCCCCAGCTCCCACAGAAAACCAGGGAGTGTGCCTGTAGCCCTAACACTGACTGGAAGGAGGGGACAGACAGAACAATAAGTCTAGCCAAAAAAATTCTTTGTATGGAAAACTAAAAGACCCAGGTTAGCCAAAACAACCTTATTCAACAAAGCAACATCTGGAGGCATCACCATCCCTGACTTCAAGCTCTATTATAGAGCTGTAGTCCTGAAAACAGTTTGGTATTGGCACAAAAATAGACAGGTAGACCAATGGAGTCTACTTGAACACCCTGATAATAACCCATACATGTATGGAACATCTGATTTTCGACAAAGAAGCTAAAAATATACAATGGAAAAAAGAAAGCATCTTCAACAAATGGTGCTGGCATAACTGGATGCTGGCATGTAGAAGACTGCAGATAGATCCATGTCTATCACCATGTACAAAACTTAAATCCAAATGGATCAAAGACCTCAACATAAATCCAGCCACACTGAACCTGTCAGAAGAGAAAGTGGGAGGCACCCTTGAACGAATTGGTACAGGAGACAGCTTCCTGAACATAACTTCAGTAGCACAGACACTGAGATCAACAATTAATAAATGGGACCTCCTGAAACTGAGAAGCTTCTGTAAGGCAAAGGACACAGTCAGCAAGACAAAAAGGCCCCCACAGATTGGGAAAAGATATTCACTAACCCCACATCTGGCAGAGGGCTGATCTCCAAAATTTACAAAGAACTCAAGAAACAAGTCTCCAAAACACCAAAGGATCCAATTAAAAAGTGGGCTGCAGAACTAAATAGAGAATTTTCAATAGAGGAGACTAAAATGGCTGAGAGACACTTGAGAAAGTGCTCAACATCCTTAGCCATCCGAGAAATGCAAATCAAAACAACTCTGAGATACCATCTCACTCCTGTCAGAATGGCTAAAATCAAAAACACCAATGACAGTTTATGCTGAAGAGGATGTGGAGAGAGGGGAACACTCCTACACTGCTGGTGGGAGTGCCAACTCGTACAGCCACTTTGGAAATTAGAATGGAGATTCCTCAGGAACATGGCACTCAGTCTACCACAAGACCCACTCTTAGGCATATACCCAAAAGATGCACATTCATACAACAAGGATGTCTGTTCCACTATGTTCATAGCAGCATTATTTGTAATAGCCAGAACCTGGAAGCAACCTAGATGCCCCTCAACTGAAGACTGGATAGAGAAAATATGGTACATTTACACAATGGAGTACTATTCAGCGGGAAAAAACAATGGAATCTTGAAATTTGCAGGCAAATGGATGGCACTAGAAGAAACCATACTGAGTGAGGTAACCCAGTCACAAAAAAAGAAACATGGTATGTACTCACTCACTTATGGATTTTAGACATGAATCAGGGAAGTGCCAGCATACAATCCCACTGCCAAAGAGTCTAGGAAACAGAACCTTCATCTAGCCATCCAGTGACTGATGAAAGCAGAGGCAGAAACCCACAGACAAACACTGAACTGAACTAGAATCCAGTGTCAGAAAGAGAGAACTGATGGGCAAAGGAGTTAAGAGTGGACTGGTTTAACCCACAGAAACAGTTGACCTGAACAAGGGGGAGCTCTTGGACCCCAGATTAATGGCTGTATGGAAAGCATGGGACTGACCCAGACTCCCTGAATGTGGGTGTCAGTGAGGAGGCCTAGGTAATCTATGGGGCCTTGGGTAGCATTTATCCCTGGCATACAAATAGACTTTGAGTGCTCTCTTGGGGGAGAGCCTAGGCCCTGCCCTGGATGAAATGACAGTTACTAGAGATCCACCATGGAGTGCCTCACCCCCCTTGGTGATCAGAGTGGAGATTGGGTGGAGGACTGGGGGACCTGGTGGGGAGGGTGGGGGAGAAGAGGACGGAGATGGAGCTGGGATTGACATGTGAAACAAGATTGTTTCTAACCTAAATAAAAGAATAAATAAAATACAATAGAGGAAGACACTTGATGTCATGTTCTGACCTTCACTCCCCCACCTACAATTAACATGTTCATAGCCCCTTACACACACAATGTGAACTCACACACGTGATCACACACACACAAGTGATCATACACGAATTCCACCCACAATTAAACTGCTCATATCCCCTCACACACACAATATGATATGTACACACATACACACACAAGTGATCACACACACATTCCACCCACAAGTGATCATACACACAGTCCACATTCATGCATGCATCAACTTGAGGGAAGAGAGGGCCTCTCACCAGTACACATTCCTCTCAAGGCCTGGCTAGAAGCATATGAGTGTCTGAGGGTCCCAAAATTATCCCCTTAATGGGACACAGAAGATAGAAAGGTCATGCCCAGGCCTCAAAGACTCATGAGTTCACCCTTGCTAATACACAGTGAATACTACAGGCCTCCCCACCTCCTGCCCCCCCATTGCCCAGAGATGCAATAGCACTGCCCAGGAACACAGTGTGAGTTTCACGGGCAGAATGGCTCTGTCTTAGTTAGGGTGTCTATAGCTGTGAAGAGACACCATGACCATGGCAACCCTTGTGAAGAAAAAGCATTTAATTGGGGTGGCTTACAGTTCAGAGGTTCAGTCCATTATCATCATGGTTGGACATGATGGTGTGCAGGCAGGCATGGTACTGGAGAAGGAGCTAATAGTCTTACATCTTAACCTGCAGGGGACAGGAAGTGGTCTGAGACACAAAGTCCAACCCCACACGCTTCCTCCAACAAGGCCATACTGACCCTAACAAAGCTACACTTCCTAACAGTCCCACTCCCTGTGAGATTTTGGGGACCAGTTACATTCAAACTACCACAGGCTCTTATCAGCTTTGAACAAGAAACATCAAGCAGGAGGGAAAGTTATTCAAGGGTTGCCTGAACTACTGTGAAGACATAGGGTGCAGGCACCTGCCAGGCTGTGGCAACTATGGAGATTCATGACTTCATCTCTGTTATTTTTTGCTTTTGTTTTGTTTTGCTTTTCAGGACAGGTTTTCTCGTTCTAATAGCCCTGGCTATCCTGGAACTTACTTTGTAGACCAAGCTGACCTCGAACTCACAGAGATCTGCCTGCCTCTGCTTTCCTGTGCTGGACTTAAAGGCGTTGGCCACCACGCCTGGCAACCTCTACTGTTTTGAATGTAGTTGAACTCATTCAGGAGTTCAGGCCCCCAAATGCTAATGTATTAAGGAGATGAACAATTAATCCCACCGCGTGGTTAGGGCGGAATCTTTGAGAGGCAATCGGATTAGACAGAGTCATCAGGGTAGAACTGTGATTGGATCCTGGTGGACTCACAGGAGAGGAAACATGGAAATTTGAATGTGAAATTGAGTAATGCTCCCCCCATAGGCTTACTGGTGCTTTGGAGAAAGAAAACAGTGGAACCTTAGAAGATGGAGCCTTGCTGGAGTGAGTGACTGGGGGTGGGCTTTCAGACTTCATATCCTGGCCCTACCTCCTGTTTGTACTCTGCTTCCTGAGTATGGCTACACCATGAACAGCCAGCATCCTGACCTTGCCACCTTTCTCTCCCTCCCTGCTGTGTCTTCCATCACTGTGATAGACTGTATCCCTCTGGAACAGTGAGCCAAAATAAAATCATCCAGTGTTTATAAAGTGGCCTACCTCAGATATCTTGTTATAGCCATTCCTATAAAAGAGGATTAACGCCTTGCTGTATTCTGTTATTGAACTAACCTGGAGAGAAGCTGGTGAACTAGCAGCTCAGGCTAGCTCATGCCCCGCCCCCCCCAGGCGCTCCCATCATCCCCCATCCACTGCCTGTTAGTGTGCTTCACCCATCGGGCATGTGTTTGGGAGTGTGTGCATGTGTGCACATGTGTGAATATGCACTCGTGTGCATTTCTTTATTTGTACAACAAAGGCTTAGGTTCTGGCCGCTGAGGATTTCCCTAACTCACACACACACAGATCCCAGCACAGGGTCCAGCTCACGGCAAATGCCTAGGTGCATCGGCTCCCGCATCTTACTTTGGTCACCTGGTACACACGTGGCAGTGCTGTGGTGAAGCCACCAAGCACCAGTGTCTGCTACGGTACTGAAGGATGGGAAGCGTGTGGATAGCCATGTTGGGCGCAAAAATGATCTGGGGACGGAGAAGCTTGTGGCAGAACTGGGACAAAGAGACATCAAGGTCATCACAGGAAAACAGATGGCAGGGAGGGCAGGTGATGGATGAAAAGAGTCCCCCAAGGGCACCAAGTTCAGTGACATCAAATTGGAGACAGAAGCTTGTCTCTGTCAACAAAGGTGGATACCATGACCAGTGCTATCTATGGGGAGCTGTCAGAGGCAAGTGTCCCTTGGTCTTGCTAATACTTCCCCTGAGGAGCACTGCAGAGGGACCATGATGACTTTCACAACAAGCCACACACAGTGAAGGTGTAAAGAGATAAAAAAACGCTGACATATCACATGGTAAGGGTATTACACAAGCTTCCTGTGTAATAAGCCAGGGTGACATATGAAGAGCCTTGTCTTTGAGATAGGAAGCCGGAGAACCCCTGGAGGATCAAGTGCCGGTGGCGTACAACAAGGGGACCCTGTCTCACACAAGGGTCAGGTAAGGACTGATAGCTGAGATGGTTCTCTGACCTCCACACCTGTGCTCTGGCACACTTAGGTCTGTGTGCGCACGCACGCACGCACGCGTGCACACACACACACACACACACACACACAGATTTGCTTAGGATCCATATTCAGAATCTACTTCCCCAGGCCACACCTTCACTACCAAACTAGACTCCCACTCCCTCCTGGGGCAGGACCTAATATGGAACCGCCAAGTAGTACGCATTCCAGGCTGTCTGAAGGACCCTCAGCTCCCTCTTAACTCGGGAGGTAGAAAGATACGCAATAGCGCAGTGGGGTACAGAACCCCAAGAAGCCCACTAGTTGGAGCAAGTTTCCGGAGCTAAGAAGCCGCAGGGAGAGTGGAGCCCAGAGTCAGGCACAAATGGATCCCACAGCCCTTCGCACCACAGCCAAGCCTTGACAAAAATAAATCTGCCTCTTAGGGATGGAATTCAGCTAAAACTGCCCCCGTAGTCACATCAGCCAGAGGGTTTGGAGGCTTAGCAGTGTGTGTGTGTGGGGGGGGGGATCTGACTTGTCGTGTTTGATTTCAAGGCACCACTCAGGTCTAGTCTAACATCTAAACGCCACTATTTAAATGTCTAAGGAGGTTGGGAATATCCAGGACAATCATCAAGTTCTTAGACTGTGGCCTGCACCCTGCCTTCCTCACTGGAGCCAGATCTTGGGGAGCTGCCTTGGTGGAAGAAACTGGAAATGGGGTGCTTAGAGAAAGGCTCAGCTAAGAGGTGGCTCATCAAGGAGAGTGACGGAGAGATAACAGTGCCAAGGTCCTAGAGGCACCGGAGCCCGCCTCTGCCTTTGCTTGTGTGCCTGTTACTCTGCAGGTCCCCTCTCTAAGGGGAGGGAAGAAAGCAAGGCTGTCTGCACTGCATTTGCATTTCAATTAGTCTTTTTCTGAACTCACAATCAAAATAAAGTGTTGGGTATTTCTAATGGGATGTGGTTTGTGTTTTACTGTGTGGGCAAATCTCCCTGAAGCGAGAGAGCAGCAATGTCGTTGGGTGTAGCCTCTTACCTGATTCAGGGGCTGAATTCTACCTGAACCCTGCGAACTGCCCCAACCCACGGACACACAGACCCATGTCTGCTGTACCTCAGAGGACTATGACCATTGGTTGGATAATGGCTGCTACTCTCGTCTTCTTCCAAGCTGTTTAGAAAAGGGGGAGAGGGGACCCTCAAGCCTCATTGTATCTGCAGCAGTCAAAGCTCTTCCAACTCAGAGGAGACCTTTGAGCCTGTGGGTGGTACCTGGGTGGTAAAGGACTAGCTCTGTCCCGGGCCTGACTGGGAAAGAAGCTGTTGGAATTCCGCTTAAAGAATTTGCTGGACTTGAGAGGCTGATGAGGTAGGTGTGTTTGCCACAGAAAGGGATCCTAAGTACCCTTATGTTCTGGAAGGTGAAGATGTGACCCCTGTGAATGGCAGTTTTGACTCAGCCTATTGGTGGGGGAGGGGGGTGCAAGCCAGCTGGGGTTCAGTAGCTGCCAGTCAGCCACTGTGGAGGTTTCAGTGAACCAGCCCCTGGCCACATGGTTACCTCTCCTCATGGGTGGGGACCGGTGGCCATGTGAGGGCCGTCTGTTTGGTCAGATACCCCCCTCTAGAACTGGAGAGCTCCTTGAGCCCCCACCCTTTAGAGTGTCCCTGGATAGCGTCAGCTCTGAATGCCTCTGTGCCAATGACCATCAGCGGGCAGGCACCCAGATCTTCAGCCCCAAAGTGCCACCACTGTGGCCAGAGGCCAGCCGCGTCATTCAGATCTGCTGGCCTTCAGCACTCACACACTCAGTGCCACACATCTGCTCCCCTCCAGCCTGCCCCCACATATCTGCACGAGTCCACAGCACCCTCTACCCCAGACACGCTGTGGCTTACCCTGCCCTCTGGGTACCTGGTGAGGCACACTTCTTCCAGAAGACCAGCCGACGACTAGGGGGAAAGAGGACCCCAACCCTTGTTATATCTGCCTCAAGTCATCCTCCTCCAATTCAGAGAAGCTTAGGACCTGAACTCGCTGGGGCAAACCCCAACATTTTATCATTTCCTATCAACCTTTGTGTTTTAGAGGACCTACTAATTACCGCACGCACACCTGTAATTATGATAATGCCGCTCCCAGCCATACACTAGGTAGAAACTCTTAATTATAACTCAAACAATTAATCAACCAGCACACATTTTCTGAGCATCTGGCCCACGCATGGCTCTGCTAGGCGCTGGGAGAGGAAAACCACACAGCTCCATTCTGTGTCAGCTAGGAACTCACTCCTTGCTCCCCCTTGCTGCCACAAACACACAACTTGGCTTTGTTTTGTTTTAATCATGGCAACCTCAAGGCAAGGGGGGAAAACTCAAAATGGAATCTATGAACTGGCACTGGCCTTGGAAAGCTGTCATCAGTCTCCCCAAAAGACCCAGAAACAAGCCCCCTGTGTACAGCACCGAGTGCGCCTGTGTCTGTGTAGACTTCACGGAGCAGGGACCTCCAGGCAAGTGGGTTTCACCCCTAGCTGTGCCTGAACACCCTTGGGATTCACAGTGGAAGGGAACACAGCAATTCCACTGACAACCTGCACCAGCCAGCCAGAGGCCGGTGGAAGTCCTTCCCAATCCAAGAGGGAAGAGAAGCCAGTCTCTTGCCTTTGGGGCTTGTGGATTCCCTCTGACATCTGTGGAGGAAATGTCAAATGAAAAGCACTTGCTGAAGGCAAATTCCTATCAGGGAGGGATTTACTTAACTAACCCGAGGGCAGGGCCACAGCGTGAGCCACTACTTAATCACTCCAGAGTTCCAGACTGGATCAAAATCCATTATTCACAGCATACCATTGCTCCAAATGCTGGCCTGGCCTTTTTTAGCCAAGGGCAAAGGAGGGACAAAAGAGGACAGAGTCTACGAGAGAGAATTTCTAGGACCTCCAAGGGCCAAGGACAAGCCTACATCAGAGCTCTTAAACTTCAGGGTCCAAGAGCAGGAGAATTTGGACGTGACTAAAAGGGTCCCAAGGACACACATGACCTCAGTGCTTCCTCACGGGGCAGGGCTTACTCGATTGAGAACAAGGGACTTGCAAACTCCGAAACCACTGGATGGCAAACACTCGTGGGGTGCCCCCCAAATCCCGAGGTTGAACAATCTTTCAGATCGCATAGGAGCCAGGTCCCCTTCCACACAAGCCTGCCCAGGCTCAGTTCCCCTCAGCGCTCAACAGTCACTCCAGGAGCCACTGTCCCGACCAGAGGTAGCTGTCCGAGCCAGCCCAGAAGGAGAGAGACTTTGCAGAATTCGGAGTGCGGGAGCCGGGACCCGTACCCGATTCAAGCCGGAGCCCTGGTAAGCTAGAGGAAGGGTAGCCGATTGTGCAAAGCGCGTATGCGTGCGACTGCGCGTGTAAGCGGTGGGTGGGTGGGCGTTCACTTCACTACCTCGGACCAGAAAAGGGAACCAGCACCGCGGATTCCCCCAGTCACCTCTCCCCGTGAAGCCCGTGCGCACAGTCTTCAAGCCCGGGACGGTCCAGGAGAGCCAGGGCCCCTTCCCGGGAACCCTGGGCCCCTTCCTGGATGCAGACCTCCTTTGCCCTCCTCTCTCCTCCTTACCCAGGATCCGGTAGAACCGACGCGGCCAGACGGGGCGGCAGCAGGACCGAGCCTCCGGCAGCCGCCCGAACCTCCATGAAAGCGCACCAAGCCCGATCCTCCGGCTTCCAGCGTGTGGAGCGCAGGCGACCCCGCTGCGCTTGCCCCAGCCCGGCCCGACCCCTCGAGCGCACCTCCGTGGGATATGGCTACCTCAGTGCGGCCAGCCACCCTAACCGGGTTGCATGCCCTCCTGTGACCGCCTGCGGACAGGTGCCCACACTCCGCTCGGACCCGGGACCCGCCGCACAGACCCCTTTCTCAGCTACGCCCCTGTTCCCGAACGGTCCCAGAGACGATCGGAGCAGACTCCGGTCACACACTGGAAATTCAACTTTACCTCCGGCACCGGCTTCTAGCCGCTTGCTCCGCGTGCCCTGCCGTGGCTCCTCGGGGCGGAGCGCAGCGTCCCCAGAGCCCACATCTCAGAGTCCGGCACCGCCCCGTGAGCCGCCCCCGGGCCGCGCGGGCCAGCGCGTCCCGGCTACGGTAACGAGGCGCCCCCTCGTGCCCAGCGGGTCCCAGGGCGAGGACCCCTGTCATAGCTGGGGGAGCTCCAGGCTGGCAGGCTTCTTTGGGCACTGTGCGTTCAGGACCTGGGGACTATGCGTGGAAGGACACAGGCACACGCTTCTGCACCCACTACTCTCAATATTCAACCACACTCAGAAGGGCACACGTGTCTACACATATGGACTTACATGCTCACTAAGTACTCACATTCACCACCCATACACAACCTAGGGCACACATACAAGTACACTGCACACACTCCATGGTGTATGCACAGGCACTTGTTCACACTCACTCAGGAGCTAGCAGGGTGCTCTCACACACACAATCAGACATACTGGCACGCACACGCTCATTATTACACGCACCTGCACAGTCTCCCATACCGAATATGGGACTCACTCACTTGAACTCACACCCCATGCCATTTGAGGTGCACCGACTGACTCCTACATAGCCATGCGCAAGAGGAGGAACCAAAGCCCTTCCAAACAAACTCCGAAGACATTGGAAGGATGGGGTGAGTTTTCAGTCTATGAACAAGTTCCAACTGTGGGATCTGCAGGCACAGGTCAAGCAGGAGGTGTGGCTTCCAGCTATAACAGGGACCTTATATGGGTCTGGTGGCAGGATGCCTCTTGTGGCCGTTGTGTCATTGTTTGCATGGGAATGACAATGTTCTTTCCTAGCTCCTGTCCTGCACCAGGCCTGGGAGAGAGGCGTTTTCTCCCTGGAAACCATTCATTGGATTTAGATCTCAGAAGCCCAGACGTTGCTATCCCTGGAAGGCCACCATGTTCCGCAGGAAATTACTGCTTTGGGGGCCTGTGCCCTCTGAGGCAGTTCTACTTGTCAACACAATCTGTCTCTGGGGACAGGTGTTCCTGGCCAGCCTTCTGATACTTGTGGTGACACAGACAGGACAGCACCTTGGGAATGCCTTTGATGCAATGATAAGCAGATTGATATGCAGGACAACTCTCGGGACACTCGCAACCAGTACCCAGCTAGATGTGTTTTCACCGGTTACAGGTGATTTCTGTGCCTCTTATTCCCTGACCCTGTCCTGTTCTTCCTGGGAGGAAAAGGCTAGGTCCAGCTTCACCCTTTCAGATGCTCACCTGTGCCAGGTCTCCGGTCATGGTGACCATGCACTGGAACTAACCTGTCTCTCTCTTCTGCAGACTCTGTACCTCCATTACAATCTTCAGGGTTTTTTTTTTTTTGATGCTTTGAAATGTAGATTACAATTTGTTCCTATTAAATTTCATCTCATTCATTTTTATTTCCCTTTTTAGTGAGCCTGTCGGATGCTTTAGAATCTTAGCCTTACTCTGTCTCCTTATCCACTTTGACATCTATAAAGCTGACTGGTTAGGGTGGCTTGTCCTCAGTATGGTTCTGGTTTTCAAAAGCACACACCCATACTGCAACACAGTACTCCACCCCAGGGTAGGCTGATTCTGACAAGAACAAACAGTTGTGGACCCACGTGTCATATCAGCCTTGGTGCTGGTCCTCACTTGGCTGCTTTATTCATCCAGTATTTCCCATATGATTTTAGAACGATGCCAGCATTGATTTACTATCTTTTGAAATTGAATTTTTATTTTTTATTTTTTATTTGGTTTTACGAGACAGGGTTTCTCTGTATTGTTTTCGAGGCTGTTGTTCCAGCCTGGCCTCGAACTCACAGAGATCCGCCTGCCTCTGCCTCCCGAGTGCTGGGATTAAAGGCATGCGCCACCACCACCCGGCCTGAAATTGAAATTTAATTGATGGGACATTTAAACTGACAAGTCTACTACCAATATTACATACATCCTAAAGCAGGATGACACTAACCAACATGACCTCACTAGTCTCTACTACCTCAATTTGTATTTTGTAGATGAGTACAGGTGAGCTCATCTACCTCCAGTTGCATAGGAGCCTATGCATTCCTTACCTCTGTCTGGGTGTCCTTGTCTGTAGACTGAGAACCAGGAAAAGAACTCTGTTGTTTGTTTCCTTTAGTAATTGAATGAAGTAATGGGAATGCCAGGCCCACTGTAAACACTCTGAGACTCTTAAAGCTTTCAAACCACTGAAATAAAGTGCTACAAATATTGTAAAAATGTTTCAGGAAGGTTGACACACTGACCTTTGCTGGGGTTGAGAGATCTTCTAATGCAGGATCCAGTAGGCGTGGTGAGGTCCCCAGTCCAGCTTCCTGCCCTAGGACCCGTGGTGTCTTCAGGCATAGGGATATTCCGAGGGGCTATACAACCAACCTCCATGATAGGCGGGATGCTTGTTCTTCTTTCAGTCAGTCCCCAGGCCCCATAATCCCCACTGGGTGCCACCTTCCCAATCCTCACTGCTTCGTCTCTGAACTGAGTGTTTTGTATCTTAGTTAGGCAGTATCAGCAGAAGGTGACTCAAATTGAGAGAACATGGGACTTTCTGTTGGCTGCTGGTGCCAACATGAGCTTCTCCCTGGGAAGTTGGTGGGATGTAGTAGTGATCCTGCCAACATGGGTTTAAACTGTTTTATTTTTTCTAAATGGCATGAAGTTCACATGCGTGTGAGGCATTTACACTTTGGGGTAGCCACTGTTTTAGGAAGGAGGAATGTTTTAGAATGGTTTCTGTCTACAGTATATAATTATTATAGAAAAAAAGAATCAGCTAGTGAAAAACACAAAGGGAAAATAGCAAGTTTCCTGTAGCTCCATTATCTAAACTTTACCACTGTTATTATTTTGGTGCCAATTTTGACACCAAACACTTTGGTCATTTTTATGTAAAATACTTTAGGTTCATTTATATACAAAAATAACATTATAACTATGCTGACATTTCACCACCGAACAGGTAACAAATGTTCCCAGTGTTTCCATTGTCCCATATAAAAGTTAGGAGTTACTTAAACAGAATTACAGTCTCTGTGACTTGTAGCATGCCTTATTAATTGACATGGCATTCTCTCCAACTTTCCACTCTCAAAGAACTTTACCTTCATAGACGTATTTGGGTCCCTTTCTTGGCTTTGTTAACGTATTACCTAATCCCAGCTGGCGTAGTGTTAGTAAAAAAAAATCCCAGAAATAAATGATGCCTTGATCTGAAGATGAAAATTGACTTCTTTGAAGAAACTGGAAATTCTGAGCACATTTACCTCTCTGTCTTAGCAAACACTGACCGGCAGGGTAGGGGCATGTTTTGTTTTCGCATCATTGGTCCTCAGCACAGCTTGTAAGTTAACAGATATTTACTGTTTGTGTCAGTAAGGAGGTGAGTGGATACTGTTGTAAATTGTGTGTTATTAAGTAAACAGAGGTACAATAAACTGAGCCCATAAAGATTAGCATACTGAGGAGCTGCAACCCGGAAGTGACTTGGGGACCAAGTGAGGATGTCATAGGACCAATACAGTGTGGCAAACAACAGGAGTCTGATTGGTCATGATGGTGGGGCTGCATAGACAGTGTCTCCGCTGGAAAGCGCTTGTTATGTAACATGACTGCCTGAGCTTAGGTTCTGTTTCTCTTTAACACAGGCATTTACAAGGCACAGCCAAGTGTTCCTGATGTTTGCAAACCAAGTGTGCTGGGTCGCTTCAGAGGCCTGCCTGGCTCAATCTGCTCAGGATTGTTCAGACTTGGGACTCCATTTTTATCTAACTTGAGCAGGTATCAAGTTACTTTCATTTCTGGCATTCTCTAAACTGGTGGTTTTCTCCTAGACATTAAACTATAATTTTCAATGGAAGATGACAGATTCCATTCCATTACCATGAACAGCTTCAGTGAGACACAATTAGACACCGTGCACTTCATGGTGGACAGTTCTGTGGCTTTTTACCATGTTTGTAGACATCTCTTCAGCCAGTTTTACATGCCTGTCATTCATAAGAAAACCTGGACACTTTTCCCACACTTGGTATCTCTGCTCCTGTCTGTTCATCTGACGTCTCAGTGCTCAGGGGACCTGAAGGAGCCTGAAGTTCCCTTGGGTTGTGTACGCCACCTGTTCTTGGACATCTGTCTACTCTGGGGACTTGTGTTCTTTTGTGAGTGTGCTTCTTCTTCTAGAAGACACGGCTCTGCTTCCAAAGCCTGAGCCCTCTTGACTGTTGAGCAGAGAGCCTTCTGTGGGCCTCAGCATCCCCACAGCCAGCCTGCCTCTTCCTGAGCACCCTACATCCCCCACGGCCCTTCATTCCCCGAGCCCCCCAAAGCTGTGTGGAATCATTTGCTGTTCTAGTCTCTGTTTTTTCTCCCTGTCGCCTGCTTGCAGCGTCCCACATCTCCACCCCATTACACAATTGCCCCAAAGGCCCCCAGATCTGTCCCCCCACCGGGGCTCTCGCCTGTCAGTCACGCCTCTTTCTTGTTTTCCCTACCATCCAGCTTTTGATAGATCAAACATTCTTCATCCTAGGGAATTTGTACTCTCTTTGAGCTTTCTCAATGTCCCATCTTTGTTCATTACTTTGAATCCTATATCCTAGATTCCCGACCATCATTCTGTGTCCCCAGCTTGTCTGGGCTCCAAAGCATAGCAGCCAAAATGCAGAGCTCATCACTTCATTTTATCTTCCTGTCTCTGAACATAGACTTCGCAAGGCAGAGCTCACTCTGTCCTCTGGACATGAGCCTGCATGTAGAAAGCAGGCGGCCTCACTTGGGAAAGGGATGCGCTTCTGAAATCTATCTGTGTAATCTAAAATGCTATCCCTGGATTTGCATGTGAGTTCTCCAGGCAACAACTCCCTGAAGAGAGTTCTTCTCTACGACTTCTTTTCTGGGGGGAAGCAGCCAGTTTCTCACTATTTGACAAGGAAGGGGACAAGGAAAGAGTAGCCTGCTTTGTCTGCAACAGGGTTTCTGTCTCCCTGCAACATGCAGCAATGTGTGAGGCTGAAGCCGGCCAGCATTGCTGTGTGGTGATATGCTTATGAACATTCATGATCAAGGTCTAGGAGAGGAGTCACATAACATTCACAACACAGCTTTAAAAAAAGATTTTTAAATTTTATGTCTATTAGTGTGTGCCTGCTAACACGGATGTTGTACCACATGTGTGCCTGGTACCCACAGAGGTCAAAAGACATGGCCAGATCCCATGGAACTGGAGTCATGGGAGTTGTTCTTCTGTATATATGTTGATAAATAAAACACTTTGGCCAATGAGGCAGGAAGATAGGCAAAACTAGCAGAGGAGGAGAATTCTGGGAAACACAGGCAGATGGAGTCGTCATGTAGAATCTGGAAGAGAGGACACGAAAGGCATTCTCTGGTAAGCCAAGACCACGTGGAAATACATAGATTAATAGAAATTGGTTAATAGTTAAGACAGAGCTAGTCAATAAGAAGCCCTAGTCACTGGCCAACAGTTCATAATTAATATAAGTCTTTCTGTGTTTATTTGGGACTCAAGGGCGGTGGGACCTGCCAGGCCAGAAAACTTACAACAGTGAGCCACCTGGTAGGTGTTGAGAACTGACCCCGATTCTTTGCAAGAGCGACAAAGGCTCTTAACTGTTGAGCCACTTTCCAGCCTCACAATAGGGTCTTTTACATTCAGAATAATGTCCAGCAAGAACCCAAAGTTTACTCTGCAGCATCCTGTTAATCACAGGCCCTTCACCACCACCACTGTGACACTGTTTTTCTGATGCTTAGAAACAGTCTCAAGCTATACGGAGCCACATGGTGATGTATTTGCATTGCTTAGCACTGACTGGTGCATGGACAAGGTTCTAGGGGATGCCAGCCCTCTTTCCTCACGTTCCACGGGAATGGAGACGTTCTAAAGAGACTTGTCTCCTGCCTTGTGCTTAATGGAACCCCATTCTCCGTTTGGGGGTAGATCATTATCTGTATTCAGTCTAGTACATTTGCCTAGTTATCTGTCTCACCAAGAGGCATGCCCCTCCATCCCAGGCCAGACGTGCTGGGCACAGAAGCTTCAAGCAGCTACTGCTCTCAAGAGGGTAGAGACTCAAAAACTGTGGAAGAAGAAGCATCCTAGGTATTCAGCCAGATGAAAAGTCAAACTTGGGGGATGTTTAAGAAGCAAGCCTGACTGAGAGAGTCGAAGACTTCAGTGCCCATGGGTTCTGCTCCTCCTTTAAAATGAACCTTAAATTCTTCCCTCCCAGGCCCAGTCGCAGAGGATAGACCCAGCATCTGAAAAGAGCTGGAGTGTGGGAGCCTGGCCTTCTCACCCCGGCAACCCAATTAGTACAACACCATTCTCTGTGAGTGAGTAGATACCAGCAGGAGTTTTCTGCCTGGGAGAGAGACGGCCACCTTCCTGTGGAGGTTAATGAACCTGCAGAAGTGTAACGAAGGTTGGTTCTTCCTTCAGTAAGGCTGGGGATCAGGAGGGACCTGGGGAAGACTGGAGTGGGAACAAGAGAGGTATAGACAGCTGGGTATTAGGGGCAACTCTGACTACAAGGTTGCATGGGTGAGGAGGGGCTACCTCAGGCTTGCCCCTCCCACTCCTAGCCTGCTGCTTCTTACAAGAATGATGTCAGCACTTCTAAGCTAAAAAAAACCCTACCTTCCTCATCTAGCCTGTAAAGTCCTCGATGCTTACGTCTAGGAATGTCTATAGACGCTGCATCACAGTACTGAGCGGTCAGAGCTATGGGAACCACAGCAGTAGATTGAGCTGGTAGATGAGGTGACAGCCACATGATACACAGAAATGTGCAGCCACTGAAAGTATTCCCAGAAGCTGGACATAGCAGTGTGTACCTGTGAGTTCAGTGCTCCGATGTGGAAACCGAGATCAAGAGTTTAAGGTATCCTAAGCTACATAACTAGTTCAAGGGCAGGCTGGGCCACATGACACCTTGTCACAAAAAGACCCCAAAACCAAACACTGACAGCAAAATCCAAAGAATGCTTTATAAAGCTGGCATAACTCATGACTGGCAAAAGGCATGTGTAGAACTGCACGGCCTGATGTCTACTGTGTGGTGGAGTACACCCCAGGTAGGTGTGGAACAGGCACAGCAGCCAGCAGGTTGATGGAATACCTCACCTGCTTGCTCCCTTTACCACCTCTGGGGATGTCTGGTCCATCTGGAACCTTCGCTCTCCTTGTCTGTAACTCTGAGCTTTGTGCAACTGTCCTGCATGGGTGCTGTGCACCTGAGGGACTTTTAAAGCATTTAGAAGCACCTGGCCTGCAGTGAGGCACTCAGTGTGAGTTAGAACACAGGGCATGGATGCAGTGAGCCTCTGGGATAATGGTCTGAATGATTCTGTTCCTTTTTTATTTTTCTGTGTTTCCCATGTTTTCTACAAAGAATTTTTAAAACTTCTGTAGCCGTACAAAATGAGAAGTGTGCAGCAATGAAGGGAATCCCACCATCTTCTGTTCGCCCCATTGCTGTAGCCACTGCTGAGACCCCCCCTCTCCCCAGAGTTGCCTTTTGTGGTTTATCCTGTGGTTTGATCTTCTGATAGGTCTAGTATACTCCAATGCATGGACGCCTCAGTAATATTTTACTAACAGATTATCTTATAACTTTGTAAAACATTAAGAATTTAAAGTACAATTCTTTTTTGTTGTTTTGTTTTGTTGTTGCTGTTTTGTTTTTGTTTTTTGAGACAGGGTTTCTCTGTATTGTTTCTCTGGTCTCGAACTCACAGAAATCCGCCTGCCTCTGCCTCCCGAGTGCTGGGATTAAAGACGTGCACCACCAACGCCCTGCTTAAAGTACTATTCTTAACCATGGAACAATTGAGTGACTATAAAATAAACAAACAAGAAAACAGAAAAAAGCCTCCTGATGTATTAGACTTCCTCACACTATTAAAAAGAGGAAAAGGAAAGAGAGGGAGGTTTGCAAATAGCTCCAAACGCATTAAACTAATGCCAGGCTTTCTGAAAACTGTCTCCTCTGCCCCTTGAGGTTTCCACTGTGGTTTTGTATTTCATTGGAACATCTTGCCTTTCACTAACAACATTTGTTAGAGGCATGTACCGGCTGGGACTGTTGGTTGAAATTGACAAGCACTTCCAAATTCACGTGACGTGTGCAGAGACCTAGGCTCCATCGCTAGCATGCTGGGGTGACTCTCAGCTCTGCTCTCCATTGCTCCCACACAGGGATGAGCCCCCTAGGACTCTGGGTTTCGTTGGAATAACTCTACCCACGCAAAGGGTCTGGCAGAACTCTTAGGGAGGCTCTGACTGGGGCAAAAGTTCTGTGGAGGACACTGAAGACGGTGGGGAATTAGGGACTAGCTCAGCAAAGGTGTGTGTTTCAGGTCTCTGGGGGAGTAGGGTCTGATGCAGCCTGAGGCTGTCCTGGGACCAGTGAGTGTGGTCAGCACAGAGATGCTGATTATCCAGTGATGACCATACCTGGCTCCCAGTTTCCACTGGAGGAGCTTGGGGCGTGGCCATTGTCAGGGGTGTTTGCATTGCAGGGTCTTGAGGTGCAGCCCTGATATCCTCTGAGGGAACTCTACACTGTGAAATGTCCCTTCCCTGAATTGTCTGTTGGAGTCAAAAGAAAAATACTGTATACTAGAGCTGGAGAGGATTGGATGTCACTTCAACTTAATGTAAGCCGCTACTTTGCCCTGCTCTCATTTGACTGGTGAGCAAAGTTTAGAATCATCTCAAATATAATTTAGAGAAAGAAAAAGACAAAGGTCTCCTTTGTGTCAGTTGTTTCAGGCTGGCTATTCATTACGATGAAGGACAATGTGATTCTGGTGGTGAACACAGGAGGAAGGGCCAGGAGGCAGGCAAAGGCAAGAGGTCCCTTTCCCAGGCCTGTGGACTGACCGGAGCCGTGTTAACCAGTGACTGCCTTAATAGTCCTCAAATTCCCCAACCTTCGATACAGGGATTGCAGGAGCCAAAAATAGAGCCGTGAAGAGCTGCGGGGTAATGACTGCAGCCTGCCTTCTCCCTGCTCTCAGCTAAACAGTTCCAATTCCGTTCGCAATTTTTCTTAGGATGAATCTGCCAGCAGTGTAATCGCCTATTTGGCTGTGGATTACCACCCCCGCCCCGAGACGCCCTCTCTCTCTTGCATTTCGGGTCCAGGGTGCAATCCAGCCCTGGGTCTGTCAGATCCAAGGCTGGATACCACGGAGGGAGGATTCGTGCACACTTCCTGTAGGAATGTCTGTCTGCACTGAAATAGTGTTTCAACCAACATGTCTCAGGGAAAACCTTTCTGCCTTCAAGCAGGAGTGAGCAGGGGTGTGGCGTGAGGTGTGTTTCTCTGTCTGCCTGTCCCCCAAAAACACTTTACAGAAGCTTAACTGCTGTGACTCAGGGTATCAGGCCAAAATTTACCTCTGATATCCTATATTTCATGTTTGTAACTGACATGTCAGCATCATAACAGAAACACCTGCTTGTATGACACATGGATACTGGCAGTAGATTTCCCTTATTGCAAAATGACTACATTTGCTCAAGAACTTCCCTGAGCAGCTGGGTGGTTGTGGCACACACCTTTAATATACCAGCACCTGGGAGGCAGAGTCAGGCAGATCTCTGAGTCTGACGCCAGCCTGGTCTACAGAGTGAGTTCCAGGATAGCCAGGGCTACACAGAGAAACCCTGTCTCGAAAAACAAACAAACAAAAAAGTATCTTCCCTTAACTTCACACAGGCTTTCTGCCTTTGAGGAACTGCTGTAGTTGGAGGCAAGAAATATACCGAGGCAAGTGACAAGTGACACTGAGGGACTTTTCATCAGGATGGTTTCCCTTTTGCTACACTCTGGGTTGGGTCTTTGTCGCTCTCTGCCAGGGTGGGCTGCCTGCTGTCTTGAAGCCAGGTGGTCTGAAGGAGGGGACCAACAGCCCAACAGGGAGGTCCCCCTAGGATGCCCTCACTCTGAGTGAAGTGCAGGGTGGGCCCAGAGGCAAATTCTTAGACACACGGGATGTTGCTCTTCCGCTCTGCTCAGGAGCACGGCACGCCTCCCCCAGTTATCTCTCCCCATCCCTGCTGCCCTCAATATTTCCACCGCCCCAGAGGTTTTCCACTCGCCAGCTTTCCTGCCTTTTCAGTAACCCTTCCCCATCAATCTGAGTCTTTCTCAAAATTTCCCTGGCTACCACTTACCTCCTATCTAGAAGTGCTGAGTAATGTCAGCTTCTCCGTGCCTGTGTCCCAGTTTGCAAAGTGACAACTAACTCACTGACAAAGTCAAATCTGAGTTTGAACTCCTTTCTCCAGACTTCCTTCCTCTCAGCAGGGGGCCAGTTGAGGGCTGTTTCTGCCTCTGCTCAGGACTGACCTGGGCTGATTTCCAGCCCAGCTCAGAGCTGGATATCTAGCTTTGGGGCCCATCCATTTTGAAGCCGTGAAGAAGAGATAAACTGACAGGAAAGTATTAATATTTGAGGCCCCTGTGAACCAGCTGTTTCATAAATAAATGTCACTGGCTTCAGAACTCGTCCCAACCCTAAACTTCTCTGGCTTAGGGGAGCTCAGATGGAACTTGGTGTGTGGCACACAGCCTGCCTGTCACACAGCAGTCAACTATGGCCATGACAGAAGTGCTTATGTAGATTTATGTTTTTATAAAATGTCTCTGGGGTTCCCTCCCACCAACCCACACAGCCAGCTCGGGCTCCTCCTGAAGCCTGTAGAGCCTTCTAGTTAGTTACATCCCTCGGAAGCAAAAAGAAGATATGTCTCAGCGTGTGTGTGTGTGTGTGTGTGTGTGTGTGTGTGTGTGTGTGTGTGTGTTTACACAGATTGTGGTCTGAAAGCAATCTATATTGTGACTGACTCATATTTGAGGGGGAAAATATCCAAATTAGTAACTAAAGTTTTTATCATGCCATCCTTGGAAAGGAAACCTGGAGTCCCTCCACTTATAGCTGCAATCCAGGCTGGCTGGCCACTAGTGGGACAGAGTGTCCTTATCTCTCAAAGGGCAAGAAGGGAAACCTCCTGTCTTAGTTACAGTTTTTATTGCTGTGAAGAGACACCATGACCACAGCAGCTCTTATAAAGAAAACATTTAATTGGGGTTCGCTTACAGTTTCAGAGGTTCGGTCCATTATCATCATGACGGGGAGCATGGTGGAAGTCGACTAGCTGTCACACTAAGCAACGCTCGAGGGAAAGAGGTCTCAAAGCCTGGTGACTACAAAGAGGTGCCACGAACACCACCCTGAATCCATTGGGAGCAGGGTTCGCAGCTCCCTCTTCCTCTTTGTCATTCCCATGTATCTGCCCCCTTATTCTCTCATCATATTTATTGTCTGACCAGGATGTTTCTCCATATTAACCCCAAGTGTTCACTCATTGTCTTAGTTAGGTTTCTATTGCCCACTGGCCTGGAAAGTCCTTTTATTTTGCATCTGAACGAATGTTAATTCCAGGTGTATTTGAATGTAAAATTGTGCATGATTGCTATTAGGATAAATAGCAAATACTGCTTAGTTTTATTGTCAACTGAATACAAACTAGAGTCACCAGGAAAGGGCACTCAGCCGAGGAGTTGCCTTCATCATATTGTGATGGGTGATGTCCATCTGTATATATGTTTCTCTTTTTGGTTGATTAATAAAACATTGATTGGCCAATAACCAGCAAGAAGATAGGCAGGGCTAACAGATCAGGAGAAATCTGGGGAAAGGAAGGCAGAGAGGGTCCTCAGAGAGACGCCATGTAGAGACTGGGAAGATGGGCATTCTCTGGTAAGATAAGACCTTGTAGAAATACATAGATTAGTAGTTATAGGTTAATAATTAAGAGACAGCTAGCCAATAAGAAGCCCTAGCCATCAGCCAACAGTTTATAAATTAATGTAGCACCTGTGTGTTTATTTGGGGTGAATCAGCTGTGGGATCAGGCTGAAAGAAACACAATATTGCCCTGTAGAATTTCTGTGTGACTTTTTTTAATGAAATTTTTTTCATTTATTTTACATCCTGGTCACAGTTTTCCCTCCCTCCTCTCCTTCCACTCTCCACTCTGCCTCCCAGCTCCCCATCTCCCGATCCACTCCGCCTCCATCTCCATTCAGAAAGGGACAGGCCTCCCATGGACATGGACAAAGCATGGCTCATCACGCTGAAGCAAGACCAAGCTCCTTCCCCTGCATCAAGGCTGGTCAAGGCAACCCAGCTTTGGGAACAGGTTCCCAAAGCCAGCTAAGCATGCCAGGGACAGATCCTGATCTCACTGCTAGGAGCTTCACAGCCAGACCAACTGCCACGCACATGCAGAGGGCCTAGGTTGGTCCCATGCAGGCTCCCTGAGTCCAGAGTCCATGAGCTCCCACGAGCTGTCTTTATGGGTTCCCCAGTCATGACATTGATCCCCGGCTCACACAGTCCCTGCTCTCTCTCTTCAGCAGGACTCCCGGAGCTCAGGCCAATGCTTCGCTGTTGATCTCTGTGACATTCTCCTTTTAAAGATTTTTATTTTATTTTATTTGTATGAGTGTTTGACCGCATGTGTGCAAATGCACCACGTGGCACTTGAAAAGTCTAGAAGAAGGGGTCAGGTCCCCTGAAACAGGAATTCCAGATGGCTGCGAGCTCCTGTGTGGGCACTGAGGACTGAACCTGGGTTCTTTGCCAAGAGCATCAAGTGCTCCTAACCACGGACCCACCTCTCCAGACCCACTGAGGCATTGTCTTGATTACTGCTTGCTGTAGTAAGGGCCAGGCCACTGTGGGCGGTGTCACTCCTGACACTCCTGGGCACGTAGTCCTGGGTTGTATACGAAAGCTCACTGAGTGGGAGCCAGTGGGAGCTCCATGATATCTGCTGTGAGCTCCTGCCCTGGCTTTGATGATAACCTGTACCCTGTAAACTGTAATAAGCTCTCTCCTCCCCAGTTCACTTTTGGTTAGAGTGTTTTTATCTTAGCAGAGAAAGTCAACTAAGACAAGCAGCAAGTCACTCTTTTAGACAACCACTGTGTTTAAGAAAATTAAAATGGTTTCCATGAAACCCAAGGCAAGGAGCTCTTTGGTTCTGTAAGGATATGGCATCTCCTACAGGTGATGGACTAATGCCTGGGCTATGATTAAATACTCTGAAGACGTTTTCTAGAGGGAAAGCCCGAGGGGAACGCTTTCCACGGGTAAGATGCAGTGTCACTGACTAGTGTAAACCATATGGGCACTGGGTCCTGCTGACTGGGGTCATCAGCCCCCAAGCAGCCTGTGACTCCAGGCCCTGGACAAGCCAGGACCTTGCCAGCTCCTTCAGTGCCATTTGAAGAATTAGCAACAGCAGTGACAGCTGCCTACTGAGCAGCTTCAGGTGCCTTGGTTCTGACAGGGACTGTTCCCACAGTGGCCCCTTGGATATGAATTTAGTTCCTGCAGCTGAGTGGCTGAGGCCAGGAGAACCCGAAGAGCTGCCCGCTGAAGAGTAACTACAAGCTGGAGACTCCAGCCCCACCACACTGGAAAAGCGTTTGTTCAGACTGGCCCAGGAGCCTTCATCTGCCTTCTCATCTACTCCTCAGCAAATGGCAATCATGCTCTCACAACAGCAGCCCCTGGGTCACCTACTGGGACTGATTTAGTCCTCAAAAGGCAGGCAGTAGGACCTTAAGGGCATGGCTAACAATAGGTCCGTATGTGATTTTGAAATTGTTTATTCAAGAGCAGTTGTGAGGCTCGAGAGGAAAAGCCACATGGCAGGAGGCTACAGCTTGAGCTTAGACTGTGGCCCTGCTTAGCTGTCCTGCATGTGCAGTGGAGTGACTGGAAAATTCCTGATCCCTCAACACCTACGAGCCAGAGATTACTAGGGCCAAAAATAAAAAGACACCCGCGGCTTTCCAAACAGGTACAACCTTGATCGAAGGCTCCCCCAGGACTCCTCCAGGGTGCCTGGCAGGAACTCCGAGAAGGCAGAGCAATTAGAGAAGCATTTGCTAGTGAGAGAGAAAATATCAAATGCTGCCCACTTGAAAATGTTTTTGTCAAACTGGACTCTGGCCGAGTGATAAATGTGCAAATTTGGATTTTAGAAGGAAACTCGACAGCCCACGGGTACGAGGGTAGCAGCGGGTCGTGCAGAAGGGCCAGTGTCGTTGTCAACAGGGAATGAAGCCCTTGTTAGAGCTGGTGCCCTGACATATCTTTCAAGGCACAAGCAGCACACAGCCTGGACACCCTGGCTGCAGTCATCTCAACACAAGATGTGTCCAGGACCCCCATATCTCAGCCAGAGGCAGACTGGCCCAGAGTAGCTGCTGCTGCTCCCAGAGGCCTCTAGTTTCCTCCAAGGTAGAAGAGGAGATTCTACCCAAGTGAGGTACTGCCAGCAGAGGATGAGGCTGCTTGCACCCCAGCCAGGTGGAGGAGCGAGACTGGGGTGAAGGCTTGGCTTCCTCTCAGCTCTGGAGCTCAGCCACCATTGTTCTGGCCATCATTGCTGCCGCTTCCTCTCCAAATGGGCACCATGCAGCAACACAGTGGAGGAGGGGTTGTCTCTGGGTAGAAAGAGGCTAGGCTACCCAGGAAGCCAGTTTGTCTAGGAGCTTTGAAGAAAGGGAACGAGCGTGTGCTCCGGGTGTGGCAGGGGTAGACGCAGCTTCATGTGCCAGCACGCCCTTGCTATATCTTGGTGCCAGCCATCCGTGAAGGATGCTGTCTTCCCAGTTCCAGAGGAAAAGGCATTTTCCAGTTTATTGACCTAAGGTGACAGTGTGGCAAAACAACGAGTGCCAGGGCCTTGGGGTTGGTGGCAGCTGTCTCAGAAGTGTCCCCAGCACGTGACAAGCATACAGACAAATGATGGCAGAATTGCACTACACACAGAGATCTGGAGAACCCGAGCCTGCGGGATGCGAGGCGTGGAGGATCACACTCTTCAGCTGGTCTTACATATTTACCCTCATGCAATTAACCAAATATCCTGGGCCATTTTGTCCCTATAGCCATTCTTTATGGCTTGTTTAACATGTGTGTTCACATGAGCATGTCAGGGAAATGCCTGAGAATGGTCACCACATTCAGTAGGAAGAGAACTGTAAGGCAGATCGAGACAAGGAGGTGAGACTCGGTGAGGACAAGCTGCCACTCACTCTCCATGAGCTGCGGAGGTCTGGGGAAACCTTCCTGTGCCTCAGATTCTTGCTCCTCAGATGCAGGTATTTGGCTGATTCTGCTGCCTGCATTGTGGTCTGCCTGCTCTTGTGGGGATCGTTAGGAACACAGGCTGAGTCTCAGCCCAGCACCCACGGACCAAGGTCTCCAGTTGGTGCCATGTAATTAAGGTGGGGCTTAAGCAGAGGATCCCCAGGGCTCATCTGACTGTGGGTTCATTTTACTTCTGAGAGAGGAAGTGCAAGCTCTGAAAAGGCCATAAAGAGACCTCAGCAAGGCTCCCCAGAATGACCCGGGTCAGTGGGCAGAGAGAGGGCTGTTGCTATTGGATGCTAGCTCAAAGAGAGACACAGGCTGGTGGGGAGGCAGCTGGGAGCTGTCAGAGTGCTGGAAGCTTACCAGTCAGATAGCTGCTATTATTAAAAATGAACGTTCACGAGCTTCAAATCAAATACACCAAGAACAAAACTCATCAATTCCTAATTACCTCTCTAAACTTGTTTGTAGCCACACTCGGGTGGGGGATGGTTACGGAACAGCCACGCCAGGCTTGAAAACTGTGCTGTATGAAGTTAGGTGAAGGATCCACAGGGGCCAACAGACAGCTGGGGCACCGCCCAGCAGTATTTAACCAATGAGTCTTGTGTTCAGATACCTCTCACCATACACACCTACTTCCAACATGAGCAATGACCGGGCATCCGGTGTCTCTCAATGTCCATAGGACATGCCTCTAGATAGACCTGCTGAAGTCCCCAAGCATGGCCCAGGCACATTACACAACCAAGGACACTCCGAAAATGCTTGAAAGGGTCATGTGTACTTGAGAAGCTGTGTGGAGGACTTCAGGAGAGCAAGTCAGAGGTCCCAGGGACAGGTCAGCAGTAAGGCCTGAGTGCTCCAGCTAAGGTGACATCAGGCATGTGACCTTCTGATATCTACTGTCACATGTCTCCACTTCTAATATCAGTGCTGCGTATTCTGACCTCTGTGGGTGAGTATTAATGTCACGTTTCCACCTCTGATGGGCTATGTCAGATGACTCCCCTGTTTCTAGAACACAGGACTGGCTGCCGATGGCACAGGTCACAGCTGGCCACTTGGATTCGGGGGACAGGGCAGGCCCTGCTCACAAGGGATAGGGTGTGAGAGAGTGGGAGTGAGTGCCTCTGAAGCAGAGATGCAGCGTGGGGCATCCCCCTTGTGCCTGTTGATGGAAGAGCCTGTTCCCTCACCCTCTGCCTGAAGGCTCCTCGGGCTGTGCGTGTGAGGCCTCCTCAGAGGACTTACTATATATGCCCTCTGCCCCTCAGTGTCAAGTGCAGCTAGCCCCACCATAACCTTTGACACAGCACCCTTAACACGGGTCCCAGCATGGCCGTCCCTGGGTAGTTGGAAATCATGTCCTGCAAGCCCTATGCCTGGAGTGACCTGGCCCCGCGGGCAGCTGGAACTCATCAGAAGGACACGGCCTGGAGCCCAGCAGCTCTGAGTGGAGCCAGGAACAGTGAGGACCACAGATCCCTCCAGAATCCTGGAATCTTCCTTGTTTTGAGCCAGATATTGGCCAGAGCTGGCAGGGTGAAGGCAAGGGGTGAGGGAGGCTGTGCACTCACAAAACACATGGTCTGAGACTGTTGTGACTAGGGTCAACTACACAACCAGCATGAACTAAACCTGTATGGACATGTTGAAGAATAAGATAGCGGCCTTCTTTAAACACCAGAAGCCTGTCTATGGTCTAAAGTACATCAGATATAGAACTTAGGGTGTATAAAGTGTATAACGCATGAAGCCACTGGCCCAGTCCTAACTGGGTCAGCAGGATCTAACACAGAAACAGCAAAGCCCTGGCCAGACCAGCAGAAGGGCTGCCACGGGCTCCAGGGGTGCTAAGCATTGAGATGGGGGCTGGTGGATGCAACACTACTGCACATGCGCATTCCTTGGGCTAACTCTCCACCCTCCTGAGTGACATTGCGGTTGTGCTGGAATCCCAGTGTACTCCAGAGGATGCTTGACTGGCAATCCCACAGGGCCTCTGGCTCTGTGTGTCCCGAAGTGGACTCCCTTTCTTTGGTAAAGACTCAGCTCAGGATCGTCTCCCTTGGGGGCTCCTCTACTTCCAAGGTTTGCTTGTGCATAGCGGAGGGGAGGGAAACTGTTTTTCTGGCCCCGAATCACTGCTGTGCTGTAGCATCGGTGCCTTCCAGGGAGTCACTTCTCCATCATACCGTTTACTTACACTGGCAGAAAGACTCTCCTTCGCAGGTGCGCTATGGTCAAAGACCAGACAACAGGAGTTCACAGCATCGCCGAGGAAGCAAACAGGGTTCTCCAGTCAGAGGGGTATGGCTTGGGAGTTTGGCTCTACCTTGTTCTGCCCTAGAAGAAGCTGGGCAGCGGAGCAAGACTGTTCTTATGCAGACAGGTAAAGTTGACAATGGGCCGTGCTTGAGCTGGATACAGCCATTCCTGACACTAACGCTCTCAGCCTCTCCGTTTGTCTTTTCAGTCCTCATGATAAAATAAGAGTCTTTCTTGGATTAAACTAATCATAGTTGTGTCTGAATTCATCATTTGGAGTCCTTCCTCTGAGGGTGAATGCCAGAGCACACTTGTGGAGTTAGCGTTTGCCACTATATTTGAATAATTCCCTCTGTCTCCAGTTTTCCATTCTAGCTTGTTTCCGTGGCTCCTAGCACAGTGCCTGATAAAAACATGATCCAACAAACACCTTCTGAGCATATGGAACTCCATGTTGCCACACTTCTGTGGAGGTCATGGAAGGTAAGGAGACTTTGAAGTGACAACAGTCAGGCCACCTCAGTACCCCAGTAGTTTCATGCTTGTATTCAGTTTCAAACCTCCGGCCTTGGCTACGGATCCTTCCCAACTGTGGGTTTTCCCCAATGGAGCAGAGGGTGCACCCTTTCTAGAGGAGCGGCTTGGTTCCTCCTCTCTGCACTGGCCAATCAATCCATGCTGCCACTCTGATTGGCAGGCATGGACTCCACTTACTGTAAGGAGAGCCTGGAGTCAGCCGCAGGTAGTGGGAAGTGGGCTTGTTATTCACAGTGGGGGATTCTGGGTCTTGTAGTCTGGTGTGGTGGCCATGCCCACCTGCATCCCAGGCTTTATCCATTCGCCATCTGAGTCCAGTGAACTGGGACACTTTAA
This sequence comes from Mesocricetus auratus, assembly GCF_017639785.1. Taxonomy (NCBI): domain Eukaryota; kingdom Metazoa; phylum Chordata; class Mammalia; order Rodentia; family Cricetidae; genus Mesocricetus; species Mesocricetus auratus. The sequence goes on from NW_024429198.1 coordinate 33,211,312, forward strand.
GTGTGGGTCACAGTGGGAAGGAGGTCAGGGGACTACACGCGCTGTGCTTCTTAGGGGCGTCGTCTCCCATCCCAGCCCACCATTGCTTCTCCTTCAGAGCTGGACACGGAGTCTCACTTTGTTCTCATGCCGAAGGTCTACCCACAGCCCGCAGGATGCGGAAGGGCCACTGTATTTTACTTCCCGGAAATGACGAATCAATAGCTGCTGCTGCTAATGGCCAGATTCAGGGACTGCTCAATTTCTCCAACTGTACATGTGTATTACAATGGGATAAATGCAAACTTCCCCAAATGTACACATGCATTAAAATGGGATAAAGAAACAAGCCAAGTTCGTACATGTGTAGATTTTGTATTTATGTCTTTTTCTGTTGCTGAAGTGGAAAACCACAGCTAAATATACATGCATGATTTATATTGTGCACAGTGTATATTTTTCATATTCAGTTTCCTAAACATGCTCCAAATACTGAATGTTTTCACTGGCAAACATTGTGACGGACCCTTCCTATTCCTGCCTGCTGCTGCGTTTCCTTATTTGTCCTCTCCTGAACATCTCAGCTCTGGTGGAGCCTCTGCTTCTGGCTTTTCCTAGCCATCAGTCTCTGAGGTCCCCAGAGAGGACACCTCCTTTGTCTAAGGCATGTAGATCCCGCAGCATTAGACAGAAACCTTTCCCTGAAGGATGTTCTCAATAAGACCAAGGGCCACAGTTTCAGCCAGGATGGAGAAGCTCCTGGGCCACCAGTTGCTGGGCAATGGCTGCTGGAAGGAACCAGAAACGCAAACAAAAGGTGGTAAAGCAGGCACTGTCACAGTGAGGCCCACACTCAACAGCAACAGCAAATCCCGGCAGTGTGGCCCTAAAAGCTCAGAGCAGAACCACATCCTTCTGCCCTCAGGTGGTCCTTTTAAATGCTTAGAACCCCCAGTCACTTCATCGCACAAAATTACAGGAAGAATAGATCGCCGTACAGTGCCATCCCTCCTAGGAGGGTTTAAGCTCCAAGTGAGTGAAGTCCTGATTAAATGTACGCTGTCAACATGGGCATAGCCATGTCAAGGGTCCCATAACCTCAGAGCCATGGGCAAATGGCAGTCTTCCCCACAGAGTGAGGCTCAGGGCATCCCTAGAGGGATGACAAAGTTTTCCTCTGGTCCATGTGGGGATGTTGACAGTATGTGCAGAAAATATCATTATTAGCTTGTCCCTCCGTGTTTACGGTCTGAAGGCTGCTCCCCTACAGAGCCTGCTCCTGTACAAATTAGCTAAACTTGTCTTCTTGATCCAGCTGTGTACCATAAGTCCCGCCTCCTTGTTTATCTGTAATCACCAGCTTCCTTGTTCAGTTGTGTGCAGAAACTCTGCCTCTCTGCTCAACTGTGTATAATAAACTCGCTAAGCTTCTGGAGTCCTGTGGTTTCTCCATCAGGGAGTCCAGGTCATGTGATCCTGATTTTTCTTTTTGTGTGTCTGTCTTCATTGTCTCAACACCCCAGGTGGGTACATCTGCAGTGTAAGGACTAGGCGGGAGGGTCACTGCCCCTGAAGAAACAGCTGCCTATAGAGGGTGGCTCTCAACCATGGAGACTTGGCCACCACACTGGAGATCTCCTTATCTGGTATGCTGACATGTCAGATTCTCCAGTTCCATAAACTATTCTTCCCATAGCCTGAAGCTGCTCTGAGGGTTGTGTGTGAATACTCATGTCCTTTTCTCCACTGGGTATTTTTGTTTCTAACTAAGGAGCAATTCTTCTGCTCTTGATCAAGATTTGCCCACATCACAGGGTTTGTCAAGCTGCTCAGGAGATCCTGGGATGTAGAGTCACAACACTTAGCTTTCATTCATATCACTTCCTAGTGTAGAAGAGGCTTAAAAAATTTAATGAGCTAGGAAGATTTCTCGTCTGACAGAGTACTTGCCTTGCAAGCATGAGGACCTTAGTTCATTCTGTAGAACCCATGTAGAAAGCCCAAGCATGTTGGTCCATATAAATCCATCCCTGGAAAGACAAAGATAGGCATATCTGTGGGCTTGTTGGTCATCCAAACTGGCTTAATTGGTGAGCCTCTGGCCAGTGAAAGTCCCTGTCTCAAATATCAAGGTGGATGGCTCCTAAGGATCAGCCCCCAGGGTTGACCTCTAGGATGCTGTGAAATTGTGTCTTCCTGGATGTACCAAAGTCAACGCTCAGCTGTTGAATAGTTAAAGAATGGACACAGCATATATCCAAACTCCATGTGTTACTTGTGTAGAGAGCAGGATATATGGTCTGGTCCCTCCACACACACTCTCTTTTTCCCTTGGGTGCAGAGGCCAAAGGAGGGGCCCAAAGTACCAGGAGCACAGATGAGCTGTACCAGTGCTGTTTTGGAGTGTGTCTTCAAATGTGGGGAGAAGGACAAGCACCATGCCATTACTAGGCTGAGGATTTACAGGTTGCCAGTCTCAGTGAGTCTAGACTCCAGAGAGTGAAAGACAAACTTGTTGCATTGTATCGTGTAGAGCTGTCATATGCTGCGACAGACTGAGTGAAGACTTGGGGTGGAGAGGTGAGATTAAAGTACTATTGTACTATTGCTAGTATTTTGAATTGATACAATGCGTTGCCATTTGGTTAATGTTATCGAAAATATTGCAAGCAAGCAATATACTGATGATTGTAGCTGGTGTGGTCTTACAAATGCAACATTAACCCTATCACAGATACTGCAAGACTGCTGCAAGATGTGTAAGGACTCCTGTGTCCAAATAATCTTTTGGGTAACTTCTGATTGGTTTGATAAAGAGCTGAATGGCCAACAGCTAGGCAGGAGAGGATAGGTGGGATGTCTGGGCAGAGATAGGAACTCTGGGAAAGAAGCTGAGGCGGGGTTCACCAGCTAACATGGAGAAAACTGGATGTACATTACTGAGAATATGTAATGAGCCATGCGACAGAATGTAAATCAATATAAATGGGTTAATTTATATTTTAAGAGCTAGTTAGGAACAAGCCTGAGCTAAGGCGAGCTTTCATTTTAATTAATAAAAAGTCAGTGTCATTATTCGGGAGCTGGTGGTCTAAAGAAAGTCCAGCTATTATTGGTGCCAATGCATGGCACTTATATCTAAACATAGGGCCAGAGAAAGCTGAGAAAAGTTCTGGACACTGAGCCGGGTGCAGCTTCCTAGCAACCACAGCTCTCAGGCAGGCAATTGCCTGGGGGTGTGAGGCTAGGCTCTCAAGGAAAAACAAGCAACTGTTGCAGCCCAGAACCAGTGGGGTAGCCTGCTGGACCAACCCAAGGTGGGGCAGAGCCAGCCACCAGGGCCATGAGCTAAAGAACTACAGAAGGAGGCCGCAGACATGCAAAACATTTTCCCAGAGTCACGGTGTGCAAATGCTGCAGTCTCTCTGGAAAGCTTGTACACACTCATGCAATCTCCCTTTCCTATTGGGTTGGTCGCAATGGGCGGCCTGGCCCTTAAGAATTGTCTCATGCTGTAGCTATGCAAAAAGCCAGGTGCAGACAGAGAAAACCTGGGAACAGGTACAGTATGCTTGAAAATGTGCTTTGGTACCAAAGAAAGAAAAGAAAATAGGTATAGACAGTCATAGAAAAAATAGCTTGAAAATAATAAAGTGAAGTCTTTAAAGAGAGAGTAAAGAAAGATAAAAAGAATAATGATGGGAAATATCAAAATACAGGGCGTTCAGAACATATATAGTACTTTATTAGCTTTAAATTTTAAGTGCTAATGACTAGGAAAAAAACAGCTGCTGAGAGACATTGGATTGAGGGAAAAAAAACTGAATTAAACTAACCCATATGCTTTAAGGATTTCTTAACTTTATAGTGGAAGTCAGGAAGTGTGTTGCATTGGGGGAGAGATTATGCCTTTGTTTCCACAGGGAACAAAAAGCTATGGATTCCTCCAAAATTAATAAACACCGCAACTGATCAGGTGAGACCTCCTGAAAACCTTGACTGCAGGCATGAAGGAAGAAACCAAGGAAAACCACTAGACATGGGATGTATATGTAGATCCCTCTACATGGGAACAGCTCTGAGACCGGATGAGACATGGTAAATCCTGTGGCTACAGAGTCCTCATGACAGTTTGTTTATGTAGTTCAAATGAACTTAAAAAGTCGACAGATGCCCTTTACCTGCTCAAACATGGAGCAGAAAAGCATCTGTAGCTGACTTGCACACACTGCACATTCCACACTTGTGCTGATGCTGACATGTATGTCACCTTTAAAAGTTTGTGTGCTTCTAGAACAAAAGAAACAGACACCAGTGAAGACAAGCAGCCTAGGTGATCCAGCCTCTCAGAATGGCTCCATTTCCTCAGGAATCTACATCCAGGACAACTTCAAAGCTGTCAGCTGAGATGGCCCAGCCTCCCAGACTACTCCAGCCAGGAGTTCAGATCAGCCCTGCACCCATCACACACAGACTGGATACAGCTAGCTCTCCCGGTACCTAACCATTATCCCAACTTTCTCAGGGTCCCCTAAAGATACAGTTGACACCACACAACAGGAAGCAATTTTAAGAACATGATGCCCAGATTCCTTAGAGGTAGAGTAGGTGCTTTTGGTTTTCGGTGTGTTGTGGATGTTTGTCATGGTTTAGGAGGGTTGTTTGCCAGTTGTTATTGGTTATGGTCAGGGAGGAAACCAAACAGAGGAGGTTTCTTTCTTTTTCTTTCCTCTATCCTTATTGATGCTAGAGAGAGTCTTTTATTGGACTAAAAGGGAGGTGTGTGCCTGTGTGGGACGCTTCCTGCCTCATTCATTAAACACATGCTGTGACATCCTGAGTGGGAACGGATTAGTTTGGTGACTGTGTTTACAGGAAGGCTCCCTCAGTGTTTCTGTGTGTGCTGTGGAGGACTGACCCGTGGAGGCAGGCTGGCTTCCTCTGCAAGTCAAGGAAGGGGTTATCCGTGGTGCGTATGCTTTTATTTTCTTTTTTTTGGTGTTAGAAGTTCCAAATTTAGCACCATCAAGCTTCCAAGTACTGCCACCTTCATCATTGCTGTCACAGTTTCTTTTATTTTCAGGAAACTCTTTCCGCAAGCAGCTTCCTATGCGTATGCTACAGAAAGCTGCTCTGGGGTTGCCCCTGAGGGGGATAATAAATGAGGCCCCTTCTAGCCTCCAGGCTCTACTCATCCTTCTCCCCTGCATTCAGGAAGACCACTTCTGTCCCTGACATTCATCATTCAAGGATCAGCTCCTAGAACCTGCCGTGTGCAGGTCCAGGGAGGCCACCATGCCTCTACAGGAAAGCAGGCAGGAAGATGGATGCTGAGTGGGACAGCTACGCCAGTGAGGTGGCCAGGTTGCTCGGGAAGACGGAACCAGTGAGTCACAAAGGGAGGGGCTAGTGTAGCGGTCTTGCTATGTTGCCCAGGCTGGAGTGCAGTGACTACTCACAGGTGCCATCCCACTATTGATCAGCACGGGAGTTTTGACCTGCTCCGTTTCCGACCTGGGCCGGTTCACCCTTCCTTAGGAAACCTGGTAGTCCCCCACTCCCAGGAGGTCATCATATTGATGCCGAATTTAGTACGGACACCCGATAGGCACAGCACACTTCAGCCCAGAACTCCTGGGCTCAAGGGATCCTCCTGTCTCAGCCGGGCCTTCTGTCTGCCCGAGGCCACGCCCAAGGGGGTGTGGCCACCGTTACAAGTTCCCTGTGGGGTAAAGTGGAGAACTGCTAAGACTGCAAACACTTGCCTCCAGAAGCCTGCTGGACTAGGAATAGCTGAGCTCCGTGGATTGTGGGCCGTTAGGGTCATGCCTGTTGTCAGCTTCGGCTGGAGACATAGCCACCACTGAGACACTGAAGCCTCCCTAGCACCTTCGGAGCAGAGAGGCCCCCGGGCTACACCAGGAGAATGACCTTGGTGTTTTCTCACAGCTCATGTTTGCTGTATCATGCTACAGTGCTGACTCTGGCTGGGGATCCACTACCCAGGGATGGGAGTTACCTTTTCTTCCCAAGCTTAGAAACCATCAATACTAGCAGAGGGAGACCTGACCCTGCTAAGTCAAATCTGCTATAGTTTTAGCATCGTAAGCCACATGATGGTAGGATGCATAGCTTTCAAGTGAGAAAGAGCCTGTGGGACCTAGCTACTCTTTTTGAAACGTAATTTTTTTTTTTTTTTGGCCAGGTGGTGGTGGCACATGCCTTTAATCCCAGCACTTGGGAGGCAGAGGCAGGCGAATGTCTGAGTTTGAGGCCAGCCTTGTCTTCAGAGTAAATTCCAGAATGGCTACAGAGAGAAACCCTGTCTCAAAAAACCAAATAGTAATAATAGTAATAATAGAAATCATTATTGTTTTACATTTGTTAAGTCAGAGAACAACTTGCGGTCAGTTTTCTCCTTCCGCTGTGTGGGTTCCAGGAATCAAATTCAGGTCATCATGCTCGCAAGGTAGTGCCTTGAGCATCTGTGCCATTTCACCTGGTCCCCAGATGCTCCTTACCACAGGAAGTGAGGGCTCATAATGCAGGGGACGTCCGGGAGAGAAGTTAGGCTGCTGCCCGCCAGTCACAGATGACGAAGAGCTGATGTTATCACCGCCATGGCCAGTGAGTAGAAAGGGGGAAAAACCTTGGGTTTGAGGCCTCTTTGTTTGCCTGTTCATAGCTGGGAAAGGTTACCTCACGGCTGTCTGACTTCTGGGAATTGTGTACGGCTTCAATTAGACTTGAGACCACTTTAAAACTATGAACAGCTTTTCAGGAGACCTGCACACACACGACTTTGTGTTGATTTCTTCTGGGTTATCGTTTGTTCCCATGGGTTTGCAATTCCAGTAGAGCATGTGTGAAAAGACACACCATCATATCTCCACTGGGGACATTAGGGTTGGCCAGCAGGGTGGGGCCACGGATTGAGCTGTCTTCCTGCAGCCCACAGAGGGAACAAATGCCACCACACGGTGTTCTGTGAGAAAGACGACACATGGCTCGGTCTGTAGTTTCTGATGCCAGCACTAATTGAACGGATTGAACACTTGTTCACAAGTCCCAGATGCCGATGCCACAGAAATACATTTCTTGCATTTAGGCAGTGACTTCATGAGTCCTGAGGGTCCTGAAGCTGAGAACAGCCATTATGCTATCTCTTTTCACTTAGCCTTTGTGATGTCTGACTGCCACACAGGGTTTTAGTTTGATTTTATTCTGTGAATGCTCCCACTGAGTTTCCTTGTCCCCCATCGTGCTGGCTCTGGTGTCTCAGTTTGTCTGGGGCTGGAGTTCCTCTAGGGTCCAGGTGACTTTTCCTGGGAGAGGGAGCTCTGGACAGACCTGCTTCCCTTTCTTGAGCATCTGACTCCAAGTGCTCCAACCTCACACCATGAGTAGTGACAGCTAGCATAGATGGGCCCAATGATGAAGTAATTTGTTTCTGATGCCGGCTAGTGACTGCTGCAGAGTCTCAGACCCTTCTGCAGGCCCCTGCTGTGCTGCTCATAAAGAAGGGAGGCAGGAGGTTAAGGGCTTCATTGCATCACCCGCTGTGGGATGCAGCCCCACCCCTACCCTGATTTCTCAGATGCATGGGGACAGTGTAAAGCCCAGGGAGACATTATACCTTTGCTACTGGGCCTCTTCAGGGCACAGCCAACCTCACAGTCCAGGGTGCAGAACAAGTGACTGAACACCGGGCATTCGCAGCAGAAACCTGAATGAATGGTGGAGATGATGGAGTTCCCCCCAGCACAAGAGTTCACTCACCCTCTTGCTCAGTCACTATTTGCCAACATTTCCTTTGATGTTTTACCAGGTGGGGCTTATGGACCACAGATTTGCTACTTCGAAGATATACGTTGGGAGGGCAGTGACATCTGGCTTACACGGACATGGAGCCCTGCAAAATATCTGTGTTGACACTCATTGGGGAACACTGGCCAAGTGACATCATTGCCTCTTGGTGATGTGACACCTAAGCCCAGTCAAAGTCCCAGTGAGACCCAAAGAACCCTGTGTCAGGTCCTCACAGTGCAGGGAGGCTCCAAACAGTGGGGTCGGTGACTATGCCAGGGTGGGACATTGGCTGTTGTAAATGTGCAGGTCAAGGATGCTCATCTGGGAGGTTGGAAGAGATGAAGGGGTGATGCTTCGGCGAGGAGTGGACTGGATGCTCTTGAAGGCAGTTCTGCAGTGGCTCCGGGGACATTCAGCTGACATCCACAGCCCAGTCTGGGGAGGAGTCCGCAGTCCAACACATATTGGGAAGGGTCTCTCTTCTACCTCGTGACTCTCCTGGAAACCACTGGACTGAAGCAAATGTGAGAATTCCCCAAAGGTGAAGAGACTTGGGCCCAGGAACCTTTCAGATCTATATGGATGGTCACTGAAGACAGTGTCACAGTCAGAGGCAACGCTCTCAGCCTGCAAGTCCTTCCTGGGTAGGACCCACCGGCATGAGGTTCTCACTGGACATCCAGTGGGCGGGTGCAGTTGCTAGGAGGCAGCTGGCCCCTGGCTGAGGTCTCTGCTGTCAATTATCCATTTCCTTCCTGGACACTGTTGGCTTCTCTCTCCTAGTCAGTGCCACCCCATCGTGTGGTTCCCTAGTACTTCATCCCCACCAAGCTCTATGTACCTGGCCCTGCCCTAGGCAAATGACTCATAAATAGATGTTACCTTTGTAGATATGAGACCACCTGGGCCAGGGGCGTGGTGGAGGCCAGTGACTGGCCTGAGCTACCATAGCTCACCAGCACAAGGAGAGATTACATGAGGTCTGAGAATGCCTGGAGAGATGGCTCAGCAGTTAAGAAGGCTTGTTGCTCTTGCAGAGGACCTAGGTTCCATTCCTACCACCCATATGGAAGCTCACAACCAACTGTAACTCCAGTCCCAGGGGACCCAATGCCTTCTACTGACCTTTTCATGCACCAGGCACACACACAACGCACATACAAACATACAGGCAACATACTCACAGACATAAAATAATCAATTCAATAATAATAAAGAATGCAAACGCTCACTGTTCCATGGGCAGCTGTACCACTTTGTCTCCATCCCCAGCAACCTCCGGGAGCAAGGACTACTCAGGGCTCTCTGTTGTGCCTCATGGATGCACAGATACCTTGAGCCAGGAGCATCTATAGGAGGATCTATAGGTCACCCTCCAGAAGGGAAGTAAGGGAGGCTTCCCCAAGGCCCCTTTCCCAAGGTGACATGAGGTCAGCCCTGACCTTGAGCTCCAGGTAGCTAAGCTGTGGGAAGCAGGGAGCTGTGTCACACCATCTCCTAGTTCCCCAGTCACAAATCTGGACTGACGTTTCTGGAACAGGCCACCATCTCCAGGGAAATGGGAAAGTCAGGAAGCAGTGTCCCGGAATTCTCTGGTGTCTCTCGAGGGACAAGCTGTTGGGAGTACAACTCACCGTCTCACACTGTGGCTTGCTGGTCCTAGGAAGATGTGCATTTGCACACGTATTAAGCCAGCGCAGGTGTTAGAAGGAAATCACCGCCTTGTGCAGAGAATGAGGAGGCAGCCAGCTCCAGGCTGTGTCCTGGGAGTGACGATGGCCCACCTCCATCACATCAGCATTGGCCACAGAGCTAAAGCTCAACCAGAACTCCTGGGTCAGAGGCCAGGAACAATGTGAAAGTGAAACTTGCCAACATGGAAAAGAGGTGGCACCTGCCTATACCCTGCCTGAACGGGCGGGCACCTGAGGACACTGTGACCTCACTGGTGCCATGGGTTCAGAGTCAGGATGCTAGGGTTCTGTGAGCACCTGCTCCGAACACAATTCCATGTCACTTTTTAATCACATGGACTCCCCAGGAGTTCAGCCTAAGATGGGAAACACAAGATATATACATATATGTATGTTGTATGTTGGTTTCAAGAACAATGGCCTATTGGACATTTTTCCAAGCCACAAATAAAAATAAAAAAATAAAATGAAGTAAAAGCTTGGAGACTGTGTTTATATTTGAAGTCAACTACAGTGGGCCAGGATGTAGGAAGGAGCTGAAGACTGGATGTTGGTGACCAACACACACCAAGGATGCTATGGTTTGGTGAATGGAAGCAGGCTTGACTTGTCTTTTGTGTCCTGGGTCTCCCTGGGTGTCATGTGCCATCCTGTGACCAAGCTTTGCATCTTGTAGAGACCACAGGGTCTGCAGCTCCCCTGAGATGGAGACTCAGCTTCTTTTTTTTTTAAAGCATGGTTTTTTAATTTCAATTAGAAACATGCATGCTTCAAATGTCTATCCCAGCTTTCCTCTTCTCCCTCCACCACCCCCACCCCCACCACCCCACCCCAGCCCAATCTCCACATCATTCCCCAGGGAGGGTAAGGCCTTCCTTGGGGGCATCTCCAGAGTCTGTCATTTCTTCCAGGGCAGAACCTAGGCCCTTTCCCATGTGTCCAGGCTGAGAGAGCATCCCTCCATGTGGAATGGACTCCCAAAGTTCATTTGCATGCCATGGTGAACACTAGTCTACTACCCAAAGCCCCAGAGATTTCTGAGGTCTCCTCACTGACACTACGCTCATGGAGTTTGGATCAGTCCCCTGTTGGTCTCTTAGTCATCAGTCTGGGGTTCAAGAGCTCCCCCTTGTCCAGTCAGATGTCTTTGTGGGTTTCACCAGCACAGTCTTGACCCCTTTGCTCATCACTCCTCCATCTTTGTCGCTGGGTTCCAGGGGATCAGTTCAGTGTTTAGTTGTGAGTATCTGTCTCTGCTTCCATCAGTCACAGGATGAAGGTTCTAGGATTTCACATAAGGTAGTCATCAACCTTATCATCAGGTAGGAGCTATTAATGTAGTCTCTCTGCTATTACTTAGTTTTCCAGTTGGTGTTATCCTGTACATCTCTGGAAATCTCCATATATATGTATATATATATATATATGTGTGTGTGTGTGTGTGTGTGTGTGTGTGTATGTATGTATATAGTCACACAGGACTTCCCTCACTCAGGGTTTCCTCTCCTCCCTACTGGTTCTATGGGTGGCCTCATTCCCCGAACTTAGAGAACTTAGAGGACAGACCAGCATTGCTGCTATGATGCCCATTGTGCAGATGGGGAAGTTGTGGTGTGCTTAGCATCTTGAAGGAATAGCAGGGATGGGACTTAAGATTCCTCCCCGCACTGCTCTCACAAGGTGAGGTGCTCTGGGCACCTCCCTCCCAGCACTACTCCATACGGTGTCACTGGCCCCAAATGGCGGAACTTCCCTCTCTCCTCCAGTGACCCTCGGATCCGTCCACAGGGGTCATCTGGATATTTGGGTAAAAAAGGCAACAGGAAGAGACTTTATCTGCCTGGATTCACCGTGGTTTCTGGATCAGGTGGCTGCCTGTGATGGAGCTCTGTCCATTCGGGGAGGGAGCACTGCCATGTAGAGATGTGCCTGCCAGAGACCAGCCTCGATGTGAACCTAACTTGCTGGATCGGATGTCCACATCCCCTCCCACCAAAGGGAGCAGGGCTTAGTTAACTGGAAAACATCTAAAAGCACCCACAGTAACAAGACTCTGGGTCCAGGGTCACCTCTGATTGTCCTGTGCATCTCAGGGGCTGGGGACAAGGTGTCTTGTGAGGTGAGGTGCTGGAGGCGGTCACAGTAAGTGCCATCAGGCCCTGTGAGAGCGGCCCCAAGAGGAAGCAGTGTGGATGGAAGGACATGATGGTTGTTGAGTAAGGCCAAGGGCTGTGTTTCATTCAACCCTGGGGTGACACCCACCACACTTCCCCCAGCAGTCACGAATTAGTGGCTACTGAGAATGCTCTGGAAAACTAGGATGTACCAACAATCAAGGGTGCTCTGCCTGTTTCCACAGCAGGTGACCATTGAAGCTAAGTGCTCGTCACTCAGGGTGACTTCAGTGTCTGAGGGCTCTGAGCATGTTGGCTGCAGGTGGCACCTCTTAATTACTGCCCGCTCACCTTCTGGAACACTTGCCACACTTGCCTGGCCTGTCGGGTTCCTGACAACCCACCCAGGATGGTGGATGCTGACTGATTGGTGCGGTTATTAAATGCCAATGTACTTCACCGTCCTCAGGGGAGTGGGTTGCAGAAAAGGGGAAAAAGCTAGTAGGAGCCCCTGGGAAGGGAGACTACTTATACCTGTCACCCTGTGCTTCAGATCTTGTCTTGTATAAGACATGGGGTGTGCATGCCAGAGATGGGTCCAAGGAGGCTGGTCCACCCTTTTTGGTATTGCATATTCCCTCATGCTGGTGAGAAGGTCATTTGGTTTTTTGGTTTTGTGTTTTTTCTGCAAGAAAAGCTGAACGCGTCTGTTGAAGAAGCAGATGAACACACAGGCTTCTCCAGCATGAAGCTGCTCCCCATATGTCCCAGCCTGAGTCATTTAGAATCCATTTCCACCTGAGGAGACCCTTGACACAGGAGCTGGGAGATGATGGCCTTTCAGGACTTCTGGTGTTCAGGAAGAGGGAAGCAAAGACCCCATTCCTGGGGAGAGGAACTAAACTAGTTTGGTAGCGTAAGAAGCAGGTGGATAGAGCTCCACTACCCATGCTATGCTGAGGGAGGAGGCACGTCTTTGTCTCCCATTTGGCCCAGAGAGGAGGTTCCCAGGCTGCACGGGCAACTTTGCCCACCCCAGAACCAACACTGATGCTTGGTGTACATCTGGGTTCTCCGGACAGCCAGTAGCCCATGGCCTAGGCGCATTTCCCAGGGGCTCAGCCTGGCTAGCGCGAGTCCTCTCTGGAGGTCCGAGGCTTGTTTGCTGATCTGCAGTGAGTTCCCACTTGCTTGAGAGCTAACGTTCTAGTTCTGGGAAACCTGGGGTGGCTCGAAACAGCAATGTGTGGTGGCACGAGAGTGACAAGGGACAGCAGCTGTGGATGATCAAGGTGTGTTTCCCGGGAACCACTGGGGACAGACTGAAGCGGCATTCCCACACCTTCTTCCTGGGGTTGGGAGTTACCGCTATTTCTATGACTTGTGAACCAGCTGACATCCTCGGAATTGAGTCTTTTAAAGTTAGCACCCGTGATTGCTTCTTGGCAGACTCTGGTAACCCGAGGCTGCTTGCCTTTGCCCGGGGAACCCTCTTTGGTCCCACTTCTCCGGGGGCCCCCTCTGTGACTGCAGACCTTTCTTCCCTGGGGCTCTGCTGTTCCTGTGACACGCTCAGCCATGCCCGCTGCAGACATGCAGAGCCTGGCTTCAAGTGCCCACTGCCAGCTTCCCTGTTTTTTTTTCATGCCAAAAACATAAATCATGAATTTTTAGCAACTAGTAACAACACAATGATTTGGGAGCTAAAATGCTGCCAGTGCCTGGTTCACATTTCTCCAGAAGCTCAGGTGTGGGAGAGCCACCCACGCTGGGATACAGAGGCTGAGATGACACACCCTCTTGCTCTCTGCCATCATTTTAAAAAAATGAATCTCAAGTGCACCACATATAATTTCATTTATGACTTTCTGGAAAAATCAAAACAACAGAGACAGAAACAGATGGTTACTAGGAGCTGGAAACTGGAAGAACAAAAAGGATTATACTTTGAAAAGAATTTTACTTAAATATGATCATTAAGAAAAGTCTCAGCACACGCCTTTGATTCCAGCACTCAGAGGCAGAGGCAGGCAGATCTCTGTGAGTTCGAGATCAGTCTGGTCTACAGAGCTACACAGAGAAATCCTGTCCCGATAAACAAACAAACAAAGTCTCTTTAGTCTCTAGAATGAAACCACCAGTCATATAGAACTACTTAACGCTCTAATTAAATGAGATAAAATGGCCTACTCCATTTCTCTGCAGCATGAGTGACTATACATCTTTATTTTTATAGTACATGTTCACAATACAGTCATGGTTTCATCATTATTCAAGTCTTTCATTTACATTATCAAATTTCTCTAACCTGTCCTGTTCTCTGAAACCCCACTGGTCCTCATCTACTGTAATGTCATATGTATATGAGGGAAACAAAGGAGACACTTGGGAGACTAGTCAGTTTCACTCGATATGATGGTTTCCAGTTTCATGTTTCCATTTTCATGTAAACATTTTATTCTTCCTTATGGTGGAACAACACACTATTGGGTAATTGGTTATACCCAGAATTTTTTTACCTTTTTTTTATTTATCTTTTTGGACTTTGGATTGTAGAATCTAGGGATGTCACGCACGCTGGCCCCAAGCATCTGTTAGTGGATAGCCTGGCTGCACGACTCTGGTGTTGTTAATTAGTGCTGCATTGAGCATGGGTGTGTGCAAGTATCTCTTGTGGTGTGCCTAGCTTTCTCAGGGTACAAGGCAGGACTGGGTTAGTTGAAGCATAGGACAGCTTTACTGTAAGGGTTCTGAAACACTCCACGGTGATTCCCATAGTTCCACACCTGTTTGCATTCTCACCAGCAATGGACTCTCCTTCCTTTTTCTCCACATGCTTTCCAGAGTTGTTTTTCTTTGGGCAAACAACCACTGAGGCACATTCCTAGCCCGAATCCGTTCTCTTGTCATTGGCCATTCTGATTAGGGAGACATGGAATCTCAGTTTTCATTTGCCTTGATCCAGATGCTTAAGATACTGAACACTTTTCCATGTCTTTATCGACCATCTGTCCTCTGTCTTTTGAGAGCTGTTCATCCTATCTGTTCATTCATTCGACTGCTTCTCTGTTCATTCTATCGGTTCACTCATGGGATTGTTTCTCTGGTATTTGAGTTCTTTATATATTGTAGATACTAATCCTGTCAGACGTGCAGGTAGCAAAGATTTTCTTCCATTCTGTGGGTACTTTCCTTTCTGCTGGTTGTCATTGGCTGAGCAGCTTGTACACTTCCTGCAGCCCCATTTGTCAACTCTTGTGGGTATGATTTTAGTGCGCTCTCTCTCTCTCTCTCTCTCTCTCTCTCTCTCTCTCTCTCTCTCTCTCTCTCTCTCTCCCTCCCTCCCTCCTTCCCTCCATGTGTGTGTGTGTGTGTGTGTGTGTGTGTGTGTGTGTGTGTGTGTGTGTGTGTGTGTACAGCCCAGAAATGGCATCAGATCCCTCAGAGCTGGAGTTGCAGGTGTTGGTGGGATGCCTGGCTTATTAAGCCAGAGTCAAACCCATCCTATGACTTTTTTTTTCCCGACACAGGGTTTCTTGGTGGCTTTGGAGGCTGTCCTGGAACTAGCTCTTGTAGACCAGGCTAGTCTTGAACTCACAGAGATTTGCCTGCCTCTGACTCCCATGCTGAGATTAAAGGCATGCACCACCACCGCCTGGCTTTCCTTTTTCTTTTTTCTCTTCTTTTTTTTTTTCTTATGACTTTGTAACAAGCAGCCCTAACCACTGAGCAATCTCTTCAGCCCTGTAGCCTTCTTGGATGAATGGTATTGAGCCTTGTTTAATCTATTACATATATTCTTTTTTTGAGAAATGTCTAGGTACTTCAACTATTTTTACATCGAATTTTTTTGTTTACATATTCCAGATATTCTAGAGTCTTATCAAAGATATAATCTGTAGCGACATATTCACCTCTGTACCTGTGGCAGTGACCATATCTTTTGGGAGTAGTTACAAGTGTGGGTGTGACCAGTTAAAGGGAAAGGTTCTGGACTCAGAAGGCCCGTGAGGTTTCAGAGGGCTTTGAGGAGGCAGGGCTGAGTCCTCAGAACAACGCTGAGACAGTCACTTGCCGTTTTCAATGTAGGTTCTTCTACCAGTAAAACACCATCAATTAATTATTCTACCAGGTCTGGCTAATTCATTACTACCTGCCTATAATAATTTGCATTTTCCTCTTCTGTAGGCTGCATTTTAATTTCTTGATAGTATATTTTGTTAAAAACCTTGTGGTTTTGGTGAGGTCCCACTTAACCATTCTATTGGTTGCTTGTGCTCTAGTTAATCACACTTGAGAGATATTTAATTGACCCAATATATGAAGGTTTGTATCTATGCTCCTCTCCAAGAGTTTTGCTGTTTCCAGTCTACACTTAAGCCTTTGTTCCATTTTGGGTGAGGGAGGGCTTGCCATTGTTTTCTCTGTGCAATCCAATTTTCCCAGGACCATTTGTTGAAGGCATTGTTCTTAGTGGGTCATGCTTTGTAGCCCAGTCTGCTCTTGAATTTATTACACAGCCCAGACTGGCCTCAAATATGCTAATTAGCATCAGCCTCCTGATGTCAGCTTTGATTACAGATGTGTACCACTATGTCTGCCACAACCTGCTTTTGTGAACTGATGTTATATCCTGCAGCCTTGCTGAATGTAGAGCCAACAGCATTTGAGGTTACATAGTATTTGTCTTATGCAAGTGTTACTTGGGGAGTTTTTAAAAATTTAAATTAGTAACAACCTTGCTTCACATGTCAATCCCAGTTCCCTCTCCCTCCCCTGCCCCCCTCCAACCCTCCCAGTCCCCCACCCAATACCCACTTTGCTCCCCAGGGAGGGTGAGGCCCTCCATGGGGGATCTCCAGAGTCTGTCATTTCATCCAGAGCAGGACCTAGGCCCTCTCCCATGTGTCTAGGCTGAGAGAGCATCCCTCATTGTGGAATGGGCTCCCAAAGTTCATTCGTATGCCAGGGATAAATACTGATGTACTACCTGAGGTCAGATAGATTGCCAGGGCCTCCTCACTGACACCCAAATTTAGGGGTTCTGGATAAGTCTCATCAGTCTGGGGTTCATGAGCTCCCTCTTGTTCAAGTCAGCTGTTTCTGTGGGTTTCATCAGCCTGGTCTTGGTTCCTTTGCTCATCACTCCTCCCTCCCTGCAACTGGGTTCCAGTTCAGTTCAGTGTTTAGCTGCGGGTGTCTGCCTCTGCTTCCATCAGTCACTGGATGAAGACGCTAGGATGACATGTAAGGTAGTTCTCAATCTCATTATTGGGGGAGGGCTTTTAAGGTAGCCTCTCCACTATTGCTTAGATTGTTAGTTGGTGTCATCCTTGTAGATCTCTGGAAATCACACTAGTGCCAGATCTCTTCTCAAACCTATAGCAACTCCCTCTATTATGGTATCTCTCATCCTGTTCTCTGTTCTTCCCACGACTCAACCTTCCTGCTCCTCCATGTCCTTCCCAGGAAGGGAGCTTTATATACAATCTGGATGACTTTTCCTTCAACAATTACCCGATTCCATTCACAGTTTAAAGAGCACTCACATGCATACTCTCTTTCCACAACACAATGGAATAAAGTTGGGGTAACCAAGGCCAGCCCATGGCAAGGTCCGAGAGACCCACTTACTTTAGCTCTTGCTCCTCTAATACTTCCACAGGATTGACAACTGCATCTACCAAGTGTCACTTAGGTTTGTGACTGGAGATAGAGAAGCATCCCTGAGTCAGTGTGAGACCGGAAGAGAACTGACGAAAGCTGTGGGCTACCTGAACCACGCCAGACAGCACACTTCCACTGAACAGGTTCCAGAAACAAAGTCCGTGCTGGCAATAGAAGCCACAAAGCTACCATAGTCCAACTGCCTCCCTGCTGCCATGCAGCATAGCATGGAGATGTCTGCCAAGAAACAGGGGTGGGGGTGAAGAGCCCAAACCAACCACAATGCAGTAACCAAGATTAAATGTGGGGAGGAGATGGATGGTAAGGGAGGCTCGAGAGGGGTGAGGGAGGGGTTTGTGCTAAGACTTGGTTGTAGTATTTCTTTGTCCCATCAGCTCCCAAATAACAACATGAAGACTTACTATGAAAGCTTGGCTTTAGCTTAGGCTTGGTCCACTGTAACTTAAATTAGCACATTTATTTTTACTAACGTTCTGTCATGATGTTTATTACCTCATCACCCCATACCGTTCATGCTGCTTTCTCAGTGCCTGCCTGGCGACCCTGACTTTTTTCCTCTCTGACCCCAGAAATCCCGCCTAACCTCTTCCTGTCTAGCTATTGACCATTAAGCTCTGTATTAAACCAGTCACAGTGACATCTTCAGTGTAAAGGAATATTCTGCAACACTTGGTGGACACTGGTGTGAGTTGTCATGCCCACGGAGGGAGGGAAGCACCCATCCTGTCAGAGCTGAGAGGCTGACAGAGTGGTTGGGGCAATGTAAGGAGCTGCCTCAGGGACTTCAGCTAGGGCTGTGACTCTTATTATTCATGTGGTGTGCGCGTCTGCACATCTGTGTGCTGGGATCAAACACAGGGCCCTCTGAGTGTCAGGTGGATCCTCTACCACTAAGCCACATCTCAGGCCCCAAAGCCCTCCATTCTGAAGCCGAGTACACCTCTCTTCCTGAGGTTAAAAAAAGAAAAAATCTAAGTGGAGGCCTTTGAAAACTTTGCAAAAAGAAAAAGAGATTATACTTCTGGAAAGTCACTGACCTGAAGGGCATTTGAGAAGCTTCACTTTCTCTGCAAGACACAGAAACTCGGGAGCTGCAGGAGTGTTACGAGACAAGGGCAGAGGAGCCAGACTGAGCCGTCACCTGACGGTGCCCGCAGCTGAGCTACCTGCCAGGAATGCTCATAAAGTGTGCGGAGACTGTCCTGGGAAGTCCTCCCGGGAGTGCTCATAAAGTGTGTGGAGACTGTCCTGGGAAGTCCTCCCGGGAGTGCTCATAAAGTGTGTGGAGACTGTCCTGGGAAGTCCTCCTGGGAGTGCTCATAAAGTGTGCGGAGACTGTCCTGGGAAGTCCTCCCGGGAGTGCTCATAAAGTGTGTGGAGACCGTCCTGGGAAGTCCTCCCGGGAGTGCTCATAGTGTGGAGACTGTCCTGGGAAGTCCTCCCGGGAGTGCTCATGAAGTGTGCGGAGACCGTCCTGGGAAGTCCTCCCGGGAGTGCTCATGAAGTGTGTGGAGACCACCCTGGGAAGTCCTCCCGGGAGTGCTCATGAAGTGTGTGGAGACTGTCCTGGGAAGTCCTCCCGGGAGTGCTCATGAAGTGTGTGGAGACCACCCTGGGAAGTCCTCCCGGGAGTGCTCATAAAGTGTGTGGAGACTGTCCTGGGAAGTCCTCCCGGGAGTGCTCATGAAGTATGTGGAGACTGTCCTGGGAAGTCCTCCCGGGAGTGCTCATGAAGTGTGCGGAGACTGTCCTGGGAAGTCCTCCCAGGGTTTGGGGAAGATGCCCAGGGGATTAAAATGTGAGAAGTGACAGACACTGGTGACTGAGCTTCTCCCAGAAGGCTCAGAAAAACCCAAATGGAAGCAAAACCAAAGGCAATTTATGCTAAAAGATTCATGTATGCAGGCTCGTTCTCAAACAAAAATCAGCACAAAGACATTATATACAAAGAAATCCTGAAATAAAATTATAAAAACAATTCTAAAATGTTCTAGACATCTGGAACATGAACTTTTGTAGTAATGGCACTTGTGCGACAGTAGAGTACGGACCAGTAATTATCAACTTTGAGAAGATCACACTCATCGTCTAGTCTCCAACAGCTCACAAGACCAAACCATCCTCTCTAGACATGCAGATGAAGCAGGATTCCTGTCCCAAGAACAAGAAGCTGGGGATTAAGACCCGCCAGAGTCTTCTCAGTATGGGTGGAACTGTGAATCCTACAGCAAGCACAACCGCCGAGCCCCCTCATCTGCGCCCAGCACTGGCATTGCGCTCCTAAGTTTGCCTGCGTGGGTCTTTATCTTCCTAGAAGTCCACGTGGCTCAAAGTGGCACTGTGTGCTTTCAGTATTTACTCAATGCTGTCCCAATGACATTAAAGGAAGACCTGGGTTGCCACAGAGCAATTAAGTATTTGGTTACAAAAGACCTTGCATAATTTTATGTATTTAAAATCTACATGACTATTATGTTCTTACTACAGATCATTTCAAATACAGAAATAGGTAGAATTTGGACTGGCCCATGACCTAACTTTCAGAATGGCAGATCTTAAAACACCACTGGCTCCCTCAGCCATGTATTCGAATGAAAACGCAGATATTTTAACCATAGGTGTTTCAATATTTAAAATAACAACTTTCTTTTTTTGGGGAGGTATAGAGATAGTCCAACTGACAACGAAGATAAACCATTACAATAGCACCCCCTAAAGGTGAGCAATTTATTTTGTTTTGTTTGTAAGAAAACCACTTCTGAGACCCAAGTCTTCTGGAGGAAATTATACCTAAACCTTCCTGTTATAATTTTGAATGCACCGAGTTTTAAAGTGTAATGGCGTGATTGATGAAATAATTTTTTTTTTTTTTTTTTTGGTTTTTACGAGACAGGGTTTCTCTGTATTGTTCTGGAGGCTGTCGGTCCAGCCCGGCCTCGAACTCACAGAGATCCGCCTGCCTCTGCCTCCCGAGTGCTGGGATTAAAGGCGTGCGCCACCACTGCCCGGCGATGAAATAATTTTTAATTCCACCTAGACAAATGGTTGAGAACAAGAAACTGTGGGGTGTAGTTCAGGGGCAGAGCCCTGGGTTTGAGTGCTAGTGCAGAAACACAAGCAAACGTCACAATCAAAGCACAGAAGCACACGTTTATAGTGTTTGGGTGTGACAGCATTTCATACCCGTGGGGAAGGCCTCCTTAACTCAGACAGCACAATTGACCCCTAGCCTCTGCCCATGTGCCTGACGAGTCAGATATTAAAGAAAGGTCACCATGAAGACTTGTGAAATTGTAAGAGAATGACTGGCAGGGGCTGGGAAGATCTCTAAGCCGCTCCTGTGACACAAAGACCACGTGAATATTAGGAATTCCCCAGCACCAAAAATAAAAGCCCTTGAAAACCAGAAAACCAATGATAAGTGACTGTGCATAAAACACAGAAAAAGGCACAGCAGGAAATGGCGCTGTGTCTGCAGCAGGACTCCCACCCCAAGCTGGCAGGACACAAAGGAGCAGCAGTGTTGTCACATCCTTACAAACCTGAATGCAAGTGGCATCCAGTCACCCACACCCAGGTATTTACCCACAGGTAGTCATCACTGTCCACTTTCACAACCAAAATGACCTTTGGTAGGGGAATGAATGCCTAAATCAACAGTGCTTCACCCAGAAAGACAAAAAGCATAAACTATGCAGCCATGAAGGACTCTGCAGCCATGACTCAGAAGCCACAAAGCAAATGTACTCAAAGGTTAGTGCTGTACGGCCACCTTGAAAACTTACAATAGAAACCTCTGGATCCGAAATGCTCTCAAAATGCCAACACTGTTTCTCAAAAAAGATCAGAAGCAAACTGAGCATGGCAGCACACACAGTAATTCCAACACTTGTAACTCAGATCATGCGCCCAAGCAGAATCCGTTATACAATAAGACTGGGCATGGCGGTACACACAGCAATTCCAACACTTGTAGCCCTGATTGTGCGCCTAAATTAATCCATGTTATACAGTAAGAGTCTTGGAAAAAAGGAAACAAGGGAAGGCACAGTTGTTATGGATTTTCAGATATTGGAAGCTATGTCAGTTTACTGCCTACTTACATATAAAGGTTTCCTTTAGACGTGGATGAGTTCACTTAGTTTTTTTGACACAGGGTCTCTGATCTTGAATTCACAGTAGCCCTCCTGACTCAGCTTCCTGAGTGCACAGCCTCCAGCACCCAACACTTGTCAACTCTAGATCATAATAAGGAGCCCTGCCTGGCACAGAGGAGCACATCTTTAATCTCAGTGCTTGGGTGACTGAGGCAGATCTACACAGTGAGTCCTAGGACAGCCAAGGCTACATAGAGACCCTGTCTCTATTTAAAAAAAAACCTATTAAACTTTACTAAGATGCTATTTAAAACAGATGTTCAAACTATGAAACCTATTTTCTGGAATGTGTAGCTATGACGCATGACCAGAAGACCTGGGTCTGGTACAGGGCTTTCATTGCCATAATTACATGTGTGCAGCCAGCTCTAGATAGGGCTTCAAGAGGGTTGCAGGTCAGAGGACCCGAGGACACGGCCAGTTCTGACAGCTGGAGTCAGTATGCAGTCTTTAAAACCCTTGTGGTAGGGTCTTCAACACCTACTTTTCTGCTTGGCCCAGCCTTGGCACTGATGTGCAAAGGCAGTCAAAAATGGGGTTGGGGGGAGAAAGTCCATCTTAATCTCTGTGTGAGATGCTAAGCCCCACCTCAAAGAGGACAGCAAAGCCCTGGGAGCAGGAGCACAGACGGGTAGTGGTGGTCTGAGAGGAGCCCTGCCCTGGCCCAGCATTCACAGCAAGCCTGTGCTCCTCAGCTGGTGATAAAGGCTGGCCACGCCCTACAGCAGCTTCTCCACCCGCCTTCCAGGGGAAGGAGGAGTTGGGGCCATGTTAGAAAGGTTTTCTTTTTCATCTGGGCCATACAGGGAACGGGATGAAACTGGGAGCAGGAGGTGAACGGCAGCTGAAGACCCCGATGAGCAAACCACTGAGACAGAGCGACACTGTGAGAAGACCCTGATGGGCACTGCTCAGACAGCCGGCGGAGAGCTGGCTTGGCACACTCCCCGATGACCTTCACTTCCATCCCAGCCCAGCTGTGCCGACAAGGCTCTCCCTTTACTGTTTCATAGGAAGTGCTGACTGAAGACACAGAGGTCCTGCTTATTGCTGTTGGGAGTAAATAAACACACTCAATGACACTTGGGAGGCGCAGCTTTTGGGTGTCAGCCTGCTCGACATTCACTTCTGGGCCCACGGCAGTCTTTCTGTGACCTCATGCCCTTGTTCACATCACTCAGGGGAGAGTATGACCACCTTAACTGAGCAATGGGGACAGCCCAGCAGAGTGGAAAGGTAAGCCACAGAGATCTCCACCTCCTGATGGCTTCCAAGCATCTGAACGCCTTGATGCTGCAGGACCTGAAGTTCCAGCAATGACTTCTCTGAAAATCCAGTGCATATAGGAGGCTGAGCCCACCAGAGTGTGCTCGTGAGGAGTAGCTGAGCATGGTGATGCAGTCTTGGTCCCAAACTTCACTGCCAATGCAGTGGTTAAGCCAGGAAGGTACATAAGGCACTGGTGTCTTTATGAGCAAAACTCATCCTGGGTGCACCCCAGTCCTGGCATAGGGATAGAAGAAGGACCCCCAGCTTGCATGAAAAGCCCTGCTGGGAAACCAACAAAACCTCAGACACCAATCTAGCCATTAACAGGAGGTTTGACAATGTGCAGGCAAAGATCTCTCTTCTGGATGGCCTCAAGTTAAACATGAGGACAACCCAAAATGGGCTGCTCTGTTGTGCCCTTAACTAACATCAAGTACGGGCTTCCTTACTACCACCACCAGGTGGGAATGGATGACTGACCTGATTGGGAAGCTTTTGGGAGGCATGATAGCTCCCTTGACTGGTCTTCGTTTTATACTTATTTGCATACCCATGCCCAGCCAATCAGTGCGCATGGGGGTCTATATAACAGGATGAACAGGCTCTCGACAGGCAAACAATCTGCTTGGAGTAAGAGGGAAGAACGCCTTGGGTCCTCACTGCTCCTGAGGTTTTTGCCTTAGGCAGAGAACTTGCTTGGTCTCCTGCTGCTCCATTCTCTGACATACGTGCTCTGGCTGCAGACTGGAACTCACACCTCCTAACACGTCGGCGAGCTCTCAGCTAGCATCCTGCGCAACTAGGACTGCAAACCTCTCCCCGTTCCATCGCTGCTGTCATTCCTGTTTGGTGACCGGGTTTCTTGTTGGAACTGTCAATCTCATGCTAACAGGTTCCCATCTTGTTCACCCTTCACTATTCGCTAGCTTTGTCACTGCAGACGGCGAGACACAAACACTGTCTCAATGACAGGTCTGGAGACTGGCCGTGACATCATGGACCCTACATACACGCACGAAGACTTCTTCCCCCAATGCCCATGCTCAGCAGAACAAGCGGAGGAGAATAAATGACTGGCTCTTTTGTTCAGGTATCTTTGAAGCCAGGGGCCACTCTGTGCTACCCCCGCCCCCAGCTCCTCCTGAGTATACCCGTGTGGCAGACAGACTGACTCTGGAAACAATGCAGTAAAGGGCAGTAGATTCGTCCCATGATGAACCCTCTCTCCAGCTTCGGGCCCCGAGCACTGGAACAGCCACCTGATTCCCAGGTGTCCACCTTATGCTGCAAATTAGGATTCTGCATTCTTCATGCTTTGATACAATTTCTGAAAGGAAGGGGGCGGGCCCAGCAACCAGCGGGTGACAACAAGCTCTCTCATCTAGTCACAGGGAATTATTCTCCATTGCTGTTAACTCTCTGTTAGTGTGCTGTGGTTGCTGTTCTACAGCTCTGATAAGAACAGGCTCAGGCTTGGTCACCTCAACCCAACACAGCACCTGGCTGCTGAGCTGGAGTCTGGCTGAGGGAATCCTAAGAGAGGGCCGCTCGCACTGCTGTCACGCACCAGAGGAGAGAACTTACAAAAAGGACTTTATTAAATGGAGGAAGAATCTGGTGGGTGGAATATGAAATATACAAAAACTTTACATCGGCTCTTAGGGCAGCAGAGACCACCTCTCGTCACACTGCCCGTACTGGCAGGCTACGGCCCAGGCAGCCCAGTCTGCAAACAGATCTGCTGAGGGGCTGAAGGGTGGCTGGGGCTCCCAGGCCTGCCTGTGAGTCTTGGTGTCCTGTACACATGTATGTACACTGCCATTTCAATGAAAAGTCCTTCAAAGTTCTCATAGCGTCAGCTGAAAAAAAAAAAGCCCAAGATGCCAGGTTTTTGCTACATTGCTCTCTGAGTCTTACTGGGTCCCCCCAGTCCTCACTCTAAATATGCTGTTGTATTCAAAGGGACGTCCCCAAGGCCTCTCACTACGTGACCAGACATCACATATCCACTCTCGCCACGAGAGGCCCTGCTGAGCTCTTTGGCATAGCACACCAACTCCTCGTAACACTTTGTCGCTTAAAAAAGTAGACTTTCCTATAGTAAAACTTCTTACAAACACTTATTTCTGTAAAATAATGTGTTTCTGTATGTGGAGCTCTGCAAAATATATGTTTGGTTTTCTGTTCTTTTCCTGGAGAAAAAGGACCCCCGCCAAGGGCTGCTCTGGTGGCAGGTCCAGTTCACATGAGGTCATTCAGCTCCGCCTCCAGAGCCGCAGCCATCTCATCCGCTTCGGAACTGCTGCCCTCCTCGTCATCGTTGCTGGACTCTCCACTGGATTCGCTGGCAGCATCTTCCTCATTCAGTTTTCTCTTGTGGCCTCTGGAGAGATGAGAGCAAGAGCACTGTGAGACACTGGCGGGGCCAGCACGCAGCCCCCAAGTCATCTCGGCACACGACAACTGTGGCCACTGTCTCAGGCGGGGCACACTCCACACGTGGCTGCATTTGGAGGGGAAGGGAGTGGCAGGGAGCTGCGTGGACTGGGGGAGAACATCCCAATCCTCAGGTACATGCCGAGGAGGAATTCCGTAGGTGTGGGTGACAGATTTATAACAGGAGAGGCCACAACGAAGAAGACTGGAGAGTAAGAGGTAGGTGATGTACAGGGTTACTCAAACACACACGAGCTCTCAACCCCAGCGGAGCTGATTCTAACCCAACGCAAAGAGCACGATGCTTGTGACTGTGAGCAACAGGAATGACCACCACACGGTGACACCGCTCAGGTCTGGGAGAGTCTCTAGGTGTGCTCCCACGCATCACTCCATCTGTAGCTTTCCTCTTATTTCTCGTCTTTCTTTTACAAACAAGTTACCTTTTAATTTATGGCCAATGCTCTCTAGATCACTACTAAAAACCCGTGTGTAACACATGCTCACAAGGATTTTCTCCTGAAAGCTTCAGTTCTATTTAGGTCTGTTTCTATTCTGAGTTAATTTCTGTGTTGCGTGTAAGGTATGGGTTGAGATTTCTTTCTTTCGTAGTTACACAGCTCACTGCTATAGCACCATTTGTGGGAAAGAAAATTTAAGAACTGCCTGAGGGAATATAAAGACCCCACTATTCAAAGAAACTGAATTTTGAAGCAAAAGTGTATTTGGCTGCAGGAAAGCGAGTATTTGTTTAGCAAACGGATCACAAAGTTGCAAACACTGGGTTTGCAAGACAGATGGCGCACACTTGGCCATGTATGTGATGCAATGTATGAAATGCTCTAAAAGTGGCAGGACAACAAATAACCTAGAAGAGAAATACACCCCAAGTGAACAAAACCACCAAAATCCAAGCAGACAGTAACACAGAGGGCTGGGAAATGTAAGTCAGAGTAATGAGGCACAGAACACCTCAGTCCCCGGGAGGAATACCCTCCCCCCAGCTGGGTGCAAGCACTCGATGCCTTGAGTTCTGGGAGCTGCATGAACTCAGGCTGTCCTTCCAAAGCAGGCCCAACATGCTGATCTTGAAACACACATCTGCTTTGGTCCATGTGTGCTTTGTCCCACCTGCAGGACATCACCCATCAGGTTTAACAAAACACCTACAGATGAGACGAGATGAAATGACCAGCATCAACATGGAGATGGCCCAGTGGGGAAAAGTGGAGGAAGGAAGGTCTGAGCTTGGATCCCTGGCACAAATGTAAAAGCTGGACAGGACAGTGCAAACCCATAATCCCAGGTGGGGGGGGCGGAGTGGGGGGGGGGGGAGAAAAGTGGATCCTGGGGACGGGTTTGCTAGTGAGCCTAGCTGAAACGGGAAGCCCCACATTAGGTGAGAGACTGATGCATCGCCTGTGCACGTGTGCATGCTCGGGCACACGGAAACAAGCCCAGGAGGAGGCCACTCACCCTTGTGGCAGCAAAGAAGGAGGTATACAGATCCCAGGGTACTGAGGCTCAGGGCTGGCAGAGGCTGAGACAACTTGCACCAGATTCTGAAATGCGTTTTTAACCAGTGCTTGCTATCCATGCTCAAAGGGCTTTAAATAAATCTCATCCACCCTCACAAATCCCTTCCACTTAGCATGCTTCTTTCTCCAACCACATCTTCCAACTAGAGTGACAGGGACAGGGGCAGCTCCAAACTGAGGTTGAATGGATGAACACCACAGGTCAGCAGCCTTCCCACCTTGAGGACGGGGCTCCATGTGTACTCGGTTTTTATGGTGCAGTACAAATGAGTGTGCGGGGGGGGGGTCAGGAGGAGATGCTGGGCACACATGGAACCCATGCAGCTCTGCTCTGGGAAAGCTGCCTGCGTTCTGGAATATGTGGAAGCATGTGTGTTCACTGCTGAAGATCCTTACATTTGATTACATCATTGGTGCAAAACTCTGACAGCTGAGTGGCACAGCTGCCTGCCCTGGACTATCGATGATGACACAGGTGTGCAGCCGGGAGTTCAGAGGTTCCTGAGGAAGTCTCAGGGGAGAGGTGCCTGGTAGGACCCAGAAAGGACAGGCGGGAAAAAGTCAGAGAAAGACAGCAAAAGGCACAAGAACTGGTCCTCACAGCATCCTTCTGAAGCCAAGCAGTGAACATGCCTCATGGTGGTCAAGCATTCTAGAGGTGGCCTGCAGAGCACCCAGAAGGAACAAAGAACAGAAGACCACGACTCTTAGCCTGACAGACCCAGAAGTGTCTCGATAGCACATGCGTTAAGAAAACCACAGTGTGACTGGGGAGGAGTCTACAGCAAGAAGCTCATGTCCTAACCATCAGTTCTGAATATAGGACTGAAAAATGACTCCAGAGCCTTTCCAGGGCTGACACCTGATGCCCCAGCTCACAAGCTGTAGCAACCTCTACTCACCAGCAACCGAACAACCACTCTGCTCAGCCAGAAACACTGCAGTATTATTACAGGAAAAGACTGAACACTTCACCAGCTAAAACTAAAGACAGAGACAGGTAGATCTCTGTGAATTCTAGGCCAGTGGGGGCTACATAATAAGATCTGGTCACAAAAACCCAACATCAAAACCCAAATCTTACCAACCAAGTAAGAATCCTACAAAAACCCCAAAGATAGTGACAAAAATGATTTAAAAGTTAAAGATATGTTAGGCACCTAACTTTATTTCCAGTTACAGCTCGGGACCTGAACACATCATAGGGGAGGATGGTACAGTCACGTGTGCCTATCCTGGGTACCTGATAGCTGGTGAATAAGGGAAATAGGGGGAGGTCATCAACACTGATACAAGGAGAGTCTTCTATCTGATTTGATGCAACTGGCTACTGTCAATGCTGATGGCCCTTGGTGACTTTCCATCCTTAAATAGCAATACACGTATGACTCCGGGGACTGCAGACGTCAGTCACAAAGTATAGTGCTGCTACGGGCACTGACTCTGCATGAGTTCAAATGCCAGCACAGTGAGGCACCCTCCTTCAGTGCCATGCTGCAACTCCCCAGCCTACCTTCCAGAAAGCAGGGAAACTTGGTTTAGAGTCTGGAAATCCTCACTTCCTCCTGGGGTGTGACGCATAGAGCTCAGCCACACAAAAGCATGTTTTGCTATGGAGAGTTAATTCCCTCAAGCACATTTTTTTAACAACAAACTTAATTTCTTAGTGTGTGTGTGGGGGGGTCTTGAGGCAGAGTCTCAAGTAGCCAGGCTGCCCTTGGACTCCTAATTCTCTTGCCTTTACTTCCCTGAAATTACAGGCATGCACAGCCACACTTAGCTTTAACTGCTTGAAAACAATAGGCAAAGTACAAATACCATCTTTTTCTGGTCTTCAGGCAATCCTTTGAAAGTCAATTTGGCTTTTTAATGTTTCTAAAATTTAAACTGGTATTTAAAGTTATGTGAATAAAATAAGAAAAAGGAAAGACAAAGGTGGAGTACTGTTTTGGATAAAGAAGAGACAAGGTAGAGACACCATCAGAACTGAATTATTTACAACAGTTTCACATTTCCAGGACACTTAGACTGACAATCTTTCCACACAGCCTCTGATCTGTACACGGGGGCTGCCTGAGCTATGTATCTATCCTGCTGGCCCCCAGGCTCCAGACAGCAGTCACCACTGCATCCCTAACGGTCACAGGAAACCCGCTGGGGGATGCCGTGTATCTGTTTGGCTCTCACAGGCCCTTCAAACAGGGCAGTGTCTGACCCACGGGTGTGAGAGCAGAGCGACTGAATGTACTCAACTTTAGAAACAAGGGACTCTTACTGAAATGCACAAGGACATGGGGTCTGGGGTGGGAACTTGTGCTCACTCCGAGGAAACAGGAGGAAGCAGAGCACACGTCCTCCGCAGAGAAGGCAAGACCACGAGAGAACACAGATTGGAACAGTAAGAATATGGGGAAAGAGAACGACAAGAGAGCAGGTCCATGGCAGGAGGGACAGATGGCTAACGGGTTCACAGAGGAGACCGGAGAGAGCTCTTTGGTGATAAGTCCTACTGCGGATAGCCTGACTAGTCCAGCCTTTATGGCCTCAGCGTGTAAGAGACCGCGGTAGAGCTTTATAGAAACAATGCATAGGGTTCACACTTGGCTAAAACAATGTTTGCAGCAGTACAGTTTAAAATATAGCATGAATAAATTTTGACAATTAAAAATTACCTCGAAAATTAGAAACAGACAGCAGTAGGCCACAGTGATAAGTGTCTGTAGCTGGTATGTTTCACTTCCTCTTGGTGTAACATGCAGTGTTTATATTTTGTTCTTAGAACCAGCTGCACAACTCCACAGAGAAATATTAGCAGATTTTAATTTTGGAAAATCTGAGAGCTTAAAAAAGCATATCAAATTCAATGTGGTAGAAGGCTATAAATATGAATAATAGATGTAAATTTCCTCCCCAATATCTCAGCTTTCTGAACTCACTGTCATCACAGCACACATGGAACACTGCCTAGGGTTTATTCCTCAAAAAGATACTGTTTTACACCAGCACCCAATCTAGTAAGAGTCAATGGCTCACGTGTGCACTGTTCACATGCTGATGATTACAACTGTGTGGTTCATTTGGTAGAAAGGAAAGACCAGCGTTTTATGGGGCAACCCTGCTTTATTCCACTGTCTTCCCTGAATAGGGATGGGTTTGGGTAAGCTGCACAAGCATGGAGAAATACTTCTCCAAAGATTTGGGTCTGTGTGGCTTTCCACACACTAAAGTGTGTGACTTTGCACACAGATAAAACTACGTAGAGAAAAGATGTTGTGCCTCCCCTGACACACATGCACACATTTTGTGAGGTCTATTCTCCTAGTGTCCAGATCTCAATAGGCAGCAGCACACAAAATGCAGTTAGGACATGCAGTGTTGCTGTGGAAAAGCTGATTGGCCAATAGCTGGGCAGAAAGACTGAGCGCAAGAGCCAGACTAGGAGAATTCTGGGAAAAGGAAGGGCGGAGCCAGAGGGTTACCCACAAACACAGAGAAGCAAGATGAGAATGCTGTACTGAGAAAAGGTTACCAAGCCACATGGCTAAACATTGAAAAGAATTCTGGGTTAATTTACGTGTAAGAGTTAGCTAGTAACAAGCCTGAGCTACCAGCTGAGCATTTATATGTAACATAAGACTCTGTGTGGTAATTTGGGAAGTGGCTGTCAAGTATTTGGGACTAAGCAGCTCTGGGACAGGAAATGTCCATTTTACACAATGTCATCACATAGTTCACGTGTTTTTCAAAACACTTATCTTGACAGCTTTTGAAAAGTCTGCAAGCTCACACACAGACACAGGTGACTGCATTTCTGAGTTGTTCTGTCCTTCTGGCTAGCCTCAGATACACTGACTCAGGCTAGACTTTCCCCATACATTACCAGCTGCCCAAAGTCCTGAGTTTCCTTCTGGACCACAGCCTCTATTTCAAGGGCCGAGAGGGTAAGTCAGCATCATATTTGAGGCTACAGCTGTGAGCTACCAATTGCCTGTTCCTGCCTACTTCCTCTACAGTGCTGCTGGCCAACACTGCACTTCAGTATGTCATAGGGCCAGCAGTATAGCTATATGCACCACAGCACAAGTCAATCAGAAGGAAGAAACACAGAGCACTCTTTTCCATGGTTACTGGACATTCCCTACCACCTGTGGGGATCACAGTGTCATTGAAGTATTACACATTCAGTCTAAAGCGTCAGGGCTCCTTGGAAGGAGTGACTGGCAAGGGAGTCTCCCCTGCACTCCTGAGGCAGTGTTGCCAGGAACAGGAGTCCTGTCAGGTGACTGCTCTGCGAGCACCTGGCTGGCCCTCTGTCCTGCTTCCCGCCCGGAAGCAGGCTCACTGGAGAGCCTCTGGAAAGACACCATGCTTTCTTGCTGCCTTTTAAGTTTTCTTCTTCTCATTTTCACAATTTTGCTGTACCGTGTCTGGTGTGGGTTTCTTGCCACACATGCAGTGTGTTTAACTTTTGGGTCATGAAAATCAATGCCATCAAATTCTGGAAGTTTTTAGTCATTTTTCTCCAAGAATATTTTTTTCTGCTTTCTTTCTCCTGAAGTTAATTATCATGTCAAACCTAATTTCTGTGTGAACATCTCTGCAGCACGACTTAGTGAGGTCCTTCAATGTGAGAGTTGGGACTAACATAAGCCACCAGGGAATGGAAGGGCTGGGGGAGAGCTGCCCTGGCCACCCCTGGTAACCACACACTCTCCACGAGAGGACGTAACACAACAGAACCTGGGGCCAGGACATTCTTCCTGATTAAAGTAGCGTTATCTTCCTTGTTCACTGTGTCCCCATACTTAGAGGACTGGCATCTTAGAGGGTCCTCCAAGGCAGTATGTGTGCAGTACCAATGAGGCAGAAGCAACACCAAGATCACTACAGAACAGGTTCTAGTGCTGTCACAGTCAAGGAAGGACAGATACACCTCATCAGGCTTTTTGTCACCCAAGAGTTACAGGGATCGATCGGCAAAACTGCTGTGGGCTTCACCATAAATGCTGTTGCTTTCACTTTTGCACTAACTCTAGGAACAGACTAAGTCGTGCTGTATTTCAAGGCTGACAGCTGCTGGCTGTGATATATACCCCTTCTCCCTGCAGAAAGCTCTGCTGGAAGGGAAGGTAGCTATGAAGGACCAAGTCTGACAGGCCTTCCTATACCTATGTCCTCTACATGGTGGCAGACACTTTCTAAGCTTGTGCCTTATCTGAGGAATGTGTACAGAGAATGCGGCGTGCACTAGGAGAGGAGAATGAATCACTTCTTGGTGGATGAGTGCAAAACACAGCCTCCTTCCTTCTGTTAGTCATTTTCAAGTTCAAGTGCTGCTAAGATTCTGAACAGCTTGGCCATGTGAACCTGACAGGATGTGCTGCCAAGCAGAGCAGCACGTGACAAACCAAGCCTGCATCTCAGCTGCGACGCATCATCACACATAGAAAGAGAGTTATTAAGACACTCAGCAGACGTGTGGGACATCCAAGTCTAACGAGCGCAAAGTTGATGGAACTGGGCCCATCCAGAGCATCGCCTTCCTATTCCGTTTCCAACAGAGGCTGTGCTGGCTCTGTTGACTGTGACGGTTATCAGAGACAGCTCATATACTATGATATGAAAGGCCACGGGAACTTGCAGCTCTCCATTTGAGAACCGCTGAGGCTGATGTGGGTCTTAGGCGTGAGGAACAAATCTGAGGAGGGTGAGGATTGTGTGTGTTTGCTAACAAGGCTCTTCTTTAGCCCGTGGGCTTGGCTCTTCTGCTCTTAAGTTCCCAAATAATCAGTCAGCTTGCTTTCTCACAGAATAACACTAAAATGGGGGTACACACAGACATGATGCAGGTAGTGACGTGCCCAGGAGCCCAGTGAGCCAGGAACGAAGCAGGGACCAGAACCTTGTCCAACCCATTCCCCCTGTAAATATCCAGTGGCCTCCTTCAGCTCAAGAACAGAGCTCCCTCCCCTAGTCTGAGACTCTAGAGTCTTCCTGAATTCCAGTGCTGCACATAATT
Organism: Mesocricetus auratus; assembly: GCF_017639785.1. Lineage (NCBI taxonomy): Eukaryota > Metazoa > Chordata > Mammalia > Rodentia > Cricetidae > Mesocricetus > Mesocricetus auratus. The sequence goes on from NW_024429198.1 coordinate 33,244,015, forward strand.
AAGATCAGAGATACAGCCAGGATGTGATCTCCTTACCCAGAGGAGGCAAGCAGTAATCCAGACACCCAGTAGGCAGAAGGAAACACTCCCACAGTCTTTTTTTTTTTTTTATTGACACTGCAACAGAGACTAAGTTAGCAGCATAAAGCCCACCTTACATTCAGGCTCTCAAGGGGGCACAGAATCTAATTCCTAAGAGCCCCACTCCATGATTCCCTTTAGATCCCAATGTCTTCCTAGAGATGAAGACACATCTACCAAAACATGTAACTCATGTGGAAAGACAGGTTTGTCATGACCCAGTTAGAAGTTACAGATCTCCTTAAGGTACCGTGATTCTGAAGCATTTCAATGTGCCCAGGAAGTTCCCCTTCCTAATGGTACAATGAGAATCCTGATTCCTGCTAAGCTGTGGACCCATCTGTCCTGCCATTCTAACTATAGGGTAAGGACTATCCCACTATAAGTGACACCATCTCCCATTGCTGCTGGCAGAACAGGACCTCAAGAAACGACACATTCTTTCTGACTGCCACATTTCACTAAAGAACAGTCAAAGGACCAGGCCAGATGAGCAGAGGCTGACTTCCCAATGCTGTTGCTGGTCTCGTTCAGCTTTCTCAGGTGGGTGAGCAATTCTTCTATCTCATATAGTGGATGGAAGATGTGTCTGTTTGCAGTTTTTTTGTAAACTGATGCTCTGTCAGACTCAGTGTTTTCTCTCAGATGAGCTGTCGAAGGTTTTGAGGAGAAAGAGCACGAGTATGAGGTGTGGCACATGAGGACCACACAAGAGACAATAACAAGGATAAGACAAGACTCCAAATGCTAGAGAGAAGGGCTAGGGCCAGGAAGTCAAAGGATCCACTGTAACAGTATTCCTGGACAGGGACATAGGACACCAGGGCCTTCTTTGCCAGGAAGCAGCTGTATTCCTGTGAGCTCAGTGGATTTGCATCCAAAGGCAGAGTGACGAGCGCAGTGGAGCTCTGTCTTACACATAGTTTAAGTTCCTCTGTCCCTCTGATACGGTAACACACATTTTCAATGGATGTTATTTTATCACCACAGGGCTATGCCACTAAGGCTATATGGATGCAGTAAGGCTGCCACGACATTGAGGCCACAGGAATGCCATGTTAATAACATGATTAAGCCATGTTAAATCTCTGTTGGTTCTACAAGGGCCTTTACACACTACTCCTGAGCTCTGCATCCTGGCCACCACTGTGAGATACGAGAGGACAAAGACAACATGTAACTCTGTACTCAGCTCTGTACTCTGCACAGGCAGCCAGCCAGGCAGGCACAAACACTAACCAAATAAAAGATAATTATCAAATCAAGAAAAGACCAAAGACGATTATGAAAGAAATACAACCGTGTGGCCTTCTAGATTTAGAAAAATGATTTGAGTCACAAAAAGTACTGCATAATCCTGTAATCTAACCCTGGAAGGACGACACTGGCAGGACTGAGGCGAGGGAAAGGCCAAAGCATGGAAAAGCAGGATGCAGCCAGGGCAGGGCAGGACTTGGGGCAGAACACTTGGATTGGTTATCTTTTGTTCTATGCCTTCTAGGGCTTTCTGGATTTTACATAAATTCATGTCAGTTTGACAAAACACTTGACTTGTTGAGGATATAGTGCCCTGCCACTATTTAATAACAGCACATAGGAGCCAGGCAGTGGTTGCACACACCTTTAATCCCATCACTCGGGAGGCAGAGATTGGTAGATCTCTGTGAATTTGAGACCAGTTTGGTCTCCAGGACAGGTTCCAAAGCTACACAGAAACCCTGTCTCTTTTTACTAAGATACATGTTAGAAAGACAAGGCCTAAAGTATCTGGTGAAACACGTGTGACTGAAGATCATGATGCCAGGAAAGCTAGTCTTATAACTGCACAAAAGCTGTTTTGCAGCATCAGGGCAAAAACAAATGGTAGGCTAATGGCACACCTAGTGGAGATGAGATGAAGCACTGACCACGCATCAAGAGAAGGCGGAAGACGGAAACACCTGGAAAGACACTGCACACCACTGTGACAGCAGCACATGGAGCTGCCTGCATCTTGCTCTACCACTCGATTGCCCACTCACGGCGCCAAGCTGGGAACTCAGCATCACAGTGAACCCTATACCGAGGAGGAGTTCCACAGCAATGCCTCATCTGTGTTTGTACTTACACATGGGAGAAGGCAAGGCAAGGCATCCTGGGGACGCTAGCCCAGGATGGAGCCTCTCAAAGTGCTGCCAGAGCAACTATATGCCCACTGGCAAGATCCACTGCCATAGGCAGGGCTGCACTGGCTCAAGGATAAGCTCCTGGAGCATAAGGACCATGCTTCTCCAAGCAAGGCCAAAGATGCACCTCAGGCCACTCCCCCACCTCCACAGGTGCCACCCTTCACCATCGCATAGAATGACCCAACTGTGAGCAGTCCGACCTCTCAGTGTAGAGCTGAAACCACATGTGGTAACAACTAGTTCCCATGAATGGTCTGACAATGTGACAGTGCTAACGCCACCAAAACAGGTCAGGTAGGGCTCTTTTCTCCCTTCCCATGTGCAGTGGGGCAGGCCCCAGACTGCCTGCGGTTTACATTTCCCTGGACTCCCTCCCTCATGGGGCCCCTCCACTGCCCAGGTCGCAGGCCTCCCTTACCTGGGCCCACGCATGCCAGTGGTGCTCCTCTCGCCAGATGAGGACAAGCCTAGAGGCTGCTCTCTTCGGATCCCTGGGGTCCTGGGCTTCCTGGGCTTTGGTGCTCTTTCCTGTTCATTTTCTTGGTCTTCTGGCTTCTTCTTCTCACTGTCACTGTCATCACTGCCTTCTCCAAGGATGTCATCGACCTGACAAGAGGTGGATAGTCAGTGGCCTTATAGTCCGTTTTCTGTAAAAGTCACATGACCACACTCTCCCAGGAAAGACCATAGCTTCACATCATCCCCACATAGGGCATACTCAGCACCATTCTGCACAGGGGTGGATGTTTAGTTCTGCTTTCGACTTGAATGCTGGGGTCTGATAACAGACTTAAATGACAGCAGAAGACGGGTGTGAGTGTGTGGTGTGTGGGGTGTGTGTGTGTGTGGCCAGCACACACGAGTCCTGAGGAAGGGATGGCAGCTTTTATCTATGGACTTAAGTTCTCACATACTGTACTGATGGATTTTTTTTTTTTTTTGTGAGCTGGACATTTACTTAACATGCTCTAGATCAGTGAGACCCAGAGCCTGAGCACGCACTTCCAGAGGGACGTGGCTCCTCGATACTGGAGTCTAGGGTGCAGTTGTGCTACAAGGCAGCTGTTTAGCTGGCTTTCTCTTTCCCGTCTATCTCAAGCTGGGAACATGACATGAGGGTGATGCTGCAACAGTGATGGGGAGGAGGAACAGGCCTGCCGGCCTACCTGGGATTCTGGCTACTGAGATTTGAGGGTGGACAGAGGGAAGTGGGGTGCCAGGGGCAGAGAATGGGGGGAGGGGTGGCGCACAGCAAATAGAAGACAGGCTGCCGTTAGGGGACCCTCACTTGAGTACACCCAGAGCAGGGGCTGGTGTTATCGCTACTGCAAACAGGAGCCAACACTGCAGAGTAGGCAAAGGCAGCACCTGGTTTGGCACTCTGACCCCAGAACTCAAGCTCTTGGCTCTCATCCTGCACTGTCGGGTGGAGTGGGACTGCATTACCTGCTCACCAGTGAGGGTTTACTGAGTTTCAGCAGTGACAGTGGGCTAAGTCCTGCCCGCCACAATCTCGATGGGCAGCTCTTTTGGGGGCTTCCACCCACAGCAGAGCTTTGGCAGGCCAGGGGGCAACCTGGGTGAGATACATGGCCACCAGAGTCTCTGTGTGGTCGCCTGCATCTATATCCCAACCAGAAGGCATTTCCCGTATCTGTGCCAGCATCCTTGCGTGGCAGACAGCTGACTTGAGCATGCATTAACTCTCCTGGCTGGCCAAAGACTTACAGAAAGATCTTAAAAGCCAAAAACAAAAATGTGGGCATACATCAAGTCTGGCCTTGTTTCAATCAAGCTTCCGTTTGGAAAGGACATTAATTTTCCAAGGGTTTTCTTTTACAAATGTGTCAACTGCCTTTTGAAAACTAGTTCTCTGTATTGAACTTAATTTAAAAGACAAAACAGCAAAGTTGTTTTAAATATTAAGGGAAACCATAAAAACAAGTATGTGACATGGAAAAAATTTCAACATATACTGAATTAAGCACTAAAATCTTCACAAAAGGCCACACTGTGTATCAAACACTCCTGTGTCTATCAACACACAGCACACAAGAGGCCCAGTCAATTTTGGAGGACAAGCTTTCTGAGCATGTCTCATCAGCTTTAAAGCCAGTAAGTATGTCAACAGGTAGACAGAGGCACCTGGACACAAGGGACAGAACACGGCAGCAAGCCCAGAAGCCCAGAGTCTCACGTAGCCATCTTTCATGTAACAGACACACAGACAGCCTCTTCCTCGCCGGGTACAGAAACCAGAGGGTGAATGCAGAACTTGCCAGGGAATGGCTCCATACCCACTTCACCAAACAGGAACAGCACTGCCCTAAAAGCACCACCATTCATTCATGTGACCGATCAGAGAACATGAGCTCCAAGGAACAAGTTTCTTAACCTTAAACTTGTACCAACTTATTTGGAACCCAAATAGATGTACTTCCTTGCTCCAAAGAACCAACATTCTGATTAGCAGAGCTTTCTGAAAGAAAAACTAAATTTATTTATAGTTGCTCTTTTCTGGAAGTTTCCTGATGAAACAGGAAACAGGACAGAGAGGACTCCACACAGAATTTCAGGGCCTCTAGGACACTGCTGACACATGCTGACTTCACGACCTGCGTCACCCTGAGACTGCCCTGGTCTCCTCCTTACTGAAAGTTAATGTCCGTCAGTCATAGTTCCTGACATATATCAATAACCATGATTCAGCTTCATAAACAGCCACCATCTCACAGTACTTTCAAAACCCAATTGTATGTCCTTCTTTGTCTGTAGCTAAACTGGCTCTTCAGTGGTGGGCACTCAACTAAGACAGGAGGGATCTGTAACTCACTCCACCGGCAAACACAACAGAGGAGATTGCCATTCCTATGGTGGATATTCCCACACAGGCTGTTCTGGTCATCTAGAAGAGACTCCTACTGTGGGCCAGTGGCCTACTGATCATGCCAAGGCAAGATTGGCAGCCTAGGACCTCAGGACCTCAGTGCTACAACAGCAGGAAATCAACCTGCATCCACTAGGTGCTCGGAGGATGCTGGGCTGGTTGGCTGACCCAGAATGCTGAGGCCCAGCACACGATTCCTGAGCCAGGAACTACAATAGAGACATAGACAGAGGCTGCTTTCAGTTCTGCATCTGCATGCTTGTTACACAGCACAGAAAACGGATACAGCAGTAGAAGGTATTTTAAGAAGAATGATGTCAACCGAGAAGCTATTTTTACGAACAGAAAACACTTTGAAGGCCAAAGAGAAACTTTAATGACATGTGGAAAACCCCAAACTTGGAAAACAAACTCGAGGCGTTCTGAAACTGCTCAAGAGGATTTAAAACTGTCACACAGATGCTGGCTGTAGGCAGCACATATGTTCTGAAAAGGACTTAATGCAAATTACACTTTAAAACCCCCAAGAAAGTTTTTTACACCAGGGAGATGAAAACAAAAGATAACCACAAGCTCTTCCTCACACACAGATTTTCACATGCAATGAACTTTAATAAACAAAGGACAAGAGAGACAGGATCATTCTTGCAAACACTTGACTAAAAATCAAAACGGAGCATAAACACCTGATAAGGAAGTTTTAGATCATTGTCAAAGAGCATTCTGTGTAGGATACATTGTTACCAAGTGCCCCATGACCTCCCCTGACTAAAGAGCTTACAAAAAGCATGTGCTCTTAGGCCTGGTTAACTAGGATGATTGTCTAAGATCCAGCCACAACTGACAAGAATGATTGCTGTGATTTGAGGATGTGTAAACAGTGCACAGTCACAGTTCAGGCTGTTTTTCCAGTTCCCTGGACAGATTCTAATACAGCATGAATTACTGTTATACAGTTGATCTCAGCCCAAACGGTAAGAGGTGATTAATTACTGTAATAAGGAGAATGGGAGCTGACAGACGAGGGCTGAGTTCAGTGGAACAACAAACCCACTCTAACAACAGCAGTTTAGGTTATGGTGCCAAACACTGAATCAGGAGACAATGCTTACACTCTGGGCAAAGCGACCCCCAAACACTCATCCCACCCTCTTAGCTTCCTGAGGTAGCAGGAGCAAGTCTTCAAGAACACAGAGGTGGGACTGAAGGGCAAGCCGCCAAGGAGCCACTCTGCTCTGCTCTGCTCTTCTTCACAAGCCACACAGGTACCTGCTGGCTTCTTTTGACAACTGGCCTTCCTCAGCAGCAGCTTTCTAGGGCTGATCACAGAAGCAGGCAAGCAAGGAACTGATGATGCATTTGTCTCTAGTCATTATCACAGGATAAAATGGTCTTCTCAGGTGTTACTGCTCTTGTATTTTTTTCTTATAAAAAGGCAATATTTGTTAATCATCTGAGGATAAACAGAATGTCCACAATACTAATGGTTACTTACTTCCTAAAACAGAAAGATGAAAGACACAGGAGACACAGAATTCTTATCACCGATTTTTTTCTTCAAACATCGCTGTGATAAGCCTGCAACTTGAACAAGTCAGAGAATCTTCTGGTTCTCATAGCTGACCAAACACATTCTTTCCAAGACAGTATACAACAGACAGGCCACAAGACAGAAGATGTGAGCTATCTTTGCTTCAGTCACAGGATACATTCACATTGCAGCACCAAGGAGGTCAGGCCTAACATACAAAAGTCCATTTAAAATTTGGCAAGTAACTGCAAAATTTCCTGGTATAGTTAGAGTCCTTGGACCCAATTCCCAGTCCTATTACACACCAGGTTAGGAAGCAGAGGAACCACACAAGCCAAGCTGATGACCACCTGACAGAGCCCCACCCCAAGCCCCACGCAGACACACCTTCCCATGGTGTCTCTGACCCAACAAAAGCACCAGAAAGTCTGGACTTGACACTGACACAGTATGGATTTAACCCATCCACCCACACTGGGAGGCTGCTATCTATCTCCTCCTCAGTTCAGACACTCTCAGCCATCATTTCCTCTAGAACATTCCTGTTCCAGCCCACCCCCTTCAGATTCAGACCGTTAGCAGTCCTCCTGGGTACCCTGTCACCATTCCTAGGTGATCTTCAAGGTAAACCACTCCTGAGGTTGTCTGGAAAAGGTCCTGTGATACTTCCCCGTTACCCCTGTGCACTATGGTGTCACTGGTGGATTTTAGTGGCTCTGTCATACTTCCTGCACAGGTCATTTCTGAAACCGATTCTTCTGTGTAGTTCCCATTTCTTCAATAACTTTAGGGTAGTTCACCACTCACAGGCCACATGAGGCTGCATCAGTGTTTCTGTTTAACCATTTCACTGTCACAGTCCTGCTTTCCACTGTATAGCCCTGACTTAGCAGATGAAATCGGTGTTGCTTTCTGTGGACAAGACTCCGAAGGGAATCTAAGAGATCCTGCAATGCTACCTACTGCTGAGGTAGATAGATGCTGGAATGATCACTCCTATCCTTGGTCAGTTCTAACAGCTACTGGTCCACGTCTGTGCTTTCAGATGACCCAAACACTGGTATGGGCTCATAATCCACCAGCACAAGAAGGGTTCCTTCCCCTGGTCTCCCTCAGAGATTTACCCTAAGCCCCCACTCTGCAGTGGGCAGTGGTTTGGAGATTTTAGGGACCAGAGCTGCTCTTGGTAAAGTGGCAGAAGTAATGGGCTCTCAAACCACAGGGGCCAGTTTTGATGAGAGCTCTGCCATTTCTCGGGGGCCAGCAGATGCCTAATGGGCAAATAAAAACCTTGGTGTCTTTGCCTTCACTTTGTAGCCAGTCTCCTTTACTACTTCAAGTCTGGGTCAGACTCCTGCTCAGCTCTGCACAGGCACGTCAATCAGTTAAGGAGAGTCTGTACAAACTGGTGCTCCCTCCTTTCAGGCCGACGGTCCTCAGATACATGTAAAGAGATTTGTAGGGACACCAAAACAGACACTGTCAACTGCCATTGTTCCACAACACAAATGCTTGCTGTAGCATGGACAAAGTAGTGATGGACTGCACTGGAACCCAACTTATCTGTCTGTCCTACCCACTTTGCCCGGAAAGCGCCACTCTGCCTTTCCTTTGGTTCAGTGCTCCTGGCATGGGGTATGTACGGTATGACCCGACACCTCCCAGTGCACACTTGAGTTTCCTCATGCACTAGTGATGGGATCACATACAGTGCCCTAAGAGAACTGGACTTTTAAAAAGTGACAGCACAGTAGAGTAGGTTAGCCCTAATGCTATGCAAAGGATCCTGAAGCACTATTAGCAATGCTGACTACACACAAGCATGTGGGCCTGAATCCATGCCCTGCCTCTAGGGGCCTTGCCAGCTCCAGAAGCAAACCCGCCTCATTTTAACACTTGCAGGGCAATGGAAAGGTGCCTTTCACCCAGAAAGTAACAACTGCCAGACACAATTTGCCTACAGCAAAGGACACGTCTTATGCAACCTGCATGTACAATGGCACCCAGTAGGAGTGGGAAAAGCAATTACGTGCAGCAGCCGAGCTCTACACTGAGCACAGCTGTGAACACCAAAGGCAGACAGTGGTGATGTAACAGATCATGTTGTGCCTGCCATCGGCAGCTCCCTGAGGTGCAGGGGGTCCAGATGGAAACTGTACAGAGTAGACTGGCTTGCAGGTTCTGGGGTCTCTGTAGGACCCAGCAGTCACTACCTTAAATTAGCTCACACCAAACAGACTTGGAGCTAACCAGGCAATATGAACATGCTTCAGACTTTCCATTATCTTCAGTCACCTTTAGTTCATATACGACCATTAGCTTACAGCTCATACACATCCTAAACACGTATAAAATGTTCAGCAGAAACAAAACTTCCGAGACCAGCAATATGGCTCAGCTGGGAAAGGTGTTTGCTGCCAAGCCTGATGACCTGAGTTCCATCCCCTGGACCCACACAGAAGGAGGAGAGAACCAACTCCAGGAAGTTCTCCTCTGATCTTCAATATACATTCTGCAGCACGAACCCCCACCCATAAGCAAAAATGTAGTAATAAAGCAAAACAACCTTCAAACTATAATGTTGGGCTGCACGTGGCTCAGTAGTAGAGGATCTGCCTAGCATGCATAAGGCCGAGCTGGATCCCCAGTCTTGCAACAAGGAACTCAATCTTATGCACTGCGAGAAGATAGTATACAATGGGACTAAGAGTGGCTGGCAGTGCAGTCACTGTGCCTGACAGGGCTGCTGACCCTGCAGCACCTACCCGTGTATGTCTGTCTGCACTGACCTCACTCTTACAACCACTCACGGTACTCGCCTCCTCCAACCCAGCTGCATCTATGTCTGCATGCACGAGTCCCTGCCTTCCCTTTGCAGAGGCTCGGTGTATACAGTACAAAAGCACACCACACATCCTCACTAGATCTGCTTACACTTTAATTTCTGAACAAAGTCAAAGGGCTGAAAAGATTTTTTAATAGAACTTGTGACCCTGCCAAAGGCACTGGAGCATTCGTGCACTGCAGGGTGCCAAGTCAATGAGAACCCCCTGAAGACCACCACTCAGAGCATGCTCGGGGGACACAGAGTGCCTGCAGAACTTCCTGTGGGGCCACAGCACACACAGGTGTCTGACTATACCAGGTATTCCAGGTCTCCCATTACTAGAACTTGGAAGGCATAGAGGTGGAGAGAGACAGCATGAGTGAAGTTAGCAGGAAGTCACCAAAACTTCTGCAAAGCAAGCCAGGAACAACAGTGACAAGGGTGGGGATCCTGCTCACCAGGTCAGGAAGAATAGACATGGTGCAAGGGAAGGAAAAGTACTGCTCATTTCTGAGTCTTTCTCCCTAAGCAGGCCCTCTCCACAGGCACTGTGACCCTGCTACAAAGGCAGGAAGCCTCAGCCACTCTATACAGTTCTTTCAATCTTGTATTTTCATGCCTCGAAAACCAGCAGTGTGTGGACAATGCTTATACACTGCCAAGTTCTGCTTGAAACTCAAGCTGTAGCCTGCCCCTCTGGCAGATTCTGTGTGCTGACCCCTCAGGAAACATGTTTCTATTGTCCCATTGAGACATGGAAGGTTTCACCCTAGTGGTGCTGAGCTCTTGGACAATCACAGCATTTCTCCACCCCCAGGCACACAGACCCTTAGCAAAAATATTCATAGATAGCCTCAACTGAGTTAAGGACAAAATTCTGAACTTATTTCTCCATTGTCTGCATTATTCTTAGCAATCTTATCTTCCAAGCTCCTACCAGAAAGGCTCATTAAACTCTCAAAACTCAAAAGCTTCTCTGGCCCCAAGTTCTGAAATCCTCCACAATCCTCCAACAAGAATCGAAGGCACAAAAAAAGCACAAACCCACTTCACGGTGGGTTTCTGCTATGATAAAAACACTCTGACCAAGGCAGCCTAAGGGAGAGAAAGGGCTTGTCTGGCTTACACTTCAGGTCAGCCCATTACTGAGGGAGTCAAGGTGGCAGGTGGACTAGCTGGTCACATCCCACCCAGTAAAAGGCAGAGAAACTGCTGCCTGCTGGCTTGCACTGCCCAGCTAGTGTTCTTCACTCTCACACAATTCAAGGGCCAGCCCGTGAAATGGCGCTGCCCACACTCAGGATGGGTCTTCCCAACTCAGTTAACGGCCAAGACAACCCCCACAGGCATGCCCATAGGCCAACCAAGCGAGGTAATTCTTCACCAGGATTCACTTTCTGGGTGATTCTGGGCTGTGTCAAGTTGACAGCTGCCTGAAATACCACAGCTCAGACTGGAGACAACTACAGTCAGTGCTGACGCCTTACATAAAAAACCGTCTGCTCAGACACAAACAACGGTTGGCAGAAAACAAAGGCTACTTCTCTGTCATTAGGAAACATAAATATGAAATTAGGGTCTCTTTCAGCTATATTGCATAGAATGCTGATTTTTTTCCTCAATATATTTTTTATTTAAATTAGAAACATGCTTGTTTCACATGTTGATCCCAGCTCCCTCTCCCATCCGTCCTCCCTTGCCCCTCTACCAGTCTCCCCCAGACCCCCACCATTCCCCAGTGAGGGTGAGGCCCTCCATGGGGGATCTCCAGAGTCTGTCACTTCATGTGGCGCAGGGCCTAGGCCCTCCCCCATGTGTCCAGGCTGAGAAAGTTTCCCTACATATGGAATGGGCTCCCAAGGTTCATTTGTACGTCATGGTAAACACTGATCTACATGTGTACGTGTTGTGTGTCTGGATCAGTCCCATGCTAGCCTCTCAGCCATCAGTCTGGGGTCCAAGAGCTCCCCTTTGTCAGGTCCGTTATCTCTGTGGGCTTCACCAGCCCAGTCTTGACCTCCTGGCTCATCACTCTTCCCTCTCTGTCACTGGGTTCAGGAGTTCAGTTCAGTGTTTAGCTGTGGGTATCTGCCTCTGCTTCCATCAGTTACTGGATGAAGGTTCTAGGATGGTAGACTGCTGATTTTGAAACATGGTGTTTGAGGTGTTTGCTTGAATATCATTTATAAAAATCACCAAATGAACTCTGGTTTGGGATTAGCACATAATTTCCCAAAAACTTTTGAAATGGCTGTGAGCATATTACTGCCATTCTGTGCGTGTGTGTTTGGAGATGGTATTCTAATATGAAAAATATTGAGGGTGTTCCACACTTTGCAGTATCAAATATTCGATGAAGACACAGTACTGGGGCCACAGCTCAGTGGGTAAAGTGTTTGCTTTGCAAGCACGAGGCCTGAAGATCTGGATGAAACCCCTAAATTTAACACAAAGGCGAGGCATAGTGGTACATTTATAATCCAGCTCTGCAGGCAGAGGTGGACCCACTGGGCTGGCTAGCCAATCAGCCTAGCCTAGCTGGTGAGTGACCCTGTCTCAAAACCAAGGTGGACAGTACCTTAGGGACAACATCCAAGGTTGTCCTCTGGGCTCCATAGGCATGGCAACATATGTATTCATAAACATTCTTCAAATCAGCATATTCATCTTATTAGTATGCAAGTTTGCTTTCATCTTTAGTAAATGACAAGATTAGATGTACATCAAAGAATTGTTTTAAAATAAATTTCTTCATGATTTACTACAAGTAAATGTTTGAGTTGTATACATATTTGATAAACTAGGTTAATTTCTCAGGTAAAAAAAAACAAACCCTGCTTCAACTCACCCAAGGAAGCACCCCAGGTAGCTACAGGGAGGGATGTGAGTGTGTGCTTCTGGTAGAAAGAGAGAGCCCCAATTTCCGAACCCCTGGCCCCCAGGTACTGTTCTGGTCCTTGTGTCTATGGTTTCATTGGAGAAGGGTCTTTGTGCTAGGTAAGATGAGGTCACCTGGATCAGGGTGGTCCAAGAGCAATGACCAGTGACTATTGAGAGAGGGACAGACCATGACACAGAAGAGTTTTAAACCTAAGCACCTATGTAACAGGCACATCAACACTAAATGGACGCGGACGTTATAGGCAGATCCTAGGTGGCCAGAGCACGTGAGAATAGCCTGGTGCTTACATCTTTTGTGACTACCTGCCCTCTTCCTCCCTCTGAAGACTGGGAAAAGAGCCCAAGGTGATCTGGGGCCCATGGTACTCAGAAGGCAAGAACATTTCCCTTATGCCTAATTATGGGGAATCCTGGCTGCTATCTTTGCTGGAGGACAGGGATGTTTTCTCTTCTGGGCCCAGCACCCAGGAATGAACAAAAGCCCATGCAGGGTGCTGAGGGCTGTGAAGTCTCGAGTCTTCTTCCTCTCACAAGAGCAAGTGCCCATGCACGTGAAGACACAGGACCAGCCCCTCCTCCTTAGGAGCACACTTCTGAGGAATGGAGGCTGGGGGTTAAGGCTGGTTTTTATTGCTGAAAGCTGCTGTTTCACATGATAATTTGAGGTCTTTTGATATCGAGTGAATAAAAACCAAAAGTGTGGCCGAGCTGTGTCCAACTGGACCACAAGGGAAGCCCATGACAGACCAGAAGGCAAACAGCAGCACGGCAGTCATACAGGGCAGAGAGTCAACCATGCTTGCAGGGAGCGGGCACTGTTGTAGATAAGAGTCATCTGACTCTGAGGACAAGGAAATAGTGGCTGAGAAAAACCTTTTCATGCAATGAAATAGTTCATGTTCAAAAACACAGAAATGGTAGAGCTCAGAAGTTATTGTCTGAGTTGTCGATGGGATTGGACCCTGAGAATAAATGTTTGCATTTCTTGCTTCTGCTAAAAAGAAATGAAAACCATGCTTTCTTCGTGGGCAGTCTCTGCTGCATGATCAATGGAAACACAACATTCCTGTCCCCATAACACAGCACGCCACGTAGACCGTGCTCAACTGTGGCTGCAGGAAAAGTGTAGAGGCAGCTTCGTCTCCTTGACCTGAGGCTCATTTGTCACAGTGGTCCCCTAAAAGCAGGCTATGGAGCAATGACACTGCAGACTACACAAGATCCTGGGAGCAAAAGTTTCTGTAGAGTGCCAGCCTGAGAGGCCCGAGGAAGATGTGTAAGACCAACAGACACAGGAACACCAGGGCTGAGCCAGGGCTTCTGTACAGACATGAGTCTAGAATACAGACCACTGACCTAGGAGTCACTTTTGCTTTAGTTCCAAAAGATATGTATTTGCACCCTGTATTTAGGCTGTAATCAAAGCATGTATGTAGTCCGGTGTTCAATTCCCAAAGTAGAGCATTTGAAAAAGCTAACCACTTATGTACCTAAAACTATTTAGTGGTGTAAAAATGACAGGAAAAACTGGTGCTAATTTGTCAGAATTCATGTATTTAAAATCCATATTCAACTGAACACAAACTAATTTAGGTTTTCTCATCTTGAACCCCATCAACTGTCTGTCTGGACTGTTCCTTAGTAGGGTATCCTGAAAAGCACTTGTGTCTCCTGTGCCACCAAATGTCAGAAGCAACTCTTGTTAGGACAACATTTGGAATGTCTCAGACACTGTCACAGAGCTCTGGAGTGCGGGCTAAGTGTCTTGTTGCCAAACACACAAGTACATCATTTTGATAGGAGCGGGTGCTGGTTCCCACCACCTGTACTGTCCTGCATGGCACCCCAGTGAATCTGTATTGAGCTGGTGCACACAAGCGTCTAGGCCCTGGGACCTCCATCACGTTCTCACCTCTTTGTCCATACTCTCTAAGTCCTCCTTACAGAGAGTGTACAGCGGCATTGTCTCTGACATACTGGGCTGTCGCTTTCTTCTAGCAGGGCCAGGCTGCTCTCCATCTTGAGCTTCTGGCAGCTCTTCACCAAACATCTGCTGCTGATGTGGCTGAACAGCTCTGAAAGGAATTTTACAGTCCCGTGTGAGGAAAGCAGTTCCATAGCACCTTTCCATCTGAGCAGCTGCCTGACTCTTGGACGAGGCGAACGGATAACACTTGGAGGGAAAGATAAGTGCTCTCTCCACTGTGCCCACTTGCTATCTCTGCGCGTTTAGCATACCCAGCATCTCTCCAGGGGCCATGTCCTTGGCCTTGTGGAAGCTCACACTCACCTCCTTTACAGAGAATCCACCCTGTCCAGAGGGCATCACCTGACCTGAGCACAAAACTTAAAGACAAATGGTTTGCTAGAAATCATCAGGAAATGTCATTTACCCTCAAAGTCACAAGAATCACAAGACAAAAGAAAACAAAAGTGACATTTACATTCTACTCAGCACAAAAGAGAACCCAAACAGGAGTGAATTAAGAGATGGGCATCAACGGAGTGGAACTAATCTGCTTACAAAGGCTGGGGAAGAAACATTAGGTTACCTGTGCACTGAGTACTATACGGCCAATCAGCTGCAAGGACCAAGTGGCCCCCAACATGCCAACATAAAGCTGGTATTCTTACTGGCAAAAACTGCAGCTCTGTCCAAACAGCATCTGTGTGCAATCTGTATCTAGGTGTTCCAAACACCTCACTGAATATATTTTATGCATGTTTAAGCTTGTGTCAAAATTTAAGGCACGCCAGGCACAGTGACTCATATGCACATTCTAGGACTTGAAAGGCTGAAGCAGGAAAACTGTTGGGAGTCTGAGGACAGCCTATGAGGCCAGACTGTGCTAGAGAGTAAGACAGTTATCTCTGTAACAGGTCTTTCCCCAGGTAAAGGAGCGAGACAGAGTATCACTGCCCACTGGGTCCCAGGCTGGCCATTACAAACACTGTAGATAGGTGACAAGACCCCACCCACCACCATGAAGAAAAATGTGGGACCAGGCCAGATGGCACAGCTGATTAAGGTACCTGCTGCCAGGCCTGACCACCTGAATTGGATCCCCAGGACCCACAAGGTGGAAAGAGAACTGACTCCTACAAGTTCTCTGACCTCCACAAGGATGCCATAGCATATGCTTTTCCACACAAACACATGCATGTGAGTATGCACACACACATAAAGATTAAAATGTAATAAACAAGAATAATGGGGGGTTAACCCAAACTCACAAATCAAAAAGCAACTATATTAGGCTAACCAGATATTATCTAATGAGGGCAAAGTATTTTCTACTTAGAAATCTAAAAAGTGCAATCTCTGCTTTTCCACAGTTAAGACTCCATGTTCATATCCTTGGCAAAACCACAGTCAACCAGCTCAGCAGAAAGTATGATCAGGATGGGTGTGGTCAAGGCCCAATACTGCCTTTATGAGACAGATGAGGTGACTCTTAAAACAATAAAACACCACTATTAGTATTGGTAAATTTGCTACAGTAAACACTCCTTCTGATGTTATTTTCTTGTAAGTAATCAAAGAATTTGGGGAGGAGGCAATCAGACTTCCCCTTGTTGTCCTGGTTGCCTCAAACAGACAGCTGAACTATCTTTATGTAGAACTGGACATTCTCCTACCTCCATAGACACTGCAGGAAAGCTACACAGCAACTGCAGTTGCTTGCCCCAGGGCTGTTTCAAACCCTCGGTACCAGAGCTTTTGCTATCATAAGTCAAGGTTTGGCAAGCTCTAAATGACCCTACAACAGTTTCCACCTAGACTAAAGGACACGACTTCCCTTGGGGGCCTTCCAGAGACTTGTCTTTGACTGGCACCGAAGGGCAATGCAGTGAGTACCGGGAAAACCCCACCCTCCAGCTGCACGGGACAGGCTGATCGGCTCACTTGGTGAGCTAGATGGGCAGTGCTCTCCTGTGGTGCCTATCCTAGTTCTGCAGTGTTAGGCTTCTCTTTAATCATCATTTGCCATCTTTCAGTAGAGGGAGGGGGCTAAGTGGCAAGGTGAAGAAAGCAGCGTAGACAGCAGAGCGGCAGTGACAGTTGAACAGTCGGCACACAGAGGCCGGGTTGGTAGCTGAAGAGCTCAGAACAGCCGGGACAAAGACAAGGGGAGACCCGAGGATGACAAACAGAAGACTGAAGAACTAGAGAAGAGAAACCACGGACCTTGGTGCTGGAAGACAGAGTCTGCTGTCAAGGGCTAGGGAATCCTGGCATCTAGGCCTGTAGGGAAGTTCCGATGCCAACTGATGCCAACATCTAAGGCATTCTAAACCTCCTAGGCCTACAGGGAGCTGGGCATGTGTAGAGCCTTTATAAACACTTGGAGAGCCAAGGGCCCAGACACCTGAGCTTGGTAGAGAACTGTTAACACCATGGCGCCACCTGCTGCCATAGTTGCAGTTGTCCAGGCCTGAGGAACAAGCACCTTCTTCCTTGCTGGCCATGGTTTCTATCTAGGGACAGCAGCAGGACTCCAGACACCTGACTGACCACATTTATAGCCACCACTGTTTGCTTCCAACACCCGCAGCTCCAAAGAGAAACAGGAAAAAGCTCGTGTAAGTTTTCCTTTTACTAAAATTAAATGTACTATGCTTCTCTTTAAGGTTGTCTAACGTTTCAACTAAGTTTGAAGAGCTAAGAAGAAGAAAGACCTTTCTACTAAAGCTGACAGTTGATCTTCAAAGGTCAACACTGCCAAGGCCACGCCCAGATCATAGTCATCCTGAGTCTGGTGGCACCAGAAGAGTTCTGAAAGGGTGATAAGTTCCAAGTGCTTAAAAATGAAAAACACCTTCTTTGACTGTAAGATATTACATACAGACCCATACCGAAGTTTCCAAGGACTCCTTGGAGTACCTGTGAGCTCCTGTTTGCCTCATGATAACCCAGGGCAAAGCCTATTACTCCAAGAAACACCCCCAAAAGAGAAAGTATGACAGAGTCAGCCTGTTTGTGCTGCCTTAATGAAGATGGGAAGCAGGTAGGAAGCCTGGATTTTAACCTCCATGCTGGGTACCTGATGAGGCACAGAAGAGAGACTTGGTATCATTTTCTAGTAACACCACCACCCTCCTTTACTTCAATACCATTTGTCAGGTAAAGTAGAGAATGGACCAGACCCAGATCCTTAATGTGAAGGGAAAGTGACTAGGCTTCAATCTGAATTACAGTTCAGGAACCAGAAGACTTCCAACTGACAAAAAAGACAATTAACAGAGGGGTTGTTAACTCCAAGGTGACCTTTTAGCTTTCAAAGATTTTAAAGCATGAACAACAAAAAGACCGTAACCATCAATTACAAATATATCTGAAAGAGATGGAAAAAGAAGAAACCCTTGGGAAAAAATAGAAGATGAGAAGGCGAAGGGGAAGTCTAAGAGATGAAAAGCTTAATGAAAACACACACACAGGATGGACTTGGCAGCAAGTTGAAGAAGGGGGAAATGTCAGCAAACTCACAGAAATCACCATGTCTGGACAGAGGGAAAACACAAGTGGAGAGGAAAAGATGAATGCAGTGGGAACCAAAGGTTCAGACCCCCAGACTGGCAGGGATGAACCCAAACAGCAATGGCTGGAAACAGTCCTAACCCAGAATAAGAAACTTTCTCATCTAAGAGGCTGAGTGAATCCCCAGATTCTCAAAACCCACAGCAGCCCACACAGGGGGCAAATAAGTAAAATAACAAACAAACAAATAAATAGCAGTGTCTTGGAAGCAGTGAGGAAAGATGCCTTACCTATAGGGAGAAAGAAGGCAACAGTAGGGCTTGTCTATCAAATTCAGAGACCAGATGCTTTCAGGAGATTGAAATAGAACTATTTATTAGCCTGGATCCTTATACTGGAATACAACTTTCAGGAATGGAGCTAAGTCAAGACTGCTTGAGGCTAAGGGAACAGAGAGTCCACCATGGACCTCCCTCATGCAGAAGCATGGAGTCTGAAGCACACACAGGACAGAGCAGTTGAGGGCACTATAGAAGACCCTGTTCTGAAGCAGTATCCTGGACTGCATGCATCCAACTGCTAGAACAAATTATAAGACAGTAAGCAGGAGAAAGATGATAAAGAGAAACCATGGAGCTGAACACAAGGAAACAACCACAAGTCAATAAATAATTGCTGTTTGTTTCATTTTTGAGACAGTATCATGCTGTCTAGGCTGACCTTAGGATGATTTTTGAACTTCTGATCCTTTTCTTGACTATCTATCTACCTCCCAAGTACAAATAACTGGCTTTTAGAAAGAGGTCTCCAGACTGACGTGCAAAAAAGACAAGGTTCCTGGAATCAGAGCAAAGAGGGCTGGCTATTCCAGGTCCAGTCCATATCATTGAAACATACAGACATTCAAAGGTGTGGCACCAGCTCTCTACAGGCTCAGCGGAGGAAGGGAAAAAGAGGGAACACTACTGATCCAACTTGTGAAGCAAGTCACACAAGGCATGTGAAAATGCATAGAGTAGTAAAAATGTCACAGACTCATGGCTGGTGTGCCTGCCAACATATACAAACCTATATGCATAGCCCCACTCTAAGAGTCTGAAGGCACTCTTTTATTTTAAAGCTATCAGTGGGCCGGGGAGATGCTCTGGATGAAGGAAGGTACTTGCTGCCAAGCTTGCTGACCCAAGCTTTGAGTTTGATCCTCAGGACCTACGTGGTCAAAGGACAGAACTACTCCTGTAAGTTGTCTTGTGACCTCCATACTTGCTCTGTGGCACGTCCCACAAGCCCACAGACCTTCCCTCTAAGAAACAAGTGCATAAATGTGATACAGAAAAGCAAAGAGGCTAACTACACATGTCGAAGCACGTCAAAAAGAAAACTACAGGGTCATGTTACTAACAATACACAACCATTCAAAACATTCACAGGCACCAGGAAGGGAAGTTCCTATCAGAGGGAGGAAGGAGGAACCCTCCTCAATGTGACAAGGAGGATGCACCAACCCTCACAGCGCTCAACAACCTATCAACAAGACAGAACTCTGCCCAAGACTGGAAGAAAGTTGCTATGTCCTCAGGTCAATGGAAACAGAGCCACAGAAACGTACTTGCTTGACTTTGAGATAACTGCAAATGAAAGTCAAGGGAGAAAAGGACATTTTCAACAAAAAGACGTTAGCAAGAAAGTCTCACGGCTTAGTGAGGCATGGAGATGCACACCCGTGATTCCTGCAGTGGAGAAGCTACAGTAGGAGGAAAGTGAGACTGTCCCAAAATGCTAACCAATCAATCTCCCCATAACCTCATGGGGCAGGAGGGGGTTGAAAAACCTCTCACGACTTCTATAAAAAGTGACAAAGTAATTGTCATACAAACATGAATACCTGAGTTGAGGTCCTCAGAACCTCGGTAAGAGCCTGGCACAGCTGGCCACACATGTTCCTTTAATTCCAGTGTTGAAGAGGCAAACAGGCAGATCTCAGGAATTCACTGGTCAGTTGTTTACTAAATCAGTGAGCTCATGTCTAGTGAGAGACTCAAACTGTAAGGTTAAGAGCAAATGAAGACACCATGGGACACTGACCTCTGGCCTCCACATGCATTCTTGTGTGTGTGGGGGTACTCGTGTGTGAGCACATCCACAACCCCCTTATACCACCCTCCTTCAAAAAATAACCAAACTTGATTGAAAACATCATATTTTAGTATATGCAAATGGTTAGAATAAATCACCAGGGAAATCTGAAGGTTGGCCTATCAGTAATAAACTCAACAATGAAAACACAATTCATAAAAAGAAAAGCTGGTAAGTAGAACTTCCAAAATTCACAAAGCAAAAACTCTTATCATTCTATCAAAGGCCCAGTTCAAAGATGCAAAGACAAAGGTGCTGGTTGGCAAAGTCCAACCACAGTAGACTGAGAAAATGCTCATTTAAGTAAAAACATACAAAGGCTTACATTAACAGTAATAATCAAACACTTCAATTGGAGAATGCGCAAAAACACAGTTGTTTCACCAAAGAGCAAGCATATTCAATGGATACTCCCAGCTCAGTGTCCCCCCAGAGAGCCATGTTTGGCTTCTCCCTGGGCTTTGGCTTCCAGGTGGGGCCCCTGTCATCTTAGCAAGTGCAGTCAAGCTGAGGGGTCCACCTCTCCACATGGCCAGTGGGGACCTGTACCTCACCCTGCTTCAGACACCCTGAGGTAGAGGAATATCAGATGGAATCACCTACAAACTAGACATAGCCTGCTCTCAAGCCACACGTTTAATGTGCTTGAGTGTCATTAAGGAGTGCCTGCAGATGTCTCTGATGTCACTCAGTGACACGTCTGGGAGACTCCACCCTACTCTTAGCTACCAAGTACCAAGCAAAACTTACAACTTCACAGCCTGGGTGACAATGATCCCCAAAGATAGTGCTTGGTGCTGTTGCCAAGCGCCCTGTCACAATGGGTCTACATAGAGTTCCAGGTCCAGGATGAAGCTAACTGCCGCTCTCTCATGGAGGTAACAGGGCTGAAATCTCAGAAGTTCAGCAGGTGCAGGAGCCCCGCGACAGACAGAACAGGAGCTACACAGGCTGTAGGATGGGTGGAACACTGGTTCATTCCTCTACGCTATGGGGTCGAGGACTCTCTACTGTCAAGGATGTGGACTGGATACCAAGGCCATTGTGGATGTCTGGAATTGTGGTGGGCACGACTGTAAAAGAAAATCACTAGGTGCCAACCAGCAGCGTGGAGAACTGAACCAGAGCACCTTACGTGTTCAGTGGCTCAGTGTAGGAGACTCAGCAGAAAGGAAGCAAAGTCCAACAAGGATGGGAGGAGTCTCTAGTTTAAATTAAAAGGGAGTGACACACATGGTGCTGTTAGGAAACGCACGCTAGACTTTCTCACTCAGCAGAGGAGGAATCTGGCAGAGCAGGTCTGATCAAGGTGGGGTCAAATCCCTCAGCTACATTTCTTAGAGGACACAAACACCCACAAGGAGAGCATTTAGATGTTTCTGCTCCATAGACATCCTGTGCTGTGTGCAGACATGCAAGCCTGGAAGAGAAAGGGCCAGAGACTCCATGTTTCCTTATGTTAGCTGGTCAGTTCATCGGCCTTTGAAGTCAGGCCATGAATAAGTAAGTAGTTCTGACACCTGTTGCCCGCGCAAGTGCGGACAGCAAGAGTAAGGCACTTGACAATTACCTGACAGCCTACAGAGTGAACTAACTGGGCTGAGATGACATGTCATTGTGACAATACAAAGTCACTTTCCATTATAGTTTCTACAACCAATACAGTCGATGACTCATTACTATCCTCTAATGTACCAGGACAGGACGACACCTGGATACACAAGACACTTCCAGGTTCTAAAGAAAATATCAGCACAAGTCACCTTCCCAGCATGCACTGCCAGAGACCAGCTCCTGCAGCTGCATGAGGCGGCTTCACATTTCAGAGCCTGTTTTCTCTGCTGCTGGAATAAAAGCTTTATTGAGGCTCAGTCTACCATACTCAATTAGTTTTCAGACAACACTTCATTACTTTCACTTGTCTTGGATATCCCTAGTCTACTGACACACGCTTCAAACAAAACCAAGTAATTAAAGGAACAATATTGTGCCTAACACTGTACTCACCTTAGACAAAGGGCCTTTGCTTTTTTAGTTAAGGAAAAAGAAATGAGAAGCTGAGTTGGTTTCCGCAGTGGGGAAAGCAGACTGCACAGGTGTTGCGCAGGTGCACACCAGCACATACTGACTTTGCGGCTGCTTTAAACTCTGGAAGCACTGCTGTCCAACTGCAATTTAGAAACTGAATTTCAGAAATAGCCTTCAATCACAGCTCCTTCTCGCCCCTTATCAGGTTATAATAATACTGCAGAACAGACAGCAACGGAGATGTGGACCCCTTGACCACTAAGGGTAAACCTTAGGATGTTCCCGGTTCCTGACACAAAAGTCAAAACCTTGGAGTGTCCATCAAGGCTTCAGAACAGGGCTGGTTCCTCCAGTATCTATCACTGATTCCTAGAAAGATTGACACCTGGAACTTCAAACCCCAATCCCAACCTCTGACCGCCAGAGAGCCAATCACTTAGGAGCAGTGATTAAGTTACTATACTCATGTAAAGCGTCCCACACAAAACCTCCAGAGGGTGGACTCAGAGATTTGGAATGCGCATGTCCCCACTTCATAGGGACTGAGGCTCTTGTGCCCAGTCTCTGCTCCCCCAGGAAAGGCCCACACCTTCCCCAAATCCTGCCTGAGTTCTCCATCTTTTCACCGCTTCCCCACACCCATCTGCCTCTCTGGGCTGACCATAGCACACTCAGAACTCTAGAATTAAAAGTGTCCGCAGTCACCAGGCTGTTTCTCAAATCCTGGATGCTGTGGTGGCCTCAGCTCCCCACTGCGGTGCAGCACCCATAGAGAATAACACCAGCCGGTCATCGGCTACTATTGTTTTGTGGGACAGCTTTATGATTATTTCTAGCCAGAAAGAAATTGGAGTTCCCTCAGTTACTGCTTTTACTTCTAGGGCACAGCTCCTAAAGCAGAACCTGGGTCAAAGGGTATGACTCTTGGTAAACACCGCTAGAGCCCAGCCAAATGCCGAGTCCACTTAAACATCCTCAGTGAAACACAAGCACACTTCATGTCTGAATCAACAGGCAGCACAGGAGTGAAACCTTTGGACTTAGTGATTGTGAGGAGATTAGAGCTCATCACACCCCCAATTCCCACAAGCTGAATGCTTAATCTCTCTCCCTTGTTACAGTGTCTTCTCTTGAGATCACCCATGCACTGACCACCTTGGGCTCCAGGTATCCAGCTCAGTCCTGAGGCCGCACTTGCCCTGACTTCCAACTGGGTGCAGGTGTGTCTCACACAAAGGACCTGCACACACCTATGGCCAACAAGTTCCACATTACCTCACCTGGTTTTGAGCTTTTTGGTACCGTGTGGTTTAATTTTTTCTGTTACAGCACACTTTCTGCTATGGAGCTTTGCTAGAAGACTCTTTAGAACACTGCCACCCCACCAACCGTCTCCTCCAGCATCATGGGTCACAGAAGCAGAAAGCAGTGAGACGGCAAGTATCGGTGGTGAACAGAGGTGTCACTGTGCCCATCTGAGGTAACAGTACTCTTTTACACTTTGATGTGGTATGCAAATGAACATGTTCGTACAAGTATGTGCATGTGTGTAGGCCACAGGTTGAACTGTATGTGTCTTCTCAATCACCCTCCACTTTGTATGTATGAGACAAGGCCTCTAACTGATTCAGCTAGGCTGGCTGAACTTCATTCAGGTATCTGTCTGTCTCCACCTGCCCGGCAGTGGGACTGCAGATGCATGCCACCGTGGCCAGCATTTATGTGGGTTTCTAGGAGTACAGTACCGCCCGCCAGCTGTGCCCTTCCCCTTCATCCTCTTAATTTTTAGCCAAAACCTCAAAAATAAGGACAGTCTCAGCATTTTAAAGGACATGTTGACAAAAGAGTAAGTGTTTCACCCTAGGACAGAAAAATGTAAATAGTGTTCTGAACCAAACTCAGATTTCTCATACTGTAACACAAGCAATTACTTTATTGTGTGTGTGACTGCAACCTCACACCTGCTAGGCTTTGCATAGCAGCCAAGCTTAGCTGTGGCTACGGCAGGAGGTGCCAAAACTTCTGTTGTCCCTGTGCTCTGAGACCAGTGACACTTCAGAGTGTGGAGAACTTGCCAAATGGTATTAATTACAATAGAATCTGAAAGGAGGCTCAGACTGAGCTGTGAAAATTCAAGAAAACTATACCGAACTTCATTTCACAGACAGTGACTGAATGTCTGAGCCATAGGTGCCTGCTCCAGAGGAAAATCCCTAATCCTCCATACCACTCAGTGAGGTCATACACAGGCAGGGACGCTGGGCAGGATGGCACTAACCAAGGCATCTCTTCTGTAAGCACGTAGGGGGCTCCCTAAACTTTTACTTGACAAACCTTCACAAGACAAACCAACCCCTAACACCCCTCTCACACAAGAAGAGCTCAGTAGACAAAAAGGATCGAGAGGACATAAAAAGGCAGTTTGCTGAAGTGCACTCTGAGAATAAGCCTACATCCACAAGAGGTAGGCTTACCACAAGGCTCCTGCCATCCCTTAGCATCCCAGGACGGCTCACTGGGTATGTCCAGCACACACCTCAGCAGGGCATACAGGTCTACTCTTCTGGGTGTCAGGCCAACTGCAGCACATTTTGGCAAAAGTTGCTATGCTGTACTACAGTAAAACTATTAGTGACCTTGAACTCAGTGACCCCACTTTGGTGATGTGATTAGAAGCAGCAGCAAGTGGACACACCCAAGCATGTGAGTGACTAATTGGAAGAAAACAAGTTTCAGTAGCCATGACACTTTATGTTTTGAGTTGCAAAGCAGCAGGCACACTCAAGGCACACTGAGGAAGCAGAGAGAGCCGCTTCACACCAGTCTTGAACAAACATCTTGGTTTTCTGTTCGTGCCAATCCTGCTTCCAATTGCCTGCGTGTCACTGAGGCTGGGCCACACAGGACAAAGTTCTTGTTCCACCCTAAAAGTACTCTCTTAAAAACATGCAAACTGCTCAGGCCTCCAGGGCCTACTGCAATCAGAGCAGAACTAACACCATTATAGTTCTGGGCTGCTGACCATATAGGGCAACTACCAGGGATGATCTCAGAGCTTCTGGAGGGGCACAAAGGAATGGGCAGGTGACTGCATGTGGACTGCAAGCCAAACACTGTATCATTGCCCCAAACCTCTAGGCTCCTTATTTAAACAAGCAGGATGTGCTTCAGCTATATAAGGGGAGTCTGAGGGGTTCATAGAGATGGGGTGACTAAGACTGCATAGAGAAAGTAGAAGGCCAGAAGGGTCTGTCCCTTGTGGGGCACCACCAACCCAACCAACAAATGACTTTTAATCTACGGAGTGTTCTCACAACCTTCTGACAAGTATGTGGAAGAGTCCAGGAGACCAAGACTGCCTGCTGCAGGACACATCTGGGAGGGAGGTCGGAGGCCCCCATAGACTCCTCCTCTGCTGGGCACCCCAGGACACTCTTGAGTACCCTGCCAGCACTGGGCACGCTGCAGAAACACATGACTCATATAGGATATCGCAGAACTAAAGCAAGGGTTCCTTTACTTTTGGTTTTGTAACCCAAGATGAGGCAGAGTAAACACCAGAATCCAGCACAAGCTGGGAGGCGCTCTCTGCACTGGAAATTACCATTGTCACGGAGGACAACACAAACCAAGGACTGAGCAGAGCCTCAAATGTCACTTGTCTTCATTGTGGTCCAATATAACCATCTTCATAGGTTCAGGAAACTAAAACTTAACACTTTAGATGTGCCACAACGTACCTGAAGGAGGAAGGCTCCCCATGGATAAGTGGAGCACTGGAGAGAGCTGGTGCAGGACCCTGGGTACCCATCCGGATGAGCTTGCCTGTGTTGGAATCATAGATGCGAACCTCGGGGCCAGGATGGGCCTTGGAATGGATGGGTGTTGGGTGGAACAAGGCTGCTGGGAGCACATTCTGTCTGTCTGGAAAGGCTGCAGGGCTGTTCCCCCTGTGGGATGAGAGCAAGGGCCATGAACGGTATTATCAACAAGATGAAAGAGAGGCACAACTAGAGGGGGTGGATACAGGAATGTGGCGATGTGTACCAGGGACAACAGCAACTACTGGCTAGGCTCCAGATGAAAAGCTTCTTCAATTCTTGACCGAACCCTTAACATGGAAGATTTGTAACTCGGACTCTAGAACATAATGATGTGTAAATATAACATGGTGTTCATCCGCCAGCATCACCAAGCCTGCTGTGCAGCAGGACAACCTAGAGGAAGCCGCCTTTACTCCAGCAGGACAACGTCAGGTCTCTACACTTCATGCTGTGATATCTGCTTGAGCCGACAATGACCAGAGCTACTCTCAACAGAACTGACTGCCACTTGCCCTCAACATCCTACTTTCTCATCACAAATACACAAAAACTGGGAAGTTCCTTTTCCATATACCTCCCTCCCCCTTGGAGTAATTCTGCAAACGTGTTCCACGGCCTCCATCCCACCACCCCTTCTTTGGTTCCTTTATATAATGTATGGCATATCAGCCCCGAAGAAATGTATACAAACTAGGATGTACGAATGAATCCCACATTGAATTGTACTAAGAGAAAACCCAGATCTGATGCTTCCTTGGATGTTAACTGTTGCTCATCTTTGAGTTCACAGAAGAGTTGCAACTTCCCGCTGCAGAGGTCAAGGCCAGGGTGGACAGAACAGGCTCCTCTCGGGAGCCCTGCAGCCTTGGGAGTTGGGTGTCATTTGTAACACTTAGTAATGACTACCTTGAGAAGTCTACACGCTGCAGCAGTAAGGCTCTCCTCACATATCCACTTCACATCACTGCTGGATGTGAAGTAGAACTGAGTCTGCAGAAACTTCTGGTCCAGTATGGGAAGATCACAGGGGTGGGGTGGGGGGCAGACCTAGATGCCTGCTTGAGGCTGAGTACCTGAGGGAGGAAAGGCAGCGTGGAATAGGATGATGTGGATGGGAGGGAGCCTACCTGTGTGCCCGGGCATCGTCGTCTATGAGCGGGAAGAGCTGCTCCTCGACCTTGTCCCAGCGCTCCAAACAGCTCCACAGCCAGTCAGGGCTGACCACATGTAGGTGCCTACACTCCTGTGCCTGGCGCACCTTCTCTGTGCCTACAGAGACAACATGTCAGATTGCATGCCCAGGTGTACCAGAGTGGGGGTTATATATTCCCTAGGATGGAGCTGCACACCAGGCTTACAGACAAGCATCCTCCTCACCGCTGGAGCTACAACCTCTGCCAACAGGAATTCTGTACCTAAATTACTTTCTAATCTTCGAGCTACCCCACAGACAGCCTGAGGCCCTGCCCTCCAGGCTTGTCTATGACCTGGGCTCCCGCACCACCCATGGCAAGAGATCTATCAATTTTCAACTCCAGGACCTCCTTAACCAATCTGGCCTAACCCTGTCCCCTGCTTCTTTTTGTCCTTCCTGTGTGTATAAAGGATCCCCTGAGGACTGAGTGACTCCTTGACTCCATTCTATCTCCAGCTGATCCTGCCTTATCCTAGTGTATGACAGCTACTCTGTGCACAGCTCAGTGACCCTATGCTATAAAATAGCCAACTGAGTCCCTGGCTAACTGTGTCTTCAAGGAAGTCATTCTCTTCAAAGGAAAAGGTAGGATGCCTGTTACATCTCACATCATCCCTATGGCTGAAGTGTCCACAGAGAAAAGAGCTTCAGAACCAGGTAAAACACAGATGTGGACCAAGTATTGGAAAGTCCCTCCATAAGCAGGTGCACACACAGACACAACCCAAGGAGGGCCCTGACCTGGAAGGACGACAAAAGATGTTGCTGGGGCCAGAGAGCCTGTCTGACCCCCACCAATCTGTGCTAACTGCTCGATCTACAGGGCAGATGACATCAGAGCCAGAAGCCAGAGCCAATCAAACAAGACTGCAACCTTCAGGGAGACTGAGAATGAGTCACCTTGACAGCCGAGCAGAGCCAACTCACTGACTATTGTTGAGAAATAGCAAGGGGACAAGCAGTGCCTAGATAGCATGGGTGATCTTTATTAAGGGAAAGTCAAATTGCTTTTAAAGACCTTTTAAAATAGTAATTAGCTATTTGTTTTCTTTAAGCTTTTCTTAAAGCAGCATCCATTACCATTATACAAAACATCAAAGTAACTGTTCTAGGGACCCAAGACAAGTGAAATGTGTACAGGAAAAAAAAAACTTTACCCAAAGTCAATTATCAACTGAGAAAGAGAGGGAGAGGGAGAGGGAGAGGGAGAGGGAGAGAGAGAGGGAGAGAGGGAGGGAGGGAGGGAGGGAGAGCCCCTGGATGTTGGTTTTTGTTTTCCACCGTGACGCAGGGTCTGTTGTCTGCTTATGCCAGGCTATCCTGCTCATAAGCTTCTGGGATTCTCCCGTCTACCATAGCATCACACTGTAGGAGCATAGAAATTACAGACGTGCTCCTGGGGATCCCAACCCAGGTCCTAATACCCATGTGGAAAACACTTCATCTACTCATGTATCTCCCTAGCCTTGTTTTTAAAATGTCATGATTATAAAGAGTGTTCCATTATGATATGGCCTCGAAAGGAGATCAAGCGGAAGCACAAGAGGTGCACGCCCACCCAGGAGCACTGTTGGTTGCTGTCCCTACCCGAGGGATCAGGGATGATGGCACATACCAGCTCTGGCTGCAATGAGGTGAGTGGCCCTGTCGGGGGCATCAGGGTTCAGCACCAGCTGAGTGAGGACCTTGGCTCCCAGGGCCGTGGCATGATAGTGCTCACGAGTCTTCTCCACAGGGAAGTTTGTTGGGTGCAGCCCACTGAATATCACAGCCACATCTGCCAGCACCTTGCTCTTAAGCTCGGGCACAATTTTCCGTATATCTGGAGCTTCCTCCAGCTCCTTCTTGAGGTATCTGTCATATTTTGTGTAATAGTCGGTGTGGACCCGGACTAGGATCTCCTCGAGGTGTATCAAATGGTCATCATCATCCGTGTCCTCTTCCTCCTCCTCCCCTACACTCTGGTCCAGGGACTCGCCCGCAGTGACACCCGACTGTTCACTGTTCTGTGACTCTGTTTCAGCCTCCTTCCGGTCCACACAGCCATTGCCCAGGCCACAGAGACTGTCCCGTTCACCCTCCTCCTGTGTGTCCAGGTCTGGTACTTTATCATGTGGGTGAGTGCTAGGCCCAGACTCACCCAAGGGGCTTGCTGTAGGCCTCCCCCCACTTGTGTCAGGGGACGCCCCCTGCTGTGGAACTTTGGTTCTGTCCTGGGTAGCTGAAGCTTTCTGGCCTCTTTTTTCCTCGTTCTCTGCATCAGAAGCCGAGAGGGACCTCTGCCCTTCTGACTCGCTGCTCTCACTGCTGTCACTGTCACTGGACAAGTCAAAATTCAAATCCTGGGCGGAGTCTCCCTGGACGGGCTGTCCCCCTGGCGTGGTGCGATTATCCCATTCACAAGACACCGGGAGCTCTGATGGTTCTGTCAGCCCATGGCCACCGGGGCTGCTAGTAGGAGAGGTCCGGGTGAGGGGCCAGGTATCCTTCTCGTCACTTTTACTGGGGAAAGCTCCTGTTACAGCCTCGCCACCATTGAGCTCCCTGGAGGCCTTCCCAAGGCCATTGCTCTGCTCCACCCCAGGAGCAGATCTGCCTTCCTCAGGATCCTTCACTGACAGAGCTTGTTCTAAGATGTCGGCTCCTTTAGAAGAGTGATTGACTAAATATACACACAAAAGGAAAAGTTACTGTTACTCAGTGGTTAAAAAAAACTCTCAAAACTGCCCCCTCTCCAGGACAGCCTGAACTGTCTGCCCTCTAGCTCAGGCCTCAGGAAGATTCTGATCCAACAGCCGGACAATAAGTAGTGCAGGTCTGTGGCCATACACATACCTTCTGCCTTTATAGTCCATGTGGGAGTGGCTTTCCAAGGTCAATGTCCTTGTCTACAAGGCCCAAGAAAAGGGGTTTTATCTTCTCTCTCTACTTTAGGGACTATGGGAGTAATGGCATGCCTATAAACATTCTTTTAAATTGTTTGGTGATGCACATCTGCAATCCCTGTATTCGGATTGAAGTAGAGGAACTGGGCAACATAAAAAGACTATCTTCAAAAAAGAAAAAAAAAGGAAGGAAAAAGAAACATACATTTCCTTCAGACACTCTGGCTCACATGTCTCTAACAGACACGGCTCCTGCAGTCTCCACGCAGTAAGTCCCTGATTGGGGTTGGTTCTTACAAGGGGAACAACTATAACCTCACTTCCTCTATGGTATATATAATCCACAGGGCATATTGTTTAAAAAAGCCTGGGATGAAACGCAACAGCATCACAGATACTCAGCATTTTTAATATTTACTCACCCAGTAAAAATTTACAGTATAACCGCCACTGCTCCCCCACTTCCTCCTCTAGGTGAACCCAGGGCCACGTGAAAGGTAGGTGAGCAGGATAACCATAAACAGTATCACCAGACCCTAATAAGATTTTTGAATATTCTACTTTTCATTACATAAACCCAATTGCCTCAGGAAAATTGAAACACAGAAAAAAAAAACCAAAGAAGAATAAAGCGAATATTGAATTTATAAGTCATTATGCAGGTTAAAAAAAAAGGTAAACATTCTTCAAAATGCTAACTTCACAATGAGGAGTCACCCACCTTTTTTTCTTGTCTGAGGTTCCCGGGACCCAGGGGGTGCATTCACATCTCCTGTACCTGGGAAGTAGACATACTTCTTCACAGTTATAAGGTTAGGAGCGAACTTCCAGACATCTTCTCGGTCATCAATAATGCAAACCATTGAGTCTCCACAGGGAAAGAGATTTCTACAAGCAAAAACATGCAGTTTACACAAATGCTGATCTGCCAGTTCAATAATCTTTTACTCTGCTAAAAGGGATAGTTTAGGACTCTTGACTACATATAAAGGGCAAAGAGCAGATTTCTTCAAAGAAGCCAGCTATAACAGGTTGTTTTCGCTTAACTCACAATCTATACTGTTTTGTCCAGAGAAAGTAACATTAAAATATTTTCTTCCACTGTTTGACTCTCCTAAATTGTAACTTCTCCAGTCACAGGTCAGAGCACAGTTCTTGTAAACAAATGGGTCAGACCACACTCACAAACACAGCCAGGGTACAGAGCCAAGAGTTCACGTGGGACCCTAGCGTGGACCTGCAGCTGTCCCTGAGCACACGGCGTGTGATTTTGCTGGGGTCTAGCAACCATCCCCTCAGACAGCTTTGCATGATCTTGTGCTTTCAGTTTGCTCCCTCTACATGAGCTGGCAAAAGTGAGGCCTGGTGTCAACTGACACCCCAGTCTCGTTACTGGTAACACACACAGCTTTTGGTCTCTACAGAGTCCTTAAAGATGAAGTGTCAGAAGAGGGTGCCTGCGTAAGCCACACCCCCTCACCTGGCATAAACACACTATAGAAATGAATGCCACTTGATACACGAACGGCAGACACAGCCTTTCGGGAGAGAAACGGGAAATGTCTTGTCTTGTGCAAAGTTCAGATATAGCACTGCTTTCCAAGTAGGACTTGGATGAGCTAGCCCTGTCACAAAAGCTTAGAGAAGACAGGAAGCAATAGAAAGACAACAAAAAAGGAAGACATGGAAACAGGGAAGATGTAACACTTAGCTATTTAACTTGGGTCTTATGTATAGGTGGAATGAATGCCTGGCAAACTGCTAAGAAGTTATAACTGAGAAGCTGGCACTGCTGTCCTCCTCCATCAATTCAGAAGCCATGTGAAGAAACTGTGACGTTCTGCCAGCTGCTGGAGTCACTGCTGCTTCCTACAGATCCTTCACTTTCTCTCAGCTACTTTGCCTTTTGAGCCAAAACCCAGCACCTCCAAGGTGATTGCTTCCTGTCTCTGCAATAGTGAGGTCTACCCAGGCCTCTAAAAGGCCAGAAATTCAAGGTTTATTCTCCCAGGCCAGCTGGTGAAGCGAGGCATGGAAGGCAGATGGGTGAGAGGTGAAGGAGAAGCCACCATGCAGCCCATGCAGGGGAAGATGATCACTGCAACACTTCTGACAGACATGAAGAACCACCTAAGAGTAGTTGCACAGCTGTGTGGTCCAGAGGAGGGAATAGGATTGGAGGGTGCAGAAAGGACTGGGTACCCTTAGGCCTGTGGTGGTTAGCATGAGAAGACCCCATAGGCTCATGCTCATAGATTTGAATGTTTGGATCCCACCTGGTGAAGAGCTTTGGGAACATTAGGAGGTGTGGCCTTGTTGGAGGAGACCCAGTTTCACTGTGGGTCAGATATGAGCTCTTAGCTAGTACCCCACACCCACCTGTTGTCACACTCCCCACAACGATGGTCGTGTACTAACCCTCCGAAACTTGAGTCTCAAACTTCATTTCTCTTCTTTTTCCCCAAGACAGAGTTTCTCTGTGTAGACCTGTCTGTACTCCAACTGACTCTGTAGACCAGGCTAGCCTCAACTCAGAGATCGGTCTGCCTCTGCCTCCTGAGTGCTGGGCTTAAAGGTTTGTGCCACCACTGTCTGGAAACTGAATAGTAAGCTGTCCCCATGGTAACTGGCCAAGTACATACCTAAGGTTTCCTGTTTTAGAAAATGGGTCAATACATTCATCTCTAGACAATATTCGATGAGAAAAAAGCTTCTTTTCAGGGTCCAAAAAACCTGTAAGATTAAAAAGGACAAAGGTCATGCTGTGCACACAGCACTTCAAACTGTGACAGGTACAGCTGAGACTTGCTCTTCTTTAACACATGCCAGAATGTCTAAAGCAAAACCACATTTGCTGTCTACATTAGCATTGACTTGAAGCATCTGGAAGATGCACTGTGCTGTGTAAAGCCCAAGAGAAGCATGGTCTCAGCATCCCCTAAGGACACTGCCCTAATGATCCTACTTTGTCCCACCAGACCCCACCTCCTAAAGGCTGAACTACCTCCCACAAGTGTACACAGTCACCTTGCTGTGCACTGTGCAGCACATTTAGGACTTAGGATCCGCAGGTGTAACTACCATTGGATTTCACACCCTGCCCAGTTTCCTCAGGCTCTGGCACACAGTGTTCCCAGGAGAAACGTACACTTATGTTGGTAAAGACACTGTCTACAGTTTTATTGGATATTGCTTTCTGATTCTGTCCAACAGGCTTCTGATGGACTGGATACTGGAATTCTCCCCTAAAGCCACAGCTATAATGGAGTTGGTGCCCAAGCCTCAAGTGTCTGCTAGCGAAGGGAGACCCAGCGGCAGGATTTGAGTTGGCAGTCACACAGGGCCAGGGTTGTTAGCTGCCGCATATGGTGACACTGTCAACACCACCACCAGTATGGACACTATCAAAGCAGTAAGCAACCACACCCTCTCCTTTATTAGAGCTGAAAGTAGCCTGGCATTCTTTCTTCTCTTAACTTCATCACTGGGGCCTTACTGACAGGGATCTGGTGCAGTAACACATTGACTGAGTGTTAAAAGGACGAATGCGGATGGGACCCAGATGAAACCCAGGGTGTGGCTTTCCTTAAGCAAATGTCCTCTTGCTCAGTACTGACATAGTCCCTAAGCCTCTTCATTCTGGTTCTTGCTGGGTTATATGGTCAGATCAATAAAACACACTATCTACAAGGAGGAGTGACTCTAGGCCAGTGGTTCTCAACCTTCCTAATGCTGTGACCTTTTAATATAGTTCCTCATGTTGCGGTGACCCTGAACTATAAATTATTTTCGTGACTATAAATTATTTTCGTGGCTACTTCATAACTGTAATTTTGCTACTGTTATGAACAGGACTGTAGATATCTGACACGAAGAATATCTAATATGCGAGCCCTGTGAAAGGGTCCTTCCACCCCCACAAGAGTTTCGATTCATAGGTTGAGAACCACTGCTCTAGGATTTGTCCAGCAACTTTCCTAAATAACTATAAGATCTAAAAGAACCCCAAATAGGAAATATTGGCATTGCCACTAGTTGGGCAGGAGGCACAGGCTCACTCACAGGAGCCAATCCAAAGCGAGAAAAGTTGGATGCTCAGTGGAGATTTTTCTTATGAAGAAAGAACAAAATGAATGTAATTGTTCAAAAAGAAATAGTTACTATGTAGTTACCACAATGATGTTAAGAATCTTATGTGAAAGAACATGGCATAGTGTGTATGTACTTAGACAAACTATGTAAGACTATGCAAACACACAGACACACACACACCAAAGAGGGAACACATGTGTACATGAGAGTGATGATTATTTTTCTAATTTTTAGCCTTTCTGACACCTTAAACTTAAAAATTTTAAGTACCAAAGTACTCATTTAACTGGGGTATTTACTTCCTTAAACTCTGCTGATGTCTACACATCACCTGCCTAAAGCTTGCACAATTATCACTATTAGCCCATGAGTCACTAATTACCACCCAGAGAGGCAAGGTTTCAATGGAAAAGTCACAAGCTTGGGTGTGGATCTACTTTTATATAGGATGCCTTAGCTGCTGGGGCTACCACAGCTAACTACTGCAGACTGGGTGATTTATAACCAATAGGGATCTACACATCATAGTTCTAGAGGTTATAAACCCAAGATCAAGGCATCTGCAGCTTCAGTGACAGGTGGTAGTGTTCTGTTGATGGTACCATCTCATTATGCCTTTGAAGGGCAGAAAGGACAAGCAAGTGCCCTGAGGTCACTTTCATAACCTCCCAAGGCCGCCACCTAATAATCACCTTGCTGATTAAAGGTTAGAATACGCATTCAGAGCACGGGGTTCTTTATTGGTCTGAGATTATACAATTACACAAATCTTCAAATCCCATGTCCCAGGTACACAGGAGTCACAACCTTAAAACACTGAATCACAGACAATATGGATCAGCTTTAACATGTGTTCAATGTTTGTGACAAACACAGTATCAGTGTAGATTCACAAATTATGAGTATACATCCTAGTGGGAGCTGTTGATGGCGGGGAGGCAGGATGTGTTTAGGGTAGAGTGTGTGCAATAGGGGCAGAGTCTGTGGAGGAGAGAATGTATATGGGAAATCTCTGCAATGAACCTAAAGTTGACCTAAAAAACAAAGCCTATTTAAAAATAGGCTACAAAGAAACGAAAGACTAAACAGATTCTAAAGTACCAACTCCATCAACAAAGACAGAGATCAATCTGTATCTTTGAAGTGCTATGTGCCTGTGCACATGTGGATGTGGGGTGGGTGGGTAGGTGTAGGGGTGTGTGTGTGTGTGTGTGTGTGTGTGGTGTTGATGTACTCATCCACGCATGCATGTGTGAAACCAGAGGTCAACACCAGGTTTCTTCCTCTCTTTGTTTCATTGTTTTCTGTGTTTTGAAACATGGTCTCTGATCCCACTGGTTCAGAAACTGCTGATCGTTTTGATTTTTGGTGGGTGCTGGAGATGTGTACTTAGGTCTTCAAGCTTGCACAGTAAGAGCTGTACCCACTCCCAGTGCCAAGACTTTGAACTTAAAGTGCTCACTTGAGCAACTTCTGCAACTGCTACCCACTCAGATGCCACAAGCTTGCTGGAATAGAACATGTCCTCCCTCATCATTCAGACAGTGACTGAGATATACAGAGGCTCAGTGTAACTTCCTACCAAACTCATTCCCCAGACAGTGCTGCCATCTGGTGGACACTGCACACTAAGAGGACGTTAAGTGACTCCCAGGAAGACAAGCAAAGGCCAGGCCACTCAGTCCCTCAGTCCTCAAGTAACTCATGATGGCCTATAAAGTATTTGGCATATACTTGAACAACAGAGCTCCAAAGCCATCTTTAGTCAGCTAAAGGAACTACCTTTGAAAACTCACCCACATAAGTTTAATTCACCTATGGTCCCAGTCAACATTCCCACTGCAACTGCCAGTTCTAACCCTCAGTTTCTGCACCATTCTTTGTTTTGAAGAAGATACATTTGAAAATATGAAATAACTTGCCACCTACGTGCATTTGTGGACCTTACACTGTGCTTGACTGACCTGCAATGGTGTGGGCATAGAGACGGCTGCCAAAAGTGAAAACATGCAACTCATACAGCTTGGCAATCTTCTCCAAAAAGTCCCTGCAGTGAGGGCGCAAGCGGGTGTGCAGCATTGGCTCACCCCGGCCCAGCTGGAAGTGAAAGATGCCCTGTAAGAAGAAGAGTAAGAGTGAGAAGAGGGTGCAGGGAGAATTGCCCAGGTAGCATCTGAGCTGTGGACCCTGCAAAGTCTGTAGAAGTACAGATTAGATGAGGGACTGCACAGGGCACATGAGATCCACATACTGCACGAATGAGGCAGCATGGGAAGGTGCATGATGATGGATGCCACTGACTACCATAGCTATGCCAACAAGCCACTGTAATAACAGGCTGCAATAACTACCTCTCATAATTATAACTGTCCATGACACTACTCACTATAAACTACCTGGTAACTATCAGTCACTATAACCACCATGATAACTATCTGTGATAACCACAATCAGGACAGCCTGATGATGGCTGTTAGTGACTACCCAATCATGTCTTGGGATCAGTGCTAGGTTATATGTCCCATCTGTGCTATTATCTGTGGCATTACCTTATCCTGTTATTGCCTACACCTCTGCTACTTCACATGTTCTTACAGGTCAAGCAACAGAGCTGTAGCCACCGTCCTAAACACACCCATGGTGGTTCCTGAGCTTCTAATGAGGGTACAACTGTCAGTGGCTTGATAAACTGCTTCACTCAGGTATATGAGTGATGAATTGGTGTTCTAGATCACCTTGCAGGCAGGTAAAATGTGTATATTCCCATTATTATTTTGCAGATAATCGTGTTTTCCTTAGGGAACTAAGCTACCATCTGTTTACTTCTATTTACCATTATTTTCTCAGCAAAAATACTGACTTCTAGGATAGATACTCCCTAGCTCTAGTATAAACACACCAGGATGGTGAGAGATTCTATTATTAGCTTCACCTTCTCAACAGCAAGCAGTCCAACAGCTGTAACGTCAACCTCCGTAATGGATGGATGGATGGATGGATGGATGGATGGATGGATGGATGGATGGATGGATGGATGGATGGCCACAGCGAGAATAAAGAGCTCTTCCCCAGGAGTTCAGACTTCAGAACTGAACTCAGAGGTCTACAATTATGTTTCAGTGGTGGCCCAAGTCCTGGCCAAAGGTGCCCTTTGTAGACTAGAGGAATCCTGGCAGTACTGACACTAAGAGAGATCTGGTCCTGCCTAAATCATCCTACACAGTTTAACACAGTTCCTCATGTTGTGGTAACCCCCAACCATAAAATTATTTTTGTTGCTACTTCATAACTGTAATTTTGCTGTTATAAACTGTAATGTAAATATTTCCTAATGGTCTTAGGTAATCTGTGTGAAAGGGACTACCCCTGTGAAGACACTGTAGTAGTTCAGATCCCTTACAAGTGAGAACTGGTTCAGGCTATCTTACTGAACTAATGTAAAATGTGCAACTCCAAAGGCCCAATAAAAGAAACAACCACAGCAACACATGTAAAGGCGCACAGGAACAAAGCCCCTTCCATTCTGGGCCCTGCAAATGCTCCCTACACAGGCAGGTGGTGTGACTGAAATGATACACTATTCAGTAATACCTTCTATGCACTGTCCTGTAACATTCCATGACACACAAAGAAAACTAATACAAGTGTAAGTATAAGCTGTGCCATGGAGGAGGAACTCTAGTCATATTAGGCTAATCTTCAAAAACTCTACCTACACTTGTCATTAAATTATTTTCACTGGTCACTATTCATATCACTACTATATCCACAGCAGTTCATTCAAACAAAGGAATTTGGCTCTACAGTAAACCATACCCTAGGCTGTGATCAGCTTCTAGTATCTTCTCATCCCTGGCACAGAAGGACACATACAAAGCTGTAATGGTACCCAAAATCTAAAATAATAGTCTATGTGTCACTTGCCCAACAGCTAATATTTTAAAACCTGGCAACCTGACACTAGCTAGGCCTTCCTTGTTAACAGTCCGCATGACTACAGGCTTTAGGTCATCTTTCTCTAATAGGCGCTAAACAAAAGCTTTTTTGCACCTGAACCTCAACTTCCCACCAAGCCGTGCTTAACCTCAATGTGACTCCACACCTGGTCACTTCCTATGTCACTCTGGAGAATTCGATTCCCTCATGGTGACTCCCATCTTCTCTTGAACACAGATCCAGATATCCTCTTGTTCTAGACATCCAGATATGA
The DNA here is from genome assembly GCF_017639785.1 of Mesocricetus auratus. Classification (NCBI taxonomy): domain Eukaryota; kingdom Metazoa; phylum Chordata; class Mammalia; order Rodentia; family Cricetidae; genus Mesocricetus; species Mesocricetus auratus. Next base: position 33,282,259 of record NW_024429198.1, read on the forward strand.
GGAACTCTACATGATACCTCTTCCCAAGACCATGTCCCCAACAGCATTACTTGTGTGTCAGCGCCACCCCCCAACGCCCCCTCACACAAAAGCTCAATGCTAATGGTAAGAGGCCACTTTCCACTTTCTACCAGGCCCAGCCCAGACACAGATACATGACTGGCCTGTTTCCCACATCTAGGTGATCATAGGAATTCACTTAAAACAAGATAATGTACTTTGAAATATAATCATGAGGTCTACAGCTGCTGTGAGGGCTACCGTGGGAAAAGCTGGTGTCACTCACTTTGTTGGACATCTGGGGACACTGCTGCTCAGTTGTATGAATCAGGGTCTGGTCCAAATCAACCATGAGGACCAATTTTCTGTTTCGATGTAGCCGTTGCTGATCTTCCCTTCCTAGTTTTTCAGCTTGCTAAAGTCAAAAAGGAAAAGAGAAAAATGTCAGTGTATGTATATTTTGATTAAAAATAAAATTCAATTTGATTAAGAAAAAGCACATAGCAAGTTCCTAGCCATCACCACTGTCTCCATGTTAGCAGCCTATCACAGAATCTCTAAGCAAAGTCTGGCTCAAGGGGAACAGAAGCCACCCCTGCCTGCTATTGTGTTGGTAGCACCAAGGAGGTCACTGATACACAGAACTAAGAGCTGTGGGGCTTCGAGGCATCCATGTAGACATAGGTGTTAATGCAGGAAAAAGAAAAAAATGGCAGCTTCCGAGGCCTGGAAAGCTACATTCCAGATGAGGGTTGCCTATGAAAAGATGTCTATAATCCAGGCTCCAGAGCTCCCCTAAAGAGTCCAGCAGCAGCCGCTTCTCTCACCTCAGAGCTCACCATCAACTCCGGCACACTGTGGACCATGGAAACGGTCGCTGTAGAAAGTGGTACCTGCTGCTTTCCATTTTTACTCTGCAACCTGTGAGTGTGGAAAGAACATCTGGTTAAGCGAATGGAAGGCACATCTAACTGTGAGTGGCATGCCTTCAGCACATGGTAACCAACACTCCTATCCTAGCATACTCCTGTACAGATAGCCAAGTGAATGCTGCCTGTCTTTAAAAATAGGAAAACACTAGTAGAAATCGAGCTCTAAGGCACACCTACAGCCAGATATGCCAGTCATGTGCTCAATGCAAGAGTCAATTCTGTGTAAACCAACTGCAGTTACATGGAACCAAATAAAGATAGTGACAGCCACCCTCCACCTACACTGCTGACTGAATAGAGAACACTTAGTATCAGTGGTCAGCTACAGAACATCAGAAAAACAGGCTCAGAGTCAAAGCTGTGCTATATCCTAAAGGGGGTAGGGGTGTGTGCTCCAGACGTAGAGATGATTTGTAGTCTCAACTGCGAGGAAAGCATATGCCTTCCAGAAACACTGAAGAAATGTACCCTGCATAACCTAGGGTGTCAGGCAATGATGGCTGAAAACAAAAGGATTCTTTCCCTGGGAACTGGCCATGGTCCTGGGTCCAACTCTGCACAGAGGCAGCACGACCCTGTATCCTGCCTTGAGCACCACTGCCCTCAGTACCCACGGGTTTACCCACCCAAAAGAGAGCCTAGGACTCTTGAGCCTCACTCCCCATGTGTACTCACTGAGTCAGGTCCTGGCCACACTCAGCACACAGGCCCTTCATGACAACAGGATGGCTGCATCCTTCCAATCTCACCAGAAGTGCTCTGCAAAAACAGAAGCAAACATTAGCAACTGAATTACGTTAAAAAAAATCTCTTGGAAGCCGGGCGATGGTGGCGCACGCCTTTAATCCCAGCACTCGGGAGGCAGAGGCAGGAGGATCTCTGTGAGTTCGAGGCCGGGCTGGACCGATAGCCTCCGAAACAATACAGAGAAACCCTGTCTCGTAAAAGCATCCCAAGCAAGTCTTCAGGCTGGCTCCATCTGACTCTCAAATTACTCCAGCCAGGACAAGCATCTGTCTACTGCTTTGAAAGAACGAGATGCAGAGATCTAGTCTGAAGAGAAGATGACATACAGATGGTCTCAATAACTACATGCACACAATCCTCTCATGTTTCTGACAAAGAATGCATTAATACCAAAGCTTTGCCTACATTACTATAAGCACAGGTTTGCATAACTCCAAAGTAAACTCCCATTCCCTCCCACAGATGACTCCCAGTCTAGAGCAGCTCATAGTCATCTGGCATTCCCTGACAGAGTTATAATATCCCCGGTCGTTTGCTTGTTTTCCTTGAAAACAACATTTGACCATGTAGCCCACACTGGCCTCTCCATCCTCTTGCCTTAGCCTCCCAAGTACTTGGATATGCCACCAAATCCACTTTCTAGTTTCTAAATAAACAGAAACTGGTTTTCTTGTTATCTCCACACACACCACTGCCTCAGGGAGGGATTACTACAGACAATTCTCAAGAGTGCAAAAGCAGAGGCTGCACCCTCATAACTCAGCAGAGATTCACATCTCCAATATGGCTCAGCAGGGTCCTTGTCAGGCCCATGTTTGTTGCTGGGACCTTTCCAATTATTTCCTAGTGGCATGAAATTAACAATTTCCAGAAGCAGGGTCACCTCCCAGAAACCAGAACTGGCCTGCCCCACTCTACACTCAAGAGCACTGGGTCTCGCCTGTCCCCAGCAGAACTCCCAAGGGTCTGACCTATCATACTCTAAGCCAGGGCACCTGGCTCTCCCAGGGACCTGGGCAGAGAAGACTTTCCACTGCCCCCCTCACACCACTCTGAGAGAGAGAAAGGGAAGCAGGACAAAGATTAGACCGAAGCTCAGCCATGCAGGAACAACAAAGGGCACTTCCCTGGTATATATGGTACTTTGCAATAGGTAGAAGGTCAAGACCAAGACACAGAGCCTCACTGGACAGGGTTTCTACTCAGGGAGAGGGACCTACCTGAGCTGGGCATATGCCCAAGGGCCTACACCACAATGTAGTGGAGACGGGAGAGCCTTTTCCACTAGTGCTGTGTGATACCATAGGCAAGAAAATGCAAAGCAAAAGAGGACCTTTGACTTAATGTTCATACCTTATACCAAACCTGACTTAGGACAGATTACAACTAAACACGAAGCCCAGTGCCAGGTGCAGGCTCTCTCTGAGTTTTTGGCCAGGGACCCACAGTCCTAACAAAGAGCTACTTTACTATCTAGCATGAAGAACCCTCACAAGTCAACAATAAAATTGAATGGGACCTTGATTATTGTAGCTCTAAAACAAGTCTCCAAACCAGTTAATAAAAGCTCTCAACTCGATTCTTTTTCCCAGTGGTTGTTCAAGGTTCCCTGTATTTCTGTACAAGCGTTAGGACCAGTTCCGCATTTTCCATAAGCTGCTAAACTTAAACTCTGCTTGGGGAACAAGTCAGCATCTTCCACACGGCAGCATAGGCTGCATGAGTAAGTAGGTGATGTGCCACCTCCTCCCAATCCTCCAACAGGAGACCACCCAAGTGCTACCACCTTATCAGTATTAATTTAGACACAGGAACATTCCTTGAGCCCATAAGACTTCTGCCCACCAGCCTCTGTGGGCTCAGCCCGGTTATCTCCCTCCTGTGCCTGTCTAGAAACTAGACAAGGAACGTTTTACATGGCAGCACTGAGCTACCATCAAAGGCAGGAGTAAAGTCATAATGAAGTCTGCTGTAAGGACAGAACTGGAAACAAAGATAACCACCTTGGTGGGTAATCTGGCCAGTTTGGTCTTCCCTGGAGTATGGAAGCCATGGGCAAAAAATCCTCTGCAAATAGTCTCAGCTTCAAACACAGCATTTCCATAACTTAAGCAGTGGGCTACACAACTTATAAGCAAAGCCCACATGCTATCTGCTGCCACACTCTTGATGCCTGTGTCTGCTTGCTGAGCATTCCCAACCCTATTTCTGGTGTTTCTGGAGCACGAGAGATGTAGGCGTCTGGGGTTGGGACTATGCCCCCCCCAAAACACAGAGACAGGTACAATATGTACACTGATGGCCCAGAGAGAACACAGCCTACACAAGCTTCAAAGAAAAGTAGACCACACCTAGTTATTTTAGGGTCAAAGTTTGATGAGAATATACAGAACTTACAGATGAGTAAAACCCGATGAGAAAGTCAGTATCTTTCCATAACAGGAACCCAACAGATGCCACCACTTACCCAGTGATCAACATTCAACCACACAAGGTGAGACTAACTCAAGCTGAAGACCTCATGGAAGGATTATCACCACTGTCAATCCGCTGAGCCACACACAGAGCCACAGTTTAACTACTACTTTATAGTAGTTTGCTTCTACTATAAAGGCCACAGTCAGGAGGAAAGCAGAGAAGTCTGCAGAGGACAACACAGCACTGCACAGACATTAACTTCCGGTTTGATGACTACACAGTGCTCACTTTGTGTTTTGAAGAGTGAGTATTTAGGAGTGAGTATTTAGGAACGTTATATCTCAGTGCAACTGATGCTCCAACTCTTCAGAGAAAAGTGGCAATGTAAACATGGTAAATGCTGACACTTTAGAAACCTGAGTGACATTCAGGTGAGAATGTTTTGCTGTTTTGTCACTTTTCTCTAAGTCTGAAGCGCTCGCTGGCTGCTGGCCATTTTTTTTTTTTTTTGGCTATGACAATGCACCTGAGTTAATCACCTGATGGTTTACTAAATATTTTCTAACCATTTCAAAACTAATTTGTTCTATTTTCTCTTCCTGCAAATAAAATGCACTTTTCCTGGGACAATGGATCTATATCACTTGTCATGTTTGGCAATGACAACATTATCTATGCATTATTTAAAAAATATATGAAATTGATTCTCTATTCCTCCACATATGAAGATTTCATTTAATCTTTTTTATTTAATATGTATGTGTATTCTGCTGCATACATTGTTTGTGTACTACATATATGCCTGGTGCTGGCAGAGGACAGAGAGGGTGTTGGGCTCCCTAGAACTGGAGTCACAGATGGTTGTGAGCTACCATGTAGGTGCTGGAAATTGAACTCAGATCCTCTGAAGTGCAGTCTGTGCTCTTAACCTCTGAACCCCTTGTTTAATCTCTTCTAAAATAAAGAAATAAAGAAAACACAAGACTAGCAATACATTTCCCAGTGCACATACAAATCTTAGAGCCAATGTGCTGTTCCTAGATGGACACACTTCAAAGCCCACCTATCTCAGAGGCCTCTGTTAAATGACTGCCAGGCTTCTTAAAAGCCTGCAGAGCCGGGTGTTGGTGGTGCATACCTTTAATCCTAGCAGAGGCAGGCGGATTCGAGGCCAGCCTGATCTAAAGAGAGTTCCAGGACAACCTCCAAAGCAATACAGAGAAACCCTGTCTCGAAAAACCAAAACAAACAAAACAAAAAACCCCCCACAAAACCCAGGAACCAAAAAAGGCCTGAAGAGTTCCTTCAAAACCAGGAACACAACACAATATAATGCAGCTCCATCTGAAGTACAAATCATCTGTATTCAACAAGTCCAGTTAAAGTAACAGTTTCCCTAGCTTCAGACAAGAATGTCTTCTGAGTAATTATTTAGATAGAACAGACGCCAACAGGGAAAGTTATGAGTATTTAGCCAAGAATATTCATTCATAAAAGTTCTGGGTATGGGAGTGTAGAATCTTACTCCCAAGGTCAGACGGTGCACAGCACCAGCTTCGGTGGAATGGCACCTGGGTGTGCTTTGACTTGGAGCCCCTCTGCCCATCTAACTTTCCAACACTGAAATGGGGGCTAATCCTAAGAACAACCCCTGAGTTTTGTTACAGGCTTTCTAAGATTCTTTTCATCCTCTAGGCAACTGGAATAATTCCGTGTTTTAGCAGGGGTGATCCTGCCAGGGTTGGCTATGCAAATGCTCTTCTCCCAGCAAACGGCAGCGATTGTATATTGCATTTGGGCGACAGTTAGTGCCTGCCGTTTGCTGGGAGAAGAGCATCTTTCATCCAGGAGGATGAAGTGCTGCGGAAACAGTACCAGCACAACTCAAAAGACAGCCTAGTGATATGTTTCAACTTCAACCAGAGTTCTTTGGGAACAAACACAGATGTGGCATTACTGGGTGTTGCTAATGACCAAAACAGCAGTGCCAACTACAACCACAGGGGACTCATTTTGTCAATCTTTATTAAGTACACAAGCCACCTTCTCTACCCAGCTTCCTGGTCTCAGCAAAAACAGGCTTGTGTCAATGAGGTCTGCTGTCACCAAGTAAGTGCACACACATCTGGGCTCAGCTGTGCCATAACACCCAGGTTGTGGGTGATCTTCCTTCATTCTTCAAAAGTGTGGTGTCAGTCAACCCTGGGAGAAATCAGGACAATAATGGGCAGGAAAATCACAAAGATGTCGGGCTTAGAACATCTTCATGCTGCCTACAGGGGCTTAAGAGTGGTCTGATCTCAGAAGAGGTGCCAATGAGGACCAAACAGTGCAGTACACAGATGAAGACGCAGGTCCAGTTTGCCCAGAAGCAATGTCTATCGCTTGTCAGACTAACTCAGCTGCGTATTGTTTAGGCAGTTGTATAAGACTGACACTCTACCACCAAGTTCCTCAGCAGTGTACAGAGCTTGCCACTCATCACAAGAGCCACAGGTCCCACTGGTGCGGGGAGATTCAAGCGGAGAAGGAAAGCTCACAAACAGGTGGCTCCTCTGCCAACAAGCAAGCTGAAGGTGGGTAAGAGTCTCCTCAAAACAGTTCTGAATTCACCCATCATAACTCTATATAAATGGATGTGACTAAGTGTGTGTGTGGGCGGGCTCTAAGGCCCACCATCCAATAATCACTCTACAAAGGTTCAATGAAAATGTCAGTAAATTCTGGCTCTCCCATGTGATTTAAGAATATGTAGTCAAACTCAGTGGTGCACATCTCTAATCCCAGCACTAAGAACAAAGGGAGCAGTATTGCTGGAAGACCAGAACTTGAGATCATGAACAAACTTCCAGTACTGATAAATTCTTTATCAAGTAGTCTTAGTGTGATTCCGGCATGTGCTCAGAGAGAAGTAAGCATCTAGCTAGGGTGATCAGGCATGGCTACTTCTTCCTGATACCCTCCCTTCCTGGGTCCCACCTGGGGTGAAGCCACTGCTGTGACGGAACTGCTGCTGGATGAGGCTGCAGCCAGAGACAGAAACCCTTCTAATAACAGAGGGCTTTGGCTCAGGGTACCTGGTGTGAGCCAGGCAGCTCTTTGTTGACCAAGGTCTAACAGTCATGGCAAGTATCACTCAATACCAGGCTCAAATGATATCTACTACTCTGTCTTCTCAAACAGGGAAATGCACAAGCCCTTTAGAAAGACTTCCTAATATGCAAGTCCCTCTAGAGACCAGAAGTGCTGCAGTTAGTTGTGGGGGCCATGTGGAGTTTGGTATGTTTACATAGGTCTCACATGTTAAGCATTGGAAAACTCAAGGGCAAATATGCCGTAGCTTTGGATACTGAAATATTTTAGACTTTGGATTTTAGAATTAAGGACACCCAACCTGTACAACTAAATTGTGGAGTCAAGGCCCACCTAGCTGAAATCTGTGTGCTACAAAAGCCTGTCCAGACTGAAAATGAAGAGCTCTGTTGACTGCTCCTTGCACCATCTCTGCAGACTCTCAGTGGATGCTGCTTCTCCCAGGTTGATGCCGTATCAAGATAATTCTCTACTAAGTGGTGTTTGTACAAAGTGGTTTTTTTATTATTTTGTTCTACAAAAGTATGGCATTTTGGGGGAGGCCTAACTGGTGTTCCCAAGAGCTGGTAGTTCCAAAAACTTACTGCATGTCAATCAACCCTGGCTTCATGCCCAAACACCCAAGAACTCAACTGGGAAAGGCAACCCACAGCCATGAAATTTATTCCAAAGGAACTATTAGGATCGACATTAGGGCATGAAACAGATTTAAACTAAGGCTTTGTTAACTGCTCCTTCCTGGATCTTTCACACTGGTCACCATGTACATGCAGGCATATAGGAGTACTATGGGAAATATGCACATCACCTCACTGCAATACTCCCCAGAAAGCTGGCAAAATGAAGTCCACAAATGCACATAATAGGAAAAGGGAAGAAAACATTTTAAATCAAAGTAATGTTGCTAATGATTTTCCCAGAAGTAGGAATTCAACTGACATCACTGAACTGATGATACATGTACCATGAGTGGTCCAGAATTCCAAGAATCATTTCGGGGACACCAAGATGCGCCATCTAAGAAGGGACACAACATCAGTTTCGAGTCCCGCTACAAGCCACTGCTCCGAGCACCAAGATCTTAAACATCAAAGAAAAGTTGGTAGCCACTCGGCTGACTCCTTGGGTAATGAACCAGGTAGGTTTGATTTATCAGAGTGGTGGATCTGAGCCTGAGTATGTATACTAGCCAGTTATGGGACAATGGTAGTACCTGTTTGGGCCTGTGTTGCTGCCACAGGGGACCAGAATGAAATGAGACATTCATTGTGGGCATTTTCTACTCAAAAGCAGGTTACCACCACTGCTAGAGAGGGCTCAGGTGAAGCTGAGATAGTAGCTTCTCTGATGTAGGAACAGTGCCTACCAAGCCCACAGCCTTGTCCTCCCAGAGAAACCAAGCAGACAGCTCTCTCAAGGGGGTCAGCCCCTAAGAAGTAAGTCTTTCTGGTAGCTGTGCCACCCCACCCTCAGTGGGCAGGAGAAAGGTGCCAGGTCCAAGGCCAAGAACCCAAACAACATCTACAAAGATGCACTAGGAGGAGTGGCCAGGAAGACAGTCAGGCAGTGGAAAATGGAAATTTTCCCTTCGGAGAATGATGGGTAGCAAATACTCAAAAGGCAGGACAGGTACCAAAGAAGCATAGGACACCAGAAAAGGAACAGAAAGGATGTTTTCAGAAGGAAGCTCCCAGCACAACATACTGTAGGCAGGAGCACTCACCCGCCCACACACACACACCAGTAGTTTCTGTTTGTTACAACCAAAACTATCACAGCCATGTGACACACATGCCCACGTGTTAACTCAGGTTCAACACACAACTCTGGCAAAATCGAGCATAAAGCCAGACAGCGGCAGATCAAACCAATTCAAGATCCTGTAGAGCTAGGACACAAGTACGAAGCAAAAAAGTCCTCGGATTTCTTGAGAACCAAGAGCCCATCACCCGATGCAGCCTGGGCCCTTCTCTTTCCGAGGCTATGATGCAGAATCACCGGGTTTTACAACCGCGTTTCACAAAGTTTTATAAGCGTTTAAAGAGACACACACGCCCCACAGCTTCTATTTCAGTAACGAGCCTGGAACCTGCCTGAGTAGTCCTGTGGGCACAGCCACCCAAGTTGCCTTCACACACAAAGGTGGAGTCCACCAATTATAGAAGAGGGACGAATGCAAAACATTTCCCAAAAGGGTAACCTTGGGTCATCGAGAACTTTTCAAGCTCGAAGTATCTGGGGTCTGAGAAGATCACAAACGGCGACCATTCTTCCTATACTGTCATGCTGCAGCACCTTCGGGCGGCTCTGCACGCCCGACCACAGCGGTAGCCCTGAGACCCTCCCCCCCCCCCGACATCCTTGAGAGCCCGGAGAACCGGGTCTCCGCACACTCACCCAGGGGCCACCACCTGGCCTGGCTGCGCACACAGTTCACGGACCACGCCGGCGCGCTCCGACCTGAGCCTGCGCTCGGTCCGCGGGGCGCGCACGCAGCCCCCAGAGGCGGTGCGAGCCGGGGCTGGTGCGGCGGGCTCCGCGGAAGCAGCGGCCTCGTACACAGCCAGCACCGAGCCGATGCGCACCGCCGCGCCTGCAGCCACCTTCCACTCGAGCAGGCGCAGCGGCGTGGGGCCCGGGCAGCGCACCTCAGCCCCGGCCGCCGCCGGAGCGCCCTCGGTGGGAACGCCGGCCGCGGGCGGCGCTTCCATCGCGACCCAGCGAGCGGCAAGGGCGGTCAGGACAACGGAGGTGAGGAACGAAAACACAGGCGCTCAGGGCGCGGCGCCCACCGCGGGCGGCGGCGACACTGCGGTTCCCGCTCCGACACCGGCTTCACCCGCCGCTCGCTGCGCATTCACTTCCGGGAGGCGTGCTACGTCACGGGGGCGGGGCCGGAGGCGTGCGGACGCGTGACTGCGTGCTCTCAGGCCGTGGGTAGACAGTCGGCCCACGCGAAACCGGGAGGCGCTGGTCCACACCCGCCGGACGCTGGGCCGCGGCGTTGAGACTACAGACATGCCAAGCGGGTCGCTGTCACAAGACCTCGGTCACACGCTGCAAGTGCTGACGCATCGAGACTACCGATTCCGGCATGCAGCGCGAGTCTCGTGCCTACTCCCGTCGTCCACTGCGAGTTCCGACTACGGGAGACTTCGGATGCTAAAAGCATTGAGAGCGGACCGCTGTGAGAGATACGCTGTCGTGGAGAGACTACCACTCCCAGCATGCAACGCGAACCCCTGTCCCAACACTCCCGTGATGCACTGCGAATACTGGAGCGGCGGGACTGAGTACCTGCTGGTCCCACTCGTTTCTGCCCTAGTCCTGTGCTTGGCACAGGATCTTGTGCAGTGGCCTCGAGCAGCTGGCGCTCTTTTCAAAGTGAAGTTCTAGCTTGGGGCTGTGGTTGGTTTAGGGTGTCCACCTCGCCTGCCCGCCCCTTGCTTTTAGAGTATCCACCTCGCCTGCTCGCCTCTCCTGGACTGTGGTGTGCTAATTACTTATCGGGTCCTGTTTGGGGTGTTCATCAAGCCTACAAGTGCGAGCCAGGAGTATCTCTGACTGGAGATTTCGCAGTTTCTGAATCCTATCAAATAGCACTCTTCATAAAGCTTGAGTGGGTGTCCCAAGCTGCGCGAACACGCTTGTCCCAAAAATGCCTACACTTGTTACCGCATCCTCTGCAAAGCTATCAGGCCTTTGTGCCTATTGGCTGTGGTCCAACACGTTGCCTAAAGTGCATCGAATAGCGTGCGGGGAATTTGTTTTTCTAGCTTAAAACCAAGAGAATATGTCAAAGGTTCTCCAAGTTACTTATTACTAGTCCACCAGTAAATAAGGAAATGAATTGAAATAGTGTAACCAGATTATGAGACTGGAGTGGGGGCGTGACCTCTGTTCTACAGCCCAAATCCACCAGGCAGATTTTTGTTTGTTTTGTTTCTGGAGACAGGGTTTCTCTGTATTGCTTTGGAGTCTGCCCTGGAACTAGATCTGTAGACCAGGCTGACCTTGAAATCACAGAGATCCACCTGCTCCTGCCTGCGAGTGCTGGGATTAAAGGCCTACGCCACCAATTCCTGCACGCCAGGCAGTTATTTTGTTTGTACGTTGAGACAAAATGTAAGCATCAGAAAGATTGTAAGGATTGTTACTCACTAGAAAGAACAGTAACAGGATTGTTACTCACTAGAAAGAACAGTAACTAGTTTGCAGAAGGTGAGGCCATAGCCAGGAAAGTTTATCATAAGCTACAACTCTCTATCCTAAAATCTTAGGAATGGATGGGTTTTTGAGTCCATAACTTTTCAGATTTTAAGAAATTGATGTGTGGACCTATCATCTGCAAATAGAAACAGCACCTTCATGAAACATGACAAAAAATGTATGAAACTAATCTGTGTCAATTCATGTCAGATTCTGCCATCAGATAAGTTACACTAAAGTTATTGTGTTTTAAGCTATGGGTTTTGGGATCTATGGAGAAAGACATGAGTACTGTGAATGAAAAAAAAAAACTAAAAGGACATGACTACCCCCAGGTGTGGTGGATGTGGTTTATTGTAGATATGAGAGGAAGTGTAGCCAGAGGCGTCTGGAAGAGTATGGTAATACATTGTTTATGATTTGTTAAAGCTTGCCTGAAGATTCAGAAAGCAAAACCAGCCTCAAGCTACAGAGATCAGGCAGTGGTGGTAAACACCTTTAATCCCAGCAGCCTGAAGCTACAAGGTGGTGGTACACACTGTTAATTTTGGGACTCAGGATTAAGAGGTAGAGGGATCTCTGGGAGTCCAAGGCAACCCAGATCTACACAAGATTGATCCAGTCCTAAAGAGAAACAGCTCACACAAAGATGATCTCAGCACCTGGGATCACACGCCTTTAATCCCAGCATTAGGAGGTATGAAAGATAAGAGTGGGGTCTTCAGTAGTCAGTACTGGGGATTTATTCTCCAGCCACATTGAGGGTTAGAAAGACATTGAAGTCTCAGGATTCTCCAGCCACGCTGAGGAAAGGCAGAAGTCTGAGGTTTGGTGGAGCCAGGATTGCATTTCACTCTGAGGTAGAGTGAGAGCTAGTAGCCAGCTGCTTTTCTTTTTCTTTTTTCCTTTTTTTTTTTTTTTTTTTTGGTTTACGAGACAGGGTTTCTCTGTATTGTTTTGGAGGCTGTTGGTCCAGCCCGGCCTTGAACTCACAGAGATCTGCCTGCCTCTGCCTCCCGAGTGCTGGGATTAAAGGTGTGCGCCACCAACGCCCAGCCCTGCTTTGCTTTTCTGATCTTCAGCTTGAAGCTTGAACCCCAGTATCAGTCTCTGGGTCTTTTATCCTGCAACAAACATGACCAGCCAACCAAACCAGGCCACATGAGGAGAGGGGGAGGGGCTAGGAAAAGAGGCAAACCAGGAGCAATAGCCAAAAGGGTAAGAGGCCAAAAAAGGACCTGTGTAGCCAAAATGGCTGAATTACATAGGGAAGAGTGGCTGGGGGAGCGGCACCCCAGCCAAGGCTCTGAGCTAGAGAAGTTTAGGATAAGGGGCTGGGAATGCCAGCCAAGAGGACTTTATAACAGGTAGGGACTGAGGGATGCTGGGAGAGCCAGTGTCAGTTTTGACATGCTAATCAGTACTCAGCCATTTGTCCTGAGGTTGAGACCTAACATACTATCTAGATATGTGATGAATTAATCTTTATGACCCAGGGGAAGGAGGCCCCACTCTCTTGAATTCCAGCCTGATTTACTTTACCTGGACAGTTTTACACAAGCTGAAGAATTACCTCATCTGTTTTCCTGACCGAGATATGTTTCTTTCAGACCCTGTTCTCTGATGAACAGACACTGGTCAATGCTAGTGAGGTCAAAACTGAGAGGCAGTTAAGAGGAAAGATAAGAGAGCTGCCAGGGCAAAAACAACACCTCAACAAGGCCAGATTTCTCAGACTACCAGACTTTCAACTGCATGTCTGTACGCCTGTGCTAAAGACCAGGCGCCTGTTTCATGCACAAGCTTGTGGCTTCCAGAAAAGCCATGAGCACACATCTTAATAAGGTAAGTGAAAAAAAGCTTGAACTGGGTTGAAGACAAATCTAAAAACCACAAAATTTCTAGAACAGGAAGAGCCTCATGACATTGGACTTAGCATTGATTTCTTGATATGACGGATCCACAGGCAATAAAAGTAAAAATAGACAAACAAAACCACATCAAGATTGAAACATGTCTGCTTTCAGAAGACACAACAATGGAAAACAGCTTGCAAAATGAGAAACTATTTGCAAGGTGTGTGTGTGGTTAGGGGCTAATATCCAGACTATGCAAACAGTTTCTACAATTCAAAGGCAATTTTAAAATGGGCAGGTAGGCTTGCTCTCCAGACTGAATGCAAAAGAGGCAGAGTAGGCATTTTCTTAAAATTAGTGTATTTGATGATATATTATTCATGATTAAACCTTGCCTGAGGATTCACAAAACAACATCAGCCATAAGGCATAGAAGCCATATATACACTTTTAATCCCAGCAGCCAGAAACTAGGAGGTGGTAGTGCACACCTTTAATCCTAGGACTCAGGATTATGAGATAGACAGATCTCTCTGAGTTCAAGGCCACCCAGCCAGGGATACACAAGATTGAATCAGTCTAAAAGAGTAACAGATCACATGCACTAGGAGGGTATAAAAGATAGAAGCAGGGTCTTCAGTATTCAGTATGAGAGTCATTCATTCTCCAACCACACTGAAGAGAGGTTACAGTTGGGGCTTGGTGAGAGCTCATGGAGACACGATCAGCCCATTCAGTCTGAGGTAAAGATAAGAACTAGAGGCTAGCTGTTTTGCTTTCCTGATATTCATCTTGAAGTTTGAACCCCAATATCAGCCACTGGGTCATTTATTTTTTCATGTTACAAGTGTATATCTTAAAAGTGGCCAAAAATCACATGGATTGGTGATATGACAGAGTGGCACCTTCCTATACATAGCCTAAATATAAAAAGATCTGAGGCAAAAAAAAAAAAGCAGTCTTCCTTCCTTGCCTGCCTTTGCTTCTTGATTCTGAGTGTGTCTGTTCTGCTACTGACACCAGAGTGCAGCATTTTCGAGTTTCCAATGTGGCATTCCAGGAATCTTACAGGCCATCAGCACTAGACTGGATTGCTGTGACATCAGCTTCCAGAACTGAGCAGCTACTGGGCTCTCGGGTTTCCCAGCATGCACACAGCCATTGTTGGACTCCATAGCCTTTTTGCTGAGCTGGACTGTGCCCCTCACTGGATTCTGAGCCCAAATAAACCTTTGTTTCTGCAGAGATTTTCTTACAGTGACAAGAAAATCAACTAAGACAGGAAGTTGGTATCGAGGAGGGGAACTGTTGCTATGACCACCTGACCGCAGGGCTAATAGGACTCTGGAACTGGTTTGTGGGGGGATTTTGGAAGAGTTTGGCACTGTGGACTGGAAGATCCCAGAATGCCTAGTGGTGAGAATGTAAAGATCCGAATGTCAATAGGAAAGCAAGTAGTAAAGACTGCTACAGGGTTTCCTAGGAGAAAAAGAATCTATTAGGAATTGAATGAGGCCATTTACATAGTGTATGGGGAAAATCTGGCTTCGTTCTGCCCATGTCCTAAAATTAGAATAAGGCTGAATTCAAAAGGAGTAGTCGAAGTCATTTGGCAGAGGAAAATTTGAGGCTGAAGGGCATTAAGGCTGTGGAATGGTTACCATTCACTCCACTTAGGATTCATTACGAGACTTTAAAGCATATGAAAAATATGCAGTTTCACAAGAAAAGATGTGTGAGAGAGTTCAAAGTTGCAGACAAAGCAGGCGAGGAGAAAACTCACTCTAATTTTTAAGGACATTACTTAGTGTCATTAAAGAGGAAACCTTGGGCTCTGGACTGAGACAATAGGAAGGTGCTTTGATCCCACCCACTGAAGGCTCTAACTTGTGCTAACACAAATCCTTCTGAAGGAGAGAGCCTGAACTGACAGTGCTGCTCAAGTGCCGTTTTGTTTCCCAACAACTGGGTAGGGAGTGTTTTCCCAGGTTCAGCCACAAAAGTACGCAAAGGGCGTCACTGTGGAGGTAGACGGATGCCAGGCTACATCTTGAGCTGGCAACAGAACTTGCCAGGATCATCCACATGGTGCTGGTTTTGCAGGCATTCAAAATGCAAAAGTAGGAGGAAGGTTTCACAATGCCGCCTGTGATGGGCAATGTTGACAGGGTCATATTCCCCACAAGGAGGCCTTGGGAGACCATTGCATGCAAAGTAAAGCCTAAATTACAATGAAGACCCCATAATGTTAGAGATGCCTGAAGCATGAAACATCTACCAAGGAAAGCAACAGGCCTGGAATGAAGCTGCCTCACGAGAAGCCACCTGTGCTTTAGGTGGTAAAGCTGTAGGGTGGGGGACCCAAAGGTCACTGGAAATTAGATGTTTCTGTTATGAATTCCAGGTGTTGGCATTGGAGATGCAAGTTTGGTGTTTTCTTTTCTTTTTCCTTTTTTTTCTTTTCTTTCTTTCTTTTTTTTTTCCGAGACAGGGTTTCTCTGTATTGTCTTGGAAGCTGTCCTGGAACTCGATTTGTAGACCAGGCTGGCCTTGAACTCACAGAGATCCACCTGCCTCTGCCTCCCGAGTGCTGGGATTAAAGGCGTGCGCCACCAATGCCCAGCTAAGTTTGCTGTTTTCTTCGTAGGGTTTCAGCTTGCTCCAGGCTAGTCTTCGCTGTTCCTTCTTTCCTCTTTTTGGAATAACAGTGTTTGTTCTGTGCTGTTGCATATTGGAAAGTATGTAAGTTTCAAATTTTTAAGCGGGTTTGTGCTTAAGAGATTGCCTTGAGTCTGAGATGATATTTTGAACTTTTGAACAGTTTTAAAATTGTTAAGACTTTGGGGACTTTTGAAGATGGAACTGAATGCCCATTGTAGCATGAGGTGACCATGAACTTTTTGGAGGAACTTTAAAAAGGGAGATGCTTGGGTGTCAAGTCGATACGGGATGGATCTGTGATGATCAGTCTTTATTGTCAACTTGACAAGATTAGCATCTTCTCGTAGATATATTTCTGGGTGTGTCTTTGGTGGAGATCTGAGAGAGTTTTAACTTTGGATGGGTGATCTACCTCAAATGTGGCCAACACAGTCCCATGGGTTAAGGTAAAAGAGACAATCTAGATGAATACCGGAATGCTTTCTGTCTCTATTTCCTGACTCTGGAAGACCTTGTGACCAGCCTCCTGCCCATGCTTTCCAGACATGATGGATTAGATCCCTTCTTAAACTGTGACACTAACTAAATACCCATTTTCTTCATTTGCTCTGTCAAATACTTTTTGCACGGTAACTGGAAAAGCAACTAACCCAGGGACAGAAACAGCTTCTGCTTTGCAAGAGTTTTCACTACTGCCTCACCACCAGTAATGAGGTGTGTGAGCCTTCAGTTCTAATGTTCCCTAAATGTCAGTATATTAGCTACTTTTCTTGCTGTGGCCACCAGATACCTAACAAGCAGAAATGTGAGGGAGGATAGGTTTATTTTGGTTTACTGTTGGAGGGAGAAATTGTGATGGTGAGGAAGGCTGGTAGGGCACGTGGCCAGACCGTGTCTCTGTTTAGGAAGCAGGATAGGAAGCAGGCAGAGTTACTAAAAGGTCAAGACCCACTTGCAGTTACCCACTTCCTCCAGTGAGGCTTCACTCTCTGAAGACCCCAAAACCTTCCTCCTAAAAGTTCTACAGCCATCTAAAGCAGCGCCACCAGCTGAGAGACATGTATTCAAATACGCAAGCCTATGAAGACGTTTTACATTTGAATCACATTACACCCTTGCTCTCCCTGCACACATGTGCACACGTATCTCACAGTGTAAGACACACTCATTCCAACTTCAGAAGTCCCTGGGCTTCAACAGTCCCAATGTAACGATGCAAAGTACAATGCCTGAGATGTCCAGTGAAGACCCAATTTATCATGGCTTCATATATTGTCCTCTTCTGGTCTACCCAGAGGGCCACTGCCTGGCATCTCTGCCTTTCCTTTAAAATCGGTGGAAGCTTCAGTGACTCTGTCAGTCTTATTTTCTGTGTGTCTGAAAAACTAGGATCACATTATATTTAAGTTATTTTCCTCACTGTGTGACAACATACTTGACAGAAATGTCCCAGGGGTTAGAAGTTTCATTTTGGCTCATAATTTCAGGGGCATATCCATCTATTATTGATGGGAAAAGCATGGTAGCTAGTGTGGGTTAGACCACAGCAGCTGATTGCATCTTGGCAACTACAAAGCAAAGATCTTGGTCTGGAATAAGGGCTATGACAGTAATGATCTATTCAGTGACACACTTTTGCCAGCCAATCACAACCCCCCAAACTTTTCTATTGGTGGACACCAAGATTTTAAACACATGACTCTCTGGAATATGTTTTAGGTTCAAGCCATAAAATGCTACCCAACTCCCATATACTCATGACCACCTTGTAATGCAAAATGTACTCAGCCCGACCTTAAAAGTCCTCACATCTTAACAGTTCAAACATTGCTCAAAAATCTAAAGTCCTTTCTGAAGCTCAAGGAGAGTTCTTAACTGTGGTTATTTGCTGCCAGCTGCAGGTGATGAAACACGAACCACAAAATTCAGCAAAACCCATGTGGAGTTTACTGAGGAAACAGAGCAAAGGGAGGGGTAGGTGTTGGCCAACCAGGAACAGGGATGGAAGGGGTGAACAGGTGGGAGGCTCTCACTTAAAAGGGAAAGCTTGCACATGCATACAGAGTCCTTAAGCAGCCACCGAACACAGGATGGAGCCACGCAACACAGTGCCCTTTGAGCTAAGTATCTGCCTGAATGCTGGTGTTCATACCCTGCCAGTTGTCAGGGGCGGGGTCAGCATAATGTCTGAATCCTTACATTGACTATGAGCTTCTGTAAAACCAAAACCAACTTACCTACTTCTAATATACAATAGCATAGAGTAAACATTTAGTATTAGTTATTTTTCCTATAGCTGTGACAAAATACCCAACAAATGCAACTTATGCAAGAAAGGGTCCATTCTAGATCACACTTTGAGAATAAAGTTCATCAGGACAGGAAAGGTTTGCTGGTGGCAATGCCAACCAGGCCACACCTTCTGCAACCAGGCCACACCTTCTGCAACCAGGCCACACCTTCTCCAGAAAGGCCACACCTTCTCCAGCAAGACCACACCTTCTCCAGCAAGGCCACACCTTCTCCAGCAAGGCCACACCTTCTCCAGTAAGGTCACACCTTCTCCAGCAAGACCACACCTTCTCCAGCAAGACCACACCTTCTCCAACAAGACCACATCTCCGAATCTTTACCAAAAATTTCTAACAGCTGAGGATTAAGCCTTTAAACACATGCTTCCATGGGGGGGTCATTCTTATTCAAACTGGCCCAGATCTGTCCCTCATCTCCTGAAATATTCTTACGGCTATTTCAGAATATAATCTATCAAACATTAGCCGCCATCTGCTGAGAATGTGTTTCCTTGGAGTTTGTCAACTTCCTTGGCTTCACGGTTAGTCTTTTCTACATTTCCAATTAAATGTTTTGTTCTTAGTTGTAGTTTATTTATTTATTTATTGGGGAAATTACAGTGCAATAAATCTCCTTCCTAGAATCATGCTCCGACATTCCACAAGTTTTGGTATAGAGTCTTTTAATCATCGATCTCTCAACACTTCTTTTACTTTTTGTTTTTAATTTAATTTTATGTTTATGGATGTTTTGTCTGCATGTGTGTCTGTGCACCCTTGTACAGTGCTAGAAGAGGATAGCAGGTTCTCTAGTGCCAGAGTCACAGACAGCTGTGAGCTGCACCATGTTGGTGCTGGGAATAGAACCTGGGTCCTCTGGAAGAGCAGCCAGAGCTCTTAAATGCTGATTCATCTCTACAGCACCTGTCCTTTTATTTCTATTTGTGACGTGTCCAAGGGTGGCTCTCTTTCCATCTTCCTAGTGTGGAATACATCATGGGTTCATTAATTCTGTCCGTTCCTGAACCCTTCAAGCATGAACTCACTGACAGCTCTCCTTCCCTTGCACTCTTTCTGGAGCTCTGAGTAAGCTGCTAATACCCCAGAATCTCTAATTTACTGCTCCGAGTCTTGTGTAAGTTATTTTTCCTTTCCTGAATTCAATATAAGCAGTCTGTGCAGTTTCTTCAGGTCCACATACTGGGATCTTGTCTCATATTTTGAGATTTTAATTCAACAATTGAAATTTTCATTTATAAAACTTCTCTTTAGATATTCAAGAAATAGACTTCTTCATTTACACTTCTTTTTATTTCCCATTTTAGTCATCTTATATGTTTTCTGTAATCATTCACATTTGGTTTTTAGAGTTATGTGTCTTACATTTTGTAGAGTTGGTGTTCCTGTGGTCTGTTTTCGTATGTGTCCATAGTACTGATTGATCCCCGGAACCTCTCATGAGTGTGTTTCGGTTGGTGTTATTTGGTGGGAGCTTGGTAGCATTTGCTGCTGGCAAGAGCCAAGGGCCTGGTGGGAGCATTCTTGCATCCTTCCAGAACAGGCTGTGCCCTGCAGCCTTCTGGTGGCTCCAGGAGAGCATGTTCTCTTGGCCAGCTTTCCTTTACATATTCTTGCATTTCCCTCCTTGACGTTCAGGTTGTAAGGGTTTTCTTGACCGGGAGTTTTGAAGATGCTGACTGCTTTATTCCTTTAAGCCTGATGCTGACAAAGAAAACTGGAGTTTGCATTTTCTTCGGTGTGACGGCCTTCGGAGTGTCTGGGATGTTTTCTTGTTAGGAGTGGGCGGTCCTTCTCATCTTCCCACTCTGTTTGGAACTGGGTTGCAAAGATGCAAAGGGACACTAACTTCTCCCCCTCCTCATCTTCTGCCTTCATTTTTCTGTTCTTCCTTCTGATCTCATTTCTAAGACATGGTCCTAGCCTCTGAGGCAGGGGGAGGGATGGGTTGGAAGAGGGCGGAGGATAGAGGGAAGGTTCCTGCCACCAGAAGGAAGCCTGGAGGAAGAAACACTTTTGACTTGGGCTTCAGTGAGAGGCAAGAACTTGTAGGGTAAGTGTCTACAAACACAAGCAGCTGTGTCTCAGGTGTTGTCACTTAATGGATTAACCACAGGATCGCTGTGCTCTGAGACACAGCACAGACCTTCTAGATCCTTCCATTCTCCTATGGCCCACTGTGTCCTGAACTGTCCTGTAGGTTGTGCCACACAGCACTGAACTTTCAAGGGAAGTGGCTCTTGGGAAACAGAGGACTCTTCCAAACATGAATTTTTGTCAAAGGAATGCACCATATTTTCTGATTTGCTTTTGTTTCTAAAGGAGGCAGTAGTACACGCTGCAAATCCAGGGAAGCAGGGATGGTTCCCTTCTGCTCTGCAGTCACGCGGGGATGCGACAACAGTTGGGGTTTGTCACCGTGAGAGCAGCCAGTGTGCTGTGCAGGGCTGGAGTGAGCAGAGGGCAGGACACATTGCTTTCTGATCATTTGTGCACCTCTTGAGTTATCACAGCAGACAGGAGACAGGACGGCTTTCATAGCTTCCCCCACGCTCCTCTGGACCCTCCTAGTTGTATTTTGTCATGACTGGGATTCTAGTGTCATACTTTGGTGAGGGGTTTGATTTCACCACAGATTTGGTGAGGGGTTTGATTTCACCACTATGTATATGTTAATAGTACAAGAGATGGAGTGGTGGATAAAAATGTTGCACTCTGGGCATTTCTACTCCGCTTGGGTTTAATTTCCTATTGTTATTATAAGTCAGGCACTAAGAAGAGAAAAGAAATCTCACAGTGACTCTGATTCACACAGCCCACAGGCTTTCATCTGGTACTTCACTCTGCCAGGTGTGGAACCGGGTTTCCAGGAAGAGCCCCATGTGGCTACAGGGAGGTGGGTGGGAAGCTTTCAGCTTCTCCAGCACTGTCACTGTCCCCCAGAAACACAAATCGGTGATTAGGTCCTAACCTTGCTTATCCCTAGCATATTTATTCTGGTAGGTAAACTGCCAAGGGTCACTGAACCACCACATAGGATACTGTATGCTTCCTAGCTGGGATGGGTACAATTTTTGGACAATGGTTTAAAGCCCACTTGCTTTCTCTGTTCACATGGGTCTGCAGGGGCTCTGTTGGAGACCTGTGGCTTTGGGCTAAATGTAGGTAAGCCATGCAGCCCTTGGAGATGTCTGTTTTTATGAAGAAATCCAACAGGAGCTTAACAGTGGCTTAAACTTTAATTTAAGAACCCTGTTTGGGAAAATAGAGCAAAAACAAAACAAAACAAAAAACCCTTGTCACTAAGAGATACATCCCAGAGCTCTTACAGATGGAGTGGGATGCCATTGGGGGTTTGCCTCAAGAGCAGTCGGGCAACTGAAACCAGGCAGGTTTGCAGTGCTGGCTGCTGCAAAAGGATGGGTAGGAATGTTACTTTTTCTTTTTTTTGCAAGTGTTTGGAATTTTCCATAATGAACAATTTTAAAGGTTGGGTCAGAGGAAAGAGTCTCATTGAATAAATCTGCTTATGACTTATATATGCTATACCTTCTAATTTGCTTCTCATCTCATTCTTTCTGAGTTTTCATTTGCTGGAGAGAGTTTATAAATAGTAGGTCTCATTGTAGTGTATTTCAGAACAGAGGAGACTAGCATCCTGGACAAACAGTGCAGGGTAAATAGGTGCGAGGATACAGAGTAGAAACTTCGGGATGGAGAGGGTCCTCTCCCAAAGACATCTCAGGCCAGTAGCTCTCTGACATCGCACTGCTCCAGCTAGACTAGCATCTGAGTTCTGTTCTAAGATCCTAAGATCTGTTCTTATAGCAATGCCACATGCCCACAACACTATGGTGTAGCCACATCTTGCCTGTGAACCTGTAACCATACTCAAAGGGCATGGCCCTACATTATAGTTGTATAATGGGTTGAAATTTAGTAGTGTGCATTCTCTGAATTCTTTTTCTTACAATGTTCTGATTGTCCCAGAGTCTCTTAATATCTGTCTACATGAACAGCTGGGCTTGCCTGTTTCCACAAAAGTGTGCAGACATTTTGGTAGTGATTGCATCAAACAATAGCAATTTGTGGAGAACTGAGGTATAAACATTAACCCTTTTAACCTGTGAGTGTAGGTCTCCCTTTATTTAGATCTGCATTTGACATGTGAAGCAGCTGCAGGCCTCGCTCTCAAGTTTTCACAATTTTCAGAGCGTAAATGTTGCATGTTTTGTTCCTTTTAATAAAAAGCATTTTGTTTTTAAATTAATTTTTTAGACTGGATCTCACCATGCAGCCCTGACTGGACTGGAACTCAAGGTGCAGATGAAGCTGACCTCAAATCCAGAGATCTCCCTGCTTCTGACTCCCCAGTGCTGAGATTAAAGGCATTTGTTCACCATGCTATGGAACTCTATTCCTTTGGAACTTATTTTATTTTATTTATTTTTTATCGATTCTTTGGGAATTTCACATCATGCACTGCAGTCACACTCACCTCCCCCAGTCCCTCGTCATCTGCGCCTCCCTCTTGTAGTGTCCCCACCAAAGGAAAGCTAAAAAGGAATAAAGATAAGATAATGTAAACAATAATGAAGAAGAAGAATACACTTCACTCCTCCATCTTTCCCCCCTCTCCATCTTCTCTTCGTGCATCGCAGTGGCGCTGGGAGCTGCTCTGTGTCATGCAGTACACCCTTTTGTCCTAACAGCTGTCCTTGTAGATGCTCATTGTAGTGGGCTGTTGTTCAGGTTCAGAGCTTCTGAC
Source organism: Mesocricetus auratus (assembly GCF_017639785.1). Lineage (NCBI taxonomy): Eukaryota > Metazoa > Chordata > Mammalia > Rodentia > Cricetidae > Mesocricetus > Mesocricetus auratus. The sequence goes on from NW_024429198.1 coordinate 33,305,252, forward strand.
TGTGGCACACCATCTATGCTGGGTCCCCATCAACATTCCTCTCTAATATCCTGCTGCTGCCCTGAGTCGTGCAGATCCTGCTGCTACGGTTCTGCAGGACCACCCCTTCACACGCTCCAGCGGGTTATAGATGGGGTAGATGTTGGGGTGTGTCTTCTCCAAGACCCGGATGCGTGCCTGGGTACAGGAGTTGGTCGGTCCAGGCCGCTGGGACCACTCTTCTCAGGTGGGGCTGCGGCCACCTCTCCCAGGCCCTTGGTGAGTTGGGGCTGTTTTTTAATGGAATTGTTTTAATCATTGGATGCTTAGGTTGTTTGTTGATAGCATATGAAATATAATGGATTTTGTGTCCTGTAATCCCATTGTTTATCTAGTTGAGTAAGCTTTTTCTTTTGTAAATTCTTCAGGGTTTCTTGTTTGTTGGTTGGTAGATCAGGTTGATTGTTAACAATTTTCTTTCAGTATCTGTGACTCTGATCTGTTTTCTTTTTTCCCTTCTCTCCTTCTAGAAGCCTAGCACTTCCAGCACAGTGCTGAGTGGGAGGACTGGAACAGACTCCTTGTCTTACTATCTAAAGGGTACACATTCAGGCTTTTGCTGTCATCTCTCGTATCAGCTGTCGGGTTTGCACGTTGCCATTCGAAGATTGGGAACACTCCCCTCTTCCCAGTCTGTTTGTTGAAAGATTTTTAAAAACCACAAACAGATGTTGAATTTTATTATGATTTCCCCATTTTCCCATATAGATTGGTCTTCAGATGTTAAACCATGATATATAATATAGTTGGCCATGATATATAATATGGTTTCATGCCATTGGAACTTGGAGAATCAGGGTGACACTTGCTTGATAGCATGAGCTCAGAAGTGCCATGTAATCCTTTTTCTGAAAGAGTTGTGTGGAACTAGTGTTTCATTTTCTTTAGAGGCTTGAGAGGCCTAACCACTGGAACCATCTGGGCCTGAGCTTTCCTTCTCTGGGTAGATATTTTTCTTTGTCAGTTAAATTTGTTTACTTGCTAGAGGCTCTTCAGGCTTTTTTATTTCTTCTTGAGTCACTTCTGGTCATTTACATCTTTCTAGTTTTTCCATTCCATGTTAATTTGTGTACAGGGGTTGGTGTATTCCATCACAGTAATTCTATTTTTGCATACAGTTGGCAGTGGCGTCCCTTTCCCTCGTGACCCTGTCTTCTTTTGCTGTCTTCTTTGCTGCCCGTCTTTCTTCCTGGTCAGTGTATCTCAGGGCCTCTCACTGGTTCTGTAGTGCTGATGTTTTGGACCAGGTGATTCTTTGCCTCCTAGGCTGCCCTGTGCATCACAGAGTGGGTCTGCCTTGCAGGTGGACTTCTGGGTGGGATGTGTTCACAGCTGTGGAAGGCAACGGGAGGAAGCAGAGGGAGAAGGAGGACGGGAGCTAGAGTGGAGGCAGGCTGAGCATCCCAGAGTCTGGGTCAAGGCTCCTCGCACACACAGGCGTGGCTCTCCAATTCTTCTCCAACTGCTGCTCACACTTGCTTTCCAGTCCTGCTCAGCTCTGCTGGAACTTTGTGCCCTGGAGGCAGGACAAGCCTCTTTCTGTCTCAGGCAGCACTTCGGGTTTGATTGTAGAGATACTTTCTTATCTGATGGATAGTAGGAAAGACCAATTAGGGCGATCATAGCATGTACTTGCCAAGCCTGAGGGTCACCCTGGGTTCTCACCTGTAGCAAGCATCTTCATCACTTGCACAGGCAGCTTGCTCTTGTAGAACAGTGAAACAGTGTGCCCAGGACCCCTCCTGAAGATATGAAAATATGCTTCAAGCAGGCAACTTTGTTTTCTTTTTATCCACACCTGTAGCTGTGTGTGGCTGAGGCTGCATCTCAGCTGGAAAATTAACACTTGAATCCTAAATAATAATAATTACTGTTTCTGGTTATTTTGAATCCACTGACAAAGACCTTTACAGAATAATTGCACTGATCAATCCCACGGAGGTGCAGAGGAAGATCCTTGAGTTGGTGTGTGATGAGAACATTAGTGGGAATTCAGCATCGGTATTCTGTGGGGTGAGTGTAATTGCGAGGAATATATCGTGTTAAAATGCCTGACGTAGTGTCTTGTAATAACACATGGCTCCCATCAAGAAGCAGATGTTTCTTACTCCCCTAGAATAAAACATCATAATTTAACCACACCCACCAGCCCAGTGGAGCAGGAGTGAGGGCCTGGGTGCACATCTCAGATCTGTAATTGCAACCCTGGAATCTCAGTGGGGGAAGGTGGCCTTCAAAAGAAACCACTTAGTAAGTATCAGAGAAGGGGTCCTGGGTGAACTGCCTTCCCAGGAACTGAGACATGGCTTACAAACACATATGAAATGAGTGTCTCTGTTTTTCAAAACTCTGGACTCTGGGTGTCAAAATTCACATTTCTACAACAGTGTGAGGGTAACAGCCTCCCTGGGCCGTGTAAGTCGGCCAGAAGATATGGACAATTCCTTTCTTCTCATAAGAAACTTTTCACAATATTCTTTTTAAAATCTAAGTGCAAACTTTCCATCTTGTACCCTCCTTAAACTTTTCCCTTCAGTGACTTTCATCATATTCTCAAGTTTATGAGAACATTACCCTTTTGATTTCGTTAAAGACTTCTAGGAAAACATCCTCTCCCCATGGGGTCAGAATGAATGTGCCTCTCCGATGTAATGAGACAAGAGGCCGCTAGATGGAGCCTTCTCTCCATAGCCCTGTGGTCTGTGTGGACTGGGCTGTGGTCCCACAGTGGGGAAGTATGTGAAGGCCAGCTTTGTTTCCCCGAGTTCCCAGAACACCCCACACCTGCAGCTGCGGCCCTGGGGTGGTGTTTCAGAGAGCGTGTGAACCACAGTTTTTATTTGATTACAAATGTGTTATGCTTCACTGATTATGTATATTTTTTGAGCGTGTCCTAGAAAGAATCATGTTTAGCTGGTCACTTATCCTATTGAAGATGAGACTGTTAAACACTAACGTGCTGGAGACTGGGGATGATGACGAGCACCCTTAATTCTGCACTCAGGAGGCAGAAGCAGGGGAATCTCCGAGTTTGTGGCCAGCTGGTCTACAGAGTGAGTTCTGGGCTAGTCACCGTTGCATGGTGATACACTGCCTCGAAACAACAACAAACTAATGTGAGGGAGATGAGATACAGTGATGGACAGACAGTGCAGGAGGGGCAGCAGAACCCGCTAACCCGTGTGGTGGGAATTCTGTCTCTGGACACAGGTAGAAACTAGTGTCTGACGTGGTATTTGAGAACCCTCCACCACCAGGGGGTGACACTTCCACCTCGTTTACTGCTCCCAGGCCTCTGAAGCAGGCAGCCTTTGATTTACTTGGTGCCATCAGATAAGCGAAGGGAAGGTCCGCCCCAGGGTGATAAGGAACTTCATCATGCAGTTAATGCAATCAGGAAGCGGCTCTTTATGGAATTAGGGACCCATCCATGTGAGCTAGGAGTTATGGGTGTCACTGGGGGCTCAATTGGAGCAGAGGAGGAGGGGAAGCAGGATCTGTGGGCTACACAGCCATCCACGTGGCTTAGCTAGATTCTCCGAAACTTGAAAATCAGATTAGTGAATCCCTTGGGGTTTTCCAGCTTCTTTCTGCTTCAGGACTAGGAGGAGCGGGCAGGCCTCTCTTTGTCCCCAAGTGCCTCCCATGTTTCCATGGAATGTTGCATGCTTATGTGAGTGTATGTGTATGCATGCATGTGGGTATACGTGTGCAGGCTCCCAAGGTTTCTTGGGTTATTTGATTTTAGTGACCTAAGTCATATTATTCTCATTTTCTCCTGGAAAAAAAAATTCTGAGCAGTCAATACTTGCCAAAGAGGTTACCACAAGTATTCAGCTCTGGGTCATCTGCAGATTTTCTTTGAGTCTGTTACCCTGTCTCAGAATTATTCTGCCTTTGCTTGCACACATCTGTGTGCGGCTGCCTTCAGGGAGGGCTGCCACCTGCTTTATCTGGGAGAATAGACGGAAGGGATGTGGGCCTGCTAGGGCTGCTTCCCAGCACATTGCCAGTCCAGGAGTAGGCATTCCCACACTTCCTCTCCTGTGTGTGTGGACAGTCACAGCTTGCACAGCGCTGTTTCATAGAGGGGGTTTGTCTGTTGTTAAACATCCGCCCACAGAGCTGGGGGGGGGGGAGAACAGAAAAGATGTTTTAGAAACATTTACCGAGGGACCGAGAAGATAAGCAAGCACTGGTCTCAGTGCATCTCATCTTAGGCAGCACACAAGCCACAGCCTTCGGGGAGGTGGTGGGACATTGCTGTCATCCTAACGTGGCACGATGTACGTGACTCTGTGCAAATTTGTCACACCCACACTAATGGGGGTTCTCGGGTCTGCATTCTTAACTGTCACCACAATGGGGCACAATTGTATCTTCAAATATTACTCATGCAATGTGGACTTTATTTTTCTGTGTTTACCACATCCTTCAAACAAAACCTATGCCTCCCTACTTGGTGAGCAAAGTGAGGATGGCTTTTGAGAGGGGCACCATCATGTTCCAGAAATCACAGTGCACAGTTCCACAGGAGGGAGGGAGCCCGAGGCTGAATGGAAGTGAGAAAGACCTGGCTTGTCCTAACAGGGACACAGGAGAGTAGAAAGGAAGAGGGCTGTAGATGGCGGAGGAAGAGCTCAGCCCCGGGATGTGGTCAGGGTTTACACCTCCCTCTCAACCCTTATCTGCCCCGCCTCCTCTCTCCCTTTGTCTTTCCTGTCCTCCATTCCATCTCTCTCTTAAGCCCCGGAGTATTTATTAGCAGAAAGCTTATCTAGAGGTATCCGTAGTGACAAATGTGAAAAATATTTTTTTACAGATACATCCCAACTAAATAAAAGATTTTACAAAAAGGCTTAAGGAAAGATAAAATCATTTATTAAACACTACAGCGAAGACTGAGTATAGACCTCTCATCATGTTCCCAGAAGCACTGCTCCCAATAGCTGAGATGCAACCAAACTTTGCCCATCGACGGATGAGTGCTCAAACAGGCACTGCAGAACAGCCTTCCTCCCTAAAAAGGAAAGACACCTGACATAGGCAACACATGGCTGAGTCTGAGAACACTGGGGACAAGTCTGCCAAAAAAAAGAATACACAGGAATTTGTGATTCCTCCAAATTCACAGAGACAGAGTGGCATGGTGACTGCTGAGGGGCACAGAGTTTAATGGGGACAGAGTTTCCTCTATATGTGATAGAAGGGTTCTATGGGTGGTGGCAATGGTTAGCTACACAGTCATGTGGATGTTCGGCCACTGCTGAGCTAGATGCCTGGAACTACTTAGAACACTGGACAGTCTGCATATTTTACTGTAGCTTTCAAAACCCACCAAAGCACATCTTTCCATTTCAGGAAAGGTTAGCCCTTCGTGACTTGGTTTTGGAATTCTAGGTATTCTACTTCAGCTAATTGTTTTTTCTTGTTGTTGTTGTTTAGTTTTGTTTTTCCAAAAAAGAACCCTCAGTCATTTAAAAACGTCTTATGCTTTCTTGTCAGACGCCTTCGGAGCAGGTGTTTTCTGGGCTGGAATATTCCGACCGCTCTGAGCTTCAGGAGGAGTCACTACCTCCTGGACTGTGGTCTCCTGGGCAGGGCCTTCTTGCCTGTCCCCATTGCGCTTGTCCGTTGGTGGTTTAGCTTTAGCAACAGAAGCCGTTACTATAGCCAACTGTTGCTATAGCCACAAGGGCATCTGACACTTTTTTGGGGCGCGGGTGCAGGAGAAGCTTTCAGCATTGTCTCTTTCTGTTTTTAACTTCATTTTGGTTACTCTGTTCGTCATCTCTCTTCTTTCTTGACTTTGAAGCAATCGAAATCCATCGTCTTGACTTGCCTTCCCCTTGTGTCAGTCTTTTTGTTACTTCTTGTGGTTGTCCATTTCACTGATATCTTCCTTCTCCCAAGCTTTTCTAACATGCTTCTGGGAGGGGGTGGCACCATGTAGGAACTTGGAGACCTAGTCAGTGAGTAGCGTGCATTTGAAAGGGATGACCTGTTCCCTTACCCCACCAAAGCCATGTTCTGACCCACAACACTTAGAGTCGTGACCCATTTTCCAGCAGGAAGCTCAGGGAAGACATAGGCCAGTGAGCTAAACTTCACTACGTACCTGACTGCCCTACTAATGATGAGAAGGACTGATTTATTTCTGGTTGAGACGTGGTCTCACTCTGTAGTCCAGGCTACCTGAAACTTACTATATAGCTCAGGTTTATCTTATCTCTCAATAATCCTTTCACCTTAGCTTTACAAAGACTAGGCATCCGGTCCCTGTACCCATCGCTGGCTGTTTTTCAAATGGTGGGTAGGGAATGAGGCAGAGATTATCCATAGCTCTGCTCCCTCTGGAGGTGTCTCGATTGCCCATGTGGCTGACAGGCAGGCAGGAGTTCAGAGAGCCTCCCGAGCATAGACTCTCAGCCCCCACCACCCTGCACACCCTGGAGTAGGGAGCAGGGTCTGAACATACAGAGTGATTGGCTCATTTTCCTTAAACTAAAATAAATGCTTAAAAAAACAGCACAGCCAACTTCTTGAGAACTGGTACTACTTAGGAGTTTTGACTGAAGTGTCAAAGGTTATAGAATGATTTAAGTTGGACTTGATGACTCATGTCTGTAATCTCAGTACTTGGGAGGCAGGGGCATCAGGGCTACATTGTGATGCTTTTTCTCAAAAACTAGGAAAGCCAAAAAAACCCCAAACTTTATAGCCAGAGTTCTCACCTCAGTGGCAAAGTTTACCTCTGTCAGGATGCTGTCAGGACAGACTCGGTGGAACTGAATCAATGGGACCCCTCCCAGTTCATAGTAAAGACTGGCATGCCAAACATCTGCTCACACCTCTGGGAAACACCTGCCTGACCTTCCTGGGCAGGGTTTGTTTCTTTCTAAAGTTGGTTCCCAGAAATCTCATGACAATACTCCACCCCCCCCCCCGGGGGGGGATTTTTAGATCCTTTAAAAACTTGGGTGAGTTGCTGAGAGCCTGGCTGAGCCTCACTGCTTCTGATACAGACTCCGATTCACTTGAACTCTGTAGGGTCAGGTAGGGAGCACTCCCCTGAGGTTCTGCAGGACATCAATCTGAGGCCACCACCACTCTGTTTCCAAGTGAGGTGAGCCCCCTGTAGGCTCAACCTACAGGCAGGCCCCAAGAGGAGGGCGGCTCTTCCCATGGGTGCTCACAGCCTTCCCAGAGCGAGCACCTCCTCCTCAGTGGAAATCCGCTCTTGGCCCCTGTTCCGCTGTCGCCCACAGGATGGCAGCCCGAGCGCTGGAGGAGAGCGAGAGTGTCGGTTAATTTCACAGAAAATTAGAGCCAGTAATGCTGTTTCCAATTTGAAAACAGAAGTCTGAGGTTGTCTCTAGAGACGACTTGTCTTCACCATCCCGACTGCCACAGGAAAAGAAAGTGTGGCTGACAGCGTGCGGCCCCAGGGCTGGCGTGGCCTTGAGTTTTTGCTGGCTTGTCAGCATTCCGCATCTGTAGGGCCCTGTCTCTGCAGCCTGGACCCACATCGTCCAAATTCATATCTAGGAGGCAGGGCCCTTCCTGAAGATGTCTCTGGCATTCTGCTTCAGCTACCGACTGCTGCCTCCTGACCCAATGAAGTCTCACTATTTCAGCTCCTGTGGGCTGGAGGTTGTGGGCTGGGCAGCACAAGTTTGAGACAAGTCTCCAACAACTGCTTGTTATTCTGTTCCTGAAGAGGAACAAGGGACCCCATCATGGTCATCCTTGTCCACGACAGCACCCCAGTGGTGCTTTAACCCCAGCCTTTCCCATTTTAAAGACCATAGCCCCAGGTCATCGAAAGCAGGGCCCTCCAGGGACTGGGTGCATACCACCCAGTGGGTAGCACTTCTGAGTTTCTACCAGTGCCTGGAGACAGGAAACAGAGTCAGCCTCCTCAGGAACACAGGCTGCCACTGCTTTTGTAGGCCAGCAGTGCCTGGGAGCCCTGTCCAGTGTCCTGTTCCCGGTAGGAACTGGACCCGTTGAATCACAGCTGATCAAAGAAAGGCATCAGGTGATTTCTGAGGGGCTTTAATGACCGTGTCCCAGTGCCACACTCTTAACCACACACAGCTCAGGATTCTGCATATGGTGGAACCGACAGAGCTGACCTTTTTGGCTGTGGGCTTGCTCTTTAAAACTACCCGGATTCGCATTGGTACATCTAGGCTCCAGGCTGTGAGACTGATTGGATGCCTAACAGGGTGGGCCCAGTGACATCCACTGGCTTTAAAAGTCACAGTCAGTGGAATATTCCAAACTTGTCGTTACATGGGGGAGTGCTGATTCCCAGTGGGTATCCTTAGTCTGTGCTGGAGATGAGGAAGGACAGCTTTGAGCAGATCCTTTTTAGCAGAATGAGACCCCAGAGATGCTTGGCTGCCCAGAGGCAGCTCTGCTGGTCAGTGAGGAAATGTCTCTACTATGGGAGGGGACGGTAAATGCAGCCAGCCCTGTGTGTGGCTCTGTCTTCTGACCCTGACACCATAGGAGGCTCAGGAAATCTGTCTTCTCTGGGAGAGGAAGTGGTCACGCAGGCAATGTCTTTAGGTCACAGTGGTTTCTCTTCCCTTCATGGGGCCACCTTCTAACTCTACAAAGCAGAAAAGGCCCTGTCTTTCTTTCTTTCTTTCTTTCTTTCTTTCTTTCTTTCTTTCTTTCTTTCTTTCTTTCTTTCTCTCTTTCTCTCTGTCTCTCTTTCCCTTTCTCTCTGTCTGTCTGTCTGTCTCTCTCTCCCTTTCTCTCTCTCTCTCACTCTTTCTTTCTTTCTTCTCTTCCTTCCTTTTTAAAAATGTATTTATGTATTTTACATTTTTTACATCCTGGTCTCAGTTTCCTGTCCCTCCTCTCCTCCCAGTCCCTCTGACCCTTCCTCCTCTGTTCCCCCCCCATCCACTCCTCTGTTTCTGTTTAGGAAAGGACAGGTCTCCCATGAGTATCAACTAAATATGGCATATCAAGTTGCCAACCTCCCATATATTAAGACTGCAAGGAGACCCAGTATGAGGAGTAGGGTCCCAAAATCCAGTAAAAGAGTTGGAGACAGCCCCTGTTCCCACTGTTAGGAGTCTCATAAGAGGGGCATGCTACACAACTCTAACATATAGGGAGTGTTAGGTCAGTCCCATGTAGGCTTCCTAGTTGTGGGTTCCGTTTCGGTGAGCTCCTCCTATGAACCCCAGCTAGTTGATTCTGTGAGTTTTCTTGAGGTGTCTTTGACTCCTCTGACTCCTCCAATCCTTCCCTCCCTTTCAGGACTTCCCAAGCTCCACCTAATGTTTGGCTGCATCTGTTTCCATCAGTTGCTGGACTCTCTGATGACAGTTGGCTACCCATCAATCTACATGTATAGCAGAATATTGCTAGGCATCATTACATCGACATTTTTCCTCCAGTTGTATTTTGTTCTGTCCTAGGTCTCTGGGTCATCCAGCCTGTGGGTCCTGGTGTTCCAGGAAGTGTAAGTGGCAGGCTTCCTCCCCTGGCATGGGTTTTAGGCTACACCAGTCATTGATTGGCCACTCCCTCAAGCTCTAGGACACCCTCACCCCAGCATATCCCACAGGCAGGACAGACTATAGGACAGATAGACGGTAGGACTGGGATGTCAGCCCAGTCCTTCCACTTGAAGTCTTGCCTGGTCACAGGAGATGGCTAGTTCAGGCTACATATCTACTATTGCTAGGAGTCTTAGCTGGTGTCATCCTTTCAGATTCCTGGGAGATTCCCTTGCACCAGGTTTTTACTTGACCCTGAAATGTCCCCCCCCTTTCCAGTAGTCTCTTTAGTCCACTCCCCTCTGCCCCCAGCCTGATGTCTCCTGTTCCCATCCCCACCCACCCTCAGTCCACTCACAAAATCTCTTCTATTTCCCCTTCCCAGGGAGATCCCAGCATCGCCCCCATGAAATCTAGCCTTGCTGGGGCTATGAACTGTAGCCTGGTTATCCTGTACTTTACTCCTAATATCCACTTATGATTGAATACAGACCATGTTTGTCTTTCTGGATCTGGGTTACCTCACTCAAGATGATTTTTTTTCTAATTCCATCCATTTGCCTTCACATTTCTTGGTGTCCTTGTTTTTAACAGCTGAATAATACTCCATTGTGTAAATGGACCACATTTTCTGAATTATCCATTCCGTGGTTGAGGGACATCTGGTTGTTTCCAGGGTCTGGCTATCACAAATGATTGAGCATTCATTGGGTAAATACCCAAGAATTGTATAGCTGGGTCTTGAGGTAAACTGATTCCCAGTTTTCTGAGAAACCACCAAACTGATTTCCAAAGTGGCTATACAAGTTTGCACTCCCACCAGCAAAGGAGAAGTGTTTCCCTTGCTCCACATCGTCTCCAGCATGAGCCATCACTAGTATGTTTGATCTTAACCGTTCTGACAGGTATAAGGTGGTATCTCAGAGTCATTTTGATTTGCATTTCCCTGATGACTAATGATGTTGAACTCTCCTAAGAGTTTCTTGGCCATTTGAGATTCTTCTGTTGAGAATTTTTTGTTTAGATCTGTACCCCATTTTTAATTCTCTAGTTTTGGGATGCTAAGGGTACTTGTGCCCCAGTTAAAAGGGAAAAGATAACAACATGGTAAGCTGTGGACACCCATCAGGGCAGGTGGCAGAGAATCCGGTTCCCTTGCAGAATACTTGAAAGGGGCAGCCTGTGAGTGTGTGTGGGGGGGTGAGTGGGTGGGACTAAGTGTGGCAGGGCACTCTGGGAATGTGGTGGGGCTTGTCTGTGATTAGTGGAGGGGACTCTGGTGATGATGGCGAGCTTGAAATAGTTTCAGGATGTCTGAGGAGAGGGATCAGTGAGCAGAGCACTGGAACAGGGTCCATCCTCTCATCAACCTTTCTCTAAGGAGCTCTGTCGCCCAGCAGTGGGAGGTCTTGACTGAGGCGGCTCTGGGCTAAGCAGTGCAAAGTCCTGGTCTGGTATCTGCGAGCTGACTTTGCACATGTGCTAAGGGACAGCAGGGTGGCTCAGGCAGGGCCACCAGGACAGGAGTCCTAGCACCACAGGCCAGGGAGGAGCCCCGGACTGCACTATCAGGGTTCAGTTTACAGATGACAGCCGTGGATGCAGCTTCTGCTTGGGACCTGGGAATTCGTGCTGCCACCCACATGAACATCCCAGTTACACACATTTTTAAGTTAGAATTAGCTGTTGTATATGGAGAAATTACAACATATTTTTATTTTCCATAAAAAACGTTTTTAGTAAAAATAAGTTTCTTAGTTTGGCTGTCTTATGTTCACTTTGGCCTATAAATTTTAAATGGGGTGGCAGAAAACAATTGATCTTACTTGCAAAAACGGTAGGTCCATTGCTCATCTGCTTATACTACATTAGAAATATTAATCCTGACTTTAATGGGTGGGCACAGTCTCCTTCTCCTCAACATCTAGAGTTGAGAAAGCTGAGCTTGGTGTGTGTGTGTGTGTGTGTGTGTGTGTGTGTGTGTGTGTATGGTATGGGGGTATGGAGGCCATCAGTCACCAAAATTCCTCATTGGCAGGATCATAAGGGAAATCCTCTGTAGCACACTGATCCCAAGACCAGAGTGCCTTCAGCAAACCATAAATGGCACAAGGGCTGCTGGTCCCTCTCCTATTCTCTAGTGACTCACCTATTCCTAGGAATTTACCTATTTCCTGGGGATCCATTTATTTCCTTGGAACTGGTCTATTTTCTGGAGCTCCCCTAGGGATCCTACCTATTCCCTGTGGATCCACCTTTCAAGACCTGCTAATCCCAACATGCTAAGCCTGAAATACAAGCTGCTGTGGGGCTTAGAGTCCCGTTCCCTGGGGATCCACCACTCCCCAGGAATAATCCCCTGAATATTGCTTCATTGTTTATCCCTTCATTGACTCCTCCCTGCCACTTGGTGTCCCTGGAGGGACATAAAGCAAACAACACGTTCACAGTCACCCTTTTCCTGGATAGAGTGTGGTTCCTTCTTCACAAGGACACTGAGGTACTGGGGTTAGTGTCTGTCTCCCCCTTCCCGTGGTGCAGATATCAAACTAGCTCGTTCTACAGACTCAGTTTCCTCAACAGAGCAGACTGGAATTTTTATCATAATGGCCCCAAAAATGGTCATTGATAGGGGGAGACGGGAGATTGTGCCTGCTGCTGACCTCAGCACCACCTAAGACTCATTGCCAGCACCCTTATTCTTTCGTAGAGGGGTTGTGTGGTGGTTCGTCTTGATCATCAACTTGATGGACTCTAGATTCACGTAGGAAACAAGCACCTGGCATTTCTGTCTAGGTTAGGTTACTGGAGATGGGAAGCCCCCCTCCTTCACTACGGGAGGCACTGTACTACAGGTTGAGGTCCTAGACTGAACACAAAGAGGGAAATGTGTTGAGTGACTCTGTGCTTAGATGTAATGTGACCAGCTGCCTCGTGGACACGCCAGCACACTTTCCTTATCGTGACAGACTCAACCCTTGAACTGTGCCCCCAAATAAACCATTCCTTAAGATGCTTTTACCAGATACTTGTCTCTGCAGCAAGGCAACTCACTAACACTGTCTGCATATCAGGCACTGGACATTCAGTCCCGCCACCTCCAGCATTACAACTGTCGGGCTTGAGTATTTGGATTCTCAGCCCTTGACAAGTGTCACAGCTCTTACCTAAGGTGTCTGAGACCACCAGTGCTGAAGCTGTGGCCACTCCCAGTGACCAGAGCCCGAGGTTTCTTGACTTTAGCTCTTCACAGCTCTGGCTGGCTTTGTTGCCTTTGTTCTCATCATTCTTTTTTTTTTTTTGAGTATAATGGCACCCATATGTTTATTGCTTAGGTGTAATAATTGTCATTTAAGGCCATATCTACTTATCTCTTGTGTTTATTAATGTGTTTTTTTTAGTTTAACTTTTTTTTATGATTTTTTTAATTCTTTTTTTAAAATTTAGATAAGAAACAAGGTTGCTTCACAAGTCAGTTCCAGGTCCCTCTCCTTTTCCCTCCCCTCCTCCCGTACCCTCCCCCCATCCCCCCCCCCCCCGTTATCCCCTCATTCCCCCAGGGAGGGTGAGGCCCTCCATGGGGGTGTCCATAGTCTGTCATTTCATATAGGGCAGGGCCTAGACCCTTCCCCAATGTTCTCATCATTCTGTCCTGGTCACTTTCCAGCTCTCTCCATGCCCCTCACCTTGTTACTGCCTGTTGCTTTTGCTGCTGACCCTGGAGAGGAGGTTGCTGCCACCTCAGCCCGACCACAGCTAGGCTTCTATCACTATAGTCCTCTCTCTTTGTGCTACTGGTTTAGCCTTCTTTATAAATGATAAAGGCCAAAAGCAGTAGAGGAAAGACCACTCTAGACAAACCTTTTATTGGGCCTAAAGTTGCTACATCAGGGTAAGTATTAACACCTTGACACACCCCCTCATTGCACAGTCCCTCATGCAAACGATTGTGTTTGCACCAATCACAGGCCTTTGCTGGATCCTAATGAAGTGACCCTACTCCAGCCAGGGGGCCATCTAGAGTTTTCTGAGAGCCATTTTGGTTAGAGTGCTGTTTCCAAGGCTAGCATGGGCTTTCTGAAGTTGTTTTCAGCAGAGAGAACCTACAACAGCAGGAGTGACTTCAGAGTGACCATAGAACAGGGGTCCCCAACTTTCCTAATGCTGCAACCCTTTAATACACTTCCTCATGTTGTGTTGACCCCCACCAACCATAAAATTATTTTCATTGCTACCTCATAACTGTACGTTTTGCTACTGTTATGAATCATAATGCAAATATCTGATATTCAGGATTTCTGATATATATATATATATATATATATATATATATATATATATATGACACTTACGACAGGGTCCTTTGGCCCCAAAGGGATCACGACCCACAGGTTGAGAACCACTGCTGTATTGTGTTCAAAGTAGGCTGGGTGTCACAAGGGAAATCTGGCTGGTGGTCATATGCTGTGCTTGGCTGGCAGCTCCCAGATCGTGGCTGCCAGGCTTAAGGGAAGGCCTGCTGAAGAATCAGCTCTTGACAGTCTCATCATTCACAGAAAGCATAAAGAAGGTATTTACAAACAGATTCACAGCACGCCCAGTATTCCAGAAAGAGGTGTGTCCCTCTAACCTGCCTCCCAACATTCTCCTCTGCCATCAGGGTCTACCTGCTGGATGACAAAAGTTTGAGGATGAGTGACATTTATTGATTGATTGATTATTTATTTATTTTGCATTTCTCCAGACCCACATTAAATAACACGTGGTCCTCAGTAAGCATTGTCGAATGACTGGTTAATCAAGGATGAGTGAGGAGCGAGAATGAACACATACTACCTACATACTACCTGTGTGTAATTGAGTTCTTACAGGAAGAAAACCTGCTCTAAACACAGGGAGAGGTGGTGTTCCACGACAGCATTTGCAGAGACCTAGCATTTTATCAAGGCTGCTCCCTGTGCTGTTGGTTTCTGCATGCCTTGTTGGAATGCAGTCTGAGATGCCTTCCCGGTAGCAGGGCTTGTTTCTTTGGGGGGCTGAGCTGGGTGGGTGCTGGGTAGGTGGGGTAGCTTCATGTTTGTCCCATGCAGAGGTTGGGTTCCATCTACTCATCCTGTGGTGTCTAATTGTGTGACAGTCACACTGGCAAATGGCAGGCCACTCAGAGAGGACTGTGGTCAAGTGGACCATGTTAGCTTCCTCTTTTAGAACTGGATTTTTTTTGATGAATTCTTTTTTTTTGTTTGTTTTTTTCGAGACAGAGTTTCTCTGTATTGTTTTGGAGGTGTCGGTCCAGCCCGGCCTCGAACTCATAGAGATCTCTGCCTCCCGAGTGCTGGGATTAAAGGAGTGCGCCACCACCGCCCGGCTGATGAATTCTTATGTAACTTAATCATACTTTTTTTCCAGGTAGTTTATGCTTTCTGAAAGTTTATAAAGTGCTTTAGATTTCATTGCAATGTTTACCTTTTTTTTTCCTCAAGATTTGAAGTCTAAGCAGAAGCACGGAACACAGTAGCTTTAGCTTCCTACCAAATTCGGATAATATAACGCTGTCTCCTTGAACTCTATGAAGGTGACCGTCTATGGTTCGGCGGCTCTTAGGATGGTAACGGTGCCATGGGGAGAAGAATAAAGCTCAGAGATGGCCCATGTCACACTAGAGCCCAGCGTACTCATGAAGCATACTTATCCAATTCCCAGCCCAGACGGTCTTCCTTGGCTGTTCCTGAATCTGTAGGTATTTTCTGCTTCAACTGGGTGAGGAGGACCACTACATGTCACCATTTCTAACACCCACCTTTGTCCTTTTGTGTTAATATGCATACCTTTTCTGAGTGTAAAACGGATGAGGTACTTACGATGCTAAGTCAGACATGTGACAGCACAGGTAAGATCCAAGTGGACAGTATGCACAAGGACAAGCTGGCGACACGCAGAGGGTTTGCTCAGTGACTTGATTGTGCCCTTGTGTCCTATTTGAATTCCTGAGGCACAAGGAATGGTGCCATGCTATACTCTTGCCCAATAGGGATGGGGCCGTTGTCTGAGGAGAGAAGGCCTCCCTAATAACTCCTGGAAAAGCAGTTGGGGCTCCAGAACAGGACAGGTGCAGACACAGGAGTGATCTCCCAGGAGAATGGGCAACACTCTGCCTCAAAGTCTGCCCTTGATCCCCAACTTCCTGCCTCCCACTTGCTTTTGCTTTTGAATGTGAAGCTCTGTTAGCTGGCAGGCAGGTGGCAAGAATGGGGAGGTGGTGCTCCTCCCGAGACGCTCCTCAGTGGGGTCACATGGCTGATGTAACACAACCGAGTCCATACGCATGCTTTATCCACAACAGGATTCCTACTGCTCATCGTAAGGAAGTCAGCGCAGATGGTCACCCAGCCTCATACACAAGAGAGTGTCATTGTAATCAGAAACAGCAGGAACTTCCAACAGGTAGGAAATGGCACCATGGGTTAAAATCATATTTTCAGGTTGGGGAGATGGCTTGGTTGGTAAAGCATTTGCCATGATAGCACGATGATTTGAGTTCAGATGCCCACCACACACATAAAAATCCAGGTATGACGTACACATGTAACCCTTGAACTGAAGGATGGAGCCTGGTGGACCCCAGTTTGCTGGGCAGTAGCTGCAACAGTGAGCTCTGGGTTCAGTGGGAGAATGACTGAAAAGGGTTGCTTGCTATTGACTGCTGGCCTCCATATGGCACATACAGATATGTTCACTCACATAATCATGCGACTGTGTACATAGTCCTATACCTGCATGCATACAGTCGAAGACTGTACTATCAAGGGATGTGATGAGACACCGTGTGAGAAGGTCAGGCTTGGTGTCCATATGGTGTGTATATTAGCTCTACAATCAACCTCCTGGGCGCTGAGTCCTGTTGCAGGCACCTACATGTAGAATCCACACTGACATCCTAGAGAGGTTCCCTTATTTCCCTGTGTGACACTCAGGAGACCAGTGTTTTCAGAGAAGCCGCTTCCCCTAAGTGTATTCAGGCTCTGGCTGGGCTCTGACCCTGGCTGTCTGACTTCACACACATGCATTCACACTCGCATGCACACACATCTTCACACTCACACAACTGGAAGGGCACGTATAAAATGTCAACATGAGCTACATTTCAATGGATAGCACCTAGTTTTCCTTTTTTTGGGGGGGGGGTTTCGAGACAAGGTTTCTCTGTGGCTTTGGAGGCTGTCCTGGAACTAGCTCTTATAGACCAGGCTGGTCTCGAATTCACAGAGATTGGCCTGCCTCTGCCTCCCTCTGCTGGGGTTAAAGCCGTGTGTCACCACCGCCTAGCAGCACCTAGCTTTTCTTTCTTCTGTTTTTCATGTGCTTTCCAAAATTTGGATCATATACCTGGCTTATTTTTCTGAGGAATGGAAAACGTGTTTCAGTGGGAACTCGTGTGTCATGCTTATGGTTGGCTATGCAGAGTTTTCGGCTCGATGTCTTCCCACCACCAAAGCCACACTAGTGCACGTTTTAGGTGGCCTTGATTCTCTCTGAGTCAGCTCCTGGGTAAAAATAGTCTCTGGCCACTGCAGGGCTTCCTGAGAGCAAAGGAGAAGATACGATGGGGGACACCACAGCTCTCAGCCATCAGGCCAGACCAGTGGCCAGCATGCCACATCCGATGCCACGCAGGCCCCAGATCCTTCAAGGACTGACAGCATGGGCTGCCCAGAGCATGTAGGGCACCCACAAGGGGATGTGGTTTATAGTCAGCTTGTTCCCAAGCCTGCTGTCCTATTAAGAAAATGACTTCTTGGTTTGATATCCCACTTTTAAGGCCAGGGACACTCGGGGGACCTTTTCTTCTTTCCCTAATAATTTTAACTTAGTGTTCTTTGATGTGAAAGATCACAGCTGCAGGCTTTACCTGTGGCTTAGAAAGGGAAGTTTAGCCATGGAATAGTTTGGCCAGGTACTGCCTAGAACAGGCACTCCAATGCCCGAGCACACTGCTCGTGGTATATATGCACAATAGTTCACATGCACAGGTGTGTTCACACTCACACTGTGTAACCTCCCCCCCCCCCAGCTGTGTGTGACTGACTATTCTCAGTCCCAGTGAGTTTACTGGGTACAGATGGCTCCAATGCATCTGGATGCAGATGACAGCAAGCACGATTGTGGTCTTGACGCAGTTCCTAGTTCCCTCTGAGTGAAGGGTGAAGTCACAGCTGGAACAGGGAGGCAGATTCTCAGCGCTCCAAGGGTTAAAGCCACAAGCTCTATCTCTATGGCTCCTTTTGTTTCCTGTTGACTTAACATACCAGCTCTGGGAAGCTGAGGCACTGCCCAATGAGTGTTCTGTGATTTGACTGAGGTGGTTGCTTTGGGGGTGTGTGAGTCCTAAATCTAAGTTTGCATTGTGCTCAAATGGCTGACGCCAGGGGCACGATAGGACCAAGATGAGGCACCACTTCCACATTCTCCACATTGAAGAAGCCTCAAGAAAGAAACTTCCTGCCCACAACGCCATTGGTGGATGGCTATCTGGTTTAATGTGCAGACCTCTTGGCACAGTGAACTTTAATACCTTCATGATAAGGAGGTGGTCCCAGAAGAAGGCTTGCAGATCCCACAAAGTTCACATGGTGTTTCTTTCTAAACCAAGTCTGTGGCTGAGCAGGACTTGAAACCAAGGTTACATTTCCACAAGGGAGGCAGCGCCTCCCATTCCTAGAGGCTGTGAGAAAGCAGTGGGGACAATCATAGTTTCCACGAAGGCCCCGCAACTGGCATGAGAAAGAGTTGCTGTTGCCTGTACTGGGCACTGTCAGCGCCTATGATGCTCCACGGGCACACCCTTATCTTGGACCACACCCTCAGCTGGGACAGGTCCTCATAAGGACCACATTGGATGTTGTGATTAGTTTTTATTAGGGAACATTCTGCAAACAGCAGCCTCGGCTCTCGTCCCTGAGGACATTCTTCCTAAGTCTATGCTGTTTTGTTTTTAACATTTGGGGTCTCTAATAATTGGCTGTGAAGCCAAGTGCTATGGTCTCAGCTACTCTGGAAGCTGAGATAGGAGGATATCAAGGTGAAGACCAGCTTGAGCAGTCCAGCAAGACTCTGCATAAAAAACCAACAAAAATAACCCAATCAGTGACTGTATTGTAAGGCAAATGTCATGTATTTCTTCCCCTGATTGAAAAGGTCAGATCCTTCCTACTCTTCTTGCCATGTCTGCATCCTCTCTGCTACAGACATGTAAGCAACAGATACTCTGCAAACAGAATGCTACTTCCTTCTCTTGAAATGAACATTTCTATTTTTCCATTCACACTAATTTCTGCACAGGTACTAATGGACCCCAAGGTCTTCAAACCCCCATATCTTATCTTATATGTCCTACCAGTTTTATCCTCTCCCATTATGCCTTGACTCTCCAGGCCTCGAATCCCAATACTCCAACTCCCCAATGCCTCAACTCTCCTGCACATTTGACTTCCCCTGTTTCAACCTGCTTTGTAATGACTATCTCATGACCTCTGTGCGTCATCTTGGGCTCACTGGGTGTGTCTCAAGCCTCTTCTCTCATGGTTCTCTCTGTGAGATGTAGACATATGGACTGTCCTACCCTGCAGGGAGCTAGATAGATAGTTAGGATAGGTGAATGTGTCTGGGGTGTGAGGTTACACCACATCTGCTAGCTACCAGGAATGCTCTGGAAATGTCAGAAGCCACTGTGTGTGCAACTGTCTCTGGAGACCTGAAGGTTTCTATCCTTCTAATAAGGTGTGGAAGTTGCACAAAGAATGAATATATCGTCTTCATTTGTAGTGGACCCCATGAGTTCTTCGTGCCAAGGGAGGAGTCCTTTAGTTCCTTGACATTTCTCTTGACTTTTTGGTTGATGGTTTCTTTTATCTGTCTTTGTGCCTTTTCTGGAATCTCCATCTGAACCATCCCTGGCCCCTCATGACTTCTCTTCTGTTGATCCCAGTGTCTTTGACCTGTGCTTCCTCGTGTGTGTCAGGTATAATGAATGTTTCCCATCCTTACTTTGACTTTCAGGGATTCTTGTGTTTGTTTGTGTGTTCTGATGAGAGAGCAGCATTTTCTCCACACTTCATGGCTGTGGTACCTATCTGGGCTACGAGGTTAAGGTTTCTTTCCATACCTCCTGCTTTCTTCAGTTACTTTAAATTTCCCATGTTTCACATCTGGTTATAGTTTTATTTTCTCTGCTCAGGTGTGGTCTGTATTTCAGGACTTCGTTTAGACTGGCCAGCTTCCTTCACAAAGTTTTATTTGTTTGAATGTCTGTCCCAGTGCCTACCAGTCCTGTGGGAATATTTGCCAATGAGAATTATCTACATGAACCCCAGGACCAAGACTTTAAAAAAGTAGTCAGAAACTTCATCAAAGAATTTGAGGAGCTTAAAGGAGATATAAAGAAACAACTCAAGGAAATTAAGGAGAAAGACATAAGAAGAATAAAAACTGAGTGATTCTCAGGAAAACACAAATATAAAGCTGATGGGAATGATGAAGATAATACAGGATTTGAGAACAGACTTCAATAAAGAGATAGAAACACTGAAGAAGTCTCAAGCTGAAGTGAAGATGAGTTGAAAAACCCAATAACTCAACTAGAAAACTCAAAGGAATGCCTTACACATAGAATGGATCAAACAGAAGATAAAATGCCAGGATTCAACAATAAAGTAGAGTATGTAGGCCAGATAATCAAGGAATATGAAACACACACACAGACACACACACACAGACACACACACACACACACACACACACACCATACAAGGAATGAAGGACACTATGAAATTAAAGGCACAGACAAAAGAGAAGAATCTCAAGTCAATGGCATAGACTAGATATTCAACAACATCATAGGAAAAAATTCCCCAGGCTGAGAAAAGACATATTTATACAGATACATGAAGCGCACAGAACATCAAAATAGACAAGACCAGATAGTTAAGCAGTTAAGCACTAAGTATCCAAACCAAAGACAGTGTGTTGAAAGCTACAACATAAAAATTCAAGTTGCATATAAAAGAAAACCCATCAGAATAACAGCTGATTTCTCCATGGAAACTTTTAAGAGCCAGAAGAGCCAGAGTGATGCACTCCAAGTCCTACAGACCATGACAGCCAACTTGACTAACATATCCAGCAAAAATACCCACCATGCTTGAAGGAGAGAGAGAAAACTTTCCACAATACAAACAGTCTAAAAAATTTATGTTCAACAAACAAAACCTTAAGAAAATGCAGAGAGCAATAGTTTGGACTGAAGAGAAGAATGAGCATAGCAGAAAGACTGTCAAAAAATATACAGAGTCATAATTATTAAAACACAAAGTACCACTGAGAACACAAATAATAACACACACATTTCAATAATAGCTTTAAATATTAATGGCCCCAATTCTCCAATCAAAAGGCACAGGCTGACTTAAAGGATCAAGAAACGAAGAGCCATCCATCTGTTGTCTACAGGAAGCACGTCTTAACTTTAAAGACTGGCACCACTTTAGAGAAAAAGAAAGGAGAAAAGCATTCCAGTCAAATGACTCAGAAACAAGTAGGTGTCATTATCCTAGTATCTGGCAAAATAGACTCCAAACTAAAACTAATCAGAAAAGACAAAGAGGAAGACTTCACCTTAATCAAGGCAGTAGTTAACCAAGAAGACATCACTAGCCTAAATATATACACAAAATCTCTGTAGCACTCAAATTCATAAAAATGTGCTACTTATTTTAAAGACACAGATTAACACCAACCCATTAGTAATAGGTGATTTTAATACCCTGGGTGTCTGGCCATCTGCCGGCCTCCACTCACGGTGACACACATACACCAGGCTGGTTATAGTTTGGGTCTCCACAACAGGTTATCAGTTAGTAGAACTTTAGACATTAAGGTAAGTTAGGGGCAGTCTTGCCCAGGGACTTCACAGGAACTACCACAGATGCTAATACCTATGGAGATGTTCCTCAGGTGCAGAAAACCTTGGTTAGACTCAGGTAAAGACACTGAGATTTGCATGGGGGCATGCTCATCTATTTGGAGCCAAAATAGGCCTTTGTGCCCTGAGGGTGTGGTTTATGGTAGGAGGGATGATGTTGGAATAGCTAAAACATGATAGAAATGGAGGGGTGGTGCTCTCCTTTAATCCCAGCACTCGGGAGGCAGAGGCAGCTGGTTCTCTGTGAGTTCAAGGCCAGCCTAGTCTACAGAGTGAGTTCCAGAATAGCCAGAGCTACACAGAGAAACCCTGTCTTGAAAACCAAAACCAAAATATGGCAGAGAAACAGCTAGATTGGGGCTTTCTGCACCGTCATCCACTCACCATCCTTCAAGAACAACTGGGCAGCAGCCTGCAACCTATGTCTCTCAGGTAGCCAGCCTCCTTCAATGGGACAGAGATGGAAGCCGCACCCCGTCCTCTTATCTGTACTGGTAGCTGTTCTTAGGGTCTGGGGCTCACTTGTGGTAACAGTCCTTAGGCACACCTATCCTGTGCCGGGGGGGGGGGTGATTTTACATTGAATGCCTGTTAGGAGGTTTGTGTTATCTGTTCTACTGAAGCTTCACCCTCTTGGTGGTCCCATAAGGTCCGTGTGAGCCTATACTGGTAGCTCCTGGTGTTGATAGACTTTCCCTTGTGCCCCAGTCTCTTGAACGGACGGCTCTCTGAGAGACCCTTCCACCTTCTGTGAGCTGACCTTGCTTCTTTCGAGGATGGTGTAACTGCACAGAAACCCCACTGGCCTGCTGTGCTGTCATGGGTCAGGCTGAAGAGAGATGTGAGGAAAGGCTGTGATTTAGGGCTCCATTAGGAAGAGTGACACCTGCTTATTTGGACATGACAAATGAGGGCCTCCGCTGGATGGTCACTGCACTTGCTACCTCGCCAATGAAGCGTCTCTTGGTTCCCTCTGTGGCCTCCACATGGCCAGCTGAGCAAATGGACACAGCAACTGGCAGGCAGCTTTACTTGGAGTAGGCCTGGGAACCTCAGGGACAGCCAGCTGCCACCTGCCTGTTAGGATCTCTAAACACAGGGCTTCTCTCAAGTGCGGACCCAGAAGTGGGTGGAAAGCTCTAGACTGACAGCTGTGGCCATGGGATGTAATAGGTTATACTTAGCTTTTGGATGGCAGCCTCCAACACAGGGTACATGGTGTGGGTACTGTTGGGGATCTACAGAAGCTGCCTCTGCTCCAGCTGTGCAGGGAGGTGATGGGGGACTGACTCAGCCCCCCCCCAGGCTGCTCCGCATCTATGTGACCTTCTGTGAGCTGGAGCTCAAGCAGAGGAGCCTTTGCTCCTGAAGCATGGGGCAGGATCTGTCCTCTAGAACTGTACACAGGACCAGGCAGCTTGAAATGACCGTCTCGAGATGTGAGCAACCAGAGTGTATGGCAACTTGCTAATTGATTTAAACCTGGATGAACCCCAAAAAAGATGAGAGACAGATGGCATCCAGCAGAGTACACAAAAACAGACGAATGAACGAACAAAACCCAATAAATTGTAACCAGAGTAAATGGAGTGAAAATGGGGCTCAAAACCAGAGGAAATGCATAACACGTTCGTATACTGCAGCATGGGTGTTCATGGGTGAAGCAGACTATTGTGTGAAAGATGAGAGGCAAGGGGCCCATCTGACTATGATAAGGTCAGAAGAAGGACCCTGTGTCATTCCTAGGGCAATGAATGTATGGGACCCCAGGCACGGTAGATTTGTCCCTAACTTTCCCAGTTGAATAAGGAGTTACTGTGATACCTGCATGCCACTGCTCTGAGTTTGGGTTTCCTGGGACTCACTGAGCTGGTACCCAAGCCCATGTGGAGGGACAAGACCCTTTTGGGCAAGCTTAGAGGTTACTGGAAGCGATAGCATGGATTCTCCCTTGCGTTTTGTGATGTGGCTGCTGCAGAGAGTGCCTGAAGACAGTGGCAGTCACCTCTGTAAGTGTCTACCTCTGGGTATACGGTAAGAACAATGAAGACACAAAGGAGCTGTATGATTACATTGCAAACGAGGCTCCTAAGCACCACTGCCCTTTGGAGATCTAGGAATGAGCTGGTTCAGCAAGCCCTGTTACTCCAGATCTTAGCTGATTGGCTTGTGAATAATATCATGAGCATCTAAACATAATGGCCTCTGTGTTTCTTACTGGAGAACACCCCAAAACCCACTGTGTGCGTGTGCCTATGTGTGAGTGATTGCACATTGTGTGGAAACCGGAGGTTGACATCGAGTGTGCCTTCTTCAGTTTCTCTCCACCTTGAGTTTTTGAGACAAAGCCTTTCACTGAACCTGGTATTCTCCTGATTTGGTTAGACTGGCTGGCAACCAAGCCCCAGGGATTCTCTTGTCTCTGCCTCCTCAGTGTTCAGACTATGTTCCCTTGCTCTGCTTTTCAGGCGGGGTCTGAATCCAGATCCTCATGCTTGCATGGCAAGCACCTTACTGATGGAGCCATCTCTGCAGCCCTAGAATCCTTAAAAATTTTACTTGAGTATCATCCTACATACAATAGATATAACATCGTACACAGTATGAATGTAACATTCCATACACTATGGGTGTTTGATTTGGGGCTTACAGATCCCCCTTCCTGTTTTTGTCTTGATTTTCTTGTTGTTTGTTATAGAAAAATTGGTCCCCACCCCCAGTTCCAATGGGAAGGAAGAACACTGTAGTGTTAATCACTGTCTGCCCGTAGTGGACAGTCAGGGTTCATGCTGTCACACAGTGACTCTGGGGATTATTCATTGGCAGATTGGCTGGCCTTGTCACTACCAGCAGGGCTTCTCTTCAGACACTGGCCTCGCATCCCTGCACCTGCATTGGTTCCCACAAGAACACGGAAGAGGAAACTTCCGTTCTTTCTTTGAAAGGGGAAGCATGGCTGGATCCTGGGTGTTTTTACAGAATAGATTGTTTCTTCTTTCCCAGAAATAGCTCTCTGTGGGTGAGACAGTCAGCATTGCTCAGGGACTCTCACAACAGGAAAGTCCCAGTGCTCAGCCCTCAGATTAGGCCTACAGTCTTAGCTCCCTCACAGGTAGGAATAAGTCATTGTCTGCCTCTTATATTAGGGATGGGACAGGAGAATGATGTTTTTACTACCGTGTGAACACTCTCTTTAAAGAGAATTAAGCTACAAAAAGGACCCAATCTTATAAAACTGTATTTCTGGTGAAGGATCTATAGTCCTGAAGGTAGTCAACTCCATCCACAGAAAAATAAAAAATGGCAGCCAGAGGCAGCCATAAAGAGACACCAGCTATAAACTAGGAAACCTGCAGCACAGGCATGGCTGGTGCCCCTTGAGGGCTTCACTTGACCCAGGCAGGGTTTTCAAGGCTGTGTGAAACGGAACTGTACTTTCGGCATGTACCCAGCAAGGGCTACTGTTAATTCACACGCAGGTGCAGGGTCACACACCAATGGTTGACTGAAGCTTACAGGTTTATGGGTATCAGGCTTCCAGGATAACTTGATTCAGTAGCAACCACTTGATCTTGTTTTTAATCTTTGTATTCTCAGCCATCCCGAAACTGGTTCCACTACCTGGTAGTTTCTGACAGAACTTGCGTCATGAGCATGATGGTCCTAAACCAGAGGCTAGAGCTGAGGGGTGGTCTTCCTGAATTAATTTTGGGCATATGTCCATCAACATGCCCATCAAAGGCAAGGGAATACCATGTTTCTGGGCAGTACCTTGGGAGTCAGGGCTATAGTCAGCTCCAGCATCACACCAAGACTATGGTGGAGAGCAAAGCAGGTATTGTTGGAAAAGGGGAAAGGGACACTGAGCTCTGTGGGATGGTGCACCCAGGCTTACACATTGCTATAGAATGGGACAAGCAAAACTTAGGAAGCATCTTATCTGAAAAATGTCACATACACAGAAAGATCAAAATAAGCCTGCCCTGAATGCTCTTGAACGTACTACTGAGATCCTACAGAAAGCATGTCTGTTTCATGCGCTTGTTCTTCCCTCCCCCATTACCCAGCATCCACCTTGTCCTTTGCATTTCAAGGTCAGTTTCGCTTCATGAAAGTCTATATGAGTTTTACTCTTAAAATAAAAGCACATATATAATGAGATGCATATGTCCAAAAAATGACCATGTTCCATGTATCACATCACTCCAGTGATCCCCATCCCTACCTCCTTGGATACTTGTATGTTTTTTTTTTCTTTATGGGAGGGAATCGTAACTTCCCTAACTCTGTGCATGTCTTCTTCACAGTGTGGCCTCCCTGAGGTTCTCCACATCTCTGTTTTATTTGTAACTCAGCAATATGCAGTCAGTCAACTGAGATCCCAGCTCCGTGCCCATAAGTCTGCATTTCTTATGTGAGGGCAGCCAGCCTCCCAACTCAACTCTATGTCAAGGGCTATGGAACCACAGAACCCAGGCCCACTACTGGGTGAGAGATGAGGAACTAAACTCGCTGGAATTTGGTGAAAGGAAGAGACATTGTTCAGAACAGTGGCAATGTTTAAATTCATTAAATCTATAAAGTCAGGATTTAAAAAAATGTATAGAAGATGTAGAGGAAGATAGACTACATAAGGATTGCTGTATGAAGTAGAAAATATCTAGTTTTGCTCCTAAGCTTCCATGGTGAGTGTTCTTAAGAGCTGCTTTATGTTTAGCCCATATGTAACTTTTTACTTAGACAACAACCATGACAGCACGCAAGCTAGGTTGAATTCTTTAGAAGAACTTTTGAATCCAACCACCAGCTTTGGGTCTGTAATGACACAGAGTGGCAGTGACCTCACTCTGGCTAAATGATTTGAGCTCCAAGATGGCAGAACTTGTGCTCACACCTGAAGGAATATTCTTAGGACATATTTTTCTGGGGCTCACAGGGATGGGCCAGACATCTGAGGCCTTTGGGAAACAGCCTTTGGAATTTGAACCATGATTTTCCACAAGAAACTGGCTCAATCCAGTTTAGACAGAAGGTATTGATCAGCAACACATTATTTACAAGTCTCAGCTGAAAGCTCTACCACATGGTTTTGTCTGGTGGAGACAGTGGTTAGTTCTGCATACCAAACCGTGCTTGAGACTTAACACCCTTCACATGTACAGACATATTGAGGCAGACACCCAGAGACACAGCCAACTCCCCACCCCCCAGCACCACACATGTCCATGTGCATACACAAGCACACATTAACACAGATATGTGCATACATTTCCGTATGCCCACCTATGATACACACACAGAAGTGCACACTAACACACAATGCACACATACATGTAATCATAGGCATGTATACACACACACACATGTATGCATATATACCTGTTTTCCCGTACTCTCACCAAAGTGCACACATCCATCTGCACACAGAAAACTACACCTATATTCACACACAAGCATAGACATATGCAATCATGCATATAGACTCCCTAATCCCTAAGTGGCCTGGAAGCAAGACCTGAACAGGTGACCTCATGAAGTGACTTGACAATGCACTCCTGGTCCCCTCTTCCCTATCTCCCGTAGTTCCTATTGCCTGAGTCCTAGAGGCCAGCACCATGGGGCTATCGCTCCTCAGGGACGCACACAAACACACTGTCCTACTTGAGGCAGCTCACATTGCTGAAGTCACTATAATCCAGAGGTCTCTTGGTTTTGGAAACGTGTCAGTCATCATATGTCACCCCCTTCTGTGTTTGTAACATCAGAACTGACACTGTGGAGACTTGTGACCAGTATAGAGATTGTTTACTGCATTGTGGGTAATGATGCAAAGAACCAACACAGGAGGGTCTTGAGAGAGGCCTGTTTTCCTGTACAGAAGAGAGTCAGCAGAAGTGTGAGAGAAAATGCCGATGAGGGTGGAGAGCTTGGGGGTCATCACATGAACCAATGAACCCCAAAGTACGCAGGATGTGGGGCTCAGGCCTGGCTCCAAGACTGCTCCTACATGTTTGGGGCAGAGGGTGAGCCCAGCTGAGTTAGTAGAAAACTGATTTGTGCATATCTGCTGTCCCCAGCAGGAGTCCCACTGGGAGTCTCCCTCCTTCTCTCTCCCCCTGATGTCAAGATGTCTGTGCTCTTTAAAGCTGTTGAAGGCCCCAAGCACTATCCCTACCAGGCGGGGTATTTCACATTAGGATGAAAACCAGGAAACAGCATGGGTTGACTGAATCATTTGAAAATAACTCCATTAGTGTTATCACGAAACAGCAAACACTAGCGAGGATGGTGTCAAGTCTCTCTCACCCTGTCTACAGCCCACTGACTCTGTGCAGACTGTGGACGTGTTTCTTTGGTTGCCCCCAGGAAGAACATGCGTGTAGATGCACAACGTGGCCTGGATCTCCGTAAAGTCTTCTTTGCTATCACATGGCACCACCAAGGGCAGCTTCCTGGGGGTCAGCTGCCTGTGGACTCAGAAGCCACATGGAATCACTTTTCCTGTCCATGTTGATGAACACCTCCTGGCCTGATTCAGAAAGGGTCTTCGTCCATGTGTGGCTGTGACACAGCGACTTCTTCATTTGGAAAAACTGGTTTCCCTAGTTTCCGGCTGGTGATGCATTTCTTTATGAACCGTCGGGTAGGTCACAGTTAGAATCACTGCCAACTTCCTTGGAAAGAACTGGACTTTTGGGAAGCTAGCAGTAGCAGGCACACATTTTCCAACACTCCATGTTTTACTTGAAAGCTCTTGTCTTTAAAATTTTTAATTAAAAATTTGCTGTCAGTTCCACGTACATATGCTGTACACTGCGAGCATTTTTACTCGCCTCCCCCGCCCTCCACAGAACCCTTTCTTCTTCCTGACAAATCTGCTCCCGACCTTTAGTCTTGTGGAGGGAGCCACTGCTATTGTGTTCGTGACCGCAGCAGCGTGGCGCATCTGGAGGACAGTTTGTGCAGCATGCCTCCACATCCTCCAGCTTTTACGGGCCGTCTGTGATCTTTCCTGGGCCGGGTAGGAGGTGTTACAGATGCCCTGTTCAGGGCTAAGACCTCAACGCTTATTCTAAGCACTTTGACCAGCTTCAAGCCTCTGAGTTAGCTGTTGCCCTCTGTACGAAGAAGTGTCTCTGACAAGGCTAAGAGCAACACAAGTCTATAAAAGCCATAGTCTTGCTGTGGATGATCACTGTAGTTTACCCATCATCACTGAGGACACAGGGACACATCTGCCCAGTGTGCATGTCTGAATGGCCAGTGGTATTGTTTGTTCGGTAGGAGCACACCAGGCAGGCCTCAGATGTGACTGCTAGGTCAATTCCTAGTTATTGTGTCTAAATCTCTCTTCGACCAGTTCCACCATCTGAAGAGGCAGCATTGTCGTTGGTCCTTCATTGGAGTGACCAGGAGAGGTACTGGATGGACAATTGCACCATCATCATAGTGGGCCATGGGTCATCAGCACTGTCTAATTCCAGTCAGTGTCACTTTAAGGGAATAGATGGTGGTTTAGAAACATCGTGATCCCTCATGGAAGGCCTCACTCTCCCTGGGGAGTGGATGGGGGATGGGATGGGGAGTTGGCGGGGTGCATGGGAAGGTGGGAGGGAGAGGGGACTGGGAATGATATGTAAAATAAGATTGTTTCTAATTCAAAGAGAATTTATAAAAATAAAAGAAGCATCATGGCATCAAGTGCATGGGCAGCACTGCTCTATGTGGCTCTACCGTATGGCATCGCTTAAGGCTCTAATCTGGTTATGTCTCCAGACCAGGAGAGGGCCTGAACTCTTAAATCTTGGGTAACCATCAGGAAGGACTGATGGACAGTCTTGCAAAGCACAGCTGCTAGACAAGAAACTCATCTGAAAACAAGCCAGGCCCCAGCCCAGACGTTTGACTGTGGATTGCAGCATATGTCCACTGAGGTGGATGGCACTATTCAAGTACTTTTGACTATTCCAGAGCATTTGTTCTCCATGAGATGGACATAGCATTTTGCAAAACCACACAGCCACATCATTCCACCTGTCATGGGTTCTCAGTTCCATGGGTAACCGCGGTGTCTAGGGAGGAGAGACAAGGAGAGTGGCAGCCCCCTGGAGTGGGGCAGAAAGCACTTCAGATCCCAGGAAGCTGCAGCAAATGCAGTGGTTGGCAACACCCTAAAACTGGGACAGCCCTGCCCAGAATCTAGATTATCTCAGGTGACTTCCACGTTTCTCCTCCAGAGAAAGTGTCTGGTTTTATGAATAGCTACTTTGGCCTTTTTGTAAGATGAAGACCACCTTGGGTAGAAGTGAGGACACATTCATAGACAAGATGAGGATGGTGTAGATAGGCAAGGCCTGCTCTAGTCTAAGGTTAGAAACAGATTCCTCTGGAGTCTGGGCTGAACACCAAGTGAAGGAAATAGGCACTGTTTCCAGGGAGCCCAGCCTCGTCTGCCAAGGACACAGGTGCCTGGCCAGCCAGTGCCCTGCTTCAGGTCATCAGCCAGAGCTAGAGAGGTGTGTCTTAGGGGAATATGGGTTACAAAGATTGGCCCAGGGAGCTGTATGCAAGGACATGGGGTGATAGGCAGGAGGACAACAGTGTCACTGTGAGTCATTCTTCCTCACAGGACTCATCTTTCTCGGGACAGCAGTGGTGGAAACTGGGCTATTTCTGGAACCACGCATGAAGCATTGCTGCTCATCTTATTTTCAAAGCATGCTTAAATCTCCAGCGAATGGTGCCATGTATAATTAAGTGCATGCTTCTTTCACCAGTCATGGATACTGCTGTTGCTCGTCTGCTCAGAGAGTACAAGATGCCACTTGTCTCTTGTAGGGTGTCAAAGACATTGTGCTTTGGCATGGTACGTGTAATGTGCCAGGTTCCAGAACCCTTCTAGGCTGAGGGTTGTCTCAGTCACCGTGGACTCTCCTTGTTACCCCTGTTCACTCTCTCTCTTCCTCTGTGATATTTATGCTGTGTTTCTCTGTTTAAGACTTGCTTCTAGCTCAGTGCTGCCTCAGCTTGTGGCTTTGTGGCTATGTGGAAGCTTTTGGCCCAGGACAGTGGTAGCTTGCTTTGTGTTGGACTCACGGGCATTTGGAAGGGCTCCGAACCAGAAGGTCATCACAGTGAATGGTTACCACTTCCCCTCTCATCTTTCTGTGCATAGTGTGACTGCATTTGCAGTCTTCCCCAAGCCGAACTAGTTACCTGCGTTTTATTTTCTGTCTCTGCTGGGTAAGGAAGGAGACATGGTACCCTGTATTCTGTAGGATGCCTCGGGTACTGCGCTCACTCTCTGGCCTCCCCAGGGCTTCTTCTGTGTCTCTGTGTGCACTCAGATGACCAGGACTGGTCAGTTTCAAGGTGGAGTGCTGTCTGTTCAGTGGGTATGCTAAACAAATGCATCATCAACTATGGGCGAAGGGCCTGACAGGCTCTCTTAAACAGACCCTATTAAATGGCTTGGGATTTGAGTTTTACAGATAGAGCCTGTTTCCACTCTTTGGAAGTTCTTTGGGGATGGAAAGATGACTCAGAGGCTAAGAGAATTAGCTGCTCTTGCAGAGGACCTGGGTTCAGTTCCCAGCACTCATATGACAGCTCACAACCATCTGCATCTCCTGTTTTGGAGGCTCTGGTGCTCTCTTCTGGCATTTGCAAGCACTGTACTCATATGGTTCACTTAACATAAATGCAGGCAAGCACAGCCATAAAATAAAAATGAATAAAAAATTTAAAAATTCCATTCTTTTTTGCTTGTTTTGGTTTTTTGAGAGAGGGTTTCTCTGTGGCTTTGGAGGCTGTCCTAGAACTAGCTCTTGAAGACCAGGCTGGTCTCGAACTCAGAGGGAGGTCCTCCTGCCTTTGCCTCCTAAGTGCTGGGATTAAAGGCGTGTGCCACCAACGCCCGGCAAAAAATCCATTCTTTGAAGCAATACTTACTCTTGCTTCTTCAATCCAAGTTCCTGTTTTGGGCATATTCCTTGTATTGCCTCAACGAATGTGTAGTTAATGTAGCTAGTTTTGACATTGTTCTAAAATATAGAATGGGCTCTGTAGTGAGACACATTTGGGCGAGAAGCCCAGCTCTCTAGTTGGACTTTAGGGAGGAATTTCCCTTGAGGCCCCCACCTCTCATCTCAGCTTCCTGAACCCTGTGCAGTGGCGGGGGTGACGGCTGTGACGTGCCCAGGAAGTGTTAGAGGCTTGCTCTAGCTTTAATAAATGTTGGCTCCCTTTGAAGCAAATAAGAACCTGGCAAATTTGTTCTACAGCTGACTGTAAGTTAATTAATACCACCCTCGCTCTCTTATCACTCTTAAATACAAAGCTAATTTGGAAAGATACATGTTTCTTTGAACGTTGCGTGGTTAAAAGCATTCGGAGCTGAGCTTAATTAAGAGAGAGTGGCTCTTAGCGTGCGATCACTGTGGCCAGAGACGGGAAACTTCATTAGATTATGGACTTTGCTCCCTCCCTTGGCTCGGCTGCTCCTGGACCAACGTGGTGGATTGACCCTGTGTGAACTCCTTACAGCTCCCTGTGGGGCCTGAGGTCGAGAGGTAAACGTCCACCAGGCAGTGGGGCGGGGGAGTAGGGGAAGCAGCAATATGGTTCAGTTCCCCCATGGGACAATCTGGTGCAGGTAACCCAGGATCTTGTAGCACAGAGTAATTACCCAGTGGCCACCTTCCCCCTAGGTTGAGTCTTCTGGTATCCTTGCGGTATATAGGCTACATGGTGAATATTCAGTGTTCCAAGACCTCAGTGAGAGAAGTCTATGAATGTTTATTCTGACTCCTGGGGCCAGAATGGGGACACATAATCCCTAGTTGTGGGCTGGGTCCCCTCTCACTGCCATCATGTGTGGGAGGGGGCAGACATCCGATCTTGGTGCTGGGAGCTCCTACTTGAAACCAAGTCCTCAGGCTTCCTTCCAAGCATACCACCCTGGACTTCATACTAGTGAGCAGTAGAAGCCCTCCTCTGGTCTGGACTTGTCATGGGATAGACCCTCCTGTGGGGTCTGAGGACCTGGGCAGGAGGCTGTGTGGATACCCTGATTGTAGACTTGTCAGTCTAGGGCAGAGCTTCCAAGGCCTTGGGTCCCTGAAGGAGCTGCTCGTGGGAGGCTGAAGGGGGCTGGAGGGAGGATACCCATATGCCACACCCGCCATGGCTCTGTGAAGGAGAAGATGGCGTTCCTGTCTTCCTACCCATTATCTTCTACTGTTCCTGGCCTATTACAGACATGTAATAAGTATGTATAGCATGGGTGAAGGAGGCAGAAAGCCAGGGTGTGGGCGTGGGACCAGAGACTTCATAAACCTAAGACCCTGCCTGCATCTGTCCCATTTCCTGGCTCAATTGCAAGACGGAAGCAGAATGTGCCTCAGTGTTCTTGTGTGGGCAGCTCCTGGCTTCTGATACAGGCGGCCAGGGAATAAAGAAAGCTCTTAGTAGGCAGACCATGCTTAGACAAAATGACCGTCCTGGAATGGGCTCAGTGCCTCCATTCACACTTGCATCTGTATACAGACTGACTGTCCGCCACACCCTACACATCTTGGTCCTGAAATGAAGGAAATGAAGGGATGGAGAAAGGGCAGATATGCGGAAAAGCTGGGGTCGGGTGGGTCATGCTTGCTCGGATGGAGTGGCCCATACTGCATCAGCTGAGAATCTCAGCAAATTTGCTGTCTACAGCAAGGGGAGGAGAGGTTATCTAGTCTCTATGGGGAGGGGGATCTCTGGAGGGGAGAGGTCTTAGACTGCAGCATCAGGAGCTGCAGTTGCTAGTTTTTGCACACACTGATCAATCATTTGTAAACACTCATAATTGGCTCAGAGGAAGGCTTCACCCCAAGGAAGCTTCCATGGGTCTGAGGCCCCGGGGTCCTTGTCAATAAGACACATTCACTCAGGGCTTCCTCTGTTCCTGCAGTCACCCATAGTCCACTGTCCCTCTGAAACTGTTTATCGCTGTGGAGACTCTCCATAGACACACTGGCTTTCTGGGTAGACTGTCGGTGGGCTGGGCCCTGCAGGCTGGTTTCCTCACCACATGCCACTTGGCTCCTGTGGGCTAATCCCCTAGTCACACTAGGGGATCCAGTGAGGCCAGGAGTCCCGTGCTGACAAGCGGCCTCCTCCTGGCATCCTGTTTCGTTTACTCAGAGCCTCTTCACAGAACTGACTTTGAGGTGAGGAATGTGCGCATGTTGCTGTGTGTTTAGCGGAAGATTAATAGGTGATTTGTAACTCCTGTAATGAAAACATCACGCAGACCCAGCGAAGGGCTCCGTGTTGCTAATTTTCCGGCTGCTAATTGCCAGGGCATACAGGTTCTGTTGTGAAATGAAGTGCCATCTGTAAGCACAGCCACATTTATTAAAATATAATTGCTTTTCAATTCTTTTTTTTTAAATGAGGCATAGTTCAAACAACGCAGCGCCTTTGTGGGTGTTGATTTTCCTGGCCAGTTCTAGGGGTTCCGGTGGAGCCTCCAGTTTCAAACCAGCAGGACTTGGCTATGAATTCAGCAGAGCGGGCATTCTCAGCTGTCCTGGCTCCTGCTGGGCTGCTGAACCCTCCAAGGATGCAGTGTCTCTCCAAAGGTCTTAGCAAGCACAACGAGCAAACCCCAGCCGCTGTGGCCATCCTAGAGGCACGGGGAACAGACAGGGCAGCCTGTAGACTTTTGTCCCCCACAGACACCTTCCTAGGCTGCCCAGAGGAAGTATCCCACACAGCAAAGCCAGCAGCAGCTCGCTTGGCTGATGACAAGGCCTTCAGGTATGGCGGACAGGGGACAGCTAGAGAGCCACTGCCTTCTCTCTGAAGATGGCTTTAAAGGCAAATAAATAAAGGAACAGACCAGACAGCTGGATGATTCTCTGGGACTCAGTTTCCCCCTAAAGAGGCCTCCAGCATGCTAACTTGGGGTGTTTCTGATGTTGCTGTTCTTAGAAGAATGTTTACTTCCACTGTCTTCTTCCCTCCCTACTTTTCAAAAAAACCACTCTAATAAACCATATGAGTCACATTCTTATAAGACTCTCGGCTTAAAATTCTGGCTGGAATCACTAAAATGAGGGCAAAGGGAGTGTCCTTGAGAGTGAATTTTTATATTTAATTTTTATTTTTTTAGACTTTAAAACATGAGCATCATCTCCATTACTTCTTGTTCCTCCAATCCCTTCCACAACTCCTTCCAACTTCCTCTCAAATTTACGACCTCTTCTCTAATTATTGTTAAACATGTTATGCATAAATACTTATGTGTATGCATACACATATGCATGCACACACAACAATACACAGCGTCATTTTAATGTTGCTCATATGCACATGTGTTAGGGTTGACCACTTGGGATTGGATAGCATAACCAAGAGCTTGTCTTCTCTCTCAGCAGCCATGGATTTCCTGTGGGTTTTCATCTGGAGGTGAGGTCAATTGCAGCTGTGATCATGCAGGCCTCGTTTAGGGAACCATATGCTGAGAGTTCATAGGTGTAATGTCCTGGTACCCCGGTTATTAAAATCTTTGTACCCTCTCTCCTACAATTTTCCCTGAGTCTTAGGTGCAGGCGTTGCAGTGTAGATTTATCAGCTAAGACCGGGCACCCCATGGACACAGGCCTGAAGGTGTTGTCTCTTAGAGGCTGTGTCTAGTCTTTGTTTGTTTAATTGGGACTTATGGTGGAAACTAGACAATCCCGAGGTCACTTCTATTGTCACTGGTTAATACCCTAAGCATGTCATAAGCCAAACCAGCTGGGAAGCCTCACACTGCATGTTCACCCGGCCCCACCGTGGAGATGCCCGTGTTAACACGTGTTCCACTTCATGCTCACGCGTGTGGTCAGTTTGCCTATGTCATATCCAGCTCTCAGTCCATTTTATTTCACCTCCCCCGTGTTCTCTGGTTTTCTGCTTTAACCCTAACACTCTTTTCAACTTGGACGCTGTTCTCACTCCATCATCACCATTTGCCCTGCTCCCCATTAGTGGTGCACACATGCCCCCCATGGGCAGTGCAAACCAACTGCAGGAAGATGAACTTGCATCCCATTTCCTCAGCACCCTGACCATTCTGGGGTACTCTCCCCTGGATGAGGACTCAGTGCTAGCTCCCAAGGGAAAGAAAAGGGCTGAGACTCAGCAAAATAAGGGCAGGTTGTGGTGAGGGCAGCCTCAGGCCATGGAAGCCCAGCCTGCAAGCTCTTCAGTATCTGACCTGCTTCTCTCTGTCGGCATCCACAGAGCAGGAAGTGGGCTGTGTCACTCAGTCAAGGGGCTCTGTTGGTGAGGTCAGACAGCCAGGTGCAGAAGGGAGTATTCTTGTCCTTGTGTGTGGATGTGGTGGGCCGAGGTCGTGGCCATGACGATAGATAGTATCTTCCTAAAGAACGGGGACATTTTGGGCAGTGTTGCAGTGTTTTGATAAGCTCAGCTAATCTAAGCCGAGAGGGGGTATCTAGGTCCCCTTTCTCTTCCGAGTTGTTCATACACAACATTGCTTTTCACTCTGCAGACCTCTAGCCATTTCTCCTGGCCATGCCAGATGCTTTCTGTATGCTCCACCCCTGCACTGTCAGAAAGCTCCTCCCCTGCACTGGGAGCAATTCCCAGTCCTCCGAGACTCCTGTCTCAGCACCTGGGAGTGTCCAGCCTTTGGGATCTTCCAGGCTGCATGACCAGCATATGCCAAACGGTGACCACATAGCACAGAGCGGATGCCTTTTCCCATGGGCTTCACACATGAACCTATCTCCTGACTTTGGAGCCAACAGGAAGGTATTATCTAGATTCAAAACAACAATAAAACAAAACAGACCTCTCTTTGCAATCCAACAATGTGCAGGAACTCCTGTTGCCATGTAAGACTGACACTGTTCCCAGAAGGAAAATGGCTTCTGCTGTCATCAGTGAACAGTTTCCAATGTCAGTTAGGACATCACAGACTTTTTTTGTAAAAACAGTCCAGCACCTGTAGAATCTCAGAGAGCTGTAGTCAGAGGCAGCAAGGGGCTCCAAACTCCACAGCATCTGTTCTAGTGGGACTCTGCGCTCCCACCAAGACAGAGGATGCAGTCCCCTCTCCCCAGCTGCCTACACTCAGCCTCTTTAAAAGTATTATGCAAATTGTGAAAGTTGTGCGAAGTCATAAAACACGCACATCACATAGAAACATGGAGTTCAATGGCGTTGAAACTTATTCCAGGTTTCCCAAGAACTTCTCATCCTCTGCCCACTGATCTATTTATCTATTCTGTTACCAACACCACAGTTGTCTCCATTACTGTGATTCTTTGGTACTTCTCCTTCAGTATTGTGTTGACTATCTCAAGTTATTCGCTTTTCAAAATTAGTTTGCCTATATTGCAAGTTATTACATGAAATAACTTGCCAGGATTTGGTTATAATTATGTTGACTGTAGACAGGGAAGTTGGGAGGCTGATACCACAATATTGAGTCTTCGTAGTCATGAAAATTTGCTAGTTTCTCTCTCCTTCCTTCCTAGCAGTAAACCATTTATTTCCCTTTCTTACCTTATGGCATTAGCTTGGGCTTTCAGTAGAATGTTGAAAAGGAACAGTGGGAAAGAAATCCTGTCCTGTTCCCAATTTTAGCTAGAAAGTTTCAAGTTTTTCACTCTTGGGACATTCTATTTGCTGTATGAGTTTTGCATATTCCTTATCGATTGAATAAAAGTTCTCTCTTACTCCTAGATTTACTGAGTTCCTGTCATTGCATTTTGTTAAAAGTTTTTTCCAATGTATTGATTTGAAGATGTGATTCTTTTCTTCTTTAGCTGTTGGTGTGACAGATTACATTACTTGACTTGGGAGTGTTCAACCAACTTTGCATCCCCAGGGTAAATACTACTTGGCAATGGTAGATAATATTTTGTCAAGGAATTTTTTTGAATTTGTGTCCTTAAGAGATGTTGTCTGTAGATGTTGTCTGTAGCTGTTATTGCTGTGATGTTTTTGGTGATGCCGTTGGGGTGATGCTGGTTTTACAGCTTAAATTGTTTCCTCTGCTTCCATATTTTGAAAGAGATAGAAGAGAGCAGGAATAATTTCTAAAGTTCTCATATAAAATTTACTGGTAAGTGCTTCTGAATATGGACTTTCTTTTGTGAAGTTATTAGTTATTGATTCAACTGACCAACTAAGATTGGTCAGTTCTTCCTCAAGGAATTCTGACAGACTGTGTCTTTCAAGAACTTAGTCAAAAGAGAGGGGGATAAGAGGAGGGGAGAAGAAGGCATGGGGGAGCAGGAAGGTTGAGTCGAGGTAAGAATAGAGGAGAGAAGGATGAGAGACACATAATAGATGGAGTCATTATAGGTTTGAGGAGAGAGCCGACACTAGAGACATTTCCAGAGATCTACAAGGATAATACCAACTGGCAAACTAAGCAATAGCGGAGAGACTACATTAATAACCCCTACCTGATGATAAGGTTGATGGCTACCTTATATGCCATCCTAGAACCTTCATCCAGTGACTGATGGAAGCAGAGACAGATATCCACAGCTAAACACTGAACTAAACTCCTGGAACCCAGTGACAGAGATGGAGGTGTGATGAGCAAAGGGGTCAAGACTGTGCTGGTGAAACACACAAAGACACCTGACTGGACAAGGTGGAGCTCTTGAACCCCAGACTGATGGCTGAGAGGCCAACAAGGGACTGATCCAGATGCCATGAATTCCATGAATGTAGTGTCAGTGAGGAGGCCTCAGAAATCTCTGGGGCCTTGGGTAGTAGATCAGTGTTTACCATGGCGTACAAATGAACTTTGGGAGCCCATTCCACATGGAGGGATGCTCTCTTAGTCTGGACACATGGGAAAGGGCCTAAGTCCTGCCCTGGATGAAATGACAGACTCTGGAGATCCCCCCCAAGGAGGGTCTCACCCTCCCTGGGGAATGATGTGGGGATTGGGTGGGGGCTGGTGGGGGGACAAAGAAGGAGGGGTGGGAGAGGGAGCTGGGATTGACATGTGAAGCATGAGTGTTTCTAATAAAAACACATATATTGAGGGAAAAAAGAATAAGAAAAAGGAACTTGGTTTGGGGTACTGGAGAGATAGCAGTTATTAAGTGTGCTTGCTCCTCTTGGAAAGAACTGGAGTTTGGTTCCCAGTACCCATGTCAGGAGTTCATAACAACCTGTACTTTCAGCTTCCAGGGATCCAATGTGCATATGAGAGCACATGCGTGTATGTGTGTGTGCGCGCACACACACACACACACACACACACACACACACATAGAGATAGATAGAGGTAATAAAAACTAATGTGGTCTATTTTATTTAGATTATCAACATGGTAAGAATTGACTTATCCATAAAATTTTATTATTATCCTTTCAGTGTTCATGGGATCTGTAGTGATATCCCATCTTTCATTTCAGTGCTAAATTCATATCTTGTTTTATTCTCAACCTGACTAGAATATTATTTATTTGTGTGTCTTTTCGAAGAACCAAAATTGTTTTTATCTGTATAAGGTGTTTTTTTTAAAGAATCAGAATTGTTTTTATATGTATATGGATGCTTGACCTGTGTGTATGTTTGGACTAGAAGAGGTTGCTGGGTTATCTGGAATTGGAATTACAGCGAGATGCCATTTGGGTGCTGGGAATTGAACTTGAGTCCTCTTGAAGAGCAGACTCTTGAAGTTCATGTAACCACTGAGCCATCTCTCCACCCCAATCTTTTAATCAATACACTTTATATACTGACACTTGAAGTGACCAACGGAACAGTGGAGTAAGTATCTGTCATTGCTGTCACTATCTTGCTTTCATTCCCTATTTCCACCTTCTAATCTTTTCTAACTTTTGTAGTTTGGGACATTTATGTCACTTCATTTCCCCCCTTTCTTAGCATGTAAATTACAATAAAAATATCATATCAATTTCCCCAGCTTACTATATAGATTTGCAGTTGCCTATAATTATGTTTATAGTTACCTATGGTCATGTCATCCTGCTTGTAAGCACACACTTTGTGTGGGTCTGAACACCCTACAATAACAAAATAACCACAGTTCTTCCTTTCGGTCCCTGAGTCACTGCTGTCATTCATGTCACTTACACATGAAGGATTCTTTTCAAAGACTTATTTAATTTACCTTTTTCAAAGTGTTTTTATTCTGAGAATTTCATACACAAATGCTGAATTCATGTCACTTATATCTCCTTTCCTCCTACAACCCTTCCTGTGCTCCCTGATTCACCTCTTCTTTAATCATTATTATTACACACACAAAACAAACAACCCACTGTATGTATGTCACTGTACATACATGTATTTGCTGCTGGCCACTTGGGACTGAATCACCTATTGGGAATTAGTCCCTATTAAAAAAACCGATTTCCCCCCTCCCAGCAGCCATTGATTTCCTGTAGCTCTCCATCTAAGAGTGGGACCTTCTGAAATTTCCCCTACCCACGTTGGAATGTTGACTGGTATTGTCCCCGTACCAGTCTTGTTTAGATGAACACATTGTTGAGGGCTGGTGGATGCAGCTTCTCTTTCCCACCTAGATGACATTATCTGCAGCAGGCTTCCTAGTTTGCTGGCTCTTGCAGTCATCCCACCCCTCTGGAAAATTCTGCAATGTTCCCTGAGCCTTAGGTATAAGGGCTACATTGCAGAAGGATCATCTAGAAATGGGGACTCTGTGATCACTTATTCTCTGCATGTTGACTATCTTATGGACCTCTGTGGTTGTCTCCATGTGATATAAAAAGAGGCTTGTTTGATGAGGGGTGAGAGCCACACTTAACCTGTGGAGATAAAGAAAAGTATTTACAACACAATTAGAAGTTATATTATTTTAGAAAAATGGCTGTAGTAGGTTCCCCTTTAGGATCTATGATCTCACCAACCACAGGGAGTTGGCTAGGCTTACAGTCCCAGGCATGAATTACCTCCTACTGAGGCGGCCGTGAGTCCAATTAGATGGCTGTTGATTAGCCACAAAAGTGCCACTGTTGCACCACCGGGGATCCCTTGCAGTGGCCAGCCATTGTCATTTGTAAGTTTCGCAGCAGGATAGGAGAATTGATTGCCTTTCTCTCTTGGCAGCTTGTGGACCTTCTACTACCATGAGAGCTGGTCCTCAGGGAGGAGGGACTTCCAGGTCAGTACCATCTGTCTTCTTCCAAGTCCTGTGTCCAAAGTGTGTGGTGTCTCCACCAGCAGTAAGATCCATGCCGTCGC
This sequence comes from Mesocricetus auratus, assembly GCF_017639785.1. Classification (NCBI taxonomy): domain Eukaryota; kingdom Metazoa; phylum Chordata; class Mammalia; order Rodentia; family Cricetidae; genus Mesocricetus; species Mesocricetus auratus. The sequence goes on from NW_024429198.1 coordinate 33,346,049, forward strand.
ATCTGTCATCATCGTTTACACTTCCTGCCTGGTTTTCCCAACACTCCTGCCCCAGCTCAGACTTGCTCTGTCCCTGCAAACTGTAGTCCTTCGTTTTAGTGTGCTTTGGGATTCTCCTCATCTCTTTTCTTCTGAGACAGAGTTTGCTGCAGCCTATGCTGCAGCTGTGTACCCAAGGATGCCCCTGAAGTCCTGATTCTCCTGACTTTTTGTCTCCTGAGTGCTGGGGCTATAGGCATGCACCATCATACTCAGTCTCAGTGGTGCTGAGGATTGAACTCTGAGTTCAATTCCCAGCTAGGCAAGTGCTCTACCAACTGAGCTGTACCAATCCCAGTACTACTTTGTGAGTTTTAAAATATTTTTATGGAAGGACTTTATATACAGGGGATAGAAGTTGCCATAAACAGACCTCCCGTAAGGCAGCAGTAGTCCTACTCCTTCTGATCCTGTGATCCTGGACTGTGAACTTCACAAATGTGTAGTGGAAAAGGAAGGCTAGGGGAAACTCTGGTTCTGTACTTCCTTTCCCCCTGATAGGTTTGGCTTTCATAGAATCCCAGCAGGCTGGGCTCTGGTCAGCTTCTTCTGAAGTAGAGTGCTGGTCTATGCCAGCATGGCCTTTCCCCGTCCTCTGCCAAAGCTTTAGGGGATTTTCCACTGATATTACCCACAAAGAGTTGGTAGAGTCTTGAGAGGAAGTTCCCACGTGTGTTCTCAGGATGAGGTGTTCTGGTTTCCTCTCCAAGATTGAGCTTGCACCCGTGTGTCAGTCACAGTCCGGGCTCCTAGCTTGGCTCTTGCTTGCTGTAGAGTTCTTCTTGGGTGAGCTGAGCTGTGACTTCCTGCCTGTCCCTTCGTTACTAGGACAACCATTTTTCTGTGACCTCATCTATTTCATGGTTCTAGGAACAGCTGATTTTTCAGTTTGTTGAACTTTTTTTCTTTCCCTTGGTGAGGGACTGGAGTGGTAACTTCCAAATGCCTGGCACATAGAACAGGACACCGGAAGTCTCCAGTAATTTCCCTCCCTCCTTCATTTTGCCTTTCCTTTTAGAGTTTGAACCTGGCATGCCCCAGCCCTTGCCTCAGATTTTGAGCACTTACTGCTGGCAGTACTAGTTGGGAGGGCTACGAAGCCTTAAGGCCTAGTTAGCAGAAGTGGGCACTAGTGGTTAGTGCAGGGAAATGATAGCCTTGCCCTTGCTTCTGGTTCCTCCTCTGCTTCCTGGTAATGCACAGTTTGTGGAGTCCCCACTATAGTTACTACCATGAGCATCACCGTAAGGTCTTTCCTCACCCTGACAGACCTAAAGTGTCCAAAGCCATGAGCCCAAGCAAATCCCCCCTGGGTTGTTTCTGTCAGGTGTTGGTTGTAGTGATGGAAAAACAGCTAACATATAAAATTGGCCTCAGATAGGTGGGGTTGTGAGTAAGACTAAAGCTGACCCACTGGTTTGTGGGAGGAGGTAGAGCAATTTGGAGATGTGGGTTTGAGGACTGCTCTGCTGCAATCTCTCTTCTCCGTGCTCCCCTTGTTTCTATTTGGATAGGATGCTTGCTTTGTGTCGGTGTCTCAGATGAGAGTTTGCCTTGAGTCTCAAGAGACTTTGGGATTCCCAACAGTGCTGGAACTGTTAAGGCCATGTGGACCACCTCCACTTTTTTTTTAAATTTGAAGACATTGGAACTCGTCATGAAGATGTATCCATTTAATCCAGATCCTTCATGCATTCACTTTCATGCTCGTTTGTCCAGGGGCTGCCGATGGAACAACTCCTCTCAGCCCATCTGCCCACTGTCTTCAGGAAACAGAATTCAGCAGCAAAGTAGAAACCACTGGTAGAGCATTTGCAGAGCAGGCACAAAGCCTTCTATTGAAATGAAGACAAAACGAGACTCGCTCATCAGGAATGAACGGGGTTGATGCCAGCGTAGGAACACATGCGCGCAGTGGGGACATGGAGTCTATCCAGCCACCCATGTGTAGTGGTGGCAGTTCCCACACCTTTTCCCAGGGTTGGGCTGAGTAGATGCACGTGGAATAGATCCCTGGCTGAGGATCATGACTCTGGCCCCCGCTGCTCAGTGATCCACACTATGGCTTCTCATATAGAAGTGGAACAGACCACGGTCCAGATAGTCACCCCTGGCAGCCAGTACACAGACATCTCCTGTGAACAGGCCCCGCTTTTCTGTGTCTGACTGTGCTTATCTTTGTGACTCCCGCATACTCACAGAAAGGAGGCACGCACTGCTACGGAGAAAACAATACTTGTGAAGATGAGAAATGCCTCCAAGTCTTTGTTCTGACCCGAGTTAGTGATGATGTCTGGGGACAGGTCCTGAAACAGTTTCCTTTCCGGAAAGGGTTGGGCGGGGTAATCTATACAATTCATCTTATGCACTTATTCGATTTTATGTGAAAAGGACAGCGGGTTCACAGCCTCCAAATACTGTTCTTATTAAATGTACCACGGCATGCATGTGGCGGCTTGCAGGACTTTTTCCATCTTAGCGAGCAAGGCTTTCTAATTCCCCACTGAGTCCTCAGAGGCAGAGGCAGCAGAAAGACAGAGGGAAAGATGAGTTGGGATCCTCAAACAAGCTTCTGAGGGTAGGACGTAATTTACAAGTGTCTCATGGGACAAGGAGACGCATACTAGCTTTTCGATAGTTCTCCCATGGAAAACAGAAAGTCACAACCTTCCACCATCAGGGAGGGCCAGCGTGTCTGGGAGTCAGCCTACCTGGACTCCACAGTGAGAACATTGTACTAAGGACATCACATCACCACGGTGGCTCCTCCGATGTTGGGCACAAAGGCATGCAGGGCTCATCTGTGACCAGGGATGCTCGTTGATGGTGAGCTCTGAGCTCTTTAAGGGCATTTTCTCATCACACACTGTGTTTATGGCATTAACGTTGATTAAAGGGTGAATTTCAGTGAAGACATGGCTACTAAGGAGCTCTGGGTCTGGTGGGGGTGGCTGAGGAGGAGCGCCCTCTACCTCTGGTGGGGGTGGCTGAGGAGGAGTGCCGTCTACCTCTGGTGGGGGTGGCTGAGGAGGAGCGCCCTCTACCTCTGGCCTGCCTAGTTCAGTAGGGTTTGCATTCTGCCTCCTCCTCGGAGGAACTGATTTGGTTTTGGGTACAGCCTGAGTCTCGGATTAGCAGTCTCTCAAGATCATAGTTGATGTGGGTTTGGGGCCTCTCAGACCACCTTGATCCCTAGAATCTGTATCTAATGGACTAGTGTTCTCCAACAGTGCCCGGAAGGGGCTACCTTTGCAATGTGCAGGTCTGCAACCTCCAGCCTCCTTTTCACTTTGATCTTTGGTCATTTGAAAAGCCAAAACCTTCCCAGGGGCTGGACACCCCCCACCCCTCCCCTTGATGTCTCCATTAATCATTCCTCTCCCTATGGACAAAGAAACTGAGGCTCAGTAGAGTTGCCTAAGGTCACCTTCTAATTAGTGGCAGAGGCATGGGGCAAGTTCCATTACGACACTCTGCCCACACAGCGAGAGAAGCGAGCACAGAGCTGTGGCCGTAATTGGGATGTACATGCCAAGGGCCTGTGCCTGCTGCTGGAGCAGATCAAATATCTCTCAGATGTTTACACTCTCACCCACCAGCTTCTCCCTCCCCAGCAAGGCTCAGGTTCCCTGTGAGTGCTTATGTTTATTTATTTTATGGGGCCAGCTCCGCCCCTCCTGACTTCTGAGCCTACTGTTGGTGGTGGTGGTAGTGGTGATGGTGCTGGTCATGGTGGTGGTGGTGTGTAGTGTGTAGTGCATATGTATGTGTGTGTGGTGTATAGTATGTTGTGTGTGTGTGTGTGTGTGTGTGTGTGTGTGTACATATATGTATGTGTGTTTCAGGCCTTTCAGCGATTCACTGGCAGCCCCACCTGGGCTGCTAGGCTACGGGGTTTTCAGAGCCTGCTACGGCTCGGATCCTAACTGAAGCTGCTCTCGCCCTCAGTGCTCCCTCTGGTACCTGAGGCTGCCAGTGATTTCCTGCCAATGCTGGTCTGGGCCAGACCCCTCTGGAGCCAGCTGGGGCCTCCACCCTAGGCTTCACCAACAGAGCTCCTTTGTGCCCCGAGCCAGCCCTGGGCCTGTGGATGGAGGCCTCTGGCAGCTTGCCAAGGCATGGGAAACCCAAACCACCAGGTTCTGGGAGGCACGAGATCAAGATGAAAGACAGGCCTGTAGCTTCTGGGAGGAAGAGGGGAGCCCAGCTCACGGTGAGCCTCCACACACCCGTGCTCTGTGCCTGAAGCACCCTCCCCATTCCTTCACGCCATGCTGTGAAATGTGAGCCTTTATTCCCCTCCTGCTTGGCTGGACATGGCTTTTGTGGTGCTTGATGGAAGCATTCTACACACCCTAGGTTCCTCAGGAGTAGTGGATGATGGTGTATTGGGTTCAGGTGCTGAGAGCAGAGGCCAAAGCCAGGTAGAAGGAACACCAACAAGCCACTGGGCCTCCAACTTATCATGACCAAAAGCAGGAGCTCACTTGCTTCCCAGGAAGTGACTGTGTCACACGCTGCACCTCCAGCCCACTGGGTTTGCACAGATTCACTCTATTATCGATAAAATTGGCAGCCATTCTGATGTTGCCTGTGGCCTCAAGGGGAGTACTTTAGACAAACAGACCCCTTTCTTTGTCCACTTGTCAGTAAATGTAATTTGCAAGGCCCTGTCTGGCAGATCCTTCCCAGAGCAGGATTAAATATGCAGATTTATTAGGGAAACACCTGCTAGACAGACAAGGTTGGGGCACAAGGCCAAGCCAAATCCCACTGAGAGGAAGGCTAGGGAAACTTGGAGCCACTGTGTTATATAGTTCTGGCCTTCTGCTCCTGTTGCTTCACTGGCGATAGGTCTTAAGTCTTTGTTCTTACCTTTCCTTCTCCTAGTGAATACTTTTTTTTTTTTTTTTTTTGGTTTTTCGAGACAGGGTTTCTCTGTGGCTTTGGAGGCTGTCCTGGAACTAGCTCTTGTAGACCAGGCTGGCCTCGAACTCACAGAGATCCGCCTGCCTCTGCCTCCCAAGTGCTGGGATTAAAGGCGTGCGCCACCAACGCCCGGCCTCCTAGTGAATACTTGATATTTGCTATCTTTGTATACAGTTTTGTATCAAGTCTAAACCTTTTCCTTTAGACTAAAAGGGGAATTGTAGTGAGATATTCACCCCGCCCACACCCCAGATGGGCGTGGTCACAGGTGAGGATGGGACTGGTTGTAAGTTTAGGTCTGGGGTCCAGGTAGGTGGCTCTCTCTTGCATCTGGTAGGGTTACAAGGAGCAGTCTGTGCAGATCCTTAGAGTGGGAACCTGTGGCGGCCATCTGCTTCTGTAAGTGACTTCTCCCTGAAATAAGATATATTTAACCTATGTTTGAGCCGGGTCCTGTAAATCATTATCCATGCCTCCACACTGTGTCTTCAAGAAAGGATTCATTCGGACCCTAGTCACCTGCTCTGTTCAAAAACATGTTGACTATGGGGCCTGCTGGAGCCCTGGGCCTCGGACCTCCCTTTCATGTTTACTGGATCTCAACCTGGGTGCTTGATTCACTCCACTTTCTCCCAGACAAGACTGGAGTGACGCTCCAGTGTCTTCTTTCTTGCTTTTTCTTGTTTTTAGAGACAGAGTCTCCACACTATATCCCTGGTCAGCCCTAAACTCTTGAAGAATCTCCTGCTTCACACATGCTGGGATTATAGGTATGGACCATTTTTTGTGGCAGATAGACAGATGTTTTAGAAGCAACAATTGCTCACTGTGCATTCTAGAAGCAAGTGAAAGGAGGAAAAAAAAGGAAAAAGTGATCACATGTCTTACAATATCTGTAAAAATGAAGCAAGGCAACATTCAGATTGAGTGTCACCTCACTAGGCTTCAACCAGGCCTCTGGAACAGGTCACCTTGGTGAAAGTCACACAAATGAGAGGAAGCAGCTCCTTCTAGCATGCTCTATGTTGGCTGAGGATGTGGTACAGGCAGAGGTGTGTAAGCATGTTCAATTCTGCAGCCAGTGAACAGACCCAGGAACGGGAAGACATCCACAGACATCATATTTCAGAGTCTCCATGGATTCTGGAGACTATAGAAGCCTAAGGCCTTGAGACCACAGACTTAGCTACTTGTCTGAACAGCAGGTCTGGCTAAAGCTCCTGGAGAAGAAAGGCCAATTGGCCTAGGGATGTGCTTACAGGAAGGAGGAAGGGAGGCCTTGGAAGGTGAGTCACCTCGAGATGCCAAAATGGTGCCAGCTGAGCTTGGCATGGATTCAGGGTACATCACATACAATGAGTACTACCAGCTTGCCAGTCACTGTGTCACAATGATGGCTCCTGCTGTGTGGTAAGAAAAGGGCAACAGGAGCCAGAGGAACACAAGACTCATTAAGATCAGGCAGCAATGGGAAACAAGAGTGGTAGGAGAGGTTGACCAGATGTCCTAACTTTCCTGGGACCGGGGTTTTCTCCAGCAAACCTAAATGGCTGCTCACACTAATTGGTGGCTAGGCCCTGGAAAAATGAGAGAGGAGACACTAGGGATGGTACCAGCTCACAATGGCCGACAGTGAGCATCCAGGACAGAGGGAAGGGCACAGCTGAGATTGTGCACCTGGTGGATGGTATTCAAGGCTCAGGATTCATTGCCTCAGGCCAGGACCTACCTTGTGGCAATTGTTCTTGTGTTACAATCTTCTTTGATACTTTGTATCAGTAGTTGACACAGGAAGACTGAGCAGTGGTGTCCCCAGAGGCAATATTGTATCCAGACACATCTTATCCCACCTAGGTGCACAAGAGCAGTTACTACTAGATGTTTCCTTCAATCCACCGAGCAGGGTGTGACTCATAGAGCCAGGTATGAGTCACACAAAAGGATTGATCCACACATGTACAAGGGACACTAATATTTGCCCCCTCCTCTGATTGCCAGGACCTCCTGAGCCAAAATTGTCCTTCCATACCCACACACTGCTTAGCCAGCTGAGGACCAGGACCCGAACTGGCCTGACCATCCTTTCTAAAGAAAACTAAGGGTTCTTTGCCCTTTTATATCTTCACAGCTCTGAAATGAGACTGCCATTTCAGATTCAGGCAGGCCCTTCAGTCTTCCAGGAGAGGTCTGAGATCACCTCAGATGCATCTTCTAGTGGGTCACCTCCTATATCCAAGAGAAAAAGACAGGGTAATGGGCTCAGAATTAGCAAAATCCTACTCTTGGTGGGGAGTTTATAAAAGTCCACATCATTTGCCCTTCCTTGCCCCCTCCCTCCCTTGCATTCCATCATGCTGCCTCCAATCATTTGCCTCCCCCTCCTTCCCTCCTGTCCCATCATGCTGTCCCCCAGTCCAAGCTCCCTGCCCTTAGTCTCCTGTTCCTAGCTCCTGCTTCCAAGCATGCTCACAGCCCTCTATTTCCAGTACCCTACCACCAGTTTCCCATCCATAGTTGTCTGCTGTCCTCTTCTGCTCCAGGGCTGTGACCAACTTCCCGTGAACACTCTAGCAGGTGGATTTTCTTGGCACCGTGTTCTTCTGCCTGTGTCTTTGCAGAGACCAGATACCAGTTTCTCCCTAACCCCTTTGCCCCCACCTTTACTCCTGTCACACCCCTGGGTCTTATGAGCTTGTGATAGCAGCTGTGAGCAGCCTGACCCTTGGGCTACACTGGGACCCTCTTGCATTGCCTCTAGCCTCTTGTGCTGTTGTGGGTTATCTTGCCTTCATTTACAGGCCTGTTCGCCTGTCTGTTCAAGTATTTCCTTACACAACTTTAGGTGTCCAAAGTGCAGGCAGTGTCTTACTGTCCTCCTTTGGGTGGCCCCTACACTGGGGTGGCTCAGAACCATAATCTGTGGTTTGCCTTGGGGAGGACCAGTGGAGGTGAAGTTGGAGTGCTGGCCCAGAGGAGTTTATGTGTGCTGGATTTCCTCTTAGAGTAGTTCTAATGGGGCTTGGGGGAGGTGGTCTGCTTGCACTGTGCTCTTCAGCTAGACAGGTGTCATGGAGACTTGGCTATGCTCCTATGTGTGGGGTTGGAGAGAAGAACTCTTTTCTCAGCCTAAGGGTCTGCATTTTCCTCTTGCTGTTTGATCCCTGGTGTTGTGTGTTACACTGAACGGATGGTGAAAACAGCCTTGTTCTGGAGAGAAGAGAGGATGCTTTAGGAAACACAGTGACAAGTGCAGCAGAACATGACATCTCAGGTGTGCTTTATCAGGTGAGCACAGCTTAAACCAGGGAGCAGTCAAGTTTGCTGTCAGGGAGTTACCACTGTGATGGGCATAGAATGTAGGGGTTCATATCCCTAGTCCTTGGTGGCCGTTGGTTTTGTACTGTGTGTTTGGGGCCCCTGATAGGATGAGCTCAGAGCTCCTTGTAAACATCTGCAATGCCATATGTTAATGGTCATCACTAGGAAGAGGTAAGGAGTGGTGGGACAGCATGAGTTTCCCTGTAGCTGTGGTCCTGTGGAATCAGTCTGGGGTGGCGCAAGAACACCTGAAATGTCACACTCTTTACTACAGCGACACCTCAATAGGTGACTATGCCAGCTTCCTGGTCCATTGTCAGCAGTACTGGTGTGCTGGTCAAAGACACCCAGGCTCGGAGTTTTGGCTTTAGGTAGGCTACCACCCAGCCATGAGGCAGTTTTTAACCCCTGGATGATTCCAGCAGAATGTCAATGGTTTCACACAGGCAGTACATAAACATACATGCAGGAAAAACACTCACATTAAAAGAAAAACTTTTAAAAAGAAGGAGGAAGGGTAAGAAGATGAAGAGGAGATGTATGTTTATGTACTGCCTGTGTGTCTAATACTGTGAGGACCAGAAGAGGGCATCTGTTATTTCCTTTAACCTTCCTTGCTACTCCTGCCCATGACAGACCTATGCCTGTGGGAGAGAGCTGCCTGGTTTGGTGATTGGCAGGTGTAAATGGCCTCCCGGACTTGGACTATAGCAACTCCCATACACAGTGATGATAAGCGCATCAGAACATGACATCTCAGGTGTGCTTTATCAGGTGAGCATGGTTTAAACCAGGGAGCGGTCAAGTTTGCTGTCAGGGAGTTACCACTGTGATGGGCATAGAATGTAGGGGTTCATATCCCTAGTCCTTGGTGGCCGTTGGTTCTTTTGTACTATGTGTTTGGGGTCCCTGATGGGGTGAGCTCAGGGCTCCTTGGAAACATCTGCAATGCCATATGTTAATGGTCATCACTAGGAAGAGGTAAGGGGCACTGGGCCATGCACTCATCCTGAGTGGATGAATAGAAGGAGCACAGAAGTGAGACCCGTGCTTCAGGATTCCTTCTGGCCAGACTTTCCCCCTGGTTGCTTCTCGGGGACAGGTCTCCTCACCCCAGCGTGCTCACCATCAAGAAAGTCCCTGTGTTGCCATCTGGAGTGCTGCAGCATGAGGAGCAGCTTCTTGTAGTCTAGCTACAGTCCCCAACAACACCCAGCTTATGTCCTAGACATCGCCACACGAACCCTGGTGACAAGCCCTGTGAATCCCAGTGTTCTCAAGCAGGAGGCCACTCTCCTGTTCTCACACATCTCTCCACCCTCCCCACGTCCTTTCAAGGCTAGAAGGACTTGGACTTCAAAGCCACATGGCTCATTCTCATGGCTGCCTCTCAGCCCTCAGAAAACCCTATGTAGAACTCGTGAGGGGTGACGAGGGCTATGACAAACCAGGCTTACCCTCAAGTCCCGAGGGAACACAGTCACTTCTTTTTGGCACTCTGGCCACTGTCCTCGAACTTCCTGGTTTACCCGAAAAGCACTGGCCTCTCCAGGAGCCTGGCCCTCCCAGGACATACCCTTCGGTCCCTGTTGTCTCTAAATAGAGGAACTTGGGGACACTGCAGAAACATATAAACTGGATGTGGTGCTTGTCACTTGGAGTGGTCTCACTGACTGCAGAAGTGAGCAAATGGCTCTTTGTGACATTGCTAAAAAATCAGTGTTTGCAAAGGTTGCTAAAGAAACACAAGGAGTGTCGAATCTGAAATAGCCCGTCTAGACACACTCCCACTGTCTGACCTTTGATGTATTTCCTAATCCACCGACCTCGCCAGCAGATTGGTGAGTAAGCAGCGACTCACTTTACACGCTGTCATGAGGCTGACGAGGCCCAGGTCACTGTTATAAATTTCATTCTGGCTGCTTCGAGGCGCGGCGGCCTTCGCAGCACAGCTCCCGTGTGGTTTCTGAGCTGTGATGTGTGTCTGGGTCGCCATGAACTAATTTCAAGTTGGTTGAGTCCAAAAGCCACAGGACTGCCGAACAAACAGACTCACTCTCAGCCAGCAGGGCCCCAGAGTTTACATAAAACGAGGCGAGGAAGGCTGGAGACAGGCTCTGGTGAAAACAAAACAAAAAGCCGGTGATGCTCACATCCAGGCTGAGCCTCACCCTGCAGAAGGGGCCAGGGGCGCCTGTGCAGGTTTGCTTAGCAAATAAAACCCTGGCTGCACTTGTGGGGCCCTGGAGCCCAGTCGTGGGGCCTCCTGCCTGCCTTCCTCTTTGGAAGGCCGTCTGAGCCGCTGGGTTGCAGCTTGTATGCAGTGGGGCTCTGTGGCAGGAGACCAGTTTGGCTCCAAACAAGCTTAATAAACATTGACTTCACAGAACTGGAGACAGGTTTACTGCATTCTGAGCCTTATGCTTTGGGTTTTGGGAACTTGGAGGTTGGGCTTCTTGCTTGCTGGAGAGGCTGAACTAGGTGGCTTGTCAGGTGCCCTGTGGCCATATCAAATGCAGGCAGTGAGGATCATGGTAGCGGGAGGTTGGATTACCCAGAAAGGATGGAGGTGACAATTTGAAGGGAACAAGATCCACGGGAGGCCAAAGACTCCTGGCAAGACTGGAAAGAGAAACAGTGGGTGAAGCCAGCCACCTACTGGGAAGGAGGTAGCTTTGGTGAAGGGTGCTGGGAGGCCTAAGCCTTCTTCCTGGGTCAGTGGCAGAGGTCCCCTAACCGTCTATCCTCAGGGAAGAGAGCCCAACACTAACAGGGTACATAGCTCTTGGTCCAAATGGGGATGTGAAAGCCATGCTGTAGACCTGTACAGAGGGATCTGTCATCAGATGTCCCAAGGTCAGTATGCCATAATGTCACAGGTATTTCAGGGAACCCTTGTTATAGCATACAGAGTTTTGTGAACATCAGAAATGGAAGTTTTCTCCATTTTGCTCACCAGAGAGGAACCTCAAAGACTGACATCAAGAGTTCTTTAGCAAATGCCATGCCACCGAGTGACAGACACGTGGAGTATGGCTCTGAACTGCTCATCAGTCATTCTCGGCTAGATTATAAGACTCTTGCATGGCCCCCACCCTCCACATGTGCCAGGTCACTGGGGTTGGGGAAATATTGTATTTCTACTCTTCACACCATGGTTCTCTTAAGATTTTGGATCCCTTGTCACCGTGTGACACACCCACTATCCCCTCGGCATCCCTTGGCCCCCTACACTATCGGTGCTAGCACAATATGTTAGAACTCTTCAGATGGAGAAGCCCAGTGGCTGTCTTAAGCCCTCACAGAGTAGCCTGTTCTATCAGAATAAGAAGGAAATATCTCCAACCATTGCCCCCTGTATTTGGGGCCAGTTCTTCTAGAGCCTTCTGAACTCTTGAGGGTGTCTACTTTCTTGGAGTGCAATGTTCTGGAATAGTTCATGGCTTGGAATCCCCAGGAACTTGTCCTGAGCTTGACGGTTCCTAAGGAATACAGTGTGTTTCTTCAGGAAGGCCACGTGATACCCCAGGATCCCATAGTGCATGCTCCTATCATGCTGTGTTGCCTAAGGGCAGATCTTTCAAACAACTGTGAAGTGTCTGAAGTGGCCCCGAGTTTGCCTGCCATGGGACCTACCTGGTGTCTGCCTCACTTGTCTGTTGCCTCACTCCTCGTGCCTTGCTGTCTAAGCTGTCTGAGGGGCTACGCAGCATGTGGAGACACGGGAGTACCCCAGGAACAGCTTTGCAGACCCTCAGAGGGTAGTTTAGTTTGTGTGGAGCCTTAACCACAGGAGCCACCACGAGAGTCTTCATTTGTGTTACCAGCCGCCCCCCATTCACTCTTAAAGAAGCGGATCCTAAAAGTTTGGGTTCTTTTTGCAGACTCCAAATTAAATTCTCTTAGGCCCCATCTGAGCCACCAAGGCAGGGGATGTGGCAAAGAATCTTGGTGGCACCATGTATGTGGTACCTTGTTGCTTCATTCCCCAGGCATTCTGTGTGTGTGTGTGTGTGTGTGTGTGTGTGTGTGTGTGTGAGAGAGAGAGAGAGAGAGAGAGAGAGAATTGGTGGGAAGGAGGGAGGGGGAGAGGGAGAGGGGTAGGGGGAGGGGGAGGGGGAGAGGGAGAGGGAGAGGGAGAGGGGAAGAGGGTGTTCTCATTGGCTTTCCTTGAGCGTTCTCCCTCCCCTCTCCCTCCCCTCCCCCTCTCCCTCACCCTGAAAACCCAGACATTAAGTGTCAAGGGGTAAGCAAGCAGGGATTAAGCAAGCAGGTCCTGGAAGCTTAGTGCTCTTTAAAGATCAGTTAATAATTGTCCAAAATTCTCCCTCAATGCTGATAGACAACCTTCCATCTCTTACAAGTGGATTCTCCATCACCCCGAAATAGGTTCTCCATCTCCCAGATGTGACCTCTCCATGCCCCAGATGTGACTTCTCCATCACCCAGATTGACTTCTCCATCCCCCAGATGTGACTTCTCCATTACCCAGATGTGACTTCTCCATCCTCCAGATGTGACCTCTCCAGACCTCATCTGTGATGATCCTTAAGAGACTCCAAAAGTCGCTTCCCCAGCTCCCAGATGTGCCCCTCCTCTCCTCCCTAAATAACTACTTCACCCCTCATTGTGATTTCTCCATCCTCAGAAGTGACTCCTCTATACCTGAGATGTGGTTCCTCCCCCCACCTGCTGGGGATAACTTCTGCATTCTCCACACACAGTTTCTACCCCTCAGAAGTCACTCCCTTACCTCTTAGCCATGGTGACTCCACTCCCAAGATGTGACTTTTCCACCCCTAGACATGAGTCCTGGCCAGAGGGGCCACCTCCTCTTTAAGAGATTACATCTATTTATTTATTTACTTTTATGTGTGTATGTGGTGGAGGAAGGGAACCATGCATGCAACATGGGCAGCTTGGTGAGTCAGTTCGCTCCCTCTACCATCTGAGCTTGGGGGTCGTACTCAGGTAGTCAGTTTGATAAGTAAGTGCCTTTACTTACTGAGTCATCCTGCTGGTCTGGAACAATCCTTTAGTGGAGCGGGTAAGTTGATGTATGCCATGAGCTCCTTTTCCTGGTGGCCCGGAGCAGCCTCCAGCACTAGGGCAAAGCCTGCAAACTGAAAAAGTAGGAAGCTATGGGAAATGCTTAGGTGTCCTAATGTGGATCCGTGACATCACCTGAACCTGGCAGTCATGGTTTATAAGCAGAGGGAGGGTCAAAGGGACTGGACATGCCACAGTGGCCCTCAGCCCACCTACGATTCCAATCTCAGTCTGAGAGGGGTATCAGAACTCTTGGCAGTTTGATTGAAACTATTTGTGTGTAGATGAGCCCCTGAAGGACAGTGTCTGAGAAGCCCAGGCTTCAAGCTGGAGGAGACTGATTAAACATCAAAGAAGCATAATCCCTCCCTTCTTGTACCAGGAAAACATAAGGATGCTGAGGTTGGTTGGACCATGTCTGTGTGTTCCCACAAAAGCCTGTAGATACCATAATTCAGGTACCTGCTTCCTTATTTGAGGACCTGAGGCAGACAATTTGTGGGGATAGTTTATCAGCCTGGGACCCCACCTATGTCATTACACACACACACACACACACACACACACACACACACACACACACACACACGCACGCACACAACACCTACCATGCAAATCAATTGGTCACTCAGCCCCAATGGCTCCTAGTAATGCCCCTTATAACTCCTAATAACATCTCTTTTGTAGCTAAATATATCCTGGAATATAACCTGGAACTAGAGTCAGCATGCTGATCCAGTCTGGACTAGTTTCAGGTACATGCTTCATAAAATGACCTGTGTCCTCTGAGTGAACTTTTAGGGGACTCCCCCCATTTAGCATCTCATAGCTATGCATGATTATGCATACATGGTACTGAAATCAGATGCATTATGGGAAAGGGCCTGTGCAGTGAGTGAATAAAGGCTTATATAACCCAAGTGTGTCTGTCATGAGTGTATTGAGCAGAACCCCCCCCCCAGTCCTGCCCCTAGCAGCCACACCTACCACCTCTTCTCCCCTCAGAGAGTCTTGAAAAATGACCTGGAGCTCATAGGAAAATCTTGCTCCAGGCCCTCTGCTATTTTACATCTTATATATACCATGCTTTCACTTTGCTTCTGAATAAAATCCCTCGCCTCCTGCCTTTTTGGGCGTACTTTTTCCAGTTCTTTGGACAAGATGCCAAGAACCTGGAAACGTCTGATCCCGACTCTAGCAATGGCCTTTGCAGATGTATTGGAATCAACTCACTATGGAAGGCCCTAGTCAGTGATCAGCGTCTAACGAAGAGGGACATGGGTTCAAGGAGCAACCATGTGGCCCTAAGGAAGAGATCGGGAGGATGTGACCACAAGCCAAGAGGTGCTGGTAGCCATCCAAACTGAGGCAGGCAGGGAAAACTTCTCTAGGGCATCCAAGTAGTGCAACAGTGTCCACATCTTAATTTAGACTTCTGCTTTGCACGGTGAATGTCAATCTGAGGTCGCTGAAGTAAACCTGTGGTTCCAGTGACTTGTGAAACTTAGGCAAGGGGGTTGAGCAACATAGCGAGACCTAAAAAAATAAAATAAACCACAAAAAAGTCATACTAGCTTGCTGTTTTAAGTCACCCACTTTGTAGTAATTTGGAGTTCCTATAGTTCTCAGGATGACCCAGGCTTGTGCTCAGGCACTTGCAGGCCAGCAGGGATCAGGGGCCATCCTTCCGGCAGGCAGGACTGCAACTCTGAAGAGCTGCATCACATGCAACAAGCAGTTCCGAGTACTGGACTGAGGAGCCAGGCAGCCTGCATGGGGCTAGGGGTGCCTGCAAGACCCCATGCAGCAGTCTTGTATAGTGCCCCCACATAGTACCCCCTGTATAGAGAAACACAAGCAGGGCCCATTGCAGCACTCGCTCTCCCCCTCCCTTATTTTTGGAAGGCTCTGGGATGGACCTAAAGACACTAACTAGGCTCACTTCTTGGCTCCCTGAGAGAGTTGGAGGGCACTCTAAGATACACAATGCAGTGGGGACCTGGCCTGAGAGTTAGAAGTGTGAATTGAAGTTCTCAGAGGGAAAAGAAAGGTCATATCTGTGCAGAGTCCAAAACTCTGACCAACTGATTAGAAACTCGTATGGTTATGGAGGATTGTATTATCACAGGTTTGGAACCAAATTATGTTGTGCTATTTTTAGCTCTCTTCGCCATTCATTGCTCATCTCTGGGTTCACCCTAACCAAGGCCATGAGGTAAATACTTTTGGAATGTACTAACCGCCAGGTTCCACCAACCCAAAAGAAGGATATCATCAGATAGAATCAGGCTGTTCCAGAGGTTTCCCTGCCATTCTATAACCCACCTTGCTGATGTTTCCATTGATGCGTTTGAACTGTGTATTTACGACCTTCCTTTGTTCAGTGATTATAAAGACTGAGAAACTGTTACCGCACTGGAATTCGGTATGGAGTAATCTGAAGCCATGCTCCTGGGCTATGGTGAGTCATATTTGAGGTAGGAACTGTGTTTTTGTGTCAACACAAAGATGACTAATGAGCAGCAGTGGGATGGATGCCCCATCCAGGGAACAGGGGTGAGGCTGTGAACACATCAGAGCTCAGGGATGGGGCTAGGGCCCTTGTCCTTTATATGTGCCAGCTGCGCACTGCATACATTCCTTCTGAAGCGGCCCCTCCCCTCTTCCCTCCCCCCTCCTCGTCCTCCTGCACCAAGGATGGGACTCAGGGACTCATGCATGCTTGGCAAGTCTTCTATACCTGAACTATGCTTGCTTAGGAAACGGAAAGAACCTATTGGTGAAACAAAGCTCTGGTCATTGCCTTGGCTTCAGATTCGTGTAAGTAGTAGATCCCTCAAGATGAAGACAGGAAAAAGACAGGAAAAATCATGACCTGGAACATTGTGGGGTGGCAGCTGGGACAGGAGGACCTAGAAGTATCAGACATAAACATGAGTAGATTGTGTGTGTTACTGTATTTTCAGATGTGCTGTATACGTTGTGTGAGTGTACTTGGCTAATTATGGGGGCCAAAGGATGAATTAGCCTAAGTTCGTCTCCAACATTAGTGACTGGAGGCTGGGCACAGTGGCATCTGCCTTCAATCCCAGCTCTTAATTGGCTTAGGAATTTAAGACCAGCTTCAGCTTTAGTAAGTTCAAGGCTAGCCTAGGCTACATGAACCCTTATCTTTAAAAAACTGAAAGAGAAAAATAAAAGGGGAAGAGAGATGGAGGGAGGAGAGAGAGAGAGAGAGAGAGAGAGAGAGAGAGAGAGAGAGAGAGAGAGAGAGAGAGAGAGAGAGAGAGAGAGAGAGAGAGAATGATTAGGCCAGCAAGTGGTTTTAGATCAGGGTCCTATCTACCCCAAGTAGATCTCTAATTGGTGGCATCTCAGGGGCCCAAAAAAGAGAAGTAGGAACTCAAGGAGCAGTGTTGGGTAAGGGGTAGAGTTGTCCATTGTGTCCATGGGGTGCTCCCACTGGCCCTGTGAGACACCCCATCTGTCTACTATGCTTTCAAGAACCCTCTAAAATAGAGCTGACACATAGTTTTCCTGCGGTGGAAGGTCCCCTGGGAATTCCTTCAGACTGTGTCCCCAGGCTACAACAGTTGTCTCCATCTGCTGGGCCTGCAGGAAAGAGACTGCTGGTCCCTTAGCATGGTCATGTAGCCTAGTGTGACCCTCCCTCTGCACCTGGACTCACATGTCATCAGATGAGTCCACTGTATGCTATACACTCTGCTTCATTTCACTGAGGGAATGGAAACACAGACCTGGTTTGCCACATGCTGACAGTCCCCACATCTGCTTTGCCTCTGGGTATTTAAGTTGGTCCCCCTGACTTCTGAGTCTTTCTGTTTGATGTGGGATCTGATGCCCTGCACATAACTCCGGTTATATCCCCTTTCTTGTGACCTGTTGGTGGTCATACTCCTATGTTTGTTCCCAGGTAATTCCCAAAGCTTTCTTCCCGAGCCAACCCTCTGTCCCCATGGATATCTTCTGCCTGTAAAATGCTGCAGAAGATTGAGAAGCAAGTAGGGCGTTTGGTCCTGAATCTGCACAGAGAGTTATTTCTAGACCATATGCTGCCTCAAAGTTTTGTATTACTGACACTTTTTAAAAACAGGAAAACACAAAGTCAAGTATATCTTCGCAATAATTCAGTGTCACACTGTGAAGATCTCCCTGTGACCCATGTTCACATTTGTGGGAATTAGACACAAAGCCAATAAAATCAGCAGGTGGGAGAATGTTTTACAGCAACTTCTAGACACACATAGCCTGATGGAGATCTAACGGAAGCCCGCATGCCATTGTAAGTCTTCTAGGTGCCACATTTAAAAAGTAAAAATAAATAAGATAATGTTTTTAAAATTTTATTTTATTTAACTCACCCCAAGAAGACATTAAAACACCAATCTGGAATCAAAGTGAAAATTCCTAGACATTTTCTGTTTTTCATGTGATTCTAAATCTGACATGGAGTTTATAGCCGTAGCTATTGCGCACGTCACATTGTAGATGTTCACGTGTGGACAAGGACTGTAGCGCTCCTCTAAAGCTGAGGGTAGAGGATGACTGATCGCCAAGCTGCCCACACAGAAGGATGCTGGTGTGCGTGGGAGGACACAGTGAGGACAGGTGGCACTTGCCTTTATCCACACCAAGCCAATAGAAACCAGTTACCACAGCCAGTGTCCTCAGCACACCACCATCACTCCATTGTCACCCCATCACCACCACCATTACTCTAACCCATCACCCTCATAATCACTGCAGCCACATACTCGTCACCACCGTCTCAACCATCTCTGTCACCACTACCATCGTCGCCACTAACACCGCCAACACTACCTCCATTACCGCTAACACTACCGTGAGTCAGGCCTCTATGGCCATTGCTTCCATCGCTGCTATCATGACCACCGTTATAGCTACAACTGTCACAGCTAACTCCACCATCACTGTTGTCATCTGTGCTACCAATCACCATCAACTCCCATCACCACCATCACCATTTCCATTCCCACTGCTATGACCATCAACGTATTCACATCACAGCTACCGTGACAACAATCGCCACAACCACCGTCACCAGCTCCACCATCACTGGCATCATTACCATTGTCATTGTCACTGTCACTAGTCATCCATGCCTCATCCGGGCACATCACCCCTTTTAGTGCCCAATTCTCGTGGTGCCATTGGCCTCTGAAGTAGGAATGCTGGGTGTTCTTCACATGTGGAGAGGAGGGGTGGGAGTAGGGCAGATGAGCTGGGGAGGGTGGGTGTCTAAGCCCGGGCGGCACAGTATAAGTGACAGCTTCTCCACGTCTTTAGCCTTGTGTCACATCAAGGGGTTATCTGATGTGGACCTGTAGATATGGGCTCCTGCCCAGGTTCTCTGTTGTTCTCTCAGCAATCGTTTTGGGAGAGCAGAGCACCCACTGAGGAAATTCTGCACTGGCCCACGTGGGGTCTAGGTTCCTACACTGCTCCACCGGGCAGCCTGAAAGTCATTGGCCCATGGACACCCCACATTCTCCAGGGTGCCCTTCTGAAGACTGCTGCCAAGTACGCCCGCCAGCTGGAGGTGTTACTGGCGCCCAAGTCTGCTCCAGCCAGCTTCCAGCTCACCAAAATATCTGGGCTTACAGCAATCTCCTTTCTTTCCTCTTGTCAGCCAGCCAACGCCAGGGAGGTGGCTTTGTTTGGGCGGCAGTCTCACTGAGTTGTGAGTACAGCTGTGGAATGGAGCAGACGGGCAGGTTTGGATTTTTCTCCGTCTTCTCGCTTCGATTTATAAGACTGAATGGCTTCCAGCTGCTGGTACTGTATTAACAGTATCACGGTGGCTGGAGGAGACATGCCAGCACAGCACGTTAAAACCCCACATCCCTGGACCTGGCTTCTTGCTGTTCAAGGCACACCCGCAGTTAACGCAGATTCGCAACTCAATGGAAATAGTTTCTCTTGGGCCATTATAGAAAGAGACCATGGCCAAATCAAAGCCTGTGCTCAGGCCACGGCCCCAACCCAAAATGGAGTGGTGGCTGTTGCCCTCTCCTCTGGGAAGCTAAGGCTATGCTCAGACAGTGCATGTCACAAATCGCCTACTTAGGTCCTCTAGTCTTTGTCCTTCCTGCTTTTCCGCAGAGGTTCACTTGAAACCTTCCCTCAGTGTGCTCCTGCACAGCAAACCTCCCCATCCAGTCTCCCACCATGCCTGCGTTGCTACTTTCCTTCCACACCCAGGAACAGAGCTCTGCAAAACACAAGCATGCTTGAGTCAGCAGCCCCAGAGGGCACCCAGCACCCAGCGCCCGGCAGCCAGCAACCAGCGCCCAGCTGTTGATATCAGTGTAAGAGGTCCACATCTGAAATTAGACTGGAGGAGCTTAAGTTAAACCATTTAATTTAGACACAGGAATAGTCTTGGATGAGTTGCAATTGAGCGTCGTTTGTTTTCTTGAATACAAAAGGGCCTTTTCTCCTCCCTTCATTTATCATCGTATCTCAGTCATTGATGAGGTGCTTAGAACACATAAAACATGCATTTTTCCAAACTGGAAATGTGAAATAGAAACCAATAAAACAGGTCCCAGATTCACAATCTTTTCTTATTTTTCTTTCTTCCAGTCAGCATGGGACCACTGAAGAGAGAGAGGCCTTGGCTGCACCGTAGGTTGGAACCCTAAGGCTGTGGGAGCCTTTCCAGGAGTGGGGCTCCTGCCTGGCCCCCAGGGCCACCTCTCCTGCAGCACTCCCGGGTGTGGCCAAGACCCTGTGTAGGGGCCTGCTGCCTCACTGTAGGCGGGCTAGGAGGGGCAAAGCCCTCGGGCCTCATCTCCACTGTGTGAACAGCTGTTTTGGCAACCTTGAGTAAAATCTGACTTGGGAGTGAACATAAAAATTGCAAAATGTGGTGGAAGGTGGTTAAGAATAGAAGCCTCCAGTCATTTTGCAATTCTGCATAGTTTTCCCAGCTCCTTCCAGGGCCTGCCTGGCCCTAAGTGTCCTTCAGAATCTTCCAGAGCTCCTTCCTTCTCACCCTTCCTGTATCACACAGCTGCTGCCCGGCACACTCCCTGATTAAGCTCTTCCTTCATCACAGTCAGCCCTGTGCCACCTGTGGACAGCTGCGTGCTGGCCATTTGCTCCAAGTGAAGACGTCCTTCAGGATTTCAGCTCCTAAGCCTTCTGTGCGAGCTGTCTGCAGGGCAAGGCCTCCCTTGTGAGGAACCGGAGTCGGACTCCGCTGCCAATGGCGCCTTTCCTCCAAGTTAAACACAATATCACATTTGCCTTAATATTGTTTTAAGCGAAAGCAATTAGGTCTGCAATTTAGTTTAATCACTTGCCAGATTTCATTTTTAAACTCCAAGCACGCAAGAGTTAAACTCTTAACCTGTGTTTCCACTCCGAGCACTGCAGGAGCCAGAAGGGGTGGTTACAGATGGGATCCAGGAATCCAGCTGCCAGCCAGGCAATCTGGGAAGAGCACGGGGCTAACAACAGGTCCTCCCAGAGTCTGTGCTGCATGAGTGATGCCATATGCTGGCAACCTAATGGTGCTGTGAGCTGCAGGGGCCAGGGTGCCCCACCCAGGGGCGCCTCCCTCTCTAGGCACTGGCCTCCAGCTCTGTGGTGCCTTGGGACTCAATTGCTTGGTGACTATGTTTGGTGTCTGGCTGTGAAGACTCCTACGTCCTTGACAGACCCAGGCTAGATGGGGTAGTGGCAGAGGCCTGGGCCAACAGTGGCTGTCCCTCTTGTACTGTTGTTTCTGTTTTTAAAATCTGTTTCTTTTGTCGCGCACCCGCTCTCTGGTGTTTTGGCAAGACTTTCTTTGTCAATCACTTTATTGTTTTATTTTTATTAAATCTTAGTTAATTAAAATTTAATTAATTTAAATTAATTAATTTTATTAATAGTTTTTAGAAATTCAGACACACTTTTACATTTATAACAATCACAACCTCAAAGCAGCCTGGGTTGCCACCTTCAGGTCTCAGCGCTTGTTTGGATTTTTTTTTATTCCCAACTTTAGAAACTGTGCTTTGAGGCTCTTCTGTGATTTCTAAGACCTGCACACTATCTAGGTTACCCACCTGGGCGCAGGAAGCACAAGCCTGCCTTCTCAACCACCGCCTCACTCGCACCCCAGTCAGATGTCTGGCTGACTCTAGGCAGGGAGTCTGGAGGTCTTGCCTGGCTGTAGGGGCTCCAGTAAAGGAAAACACATCTAGCATCTTCTTCGAGACAGGAGGAAACAAATCCTGTGACGTGTTAAAAGACTTTCTGTGTAGTCCTGCAAGTAACACCTCATGCATTTGATAGTCTAAGCAGATCTTGGGCATCATGTCATTTCTCCCACAAAAAACAAACAAACAAAAAAAAACCAACGTTATTTCTAACAGGCAAGTTCTTGTTGGTTCACATCCCTGTGTGATGTCATTTTCCTGCCAACCTAAGCTGGGGTCACCCTCTGGCATCACATATACTGTCCCTTCCAGATGCCTGCCTGTCTTCTTAGGATGTTCACACACTGCTAAGCAAAGGTATGTTCTACGCTTTCTTCATACAGAGGGCATAGAGTGAGGCTTTGACCAACAGGGCCCATCTATGAGTGCCACTTGTGATGTGAAGGATGTCCCCCCCTACTTCCTTCCAGGACACATAGGTTTGATGGCAGGGTTAGAGGATCACACCAGGCTGCCACATGGGTACCACAATCACCTGCCTAGGAAGGAGGGCCAATGAGTTGTAAGGCTTATGTGCAAATGGTTTCATGGGAGAAATAGGCTTCTGGGTTATTTAAGCCACCGATTGGCCTTTGATAGGGCAGTAAGACCTGACATCTAATTATACACGGTCATAGCATTGCATATACTTTCTACGCAGTTATGTTTTGTCTATAGTTAATAACTGCCTCAATGCCCAGCATATGGCCTTTCCTCAGGCAGCCCCGAGTTCCATGAGAGGCAGAAGTCCTGGTACAGTGAGACTGTTTCAGTCCGTTACTGGAGATGCTCAGGAAGCATCCTTCCTGTGACTGTGGCCGGTGGGCCCTCCTCTAGCTCTGCCTCCACCTATTCGTCACAGCTCACTCTCTCTCTGGTGACTAAGTGTGCCTTCCAGGGGCTTCTGAGTGTCCGCCTGTGTCTTCCCTGTCCTGGCCATACTGGGATTTGAGGTGGGGGAATTTTTTTTTAAACAAAGCCTCACCATGAAGCCCAGGCTGGTCTTGAACTTGTGATTTCCCTGCCTCAGCCTACCAGGACTTGTGTATGACACGCACCACACAGTTTCCTAAGAAACACAAGACTCTCTCCCAGTCCCTGTATTGTCCTCACTGCTGGCCTTGTCCATCACTGCTTTTTCCCTGGAAGGTCCTGGACTTTATTCCAGTCTCTGACATTCTCTCAGGCAATGTGGAGGTTCTGTCTGTAGCCTCCCCTGCACTTCCCTTTTCTATCTCTGGGGCATCCTTTGGCAGAAGTTGGGCCTCTTATATGGATGATCACATAACTCCCCCTCTCCTGCCAGCTTCTCTTTGTGTGGTGGCAAATGCCTTTAATCCCAGCACTGGGGAGGCAGAGGCAAGTGGATTTCTGTGAGTTTGAGACCAGCCTGGTCTGCAAGAGCAAGTTCCAGGACAGCCAGGGCTACACAGAGAAATCCTGTCTCGAAACCCACACCCCCTCAAAAACATTCAAGGCTTTCCTTTTGTGGGTGTGATTGCACATTTTAAAACCATCTTTCTAAATAGAAATAAGAGTGTTTTCTTGCTTTATACATCTGTGTCTTCTCTTCCTTTTTCTATAGTTCTTTTTATTGTTTTAGGGATGGTAAAGTACTAAAAAACACTTAGCAATTGTCTTGGGAAAGAAAGCTAAGACTTAGGTGCTGTCCAGCTTCTGAGTGTACGCTCATTACACAGTTTTGCACTAAGAACAGCTGGCTTTCTAAATTAGTGAAGATCTTCCATGTACCAGGGAAGCAGCAGCCTCACTGCATAGACATTCCACAAACAAGTGATGAGCCGTGACTGTCCACTCACTGAGGAACTGGTGTGCTGGCTGTGGCCCTGAGAGTGTGCCTGGATTTATCTTTTCCTCTGCAGAAGCATCGTTCACAGACCATTCGATTTAGATGTAAAATGCACACACAGCAGCTTTCAGTGTCTCTTCGGTGTCTAGCCATACATGGTCATCTTGGGGACACCGTGATCTCCGAAAGAAGAGCTGCGGTGATGACAAGCAGATCCTACCTAAGACTCCGCCCAGTCCAATCCCCCATGGTGAAAGAGGAGAGATCTGCCCCACTGCTTCCCTTCTCCCCAATTTCAGTGTCACCTGACCCCAGGCACTCCTATTGTACGGGAGACCAAGGTAGCCCAGGCTTCGCTGGTGAGGAAAATGCTGGAGGAAAAGTTCACTGAGGGGAAAGATGACCAGAGGCGTGTTTAAGGGCAAAGGTGGAATTTGCTGAACATGTACCGCTGAACATACAAAAGCCATTAGACAGAGCCCTGTGGACTGGGGATTCCCGCAAATGACCTTTAGTGGGAGTAATGACCTTACCCCTTGGAGCTCCAAAGAAGTGTGGGACCAGCACATCTAGACCTGGTTGGTGCCTGTGTTATTAGCAGCAGGCATTGGACAGCAAGCACTCACTCCACAACACAGTCCTTATGGAAGACCACATGTTGCAGGCCTGTCTTAGCAAAGGGGATAGCAGAATGACAGGCTACAGGGGTCCTATTTTATTTTATTCTCATCCTAATGCTGACTTTCTTTGTAGTTCCAAGTGTAGCACAATCCACTGGAAACAACTTGGAAAGCACAGAACGGACTTAAAGAGAATTCTGGACTGCCATACTTCAGGTCTGAGCTTCCCTGTGTCCTCTGTGGTACCATTGTCTCACCCTCCCGTCTCCAGCCACAGGAAAGGGGTAGTTTCAGGACACTTACGGCTTTGGGTAAGGAAAACATGGGTTCTGCATCCCAGGCCAAGGAGTGGGGGACAAGGTCAGGTAGGTGCCACCTGTATGCTGATTGCTGGGTACAGAGACTTGGGGCTGAGTGGGCTGATGGAATGACACTAAGACCAGGGCAAGGTGATGGCAGAATCCCTCCTCAGTGGATTATTAGGATACAGAATCCTGTGAGAAATAAGGCAGGAGATGCAGAGACAAGCCAGAGGCTGGTGTCGGCACTGCCCACCGCTTCCAGGTTGCAGACGACAGAGCATTTCGCAAACTGCAGGTCGCAACCCATTAGCTGGTTGTGAAATCAAATTAATGAGTCCTAACGAGTAGTTTAAAGTTACGGGGTGGAGCAGGACAGAACCATCTATTTCTGCCATAACAGGATTGCCGATTTCCATCGGGAATCGCTCATCAGAGGGTATTGTTTACCAAGTTTTATTTCACCTCTGCATGTATGTGCTGGTCAGGCTGGACTTGGTTAAAAAAAAAAAAAGGTTGAAAAGCCCCAGTGTAGAGTAAGGAGGGACACAAAGGGTCTTTGTGTGTGTGTGTGTGTGTGTGTGTGTGTGTGTGTGTGTGTGTGTCAGAAGCTTGGACTACCTTGGGTGAAGGTGACCTCTGGAGGACCCCAGGGTCCTGGTGATGGCGAGTGTAGCCATCATGGGGGATGCTCAAATGTCGCTGCTGCTCTTTTGTAGCTCTTGATGCATTCATCCTTGGGGTCGATTGCCACAGTGACAAAGAAACAACACACAGACTCTTTTTTTTAAGTATGTTTTTAAAATTTAAATTAGAAACATGCATGCTTCAAATGTCAATCCCAGCTCCCCCCTTCTCTCTCTACCAACCCCGCCCCCACCCACCCCCAGCCCAATCCCCGCATCATTCCCCAGGGAGGGTGAGGTCCTCCTTGGGGGGATCTCCAGAGTCTGTCATTTCATCCAGGGCAGGACCTAGGCCCTTCCCCATGTGTCCAGGCTGAGAGAGCATCCCTCCATGTGGAATGGGCTCCCAAAGTTCATTTGTATGTCATGGTAAACATTGATATACTACCCAAGGCCCCAGAGATTTCTTAGGCCTCCTCACTGACACTACATTCATGGAGTCAGGATCAGTCCCCTGTTGGCCTCTCAGCCATCAGTCTGGGCTTCAAGAGTTCCCCCTTGTCCAGTCAGCTGTCTTTGTGGGTTTCACCAGCATGGTCTTGACTACCTTGCTCATCACTCCTCCATCTCTGTCACTGGGTTCCAGGGGGGTCAGTTCAGTGTTTAGCTGTGGGTATCTGTCTCTGCCTCCATCAGTCACAGGATGAAGGCTCTAGGATGTCACATAAAGTAGTTATCAACCTCATCATCAAGGAGGGGCTATTAATGTGGTCTCTACACTATTACTTAGTTTTCCAGTTGGTGTTATCTTTGTAGATCTTTGGAAATCTCCCTAGTGTCAGCTCTCTCCTCAAAGCTATAATGACTCCAACTATTATGTTATATCTCATCCTGCTCTCCTCTATTCTTACCCCGACTCAACCTTCCTGCTCCCCCATGTCTTCTTCTATCCTCCTCTTATCCCCCTCTCTTTTTCCTGGTTCCCTTTTCACTACACCCCCCCCCCATGTTCCCAATCTACTCAGGAGATCTTGCCTCTTTCCACTTCTCTGGGCTATCACACAGACTCTTAAAAAAAAGTTAACCAGGTACAGGTTGGAAAGGCAAGCAGATGAGTTCAGCCTGTGACCAGCTAAAAGAGAAAGAGATAGCTTTTAATGTCCTGCTCATGCCCCCTTAACTCATGTGCTCTCGAGATGGTGTGCTAACAGCATTGCTGAAGCCAGTGAATTGTCTCGGTGAGACCTGAGAAGATCTTCCTTCCTTCCGTCCCCAGCGCCAACTCAGCCTCTGCAGTCTCAGGGACAGGCCAACGACTTCCTGCATCTGTCCCAGCAGAGCAGCCATGGTTCATTCCTCACGCCTGTTTCTGTGTGCCTCAAACATGAGGGTGCCCTCCCACCACACACAGTGGGAAGATCTGTGGTAGGAGGGAAGAGAAAAGTCAATGGGAGCCATGGACACTTGCTTTCAGAATAGTCTCAAGGTGAGGGCAGAGGAAAACAGCAGGGGGCGTGGCATCTCTGTAGGCCTGAGGAAAAACTGTGTCTCTGCATGTGTAAGGATTTTGTAAATAAAGGTGGTTGGCCACAAACTTTTTTTCCAAAGTAACCATATATTTTTAATGAAATTATTTGCACAAGCATTCTCTGAGAGAGAGAGAGAGAGAGAGAGAGAGAGAGAGAGAGAGAGAATGTAAAACAGCTCTAGCAGAGACATTCCTGGAAGGAGGCCTGAGAAGGGTATGTGGGGCTTCTGGGACCCTCCTAAGAGATGGCACAGCGTGGTAGGGCATCTGGGACCCTCCTAAGAGATGGCACAGCGTGGTAGGGCTCGCTGCTGGTGTGGCTGATGCCATGAAGAGCAGATGGCATGATGCAGGCGTGGTGGCAAGTTCCAACAGACACTGGAGTGACACGAGGACGCTGGCTAGGTTGTATGTGACTGAGGGACCTTCTCAAAATCTTGGTGTGAAACTCTGAACTCTCACCTTGTAGAGAGTGAAGACATGAAGCAGCGATTCTCAACCTTCCAAATGCTGTGTCCCTTTAAGACAGTTCCTCATGTTGTGCTGACCCCCAGCCATGAAATTATTTCATTGCTACTTCATATCTGTAACTTGGGTACTGTTATGGGTTGTAAGGTAAATGTCTGATATGCAGGACGCCTGCTGTGTGACATGGAGAATGAGATGAGGAGCGTCTCTTCTAGTACTGATTTCTGACTTCATGTGATGGACCCTCACCTACTTTCCAAATGCTCTTATCCCTTCTCCTTCATGATATTTTGAGGTAAATCCTAGATACATTTTATCCACAAATGTGACAAACATGTTGGTATTTGTCTCTGAAAAAATGAGCATATTTACAGCATACACGAAGATTCTATCTTCATGTACAAACCCAATAATACTTTATTGTGTATATGTGTTCAGGTGTGTATACAAGTGTGTGTATACATTTATGCATGTGTGTGTGTGTAGATCAGAGATATCTTCCTCAGTTATTGTGCATCTTATTTTTAAAATGAAAATAAGCTTTATTATATTAAGTAATAAATATTGCAAAAAGTGCACACAATTTCAATCATTTTCTTCCAGATGTTTGGATCAACTTACAGTTAACATAAAACTGAAACCTATGTGCAGTCTGGGAATGGAGACTTTCAGACGCGTGTTATGTTGGGTGGATTGGGTGGCTTGCTCTTTCTTTTCTATTTATGATTTGTGAATTTTAAAGATGACAGAAAAGCACTGAGAGTCATGCAGAATCATAAGCAGATGAACTTGGTTAAGAGGTGCCTTGCACCGTATGGCAGGCCAGCTGGCTACTAAGCAAAGTGTGTTGTCTACATGGCTCAGGCTCTCAGAGTCAGACAAGTGTATGGAAGGAACTAGTCAATCGGGTGTTGTGAATGCCAGAGGAAGACAAAAGAACATTAGAGAGAGACACTGGTCTACAGGGGCAAACAATGGTTTGCTGTGATGTAATCACACATGCATCTTTGAAATCAATGCTTGAAAAAGAAAGAAAAAGACTCAAGTCGTTCCTAACCACTTAAAATGCACATCTTAGTGGGCTGCAAAATGTTTTCCAAATCTTTGAGAATGTGGGTTCAGAACTTAGTGAACCACAGCAGAAAACAAAACAAAACACTCACTTGCCACCATTTTGATAGAACAGAATTTCACCTCAACAGGTGAAGTATCCCATCTGGTAGAAAGATGGGGCCTTCAGTGCTAACCAGGAAGCTAGGGTCTGGCATCCCACCCCGTTTCAGCCGAGCACCCCTGAACCAGGCCTTGAGTAGGCACGATGCCTCGGTTTAGCTTCTCCATGGTACTCCCTTCATAATTGGGTCTGATCTCTTTCACCAACTCTTCAGTTGCCCTACCACACTCTTCAGTGACAGCCCGCAACTCTGCATGTTTCTCTTTTTTATTTAAATTTGTTTTCATTTTACATACCAACCCCAGTTTCCCCTCCCTCTCTTCCTCCCACTCCATCATCCTCCCCACATCCTCTCAGAGTGGCCTCCCTTGGTGCAGTCAAAAAAGGTCTGGGATACCAAGTTGAAGCAGGACCAAGCCTCACCCCCTGTATCAAGGCTGAGCAAGGTATCCCACCATAGGGAATAGGCTCCAAAAAGTCAGTCCATACCCCTGGGATAGGTCTTGGTCCCATTGCCAGCCCCTGCCCCCATCAGATCAGTTGAATAGAGGGAGGAGGGATCATATGAGTAAGGGGAGGGGACCAAGATCATGACTGGGAGACCCACAGAGACAGCTGACCCGAGCTAGTGGGAGCTCACAGACTCTGGACTGACAGCCGAGGAACCTGTATGGGACCAAACTAGGCCCTCTGAATGTGGGTGACAGTTACATAACTGCATATTTCTTCTGAGGCATTTGACTCTTTCCAGTTCCCTGAGTGGCCCATAGTCACTCAGCAGCTAGCAATGCCGGCAAGACATGGGCATAGCTTGGGATGCTGGGAGACTGTCTGCCTATCACTGACCTCGAAGGCAGATAGTCTATTATGATGGGGTAGGCTCTTCCCTCCCAGTGTCACTGTGGAGGAGAGAGAGGTGCTTGCAACCCCTTTGGTGGAATCATTCCTCAAGTCTCATCTTAAAATAGATCCTTAATTTCACAGACAATTAGCAACTTCTGCGGAACTCCATCAGCCCTCGCCCAGCGCCTTACACCCAGGAGCAGGAGGCTTTTTGTTAATCTCCTCCACCCAGTGTCACAGCCTGATGTCTCCCATGGGCGGAAGCATAGGGCTCCTGGGCCCTGTTGAGTCAAGTGCTGTGGCACAGCCGAGGAGCGCTGGCCCTGCTCCCAGCCCAGTCTCCTCCAACAGCTGAGTGCTCACTGTGAAGCTCAGGCTGGCGGACAACTGACCACATGTTCTGAGCATCTGCTAACAGTGGGTGCTGCGTCCTGGCCTTATCCGTGCATACATGTATGAGAGCATTCTGGGGCTTTCTGGGAAGAGTCTAAGAGGATGGAGCAGCTGTCAGGACAGAAGCTGAGCTCTGCAGGTGGTGGGGTTATGGTCATGGTAGGGTGTGATGAAGTCAGTGAGAGATAGGGTCAGAGTTGGGTGGAGTCAGGCATGCTCACAAGGGGGTGGAATCGTTTGAATGTAGCTGAAAGGACCAGATAGATCACCTGTAGCTGTCTGCGGGAGACAACGATGATGGATGATGGTATGGTTATTGATATAGGTTGGAGGTCATGCTACTGTGTCAGAGGTCACAGGATGAGCTTGGATGATTGCTGTCTGAGATGGGCTTGGCCATGGTAGAGAAAGAGAGAGCAACCTAAGTGGCCCCAGATAATCTCTGACTTTGGCTGCACAAACCTCTGTCTCTCATCTCTCTTGTGGTCCTTGAGTCATTTTATGTTGCTATAGTAAAAATACCCAAGGAAGGATGCTCTATAAATGACAGTGCATGTTTAGCTTTATGTTCTGGAGGTCTGAGTACAGGGTGAGTTTGGGTTCCTGGGAAGACTCTGTAGTGATGCTACCAAGTGGGGTCCACGTGAGAGGAAGAGATACCACACAGCAAGAAGAGGACAGGGAACAGGTAGGGCTCACTCACAACAGAGCGTTCTCCAAGGGAGGAATATACTCTTGTGAGGCCCCACCCACATCACAGATTAGACCGGCCTTCCCTGTGGACCCGGGTCCTAGGACTCATTCTTAAGACTCCAAGCCTTGTCATGGCTACTCCCCTGTGTTGACACCCACAGAACAGTGGGATGGGATGTGTCAGGTCTGGAAACTGAACTGGGACAGCACTGGAGACAGAAGACAAGGACACCAGGCGTAGGCCTGAGCTGCATGTGTTTGCCTGAGAAATGCCATGGGTTTTAGGCAGTTATTTTATTCAGCCTGCTATCCGTTCTCACTTCCCCTGTGGAATTGCCCCAGCAGTCTCTTTGGCTGGAGGACAGGGGAGCACGGACCATGCCGGTCCCAGTACAGATGGTGCTCTGGCCACAGCTCTGTGATGACGTTCTTGAGGAAAGGTGGTCTCAGAGCTGTGTGTAGCACATACTTCATTCATTCAGACCACCACTACACTGCTTCCTGACATGTCCTCTTTAATCTTTTCTTCCCAGGAGCTCTTGGAGAAAATGTGGGCAAGCACCCTGGACTCGCCGGGTCTCCAGCTGATGCTCCAGAGTGGAGGCTGCCCATGTGCATGCAGGACACACTGCTGGAGGCTGCCCGTGTGCATGGAGGACACACTGCGGACGGCTGCCCGTGTGCATGCAGGACACACTGCTGGAGGCTGCCCGTGTGCATGGAGGACACACTGCTGGAGGCTGCCGTGTGCATGCAGGACACACTGCTGGAGGCTGCCCGTGTGCATGCAGGACACACTGCTGGAGGCTGCCCGTGTGCATGGAGGACACACTGCTGGAGGCTGCCCGTGTGCATGGAGGACACACTGCTGGAGGCTGCCCGTGTGCATGGAGGACACTGCATGCAGGACACACTGCTGGAGGCTGCCCGTGTGCATGCAGGACACACTGCTGGAGGCTGCCCCGTGTGCATGGAGGACACACTGCTGGGCTACCCGTGTGGAGGACACACTACTGGGAGAACACCCGTGTATAGAGAGACACTACACACAAGACACTGCTGAAGCTGCACGTGTGCATGCAGGACACCCCTGCTGGGGAGCTTACCCCGTGTGCATGGAGGACACACTGCTGGAGGCTGCCCGTGTGCATGGAGGACACTGCATGCAGGACACACTGCTGGAGGCTGCCCGTGTGCATGCAGGACACACTGCTGGAGGCTGCCTGTGTGCATGCAGGACACACTGCGGACGGCTGCCCGTGTGCATGCAGGACACACTGCTGGAGGCTGCCATGTGCATGGAGGACACACTGCGGAAGGCTGCCCGTGTGCATGCAGGACACACTGCTGGAGGCTGCCCGTGTGCATGGAGGACACACTGCTGGAGGCTGCCCGTGTGCATGGAGGACACACTGCTGGAGGCTGCCCGTGTGCATGGAGGACACTGCATGCAGGACACACTGCGGACGGCTGCCCGTGTGCATGCAGGACACACTGCTGGAGGCTGCCTGTGTGCATGCAGGACACACTGCTGAAGGCTGCCGTGTGCATGCAGGACACACTGCTGGAGGCTGCCGTGTGCATGCAGGACACACTGCTGGAGGCTGCCATGTGCATGCAGGACACACTGCGGACGGCTGCCCGTGTGCATGCAGGACACACTGCTGGAGGCTGCCATGTGCATGCAGGACACACTGCGGAAGGCTGCCCGTGTGCATGGAGGACACACAGTGGACGGCTGCCCGTGTGCATGCAGGACACACTGCTGGAGGCTGCCGTGTGCATGCAGGACACACTGTGGACGGCTGCCGTGTGCATGCAGGACACACTGCTGGAGACTGCCGTGTGCATGGAGGACACACTGCTGGAGGCTGCCCGTGTGCATGGAGGAGACACTGCTGGTTCCCTTGACACCAGGCAGGTTCCCACATAGTATCTCCCTCTGGTCTTAGTGCCTTGGGTAACCTATGTGTTTATTAGCTAACTAATCTATTTTCCCCGTTCCACCCAGAAGAAAAGATGAGACATTATAAAAATCCTGGGTTGAGAGAGTATAAAGTTGAGCAGAACAGTGTGAATTCTCTAGAGACACATCTAGGGTATAAAGTCCAGTGGACAAGTGTACTCCTCCAATACCAAACTCTGGGAAGGGTGATAAGGATTCCTAGGGGTCAGCTGTGGGCAGCAAACCCCGTGGATCCCCTAGCCTGGATATCAAGTTCCCAAAGGCAGCAGCAAGGTTCACCTCCAAGGCTAATGGGAACCCTGCGACTGGTCCCGGGGAAGCTGCATGCTCAGCAATTAGCAGCTCTGCAAAGATGCCGAGCTTCAAGTGACACCAGTGTGGGGGAAACTGGCAGGGTTGGCGGAGCATGGGAGGCACACATGGAGGAAAACAGTAAAGAACTCAGCAAGCAGGCTGGTGTCTCGGAGAGCTGAGGCTCTTCTCAAGATGGTACAGGAGAGAGTGGCCGGGGCCTTGCTGCCCAAGCCAATTAGAAAACATCCAAAGCTGCCACAGCAGGCTAGCAGCAAGTGTGCATTTGTTGTGTGTCATCTAAAGAAACTGGTGGAGTTTCTTTCCAAAAAGAGAGACCCTGAGACGAAGGAGAGAATCCTATGAGGATGGTTTTGCTTGTAGGAGAAATACTGGAAGGGTGAGGGACTCGGTTGACCTCTGTGGCTGATGGCATGGTGTAGAACAGGACCAGGCCTGGCTCTGGCTGTGGCTTTGGTGTTGGGTAAGGTCTGCAGTATCTGGGGATGGGTCTTTTCCTTGTCCATCCCAGCTTTCAGCCCTACCCCTCCTACCATTGATCTCTGAGTGGTCAGTGTCAGCACCCCACCCCAGCCCAGCATCGGAAATCATAGAGGAATTCCGCAGAGCCCAGAAGACAGAGCTGCTGAGTACACCTGGCCCCATGGGGAACAGGGAGCCAATGGGCAGAGTTGTTGCTCACTGAGAGAGCAGCTCGTAGACTTAGCTACAAACACAAGCAGTTACTGAGGATGAGGGCACTGGAAGGTGGCTTCCAGGGTCTCTCCTGCAAGTCGACAGTGTCATGGAAGTGGGATATAGGGAAATTGCAGAAGCATTGGTGCTCAGGTCACAGGGAAGTCATCTGCAGAAGCCCCAACAACAGCAAGAAGCCAAGGACTGAAGCCAACAGCATGGTAACCGCCAGCACCAGGTGAGGGAGGCTGGGAACCAGCTGGGAGCTGACTGGGGGGCTCTGTGCTTGGGCAGCCCACCCAGCCATGCTGGGTTCCTTGTCCACAGACGGAGATGCAGCTGCTGCTAGCCACATCTGGTGCTCAGTTTGAGGCAATTCACCAAAGAGCTGGCATGCGGGGGTGGGAGAGTTTTCTACCTCCCCCGTCTGCTTGCGGAGCCACACCCTGCCACCCAGCACCTCTGCCTAACAGCCTTGGCCACATGCTCCGTGAAGACACCAAGTAATAGAGAAGCAAGCTTTGTGTGTGTGATGGCTTTTCTCTACTTAGCATTTACAATAGATAAAAACTTTGCAATATAAAGGTTCTTTTCAACAAAATATAAGAGAAAAATATTTTTCATCCATTTGTCAGTTGATTGGAAAAAACGCTAAAACTAAACACCGTGCCTCACATTCATTCGAATCAAGGTTGTGGCTTATTTCTTTTTTTTAATAAAGGATTTATTTTGTATTTCATGTACATTTGTGTTTTGCATGTGAGTCTGTGTGAGGGAGTCAGATTCCCCTGGAACTAGAGTTACAAAGAGTTGTGAGCTGTCATGTGGGTGCTGGGAATTGAACCCAGGCCCTCTGGAAGAGCAGTCAGTGCTCTTAACCACTGAGCCATCTCATTAGCCCCCAAATTATTTTTTTCTTTTTTAATGCAGGGTTATTCTGTGTAGCCCTGGAACTAACTGTAGGAAATCTGGCTTCAGACTCACAGAGATCCATCTGCCTCTGCCTCCCAAGTGCTAGGATCAATGGTGTGTGCCACCACCACCAGGTGGCTTATTTCTTACGGTGCTTCTGGTGTTCATATAATTTTGGCCAGCTTCTTAGGAAGGGCTAAGAAAGGGAAGCATCTCTATTCCATGTATGAGGCAGATTAGGCATGTGTGTACTTTGACATATGTGCCTTAACATGTGTGAGCCTTGGCTTCTTACTGTCCGAGCTTCTGCAGCCAACTTCTCTGTGACCAAAGCGTCAATGCATCTGAGATGGTATACTACCATTTCCCCATACCCCACTTCATAGAGGGAGGTGTGACGCTGTCAGCTTGTGGGAGAGTTCCCACTTATCTTGTGCGAGGAAAGGCCTGAACTCTTGCTGAGGTTAGAAGACACTGGATGTGGTCAGCCCTGGACTTTCCATGGCCAAGAACAAAGAGAAGGTGGTGCCTATGGCCAGGAAGGCAGTGGCTACTCAGTATCCTCAAATACGGGCAAGTTAAGCCAAGGAATTAGTCCAGCAGGAAATGTTAGCATCTGACATCCCTACCCATCATGCCTGGGGACGCACCATCTGCTCCTGCTGAAACAGGCCTGAAAAGGGCATACCTGGGTAACCGTATCGTCTTTATACTTCCAGCTTCAACTATGTCATTTTAGCCATCCAGGACCAGCAAACCTCCTTTTGTGATTAGCTACTTGCCATCACTAACCGTATCCCCAGTTACTTCTCTACAGAATTGGAGGCCCCTCAGTCACCTCTCTCCCCCCTCCATTTTGGCAAGGCATCATGGTGCTGGACACAAAGGGGCAACTCTTCTGGTTGATCCAGGGGAAACTCATAATGTGAAACCTCTTCGGGGGACATGTCTCCTATCGGGACAGAGCAGTCCTAGAGTGGGGAGAGACAGGGACTTCTCATCCGTACTTCCGTATCCCAGACCGCTTCTCTGGGAGATGCCTAAACGAATCCTTAAACGGAAAGCGAGGCTCCCTGGGAGACAATTTCTTGACCGGCAGGTATTGAGGTCCTATAATCTTGCAGAGGCCCACCATACCCCTGGCCTTGGGTCTCACTTGCCACTCCCAAGCTGGGGACTAAGCAGGACCGTAACCTGGTTTTATGTATTGTTCTTTTGACAGAAAACGCAAGAAAAGGATGAAGGGTGGGAAGGGGATGCGATGGTGACAGAATGAGGCTCCGGTGTGAAGCCTACCCTGATGTAGATGCGTCCCGCAGCAGTGACCCCGGACTTTGAAAGCAGGGGTAAATTCAGAAGGCTCGGTGTACTTGCGTGGACCCGAGTCAGCATCTGAGGTGTGCCTTCCACCCTCAGCTTGGCATTTAGCAAGATGAAGCAGGAGTGGCCTGAGCATCATTTTAATGCTCCCAGGTAGTCTGAAGGAATCCACAAAGGATTGAGTTAGCTGTTACTAGGAGAAGCACTTCTGGAGGGTGGCCTAGGTAGAGCTTTCTCAGACATTTTATGGGCACCCGCCAAGGTTAGTCCAACCATCTTGTTTATAAAAAGTGCCTGGGAAAATTTATATGAGGACACACATCCCTTCTGGACGTTGGTCAGCACCTTCCCAAGTTTCTTAAGCCAAACTGAGACCAATCAGCCATTGTTGAGGAGGAGGTAGGCTTGGTCTGTTTTCAGTCGGAGGTACTCTGTCTGAAGGATCCTTTTCATCATTAGTCAGAAAGGCAGGCTGTGCTCTGGGTTAGAATAAAGACATTAATATAATCTGGAGACTCAGGAAGGTTGGAATCTAGGGACACCTGGAACAGCACTAATTCTAGGCAAGGAGATGTGATTTTATGCTGGCTACATGTCCCTGAGCCCTTGTCTCTCTCAACACAAAATTCATTACCAGCCTCCTCAAGCTACGAGCTTCAGGCTGGATAGCCAATGGGCCTCGCCTTACGTGTTATCACCCAAGGGTCCAGTGGTAGCTCCCAGGGTGCTGCCCTGAGGAGTACCTGGGTGAGCATCACCGCGGCCCCTGAGGGGTGTTCTCGTGGCTAAGGAGTTACCCCTTAGTCACCTCTCTCCCCCCTCCATTTTGGCAAGGCATCATGGTGCTGGACACAAAGGGGCATGCTGCGGAGAATCCATGCTCTCAGAATCCGGCTGCCCCTTAGAGAGCAACACGCACACAGTTGCTTTCAGTAGAGTGGGATGCTGAAGGGACAGAGCAGAATGTAAGATGGCTGGAAGTATGAACCCCCCTTTTGGAGGACAGAGTTCAGGGACATCAATCCGTACAGTGGAAAACAGTAGCAATGAGATACTACCATGGGGATCATAGCAAAAGACAACACACACAAGACACTGAGTTCGCCAGTACTGTTTGGGCTCCCTTGTCACAATAGGTGACATCTATGAAGAGGCTATTACTTACCGTCTTCTTTTCCAAGGCTGTTACTGATATGCATCCATGCACCACTGATTTATTCTTCCTCTACTTACTCATTCAATTCTTAATAATCCTGGGCTGGCTGTTTCGTTAGACACTATCTTTAACACAGAAGGCCAGAATCGGTTTGATCCACTTGGATTTTGGGCCTCCTGGGAGTCTGGATCAGGCCAGGTTGGCTCTGGGAGGCTTGCTTTCTCATGACTGGGTGGGGCAGCCAGTATGTGAGTCAGAAGTGGTCTCATGTGAATCACCTGGGCCACGCCCGGGAATGGCGCTGGTCTCTGTGGCTGAAGCTGTCTCCCTAGGTGTGATCCGTTGAAACTCAGCCCAGCCAAGCATAGGCGTGAGGTTTGGCAACAGTTTGCCTAATTTTCAGTTGCTAAGACAAAAGATTCAACGGCCTTTGGCAAAATCTACAGTTTCCTGCATCTCTCCATTCCCAGGGTGTGGCTGGGATTCAGCACAGTGGCTCTCCCTGGCAGACTTGAGAAAGTCTCAAAGGCAGCTGGTGCCTGGCGTGCTCTGACTGATCTCCACAGAGTCCCTGGACACCTCTGACCCTGTGCCTGCCACCCTGAAGAGACACACCCCTGTCAGAACAGAGGGAGACTCCCTGATATCTACTCCAGCCCTTGAGCCTAGGGATTCAGGCACTTCATTCTCTGCCTGAGCAGAGATGGCTGCACATGCCCTGTGAGCTGGTAGGGCCACCTGCACCTTGACCTGATGTTCATCCCACATAGGAGAGGCAGGGTCTGTGTGTGTTGATCCCCACCTTGCAGGGCAAATCAATTAGAAGAGTTAAAACAAGAACTTCACAGCCCTGACAAGTGACATGGGGACAGTGGCCCTGTGGGTGGATCTCATGAGAGCTGCCCAGCTCCAGTAGCAAGTCTGGGATCACTTCTGTCCCTGCCACTGTCCTGAGCCCCAGATCTGAATGTGTCAATTCTCTGATTTAGGTTAGCACCTATGGGTGCTACCCAGGGACAGAAAGTTTGTGAGTGTGCCAGTGGGAGGAAGCTCACCAGCTTTCCTCTCTGCTGTTCTGTAAAGAAATTACAATTGATGCTTCTTAGATTAAATGAGAACCATTTTGTGTGCATGTATGTGAGCATGTGGAAGACAGATGGCAACCTCAGCTCTTGTTCCTCAGGTGCTAACCACCTTGTTATATGAGACAGGGTCTCTACACTTCCCAGAGCTTGCTGATTTGGCTGGGCTGGCTACCAGTGGACCAGAGATCTGCCCGTCTCTGCCTTCCAGCACTGAGATTTCTGGCGCACGCGCATCATACCTGGCTGCTTCTGCTTTTAATTGATTCTGCGGATGAAATTCAGGCCCCCATGTTTATGTGGCAGGCATTTAACTGAATGTTCAGTGAGGATTATTTTAAGAGAGGTCATGCTGTGGATAAATTTGTATTTGATTGTTTTCTGCATGAATTGGAGGCAGGAAAGGCTCAGTGGGCAAAGCACTCGTCACACAAATGTGCGAGGCAGAATTTGGATAACAAGGACTCGTGTAAAGACAGACACACAGGGAACGTCTGTAATCTAGGTGCTTCTGTAGGGAGATACTAGGCAGAAATGGGAGGATCCTAGAAGATTTGAGAGCCAGCTCACCTGGTGGGCACAGTGGCAAACAAGAGTTTCTGCTTTAACAAAGTAGAAGGGTTGGAAAACCTGAGGTTTCCTGCACCGTGACACGTGTACATCCATACTCATACAAAGTCATACCCACACATGCATCATGCAAACACACACACACACACACACACAAACACACACACTACATACACAGCAAGATTACAATGAAATTGAATTCAGTTCCCTCTGCATTACTGTGGGTTAAGCCCCCAAGTCATTAAAAAGAATGAAAATGTTTTCTGTCTTGAGGTCAAGAAGCTGAGGGAGGAAGTAGGTGGGCAGGAAGGCAGGAAGGCAGGAAGGAGCAACTGAGGCTTCGAGGCTGCAGATCATCAGTGTCTGGAGGTTATTAAATGCACATCGTCAGTGATGAGGACCGAACATAGGATGGTGGTCTAGACTGAGCCAGCTGGAAGGTGGGGCGGGGTGGCGAGCAGCTTTGGAATTGTAACTACCTGTTACTGGTGTACTGGTAAGACAGGTGGCTTTCACAGAACCAACCTCTGCTAAAAGTTGACTGTGTCAACCCAAAATGCGCATAGTGATATCCTGATACCCCGGCCTTGGTACCAGAGTGACCTGGGCTGGAGATCATTGCTCAGATGAGACTCTGGTGGGATGAAGTCAGATTGCAGCAGCTGGTCCCATGCAACTAACATCCTCATAGACAATGGGGGTGTGGATACAGACACGAACATGGCTGGGATCAGTCAGAACAGGCTCGAGTGGAGAGTCTGCCTTCCAAGTCCAGGGGAAGCTGAGACAGGAGCATGCTGAAGCTTCCGTCTTGTGTGGAACCAGCCCTACGGATGCTAGTTCTGGCTCTCCAGCTTCCTAGGTCTAGGTAGCAGAATAAATTCCTGCTATTGAAGGCATGCCTGATCGCCATGATGGTTGCCCCAGGACATGCTTCAACCTCTAATTATCCCTCCTCCTCCTTAGTGTGTATGCCTGGGGCTAGGACAAGGATGGACTTCTCCACAGGCCATGAGGTCATAGGCCAGCATTCTTCCCTATCACTGCACTATGTGTGCTCAGAAGCCCAGAAAGCCACAAGGGAGTCAGAACTGAGTTTGGAAGAACACATTTGCCTGATTTACAGGATGGGATGCTCGCAGGACATTGAGAGAAGTCAGAATTCAAGTGACAAGCAATAGGCAAAGTGAAAACAACATGCAAAGTAAAATAAGCACTGCAGCCTTGTAGAAAACAAGTGGGGGCATGCAGGGCACTGCACTTGACAGAGGAAGAGGGGACCACTTTGCCTCAGTCCTGAGGACATAGCAATCCAGAGGCCCACAGGTTAGCACAGGCTCTGGGGTGGGCCAGAGTAGAGTTGCCCACTTCACAATACTGACCAAACGGTCCTGGAACCCAGTTCTAGAAGATCAGAGCCTGAACCACACGCTGTGGAGCTGCCAAGTCCCCAAGATGCACATTAGTGCATGTCCAGTTCCCTGTCCTGAGACCCAGCTCAGCCTTGCTGCTCAGGGCTCATACTCAAGCAGTGAGCACCATGGCCCCAGGGGGAAGGAGTGGCTAGGCCACCACTGAGGTCTTTTGTGGGATGCATTCCTTCCTGCATTCCTCAATGCCCTCTGTTCAGGCACCTTGACCTGTGTATCATCCCCTTCCTCTAGCCTATGCAGCTGTTGACAGTCACCGCAGTCAGCCTTGTCCCCCGGTTCTGCTGAGCTCCCCTCACAGCATCTAAACAGGCTATGTAAGCAAAACCATGCAGTGCTCATGCCTGGTCCTTGCAATCCCCAGAGCTGTCTGTCTGTCTGTTTCCCTTTATTCCGATGCCATTTCCTGTGTACCCGTGCCCCTAACCCTCCACATCCCTAGGCAAATCAACACAAGAACCCAAGGTTCCATGTGCCCTTAGACACAGTGTGCAGTTTGTGGCATGCTGCCAGGATCCTCACCTGCGGTCCAGTCACTGAGCTGCAGCTCCATACAGTACCTAGGCAGGAGGGGGAAATAGATAGGAGGAGTTATTCCCTAATCCAGTAAACAAGTAAGGACATCATAGCTGGTGGCAGCGAGATTCAGACTTGGCTCTGTCCTTTTCGCCTTCTTCCTAGTTCAACAGGCAGTACCACTGTTTGGTAAGAAAAGCTCAGATTCCCTTAAGCAATAGTGCTCACAGCACTAAGGACACACAGAATGGCCAGCCACCCATCAGGTAAAGCTGGCTTTTCTGCAGTGGAAAATGCCACTAAAGCGCACAGCTGAGAAACACTGAATGTGTGGGACAGGAGCTCCATGTGAATTAATTACTCTTGGCACTTTTGTCTTCAGTGATTTCAACCCTGAAGCAACCATTCTGTTGCTTATAAGAAAGAGGAGGGCAGGACAGGGAGACCTTCCAAGGCAGGGACACTGCCACATTCCTGCCCAGCCTAGGCTCGCTGGCTGGGTACCTAGGTGTGCTTTGGAGATATCCAGTGAGCCCGTGCAGTTGAGGTCTAAGTGGCTGCTGTGGTTGGGTGTCTGGTCAGCTGTGCCTGCAAAGAGGTCCCATGTGTGAATCGACCGCTGTGCCACCAGAGGCATTGTTGGAGGAATCATACTTGTTGCTTATATGGAGACCTAGGAGAAGTCAACTCTGCACTCTGCATGCGTGTGGCTGCCAGTCCCTGCGGATTCTCTAACTTGCTCACAGAGGCCTGCAGATGCCATGGAGACCCAGGAGAGCCAGGACACCAGTCTGCATGCAGTTGGGGTCTATAGGCAGAAACCATTCTCCTTATTACAAAGAGGTTAGCATCTTGCTCTGCTCAGGGGACCACCACTGCTGCATTCAGTTGCTGCTCAAATGTCATTCTCTTCCAGACATCCCCACGGACACCCCCAGAACAAGAACTTGGCATTAAACCGTCTTAAATGAGTACACGTCATTACATATATTTATGTGGCACAAACCTATGCTTGGTGTGTTCCTTTTGGAGAATGGTTGAAGTTGAGTCCCTGAAAGGATGGTTTTACATCTTACCAGCATTCCTGGAAATTGCTCCAGTAGAGTGACAAGGAATTCTGAAGGACACAGATCTGCTTTACAGAGGCAGGAAGGGGAATGTGAATTTCCACTGAGTTCTTCATCCCCTGGAGATACTGACCATGCACAACCAGCAAGCATCTAGTCATGAAGGCTGATGGGGACAGTCAGTGTTCTGGTTACGGCAAAGTAGGTGATGTCACTTAGTCACATATCCTCTCTGTTGTTGAAAGAAACTTCTGGCAGGTTTCCCCAACAATGAAACCAATCCCTTGTTGGGTCTCACTTTCCCCAGCTTTAATGCCAGGAGCTGGGATGGGCTAGCCCTAGACTTGGTTTTAGGAGGTGCTGAGCAACTTGACACTGGCATGTTGCAGCTCCATCACCATCGCCTTGCGTGAGTCCCCTCTGCACACACTCCTTGTGGCAGAGAAGCACAGAAACTGCAGTGGACTTGGAAGACCACTTCAGTACCTGGAGGGGACTTCTCAGCTGACCATCTAAGGGCTGGGGACAGTGGGCAGTGGCTGTCTCCAGCTCCACAGCGAAGCCAAGGGGCAGTGTGAGTCTTGTCAGAGAGGGGAGAGTCATTTTCTTCTCAATTCTTAAACTGCTGTCACCACACTTGGGTTCAGGGAAATCCTGGAAACAGAACAATGTTTTCAGTGTAAACACCGGACTCTCAGGACTCCAATTTTCTAGGCTTGTATTTGAGACTAAAGTGGGATTTGGCCCCAGGAGGTCGACAGCACAGAACACATCTCAGCACAAGCCTTGGCAGCAAGCGAGGGTAATGTTTGCTTTGCAAACCACAAGTTTAGTACTTAGAAAAAATATATTGCTCACCCACCAAGAATAAAAGACGGGAAACAACACACCCTTGTTTCATGAACAAAGCATGTCCTGAGGGGAGCCTGGTTACAGAGTGCCACTGAAGAGGCTGCTGCAGCCTAGCCAGAGCCCCGTGGGCCTCGGCAGCATGTGGAGGCCAGTCCGCCTCCTTACCCGCCCCCCGACCCCCATCTGTCAGTGGACATGCTTTCATTAAGCCCCTCTGTGCCTAGAAAAAAAATGTGCAGTATTTGTGTGTTTGCATTACACAGGGCTCAATCCTTGGGGAAGGCGCTTCAACTGATGAGGGCTGGGCTTAGGTAGTAGTCAGTGACTTCCCAGCAAGGGAGCCCTCTCTGAAGATGAGAACTGGAACTCGGGATCAGAGGGTCTGGTAGGGCAGGTTGTCAACTTAGCTAGAACTTCTTTGATATTTTGAAGTACTCTACCAAAACATTATGAAACCTCAAATTCATCAGAACCAGAGTAACAGGGAAGGTGCTAACATTTTCTTGTTGTGAGGCTGGTGCCCAGTTGCGGATGTGGACACAGTCCTACTTCTCTCGTCTGTGATCTGAGATGCTCCTGCCTTTCTCTCTTCAGAGAAGTTATTGCATGAGCCTGAGGAATGAGTCTCTCAGGACAGTGAAGGACAAGGGGAGAGGAGCTAGCAATGCAATTGTTTGCCCAGAGTAAACTCCTACCGAGAAGAAATATCTAAACAGAGTTGAACAAGGGTTTGTGTCCATAAATCTCTTCCTTAATTTTCACCACAAAATCTCCTGAAAAAAAAAACTACCCTTCATTAATGCACTCAGAACTGGGTTTCCCTTTTAGGGTGATAAAAAAGCTGAATATTAAAGCAGTGAGATATTTTCTACACACCAGTTTTGAAAACCAAGTTGCTAAGGATCTGAGGAAACTGTAGTTCTCAGAACGGGAGAGCATTTTCCATCTCACACAAAGTAAAGGGCACACACTTCCAACCACCAGGCTCCCTGAAGCCAGAGATGATGGTTATGTCCCCGCACAAGGGACTCAAGACAGCAAAACTAGAAGGGTGAGGGACGCCACACAGCTGACTGAAAAGACAGGTGAGATGGCAGGTGGGACATGGTGGCCTCACAGAGGGTTATAGACCACAGTTGATGCTGACCACATTGGACATGAGCGTGACCCTGTACAGAAAGAAGATGCCTTGGAGGAGCAGCCACCTTGAAAGAGAGAAGGGATGGCCTCGAGGGGTAAAGCCCTAGCACATGTTGACCTCTGGTGAACTCAGGGATGAAGGTAAGGAGGCTTGCTTCCTTATTCCGTAACCCCAGAGGTTTGA
Source organism: Mesocricetus auratus (assembly GCF_017639785.1). NCBI lineage: Eukaryota > Metazoa > Chordata > Mammalia > Rodentia > Cricetidae > Mesocricetus > Mesocricetus auratus. Next base: position 33,389,251 of record NW_024429198.1, read on the forward strand.
AGTGTGACTGTGAGAATCCTGACGTTCATAGTCACTGCTCTGAGGGCGGTCAACCGTCTGGCTGTCTGGTGCAGACCCCACTGGAGCATGGCAGCCTCAGCTGCGCCTCTCCACAGTGTCTGTAAAGCCCCTGGGTCTCCTGCCTATGGTGAGGAGACAGTAGTTCAGTGTTTGCTGTCCTCACGACAACAGCTGCTCCTCTTGGGTTCAGATGCCTTTAGGTCCAGAGGGTTCCCATCATATAGGCTAATCAGTAGACACCTAGCAAGTCCAAATGGACACTGGCCAAACATTATCATCATCCCGAATAACAAGTGCCCTCCTAAAAACACTAATTAACATGTGGACACGTGGGCTCCAGTGGGTGTGCCGGACAGTCTTTCACTGAAACTTGGAGCTTCCTGCCATTTGGACTCCACAGGCACACACTTCCACATGTGTGCCAGCAAGCCTTGGACTTGTCAGTCTCGGCATGGGTTACAGACACACACACAATGCTGCACTCAGCTTTTTAAGTGAATGCTGAGGGCCCCTCTTTCACGCACAGCAAGCATTGTACCCACTGAGCCATCTCCCCAGCTATAAAACCTAAAGCCCGCGCGCTCGTGCGCGCGCGCGCGCACACACACACACACACACACACACACAGACACACACACGCACGCACGCACACACGCACGCACGCACACACGCACACAGTGCATGTGTGTAGTCTGGGACTTTTCTTAGCCTAGATTCATGAGTCCACTCCCAAGCAGAGATGGGCAGCCCTTGTAGCCTCACAGGGGTAGGGTTTTCTGGAGTCAAGGACTCACGAAGAACCATTCTTAGCTCAAGCACAAAGGTTCCTGTGAGAACACAGGCTGAGAACTGTCACCTATGACTAGGTCATCCCTCCAGGCACCCAGAATGACTGCCCCAGTCAGTCTCCAGCTCCAATTGTGGTCCCTGGAGGCCCCTCGCCACAACCTGTTAAGTGTTGTCTCAAGTCAACGTGTCCTGTCTCATCCGCACCCACTCTGAAAGCCAGAGGCTCTGACTGGATTGCATCTAATTAGCTTTGTGTTCAAGCCTACTCTCAATCTTCTGTCTACTAATGGGGCGGGGCTCACCCTGCAGTTCATCATGATCCCATCAAAAGATAAGCCAGAAAGTTTTGGTTAACACATGACTAGCAAGCAGATGATCTGGCTAATGAAGTTTACAAACGTGTGCTGGGAGTTTTTCCTCAAATGTGCTAGTCGTACTTTGACCTCTGGCATATGCTTGTGTGATGACATCTTGGTGTCCCCGAATACAACCCCAAAGACGGAGGAGGAATCCTTCATTGTACTTGGTTTTGCAAGCTTAGCTAAGTTCTTCCACATCTGTGAGGGTCTCCTGGTTGACTCAGTGAGGGGGATAGGAGGAGGACAGCCCAGAAGGCTCAGGGTGGTCCCAGAGCTCAGGTGGAGTCCCATGTACTTCCCTTGATTTAACTGCAAATGCTCACCTTTCTTGTGCCTGGAGATCCTTGATGTCCATCAGGGAACATTTACAACAGACATGGAGCTTGCCCTTAGGGCTTGTTCCACACACTCGCCCTGTGTACTTCTGTTCCATGAAAGTTCAGTGACTCCTCTTTGTCTCCCAAGGATGATCTAGAGGTGTTCCCTGTTGAAGACTAATCAGTTGATGTTGTTGGAGGCATATTTTCTTGTTGGTAGTGAGACAGAACCTTGGAAAGATGGAAACACATTCTTTTTTCAATGATAGAGAAAGGTACAATTTGGGCCACAGCTAGGAGAAAAAGAAAGAGGCAGGGAATGGCCTATGACATGCCACAGTTGGGCTTGAGTTGGAACCAGAGAATAGTCAGAGCTGGGGAGGGATTGCCATCCTGTCCTCAATGCCATCTGGGTGGGATCACTGGGAGCAGATAGCCATAGCCAACTGGCAAGGAGGCAGGGTCATTCCTCCTACCCTCCCAGGCCCTGGGGAACCCCTCTGTTCCAACTCTCGTCCTTGTTTACCTCGTCCCTGGGCAGTGTTGGCAGAGCTCAGCTGATCTCTGCACATGGGAGTCCCCTGGGAGAATTTTCCCACGCTTGACTGAACCTACATTGTGAAACTCAGCCAGCTGCAGAAAAGTGGACATGGTCAGTGCCTAGAGCTGGCATTATCCCGCTGTGGCACTGGTACTTGGTGGCTGGAAGGGAAGGCAGTTGCATTTGGCTCCGACTGTAGAGTTGGATGATCCACTATAAGGAAGCTACTGACAGCCCAGGCTCACAGTGGCTGAGAAGGGTTCTAAGAGCAGTGCTGTGTCCTCAGAAAGGTAAGGAAGTGCAGGTGTAGCCAAACACAAAGCCCAAAGAGCCTTCCCTCGCATGCCTCCCATACCTCCTGATCAGGCTCATTGACTCCGGACTTGTTTAGTTTCCTTGTTTGTTTGTTTTTTGAGCCAGGATCTTACCATGTAGTTCTAATTGGCCTAGAACTTACTATGTAAACTAGGCAGGTGCTAAACCTTCAGTATCCTCCCGTCCATGCTTCCCAAGTGCTAGGATTATAGGCAGATGCCGCCGTGTCTAGCTCCAGACTCTCTCCACTCTGCCTTGGCTGTGTAGAGTTAGAACTTCTAACCCCTACAAAAACGTATCTTCTTAGATATTGTAGGTATCAAATGAGACAACGGCTCTTTGATAGGGCAGTACTTAAGGTTTCCTACCTGGCAGCACATCCCCCAAATACCTGGAGTGCTATAGAATATGTGCCTTGATTCATTCAGCCCCTTACCTTCTCAGGACTCTCCCCTGTGCTGGCTGTGATATCCTGTGTCCACATTAGTCAGGTGTCCCAGAATGACAGACCTCTGCTAGGGCTCTGCTATCCTGGTCTGACCCTAAAGAATCTCCAGGCAGAGGCAGCCAGATTGGTGTGATCCCAGGCTCTGCTCTGGTTCCATAGAGTAACAAGGAAATCTGTCTCCAAGAGGAATACCAAGCCATCCATCACTAACAGTTGAGGTGGTAGGGGTGTGCCCTTTTGCTTGGTGAAAGGATAATAGCTGACAGAAATAAGGGGACTTCTGAGATCTGGATGTACAGCCCAAACTTAAAATTCTGTCCTGACATCTACGCCTACCACACTGAGTGGGACTTACATCTTCCAAGAAACGATGACCAACTCACAGAAAATCCCAATCTATACTCAACTAGAGAAGGGCAGTGTTTGAATCACCATAGACACTCCAGCTGTTCTTAGTAGGTCATATCAAACTCTTATGTTAAGTGTTGACTGAATATCAACAGTGACTATCATAATGAGTTATAAGGGGTGAACGTAGAAACACAGACAACACAATGGGAACAGAATAATGGAAGGAAGGATGGGTGGGTTGGTGGGCTAATAGAAAGATGGATGGGTGGGATGATAGAAGGATAATGAATAGGTGGATAGAAACGTGGGTGACTGCGATGAGTGGCTGGGTGGCTGGATGATGAATGGGTAGGCCGATGAAGGATGGGGAGGTGACTGAGTGGTAGGTAGATGAAAGTATGGGTGAATTCGTGGGTAGATGAGTGTAGAGGTAGATAAATAGGTGATGAATAATGAGTAGATGATATATAGATGTGTAGGCAGATGGCTGGAAGGATGAGTGAGGGGTTGGATAGATAAATGGATTTGTAGATTGGTGGATGGAAAGTAGATGGATGGGTGATTAATGAATAATGGATGGATGAATGGATAGATGGATGGATGGATGGATGAATGGATAGATGGATGGATGTGTGGACTAATGAATGAAAGGAAGGGTGGTGGGTAGATAAAAAGATGCAAGGATCTGTTTCCTTCCAGTATTAATACTAGCACAATGAGACAGACCTATAGTATGTACAAGCAAATGCCAGTACCTGCCCACCAGGTGTCATGTCATCTGCAGATCAGAGATTGATGAGTTTGGTTTTCCTCACAGGGAGCTTTGAAGATGGGGTTGGGTAGAGTTCCTTTGAACAGCACTTTGAAAATCGAATTGGAACTATACAAATGACCTGTTATAATCCAGATTAAGTGGAGTCTTAATTAGTGAAAAGTCTGGGATTAGGTAGCATTTAAAATTTTTGTTTATTCCTTTCAAGTACGTGTCATTATGGGAACTAATTGCTAATAGCATATTTTCAAGTCGAGGTCCTGCTGGGTCTACTCCAATGAATAGGGGGAGAAATCTCATAATTAGCAGCCTTATTTGCATGCAGACAATGAGTGTTCCTAAAGTCTTTAACCCTGTTCCCATAAGAGTAGCTCTGGCATTCTTGTTTTAAGTGATTAAATTGCTTGGCAAACCCCTTTCTCAAGAGGAAGCCAAAAGGTAAGCCAAGCCTAGCCAAACCATCATTACTGTCCAGGGACTCTGAGTGAAGGGAATCTCCATTAATAAGGCTTTCTGTTACAGTGTGTGAAAACACACAGTGGAGAAATGTCCACAGAATCCAGTCATCTTCAATTGGGGTTATAAAACCAAGTACAGGGGTGACTTACTGGGTGGTCTCTACATCTGCACGATGGCTGTGCTGGGTCACAGCTCTGATGGGTCCCGAGCTCTAGCCTCTGAAGCAGCGGGACTTTGATGGCAGTGGCTGGAGTGCGCAGGTCTTCTGTAGCCCGTGGACAGTCCAAGCACCTGAAAAGAGGGTGAAGAGCCCCAGACACACGCCCTGCACGTGACCACGGCCACCTGAGCTGTGTAGGAGGATGCCCACATCACCTGAACAGAGACACTTTTGCTTCACTTCTGCTTTGTTAAAAAAACTGTGAAAACCTCTTGGCTCTTGCCCAGGATTCCTTTGTTTTTCCTCCAGGTAAAAAGCATATTTGGCAGCGAGAGCTGTTTTTCAGCCCGTTTGATGCTCTCCCTTCCGATTAAAACTATATGAGGCCCCAAGGCATATCCAGTGATCACGAGCCACTCTCTTGGCTAGACACTCAGCTTTACTTGAATAGCATTATTGTTACATGACATAAAATGCAGGGGAAGGGAGACTGACTAGTGTGCTGACTGCAGTTTGGCCTACTAAGGAAGCTTTGAAATATCAAACATCAGAATTTCTTCCTTCAGCCAAGATGAGCTAACAAGGACCAGATTTACTCTCCCACCAAAATAACTCAAAAGTGGACAATATATACGAAACATGTGGTAGACATTAGACATCAGGCGACCAAGGGCAGGCATCCCTGAGGGACGGCAAACGAGCTTGGAGAGGGTCCCAGGCACCGGTGATGGTGGAAGCCCCGGAGACTGCTAATCTGCAGTATGAGATAAGGCTGGGTGTTTAGGGCAGAGGAGAGAGCTGACCAGAGGCGAAGGGAGATCCAAACAGCTGAGGTCTGACCAGACTGCTCCCACCTACCGGAGTTTTAGGCCTGGGAAGAAACCACCGCAAAATGCCTGGGACTTCATGGTGGGTGGGGGCAATGCCTCATTTCACCCAGAGTGGGAGAATCCAGAGGATACCCAGCAATGTCCTCAGGAGGGCTTTGTGTCAACCTAGTAGTTTTAAAACAAGGAAGACCCCAATGAGTCAGATACTTCCCAGTGACTCAACTGAACTTTGAACAAAGCTTAGGTGAGTTTATGGGCACACACAATACATCCTGCACCCGGGGTGGTGAGATCCACATGCCTGGCACCTAGTCAGAAACCAACAGGCATTCAGAAGTGTGGGTGAGCACAGACCACGATGCCCGAATTAGCTGGGCAAGCAAAGCAACTGGCGGTGAGAGGGGGTAGCTCGGCCAGTAAGGGCAGGGCACTGTTTCTGGAGCTATTGCCTACCAGTTCAAGAGGTCAGGATTAAAAACCCAAATCTAACTTCTACTTTTGAAAAACCAGGGTGTCAGCACTGGAACGAACAGTAGGTAGAATTAACAGCAGATTAAGTACTACAAAGAAGAAAATGAGTGACGTTGAAGACAACACCGAAAGCGATATAAACTTAGAAATGGAAATATCTGATAATATATGCAATTCCACTTGTGCAGTAGTAACTGAAGAACCTGAATGTATAACAACTGAAAAATTTCCGCATTTTATGAAAAGTGCAAGTCCACAGATCCATGAAAACCTTAAATAGCAAAGAAAGGAGTAAAAGTAAACCAAACTATGTAATCAGTTTGATGAAAACTAGTGACAAAGGGAAAACTTTTAACAGCAGCCAGCAAATGGCATGCACAAAAGGGCAAAGGGTAGAATGATGGTGGAATTCACACAGCAGACAGTGAGAATCTGAACCCTCAGTCAACATCACCCTCACATGTCCCGCCTTCTCCCTTTAGAGAACAGCATCTTTAAAGGGCCCAAAGGAAAAAAACTGCACCAGCTCCAAAAAGACACTTCTCACGAGTAAAGTGTAGGGTGTCACACTGTCTTAGCAGGTAAAGGCACTTATCACACCAGCAGGAGGACCTGAATTTTATCCCCAGGATCTATGTGATGGGAGTTGGAATCCAACTCCTGAAAGATGGCCTCTGACCTCTACATGCATGCTGTGGCACCCACATGTCCACAAATAAATGAATAAAAATGCATTAAAACATTTTAAAATAAAGTTGAATGTGATCCAGCCAGTCAACAGACTAGAGAAAGAAATGCACATGCATGAATTCATAGAAGAAAAACGTCAAAACTGAACACACATGCTCGATAAAAGTTCCTGGGGAGTAGAAAGAGTAGAGTATTTCTTAACCCAGTACTGGCCACCCACACAACCCTCAGTGAACATCATATTTAAAGGGGAAAGAGAGGCACTTTCCACAAGATGAAGAGTAAGGCAAGGAGTTGTCCAGCATGGGATTGGAGAATCTTTTCTTTTAATTAACTAAAATATAATTATAACATTCCTCCTTCAACACCCCCCATGTTCCCTTTCTCTCCTTCTTAAATTCATGAACTCTTATTCATTTAATTATCTATCAGCAAGTAAATATATCAATACAAGTTGAGTTTGCTTAGTATTGCTTGTATTTATACTTTTTAGGGCTGACCACTTGGGATTGGAAAACCATTTAGGGCGTTCATCTCTGGGGAAGATGAGGATTGCCCGTAGCTTTCCATCTAGGGGTGGGGCCCTCTGATATTTCACTCATATAAATTGGGTTGTCAAGTGGTGTCATTGTTCAAGTCTTGTTTGCATAGCCGTATTGTTGAGATTTTATGGGTGTGGCTTCCCTGTCACATCTGGAAGGCACAGTCTTGCAGCAGACTTCCTGGTCCTCTGGTTCTTACAATCTTCCCATCCCCTCTTCCTTGACGTTCCCTGGGCCTTTGGGGTAGGGACCGTGTTGTAGATGTGTCAGTTGGACTGCACACCCCTCAGTCAGTTGTTCTCTGCATTTTGACTAGTTGTGGCTTTCTGTAAAATGACAATTCTTCCAGTGCAAGAGCTAAGAAAAGAAATGAACAGAAAATCTACACTAAAAAACCCTTTAATCTTGGAAGAGAGAAAGAAAAATAAACGGAAGACATAGAAGGGGATATCAAAATACTCTTGTTTTATATAACCTGGTTATGTAGAAAATTCTGAGGCCTCTACAACAAACTCCTAGAGCTAATAGTGAATGCAGTAAGGTCAGCATACAAAACCCAACCATATTTCCATGTTCTAACAACCTCTGAATCTATTTAAATTAAATAAACAATATCATTTACAATGAGGCAAATGAAATTAAAGGTATAAACCTTTAATGTGTGCATCTGTGTTAAAATTTAAAAGTCAGGCTGGGTGTGGTGGGTCATGCCTTTAATTTCAGTACTCATGAGGTGGAGGCAGATGTAGTCAGATCTCTGTGAGTTCAAGGCCAGCCTGCTCTACATAGTAAGATCCAGGACAGCCAGGGCTACAGAGAAATCCTGTCACAAGCAAACAAACTTCTTTTTCATGCAGGTGAAAGATTATCAAAGCCCCAAACAAACAGGGTAATACAGTGTACTTGTGGGCTGGAAGACTCACCCTATTAAACATGTTAATTCTATCCATATCGATTGGCAGGTTTAGTATAATCATTATCAAGATCCCAGCAAGGTTTCTGTTCGAAATGCATAGATAGGCCTTTCTAAAATTATCAGAGAACTAGGATATTTGGGATGGTTTTGCTAAAGAAGTGGAGAGTGGAGAGCCATCTGATCAGATGTCAAGGGTGAGCGTGACAGCGTTGACAACGCAGTGCTGCTGTCCTCGTGGTGGAGTTGGCAATGGCGTAGGTAGTGCGGTTGCTATGGCAATGCTGACAGAGGGCGTCCATGGGGAGAGACACGAGATTATGGAGGGAGAACAGATAGTTCAGACAGAGGTTTACATCTCCACATTGAAAAGTAGAAAGGGGCCTTTCCTACAAACGGTGCTAGACCAGTTTTAGGCGGAAGATAATAAGACGAGTTTTGGCCTAAGCTTCACGCCTTTCTCGTGAATGCCTGTGGACCACGAACCTAATTATAAAATGTGAGAGAACACACGAGAGGAGCTCTTTGGGTCTAGGATTGAGGGCAGAGTTCTTAGGTTTGACACCAGAACTAGAAGACAAATTAGTCATTTGGGTCTCACCAGGATGAAGAGGGCGCTCTTTCTAAAGAGCTTCTAAAGGGACTGATGAGGAGAAGATGAGGAGAAGCTAGAGACGGGCAGCAGACACTCGAGCTATGGCCCTAACAAAGGGCTGTGTCTAGGATACTCAAGGGACAATCCATGAGGAAATGGCTTGAGAGACATTTCATAGACACCCATGCGTCTAGAAGTTCAGAAATATGTTCAGCATCATTAGTTGTCAAGGAAACTCAAATTTTAACCACAATAAAGTGCCACTATACACTATATACATATCAGAACAGTTTTAATAAAAACAAGGACTCGCGTGTCCCTGGTGGGCATATAACACAGAACAGCAGCCTGGAAAGGACTTGGTGCAGGTTTTCAGAAACTAAAGATATACTTAACACACCACTGGGTTCTTGGGACTTCATTCTAGAAAATGGAAATTCATGTTCACTGAAACCTTGGACACCATCATTCACAACAATTTTATTCGTAACACCCCAAAACTAAACAAAAACCAAACAGGCTTGAGTGTATAGCTCAACATTAAATCACTTGCCCAGCATGCACAAGGCCTTTGGTTTGATCTACAGCACAGTAAGAAAAAAATTAAATTATCGATACCCTCCCTAAATCCAAACACCCCTCTCCAGGACAGCAGCTCAGCAACCTGATCACTCTACACCGTGGACACTCCTGAGGGGACAGACGGTGATGGAGCTTGTGATATAGAGGTAACCTGGCTGGGCCAGAGGATGGAGGTGAAGAAAACCAGTTTTGGGGTGCAGGTTGCCACACCCACTTACAGAAGACAGCAAATGACAAATGTGGAGAACCAATTAGCAGCTGTGGGGCATAAGGACATGGAGGCATGGTCCTGGGTCTTGGTCCTGGTGGTGGCTACATGAATGGACACATGACATGTACAGTGCAGAGGACACTGTACAAGGCCAGGGGAAGTAGATTGCATGCTGAAAGCTGCACTTACGCCTACTTCCTGTGTCGAGGGGGGTGTGGTGACGTGTCAGTAGGACCTCTGGATGCTTGGCAATGTTTTGGGTGTGTGGTGTCGTGTGCACCCTGAGGCACGGGAGGATGCCACGGTTACTGCTTTATTATTCTTTGCCTTATTCCCTTGAGCTGGGGTCTTGCATCCAATGTTATCGTGGTCCTCCCGTGGCTGCCCATCACAGCACTGGTGCTATAGGCACAGATGGCCATGCCTAGCTTTTCCTGTGGATGTTGGGGAACTAATCTGAGGATTAGAATTCAGGTCCCACAGCAAACGCTCTTACTCACAAATTATCCCCAAGGTGCTATGCTTTTGTCTTTTTACAACTTCTTGTGACTCTAAACTCATTTGAAAATAGGAAATCAAGGAAAGAGACAACATAAAAGCTTTTCACACATACAAAGCCTGAAATAACATACCTTACCAAGCCTAGGCACAGCATAGAAGAGTCTAGATTCTTTTGGGAGGACACTGGGGATCAACCCCGTATAAAACAGGCCAGCTCTAGGAATGGTGCCATACAAGGAAATGCAAAACACTTCTACTTTATTGTGGTAGAATATTATTTCCAGATGTGTGACTTTTGTTTACGCTGCATTTGTTTAACTCTGTGAAGCTGTATCACTGTGCCTGTCTAAAACACCTGGTGGTCTAATAAAGAGCTGAACGGCCAATAGTGAGGCAGGATCAGGGGTAGGTGGGGCTGGGAGGCAGAGAGAATAAATAGAAGGAGAAATGGGGATGAGGAAGAGCAGCAAGAGGACAAGGAGAGGGGGATATTCGGGGCAGCCACCCAGCCAGCCATAGAGTAAGAGTGAAGGGAAGGTATACAGAAATAGAGAGAGATAAAAACCCAGGCAAAAGATAGTAGGGATAATTTAAGTTAAGAGAAGCTGGGAAAGAAACAAGCCAAGCTAAGGCCGAGCGTTCATAACTAAGAATAAGGCCGAGCATTCATAACTAAGAATAAGCCTCTGTGTGATTTACTTGGGAGCTGGGTGGCAGGGCCCCTCAAAAAGGGCCAAAAAGAAAAAAAAAAGGTAAGAGAGTAAAACACCAATGATACTTTATTATGGAAATCTCTGTAGCATGTAATTTACTCTTTAAGCAAATGAATGCAACACACTGCAGGACCTGCAGCACGGAGAGCAATAAAGTGCTTGGTAACAAAGGCACAAAAGCCAGGTGCGGAGACGTGGGCATACAGAGACGTACGTATTTTCACCTGTGGCACAGCGCAGCCGTTGCCTGGGATGAGGTTCGTGTACAGCTAATGTGACAGCAGGCGTGCCGAGCAATGAGCTGGCAACGGAGACGATAGGGAGGAGTCGCGAGAAATCTGTGCTGGTAGAATGTGAAACGCCCCACAGGCTCGTGCATTCCACTTGAACTCTGGCTAGGGGGCGCTGTGTTTAGAAGGTTGTGGGAACCTTGGGAGGTGGAACATTGCTGGAGGACATAGGTGACTAGGGGTGGGCTTTGGGGTTTTATAGTTTGGCCCCACTTCCTGCCCACTCTCTGCTGCCTGATCTACAGATGTGTGATGAAATGAGACGGCCCAGCTGCACGCTCCTGTGATCTGCCTGCTGCCTTGCCTTCCCGTCATGGACTGTATCCTCTTGAACTGTAGGATGAAACAAACCCCTCTTAAGTTGCCTCTTCTCGGGTATTTGACCACAGCAACGAGAAGAGTCACTAATACAGAAATGGTAGTAAAGAGGAAAAGGCGGATAGGAAACAAGACTGTTCAATTAAATCCAATCACACTAATAATTATATGAAATACAGTAGTTTAGTTTAAACCACCCTGTTTCAGAGGCAGAGAAAATGAAATGAATTCAAAAGCAAGACCAACATACATGCCTATAAACATATCTTACATGAAGAGACGTGAAAGGGTTAAGAGTTAAGTCATGGATATATAAATTGTATATCATGTCACACTAACCAAAAGGTTAATGAAGCCATAGTGGGACAATTTCACAGCAGAGTGTTTGCAGGGCCAGGGGAGGTGACTCCACAAAAACAAGGGTGTCAATTAATTTAGAGCTCATATCAATCCTAAATAATCTAAACAGCAAAATAACAGGATTTCAAAATACATGATACAAGTTCCAGGAGAAATAAGTAAACCCATACTGTGAAGGAAACCACCTTTTAATGAGAAGGCATTACATCCGTCAGAAGCCAGAAGACTCAGGCAACATTATCTAGCGGATTTACCTAACTGTGTTTCTAGAATGTTCTGTTCAACTATACTCAGCAGACATTTTTATCTTATCAAGTGTGGAGAAGCTTTGAAAGATAACCCGTGTTGTGCACTATAAAACAAGTCTCAAAACTAAGAATCGTACAAATGATGTTGGGCAATCTGGATAATACCCAAACTCTTGAAAAAAAATCCATACCTTTAGTAGGTTCAAGAAGTCAAGATGAAACCAGAAGTGACTTTGGATTTCATGAAGTAAAAGTATACTTACTAGGCAATGGGGAAGGAAGGCTTGAGGGAAAACCATGTCACCATAAACCTACATTGGCAGAGGTCTCGGATCTGTGACCTCAGCTCCTGTCTTTTGAAAGTAAATATTCTAGTTTCATCTTTCTTATGGTGACCAAAAGCAGGCTAGCGGCAGAAACGGTTATTTCAGTGTATGGGTTACAGTTTATCATCGAGGGAAGTCAGGGCAGAAATTCAGCTTATTGGCTCACTAGCCGACTCATGCTCTGTTGTACAGCCCAAGACAGTCTGCCCAGGTAACGGCACTGCCCACAGTGGGCTGGTCCCTACATCAGTTGACAGTTCAGACAAATCCTCAGTGACGTGCTGACAGGCCAGTCCTATCAGGTAGGTCCCTCAATTGAGACTGTCTTTTCAAGTGACACTAGGATGAGGTCAATGGACTGTTGAAGATATATCTAGGACAGTAGATGATGCAAACAAAATAAGAAAGCTAGAGGATAAAAACCAGCACTCATGAATGAAGTTGGAAGTGCTTTGTAATGAATACAGTGTTTCAATGTTGGTGAGGGAGGGCTAGGCCAGAGCAAGCACAGCCAAGAGCTAAAGAGTGGAGACAGATTAACTACCGGCAGCAGGTAACGAGAGTACAGGACCTCCTTCCAAAATTATGCCTTCCTTGAACAAAGGAAGCCTTGGGGTTTGATTTGAGATGCCTATACATGTTCCTGTGGGAGAGCAGCACATTCAGTTAAGGCCGGAGTTCAAGAGGAAGTTTGTTGGGCAGAAACACCCGGGAGCATGCTAGGCTGCTTCCCCTGAAGGAGCACCAGCATATGAATTTGCCCCTACGAGCATCTCCTCACTTAGCTGCTAACAGCTTTCTTTAAAACACCCATAAAATTTAACCTGTAGTCAGGTTGGTCAGGGGGAAAAAAGGAAACCCAAATGGCCAAAGTCACTGATGGAAGAGAGGTCACAGTGCTGGATATCCTCAGGGTACTTTATGCCAATAAAGTCTACAGCCTAGGAGACAGAAACGACCAATGTCAAAAACTTCCAGAAACTAAGGGCTAGGAGATATCACATTGGCTCAGAGTGCTTGCTGAATAAGCATGAGGACTTGTACTCAAATACCCGTATAAAAGATCCGGTGCGCTCAGGCATGCCTATAACCCTAGTGCTGGGAGAAGTAGGAGGAGGGTTGCTGAAGATTGCTGGCTACTAGTGTGGTTCCAGTTTCAATGACAGAGCCTTTCTCGAGGGAACAAAATGGAGTAGGACACCTAACATCTTCCTCTACACTGTTTGTGTACATGTGTGTACATGTGTAAATCCCAGGCATACACACACACACACACACACACACACACACACACACACACACACGCACCCCAAACGAGCAACAACAAAACCCATAAACAACCAAGTAACACACTGTAACTATTAAGGTAATTGAATTTGTATTAGAAATACTCCCACAAAGTCAACTGCAGACATGGGTGGTTTTGCTGAGGGATTGTGTCTGAATTCCACACAAACTGCTAGGGACTAAGGGGTGTGTGCGTGCGAGGGTGCATGCATGTGGGGGTGGTGTTTTCCCCATCCTAGCTTGAGGCCAGTTTTGGTGTGATGCTACAATCAGATGAAGACATTAGAAGAGAATCAATGTGTCATGCCGTCATTCCCCACACTATAAAGTGAAGCCAACCCAGGCTCGCATTGTCTGACAAAGAACTGAACTGAGATGGGTTCAGGGATTCTCCGCTCTCCTGGCCCAAGTCTTTACCTGGGGTGTTTCCTTGCATCCTCTGCCAGTGTAGCTCTTAAAGGGAGAGGGGATGAGAGACTGCGGGAGTGGTGAGGAGGCGATGGAGAAAGACGGGTGAGGGAAGAAGGCGCCAGCATGACTGGACATGCAGAGACACTCTGGGGTGCACACAGTTCCCTGTAAGGACTGCCCCTATCACAAAAGGCACTACAGTAAAACCTCATATAAAGTGACACTGCAAGCAGTAATGTCCCATCAAGCATGGAGTAGTTTTCGTTCAACTGTCTTTTGACTTGGCATTAAAAACAAAAGACAAGTCATTGCTTGTTGGAACATAAAACTTGTTGAGTGCATGGGAGGACCAGGCAGTAGGCTTCGTAGAGGCTGTACTTCAGGGAGTAGGTAATGCAGGGTTAGGGTGGCTGAATGTCTTCGTGCCATTTGTAAATTGGGGGTGCTGGACACTTGGAAGAACACAGTGTCTGAACTTGCAGACACCAAACTGGACACGTGACCATTGCTGGACATCAACCTAAATGGCCTGCACCTCGGTTGAGGGTCTCAAGTATTTTCTTTGTCCCTTGGAAAAAAATCAGAGATGGAAGAGGACTTTTTGTAAGAGGTTTACAAGCAGATCCTGTCCTTTCTCTATTGGCAGGGACACCAAAGTCTTGTCATGAAGCCTTGGGAGTAAAGGGAAGTGAAGTTAGTCACTCGGAGAGTCACTCAGAGCATGTGAGCTGGAGTGAGGTGAGTCCCAGAAATAGGAAGGCCACAGCAGATCTCAGGCAGGTGGTGTCCTTAGCTGGGACAGGGAACAAAGGAATGGGGCTTGGGTGGGGTGAGCCCTGGAGGCCCTAGGTGACCCCCAGCAACTGCTTAGAGGACTCGTGGTTGTGTTAGGTCCTGGAACAGAAGGCCACTTCTGTCCTGTACAGAGGATGTTGTACAGAGAGGTGAGCACTGCTGGCTGGTCCAGGTCCTGTACAGAGGATGTTGTACAGAGAGGTGAGCACTACTGGCTGGTCCAGGATGCACCTTGGGCCAGTGCCATGGCGGGGTTGTGGTACGCCGCATTCCACTCTCCCTGTGGTGGCTGAGCTGGCGACCCTGGACACATCCTGGACCAACTGAGTTCATCAACACACTTGGTGTGATTACCGCTCACCCTCCATCATGGCCTCTGTGATGATAGACCAGCTTCTCATCGTGTCTTTCTACTCTACAGACTCTTCTCAGAAACCCCTCTGGCAAACACCATCGCTGCTCTGCTGCAGACCCTTGTCCCACGGGACAGGGCCTACCCCTTGTCACAGCACACAAAGCCCAGCAAGTCCCCAGACTGTTGCCCCTCTGCCTGCCTGCAACACACACCTCAAAAGTTAATGACCTCACAGGACAATGCGTATGCTGTAGTGGGTGAGCTTGGCAGGGACAGGTGGTCCCTGTGGTCCCGTGTCCACCAGGGAGGCCCATGTCTGGGCAGGAAACCTCACATTTGCCCACCAGTCCACACTTTATTTCCCCTCTCTTATTCACTTACTCGGACAGTGGTAGCTGACGCCCAGCAGTGTTCACCTTCACACGGCCTTCTTTGTGGCCAGACTGGTTTACAGCATAATGGCTGGCTCCCAGGGAAAGCGTCCTCTGCGGCCATGGGAGAAAGCTGCCCTCCCTGAGTCTGGTATCTCTGGGAGTCTTGTCTACAGCACTTGTTCAGGAGGCAGCACCAAGTCGCCCTGTGTTTAGGGAGGGGTAAGACATTTCAGGGGATAGGATCTGCCACTGTGGGGCCTCTTTCAGCTCCCCCTGCCCCACTAAGCCCTCTGCCACTGTGGGTGTTTGTGCAGCCTCTTGATTCACCACTGCTCAACTTCTCTGTGTGACGAAGCGGGGGTTTGAAAGAATTTCCTCACGGAACAGGCTAAAGAAAGCCAGGCCGCAGAATCCACAGAGAGTCTGTGCATACAGCTGTCTATGCCCAGACATCAGTGTCCACAGAGGGGCTGTGGGCGCAGCTGTCCACACCCAATCCCCATTGTCTACATAGGGACTGCAATTTATACTCTCTGCCTGGACCACGCCAGAGGCAACACTGAGTTCTACAGTCACTGCCAGCCTTGGTCCCTGAAGTTCATAGCTCCACTGTTGCCGTCGAAGGCAAATGTCTAGGAAGGTAGGCAGAGTCTTGGCAGTTGAGTGGCCCCACAGCCAATGGTCATTGTGCCACAATTCTCTTCTCCCCAACCAGTGGTGGCAAAGCCCCCCAAAGCCGGAACATATTTTGTTAAGCATAGTGGGGTGGCCTCTATCGTGATACACAATGTGAGTGTAGGCATTTCTGAGAATGTGTGGTGGGCAGAGAATCCAGACGCTTTGCAAACTGACTTCCAGGTCTCAAGGGATAAAGCCAGGAGATACATGATGTGAGTAAAGTCCTTGTCCTCAAGAAGTCTGTGGCAGTGGCAGACTCATGGTTGGGAAAGAAGGGTGGGGAGAACAGAGTGGCGGAGTAAGCAGGGCTCAGCTTCTCATTACACCAGGTTAGACCAGGTGACGGCACGGGGCAAACGGGCTGATAGTGAACCCGACAACCAGGGCACTTTCCACTGACTCAGGCTAGCTTCAGGTAGGTTCCCATTTGCACTTTCCCTTTGCTTTAGATCAAAGGATGGTGAATGGTGACGACGGTGCTGGGAATAGAAGCCCATTAGCAGCACATGGCTTACCACTCTGTTTTACGCGCCATGAGCAAGAAGCCCCTGTCCCGGGCCGTCAGACTGAGGGTACCGTGTCTGAAAACCTGTTGGCTACAGGGATCGGAGATGGTGAAACTGCTTTTTGACAAAAGTACCTAGAAACAGAGAGCACCACAAACCTCACTTGGAGAACGTAAGGACTGCGGATTACCAGGTTTGCTCCTCTGGCCACATCCACAGCGATTCTGTTATTTGAGGACATTTCTACTCTAGGCTTGCCTTCCCAGCTCTGAAGTCTTTACCGTGGCTCTTTTCTTCACCGTGTTAGCTTGTGTGTGAAGTAAAAGGAGGCTCACTAGGGGCTCATCTGGCACCAGAGGAATGACTCACATGGCTCCTGTGGTCCCAGCTTCCCGGCAGAAACCCTAGACGGGCCAGCTTTGCTGAGCTCCGTCACTGGCAGGCTGAGGGTCTGCTTTCAGCTTCCGTCTAAGCAAACGTTCAGTCATCTTCGACCTAACTTAATTTTTTTGGCATAAAGAATTATAAATATGATGTGCTTCACATGTGTAATTCCAAATTAGGTTAGTGAGCCAGGTCTGTCTCAGGGATGGATCATTTAAACAGTCTCGTAAACTTACATTCAGTTGCCATATGACCAGGGGCCCCAGTCTCCAGCGTCTGTCCCAGAGCTGAGATTAAATGTATGTGACCGTTCACAAGAGCAGTGCTTGCAGAAGCCAGAGGTGAGGGTGAGGCGACATCTGCCTGTGGGCAATGTGTCAGTGGCAGCGGAGACTGCACAATGCAGCACTGTGTGACTCCACGGGGGTACAGCCATGTACGTGTTCATCAGAGATGGGCAGGAGACAGAGGCCAGGCTCACAGGACAGTTGTGTCAACTGTCCCAGAAAATCTACTGAAGACAGATACGTTTCTGTATCTAGGGGTCCAAGAACAAGCATGGGATTTGCTTGGGTGGGGGTTAATGAAGACATTTTGGAACTGGACAAAGGGGCCACACATTACGTGAATACACACATACACACACACACACACACATAATGCCACAGTGATTCACACTAAAAAATGTTTATCTCCATCTGTGAATTCAGACAACAATGTTCTTGCCTTGTAAGCATGGCATTTGACTTGATCCCAAGAAACCATATTTAAATAAAACAAAACAGATGCATTAGTATGTGGCTGAAATCCCAGCACTAGGTAGGCAGAGACAGGAAGATCTCTAGGACTTGCTGACCAGAAAGCCCAACATGATTGGCAGCTCCAAGTAAATAAGAGACTGTGTCTCACAAGAACAAGGAGGATGGCTCCAGGGCAGGTAGCTGGATCCCAAATACCTGGACTTTTGCTCAGTCTGCACTTGTTCGTGAGGACAACTTGCATACGTATCGGCGTCTTCATCCCAACGTCTCAGGTCAGAAATGAAGCAGATGTGGGGCTGTTCTCTCTCTCAAATGCAACACATGTAAGGAAATCCGCCTGCCCTTAAGGCTCCTGAGTGGTTTTGGTCACCAAGGACAGACACTATGGGAAGGCGGTGTCCAGCAGAGTATGAAGTGCTCCAGGGGACCCAGCCAACCCCAGTTAAGCTGAGGCATCTCCTACCCCCTCCCACTGCCCCTGAGAACTACACAGCGTTGCTTTGGGAGACATGAGGGCCACACACAACTGCCCAACCTCCTTGCTACAGCTGAATC
The DNA here is from genome assembly GCF_017639785.1 of Mesocricetus auratus. NCBI lineage: Eukaryota > Metazoa > Chordata > Mammalia > Rodentia > Cricetidae > Mesocricetus > Mesocricetus auratus. Next base: position 33,407,479 of record NW_024429198.1, read on the forward strand.
CAGGATTCTTCAGGATTTCCTCATTGATCAAAATCAATGGGCAGACCCATACAAAACTGTTTAATTTTGTGTGTATTTGGAGAGCTATAAAGTTCTACCGTGGCGACTGGGGAAAATGGGAATTTACAGAGCACTGGCTGGGAAGGGCAGCTCCCAGCACCCTATGCTGCACAAAGCCACCAACCTCAAAGCCCAGCTGGCCCAGTGCCCAGTACAGCGAGGGAACAGGTAGCTTCAGAGCAGTGCTGCAGACACATGAGTCTATTGCTCCCCTTAGACCCAGCGTTCTTGGATCTGGGACTTCAACGTTGATCCACAGGTCAAAGATTGGGAATATAATAAACCGCCACCTTCCCCCACACCATCCTCTGTCCCTTCTTTGTCACCCTCTCTGGTCAGGTCTCATGAGGGCTGTGGCAAAGCCTTGAGGCAGCAGCCAGGTGGGGTGGACACATGCACGTCACTGAAGATGAGGGCGGCGGTTTCTCTAGTATTGTAAGTCAGTCTGTAAACCTCTTAGCAAAGAATACAAGGGGTTCGGCATTCAAGTCCCAGGCACAGAAATTGTTTCGGAGACACTTAAGGTCAGTAATACTATGGCCATCCCACGTCTCCTCCTCGGTCTGAGTATCTCAACAGTTTCTCGCGAGAGCTTTAAGAGGGGTCTGTGTTGGGAGGAGAGGGGCAAAGGGTGAGTGGAGAGAGAAGGCTCGGCCATGTCAACTGAAGCACACGCATTCTCCTGGCAAAGCAGCTCGTCCAATCACCAGTGAGCATGTGGGTGGCCAGAGCCTCACCCAGAGTCTCCCTCTGAGGGAAAGTATTTGGCATAAGCAGAAGTTCCTTCCCCACCTCGGCTGGATGAGCATTTTTGAAGTGTTTTGTTTACAATGCCTGAGAACACCACCAAATATCCACTCGTTCCTTTCAGGAAGGGAAGACAGCTTCTTCCTGTGTTTAGATGACCCGGGAACAACCGTGTCCACTTGGTAAAGCACTTGTCACAGATCCCCACATTTATGTGCAATACAGAAGGAAGCCAAGTGACCCACAATCACTCTCACACAGACTGTCCAGCAAAAAGGGAAAAAAGAAAAATACTGCTTTATTGGATCCATTTTTCTAACTACAAAGACTGCCGGCACAAATATCAAACGCTTGCTTTCATATGGTTCATGCAACTCCATGATGCTAATACACATAGGTACATAGTATATTTGGGTAGGAGGCAGCCTGCAGGTGGCCAGGGGCTACGTGTCTACAGGGTGGCGCATGTCAGCTCTTCACAGTCATGTGAAATCGTTCAGTATGGCTTTCGGACGTTTCTTTCTTTCTGTGAGTTGGAGAAAAGTAAGACACCATCGTACAGACCAACATTTTAAAGATGTATGTCCCTGTGAGAGCTTTTCCTGTCACGACTCCTGTCTGTGACTAACTTACACCCACAGGTGCAATTCAGGCATGTTCCATAAGGGGGCATTAACTCCTAAGGCACAGTCATTAAACATGTTTTAATTAAACCATGCTTTTTGGTTATAAGAAATAATGGGCCACTGCTAGTGTCTGTAATAAGCGGCTAATTACACAAAGCCAACACCGGCCTATCTGTTACCAGTAACTAACCTGAAAACATACTATCCACAGACTGCATACAGAAACATTTTTTTGGTAATTGTTTTCTTAGATGAAGCAGAGAGCTATAAGGCTTGTGTGAAATAATAATCTTATAATTGAACAAATATATTACACTCCTTTTGTAATGGTTACTTACAACCACTTCCAGACTTGGCCATTTGGTAGCCTGTGGGCATTTGATCACAGCTCTACTGCGGTCTAGAATGCTCAGTAACTTCATGAGACACGAAAGTGCCACCTGCCTGTGCAGGGGGGACAGGCCCTGTCTGTGCAGGGGTGTCAGGCCCTGATGGAAGGTGCTGGAAAATGGGGTCTGGACTCTGAGGTGCATTCTCAAGGTGAACACTCATTATTGCTAACATGGAAGCCCCGCTGGGCCTGGACTGGTCATCACCATCTCCATTCTTGAGTATCTATACATAAATATATGCCTATATATACAAGCATGCAAACACAAGGTTCTGTCCCAAAGCAGGCAGGTTGTGTTCTGTCCAGGGCCCTGTATTGTGCTGTTCAACTTCCTTGTGCTATGTTTGAAGCCAGATTAAAAACAAAAATCTCAGCATGCTATTATCAACAAACCTATGGTTTTAGTCACACGGAGGAGGGATCTCATTACGAAAGAGCTGAGATGACAATTGGAAGACCTCTAAAATGCACTGGATAAGGCAGGCAAATTGTGTAGGACGGCCAGGAAAGTTAGAAATAAGTAGGAAGCCAGAGCTGACCAGAATCCTATCAATTAATACAAAGGACAAAGGCTCCTAACAAAGTGTTTTCTTTTAAATAGCTCTGGCTCCTACAAATACTCTCATGGTAGAAAATTCAATGCTTGCTTCCATAATGCCCTGGTGTAATGGTAGGATGAAATAAGGCACTTCCAGTGTTTTACTCCAGTGGGCAGGAGGCTCAGGCCTGGGGGCAGGCTGCCACACAGGCCCTTCTTTCTGTGGGCCAGCATTTGCCCCTGGCCTCACCGGCCAGCCCTTCTCTTTCCTTGAGAGGACGTTTCTCTCAAGAGTTGCAATGGCTTCCTCTTCTACCCCATCGTTGTCAGGGAGCTACTTCTTCAGACATAAGCTCCTTGCACTCAGTGAGCTGGGATTTCTGAGTGGTACCAGATGTGAGTTCGGTTTATTTCATCAAAGTCTTGCTTGCTGAAGCCCAGCTGTCTGCACTGAGCCAACTCCACACAGCTTCTGCCAGCTCCAAAGCGCTGAATTAGGAGTGGGGGTTCGTGCTGGAGAGGTCGTTGCGAATGATTTCATTTACTGCAAGAGAACGAGAGGAGAGAGTCTCAGGGAAATGGTTCCTTACTGCCAACCTCCAAGTTAATAGCAGGGAATGCCAACAACCACATTTCTAACAGGTTATATTCAGTCTGCGACGCTTAAATGCCCCAGAACACCTTCTCCAGGGCAGGAGTCAACTCCAGGATGTTCCCTAAGTTTGTAAAACAAAATGTTGACACACCACAGCGTCCTCTGGAGTGTGCTCCGTGGCTGGTCATGAACCTCCCTTTGTTTGGGACACCTCATTTGTTTTTCTGAAGAGGGTCAAGTCACAGTGGCCCCCACAAGCCAGTGATGGCCACTATCACTGTGTGATTGTTGGCAGATGGACAGGAAATGACAGAAGCTAGGGAAGGCCATCACTAGCAAACAGCCCAACATCCCTCCCTCTCCACCCTGCCTCTCTCTGCTCAGCCACCTGATCCACACTGAGATAGGAAATGTCACTGGGCGGCTGTCACCACGTCCCATTTTTCAACAGAGTTTGAAGGCAGGGCACCCATGCTGACGTCAGGGAACCACCCGGGCTTCCCTTCCCCATGGGTTGGAGCACCCTCCCCACATCTAGATAAGCCCCTGGAGCTCACTGATGGAGGCCCCAGCCAGTCTGAGGACGCTTCCTGGAGCCATGGGGGGGTGCGTGCATTTCATCACCACTCCCTTCCCTAAACTGCCTTTCAACACCCCTTCTCCAGCAATAGTTTTAAGAATAACAATAATAAAACGCAACTGGGGGAACCAGGAATTGTGTCATGGGAACAGATAGCAGAAGGAAGCCTGGCGGCAAACAGAGCCCAGGCTCGCCCAAAAGGGGCTGCCTTGCAAGACACATACAAGGGTGAGGGCTCCTGTCCCAGTGCCACTGCTGTGCTCCTGGGCTGCCCTGCCTAGGGCGAGTCACACTTTCAAAGATGAACTGCGGCTGCTTCCTGGCCAGCTTCATCTGTGGTGGGGGCACTCATGGGCCCCTCTGTGCCGATCCAGGGTTGATCCTTGACCAGGGGACCCAGCACACTACGGGGAGGGCTCACTCTTTAGTGTGGAAAATACCAGAAGGCAGGCAGTCTCCCTTTGGCCCTGTGACTTCACAGCCACTAATGAGGAATAACAAGGCCCAGGTGCTCGCAGGCTGGTCTGGGACCAGCAATCAGGACTCAACTTGTCCCTGGAGTTCGCCCTGGTAGCTCCTTAGCTACCAACATTTTCCATGATGCTGGGGTGTGGGTGCAGGGCCGCTGCACAGCCCTAGGAAGCAGCCAGGCAGCAGGGACCCCAGGAGGACCCAGGGTGTCTGCTCTGTGCAGTACAAGCCACAGTCACATGTCCCCTCTGTGTCCTCGTGGTTTTTCTCATGGCTCTCTTGCCAGCATCTCCATCTGAGCTTTATGCTTCTTTCCCTGTCACTTGTGTGGCCCTCCTGTAAGAGGCCCACCTGCCTATCCTTCATCAGTGTCACCTCAAAGAACAGCTGACAGAGGAAGACCACACATTTCTTTCTCTTTTTAAGGTGGAAAAGGGCTCGCCTGAAATTAGGCTCTCTGGGGGGGGGCGAATTTAGAAGGGCTTAGATGAAGCAAGAGCTGTGTGCAGAGGGTTTCTGTGTGGGGGTGGAGACAAGCCACAGCCCCCTCCACAGTGCCACACCCATCTCTGTTCCGGTGACAGACAGCTGCGTCTGACTGCCAGGGTGTTCCATTTGCCTCACGCTGTCTCCAAGCCTTGAGTGCTCTAGGGCCCCGGGTACTCAGTGCCCAGGCTGGGGTCCCAGGTAAGGGCAGAGTTAGGACAAACATCCCACCTGGGGCTCTGGATTGGTGACCGTCTCTGAGTGGCAGGTGGGCATGTGGAGCTAGGAAAGATATCTGTGGAGTATGAAACGCCAGGACTTGGAGATGAGGCACCACTTAGAGGCAGAAGCAATCCCATGCGTTCCAAATACGTTTTAACTGGGCTCCGTGCAAGAATCGAGACACCATTCAAACATATCACACTAAGAAAGTCAGTGTCTTATTGCCCATTCAGATCACAGGATAGACTGAACAACAGACCGATCATTCCACTAGTAGTGCTTACTAGTGAAAAAAAGGTTGAAGAATAGTAATGATGAGAGGAGGCATAAGGAATAATGTTGAGGGGAGTAAGGGGAAGCTAAGGAACAGTGATGAGAAAGGAGGGATCTAAGGGGTAATATGAGGAGTAATGATGAAGGATGGGAGGGGCTGAGGCCAAGGTTCAGTGAGGAAAGGTATTTGCTGTTCAAATGGCAGGGCCTGAGTGCAAATCCCCAGTGCTTATGTTAAAAAGCCAGGTGTGGGTGCACACCAGTAACCCCAGCACTGTGGGGTACAGAGGCAGGGGCATCACAGGGGCTTGATGGCTGCCGGCTTAGCTCCAGGTTCAATGAGACCCCATTTCAAGGGAATGAGGTGGAGTGTGACAGAACGGGTTACCCAAATCTTCCTCCCAGTATGCCACCGGCATGCACGCACACACGTGGACATACATTAACACACACACGCGCACACACACACACACACACACGCAAAGAGAACTGAGGACGAAGGCTAATGATGAAAGAAGGGAGGTCTGAGAAATACTAAGATATAAAAGAATCTCTGAGGGCGGAAAGACGATTTAAGAGACAAGGCCTGAGGGACCCTAACAACAGGAGGAGGGACGTGGGAGGAGAAACCAGGAGAGAAATCTGAGGAGTAATAAAAATGGGACAAACAGAAGATCTGAAGAGCAACCATGACCCATGGAGTCCCCAGGGATAAGGGTGATGGCGTGGGTCAGAGACATCAAAAAGCAGCTGAGAATCTTCATGGGTCTGACAAGACCACAAAAAAATGCTTTAAAGGTAAAAGAGGAAGAAACTTGAGATGTGGGCTTCCCCCTGCTGCCCACTGGGGCACCTGAGCCTCAAAGGGAGAGCCCTCCTGAGGGGTGGGGAATTACTCAGTGGTCTTCAGCCGCCGGGGTCCCCCACTGGAGGCAGCGGCAGGTCACCAAATGTCTACTTTGCTTTCTCAGTTTTGCTTGGGGTTACCACTGAGATCTCAGGAAAGCTCGAGTCCTGTCCTGAGAACCTGATGTGATATGACTTCAGGTGGCTCCCCGGCTTCCCTGCCCCAGCGCTCACGGCTGGAAGTGGGCCCCACTGTTTGTCAGGGGCACAAGGTCCAGTTAGGACCATGAAGTTTAACAAACGCAAACATCCCCCCACATAAGAGTTTTCTCAAAGCTGCCCACGGGGCTGAGTGGGGCAGGCAGCAGCTGATGGACAGCGAAGACCGTGGCCTGCTTCCTAGCGGCATTCCATGTGGCGGTCCGTGCTGCTGGGGTAGACAGTGCTGCAATGGTGACAGGCCACACAGCTGTTTACAAGACAGAGGGGCTCGTTTTTCTACATACGTGTCTTTGATAAAGCTGGTGTAGTTAAGCGACACACCTGAGGTGGTGTAGTTGACAGGTGGCTGACCAACATCCCGACCCCCTCGTTCTTTCCTGTCACTACTTTCTCTTCCATGAGGTCACCACTCTGGGTCCCTATCAGCCCACGTTTCCCTGGCCCTGCTGGTTCCTCTGGGGTGGCTTTCTCTCTGATACAGCTGTGGTGATGCCACCCACGAGTTCCCACCGTGTCTTCTCTCCACTGATAATTTCCATCTTCTTATGCAGCTTTCCACTGACACGAAGGCTTCTCTTTATAGAGGTGTTTTGAACTGCAGGTGACATGTGACCCTCACGACTTGCCTGAAAGAGGAACCTCTGCTCACTTAGTCAGATGTCCCTTAACAGGATGTGGCAAACTGTTAGACCACAATTCAATTTAATAAGTAAGAAGGGTTTTTTCCCTTATATTTGATTTTTCTCTAAAATGCTCCTAAAGTGGAAACTATTGCTTTTTTTCTCTCTAAACTATGTGTGTGGCACTTTGAATTGTTACAATAACCTGGGATGTGCCCACAGGCTGCCTGTGTCCCTACGAATCTCATCTACATACCCACACTCACACCCACCACCCCTGGAATTGAGTGAAATAGAAAGTCAGCAATTTCTTTCTCAAGTATAACAACTAAAGAGTTCAAAGTGTAGCCTTCTACCTGTGCTCACAGTACCTGTCAGTCTTAATGAGGGTCTTCCCAGCTCTGCACAGAGGCTTCTTGGCTAGTCACCTACGAGTTGTGCAAATCACTAGCAAGGCAGAGGCCTCCCCGAGCGAGGCAGTCACACTTTGGACATATCTGCTGTCTTTTTTGGTGCCCTTCCAGAAAACTGGATGGAGCCTCTCAGGTGCCTGTGAGAATCAGAGCTCACATCTCGCGTCACTTGGGGGTTTTGTGTAACTGCAGAGAACACTGTGTTCATGAGAGCACACATGTTGCGGCCTCTCTCTTGACCTCTGAAGGACAAAGCTCTTAAGCAAAGCCACCTGAATTCTTGGTTTCTAAAGTTGACTGAGGATCTGAAGTCAAACTTTAAGGAATGAACAATTATTTTGCCCACTATTTACACACCCGCTGTGGCGTGTAGGCTTCAATCTGTACTTCGGGGTCCTTGCAGCGCTCATGCTAAGGAATAAGGTAGATATTGAAGTAAGAGGTTCTGCCAGGGAGAGACACCACAGAAGGCCATGTGGGCATTGGTGGCCTTTGTGCTCCAGCTGGTCTGGGTCTGTGCAGAGTCCTACGATTCCTCCACATCTGCTGCCTGTGTTCCCACTGCAAAGTCCACAGGGTTAGATGGGAATTTTTAAAATATACTTCACTAGGAAACTCATGAAAAGCCTAGATTGGATGCCCGGGACCTGTTGAGAAGGTGACAGGGACCAAAGGGATATACAGGCCTCTGAAATCCTGTGGCCAGCTCCCTCTTCTAAACTCCCTTTCACGCCGTCCCAGTCTTCACCATTTTAACTTGCAAAGTTCCCCAGGCACAGAGTTTCTGTCTCTGTGGCAATGTTGTATTTACTGTTACTCACTTTCCCTGCTGCCCGCGTCTCTTAAAATGAAACAAAGCATCAAGCATCAACACATGCCCCCATTACCAGTTCCTGGCAAACACTGGGCTTCTGTTGGGCCAAAAAGCCGGCTTGTAAGTCTGTTTTTAAAAGGTGGGCAGATTGAGGTAAGCAGTCAAAGAACTACACAAAGCCTGCCACTTGTTTTCAGGGTTACTGCAAGCGCAAACAGCCCTAGGGTCAGTATCTTTCCTCCTCTGAGGCAGACAGCCAGTGAACAAATACCCCTGAGAGATGCAGCTGGTTAAATTGGTGCTGGAGAAACCTGCTGGCACATTCTCAGAAACTACATTCACGCTCCTGCACTGTTGCGGGTTTAAGTCCAGGGGCTACTCTTGGATGTGGGCAGTGGGGGACAAGATGAGGCTGTAACAGAAAGCTCCAACTGGACACCATCATTCCTTCTCTGCTTCTGGCCTCATTTAAAATTCGGCACCCTCTGATCCTGCCTTGTGGGGGCGTTCACCCAGTCCACCTCATACACCTTAAGAATAGCCCCAGGCGAGTTGACAGAGCGTGTGTCTGTGTGTCTGTGTGTCTGTGTGTCTGTGATGGGATTCTGCTGAGTGGCAATGATGCTGTTTTAAGTGGTGGCAGAAAGTAACTGTCCCAGAGGAAAACCAGGAAGGAAGTAATGCCTGAAGCCCATCCTATGCCGTGTGAGAAAGATACCCTGGCGTTCGCAGTGGGCACGATCCTATCACCTATCTCCCGGCAGCATCGGTAGGCTAGGTGCGGCATCACTAGAGCTTGTGAGTAACCGAGTTTCTGTGTGGAGGATCCAAGACTTTTCTCCAGAAAACCCACTCTAGGTCTGGGAAAGCTATGCAGGGAAGGTGGCAGCTGGCCCCAGGGTCTCCCAGGTTTTATGTCCTTCCATCAGCTGATGGGAAAATAGATGGCCCCTGAGGGAGAATGTCAGATCAGGGGTGATGGCAGCCTACTTCCACGATGAGTAGCGTGCCTTACCTCCCTACTAACTCTTGTACCCACTGAGTACCCACCATGTGTGGGGTGCACAGCTAATGAGCCTCACCTTGTGTGGCTCTCAGGAGTCTCACGCTATGGTCTTACTATGACCTCGAGGTCAGGCGGGCTGGTCTGATGAGGGAAGGCAGGGACAGGTGGGAAGCAGCCCCTGGGTGTGGTACCATCAGCCAGGAGCTCCTAGAGGGTCATGGGAAGACTGGCTGTGACTCCCTTAGGAAACGTAAGCCTTTTCCAGGTTTCTATAGGGCACAGCAAGGGTACCCACACTCTACTCATCCAGGTCCTCAGGTCTGACAGTCATGAGGGGGCTAGTGTTCGCTGGTGAACTTTCTAGTCACCGACTGTCAGAAGGAGGAGGAAAAGTCCCGGCAGTGGATTGGAAGTCACAAGGTCTGAATCGAATGCAAAGCAGAGCAGAACCGAGCTACACTGCCAAGCCCATGTGCCGGGCTCAAAATGGCTACCCAGAGGTAGCTCTGCAGCCTCACCTTGGGCTTGAGGACATCCTCCTCCAGACTCCCTGAGGTATGCGTGCGTACCTTGGTTATCAGAGCAAGCATCTGTACTGGGCTTTCAGGTCAGTGCTAAGGTTAGCTTTGTAAGCCTCCTGTCAGATGCAGCCATGAGATCTGGACAAAACTGGAAAACGGTGGTTTGACACAGCTGAGCCCTCTCTATCCGGCCACCCACATGCCCACATGGTCCATTTGTCCTTCTTTCTTGGTGGGACTGTCTCAGGATGAGCAGTGACCCAAGTACGTGAAGAGATCAGTTGAATACCATCATGCTGGGGAGGGGGCCGCCCTCAGTCAGGGGAATGAGGAACCGGGACAGACAGGTAAAGATGTTTTGATGATATTCAGATGCCCAATTCTCGCTCTTAGACACTAGATTCAAACTTAAAGGATTCGAATTCTGGTTCATTAATTCCAGCCCACGTAATTACATTACTTTCACATTCGAAACGTTTACTAAGTGTAGATAAGGGCCACACTTTTTAAACACAAACATAACAATACTGTGGTGGCATCTAAAAACCTTTCTCTGCTTAACACAGATACTGTTCATTTAGTGACACTAGTGCCCTGATCCTTCCCTGGTGACGTTGGCCCCAACAAGGAAGGCAGCTGTGCCGCCAGCCTCAGGAACCCATGACACAAACCAGGGACCCTCAGCAAGGACTGCCTACGGGCATGAAGGAACTCTTCATTTCTGGAGAGAGGTCTTTCCTCAGAGCTGTCTTCATCTTTTTCACAGAAGCGGAATGGGAAGCAAAGCCTGAGCAATCCTTACAGGACCCCACACTGCACCACGTGGGGGTCCATGGACCCTCCTACATGGGTTGACACGTGGCATAAACAAGCACACGGCACAAAAGAAATGGCTACTTGCTGCCTCCATTTTTCTGAGGGACAGGAAAATGCATGTTCTTCCCAGACTTCAAGCCATTGAGAATATTTTTATTTTTAAGAGAAGCCAAAATAACATTTTTGGGGGAGTGAAACCAAACAGGAAGGGCATTCTCTCCCATTCCTATGACTAAAAGATAATTACAAAAAAAGTATTCGTTAACCTTCCCAGAAAATGCACCTTTAGCTAAAACCTTTAGCTAAAGTTAGACTTGGAGTCTAAGTGGATAGCGATTTAGGTAAGTGAGCCCAGAAATACCTACAGCTGAATGCAATTCTTAAATAGCTAACTTCTAAGAAGTGCCTTGTGTTTGCTGCCTTGAACTTTTACAATATAATGATTCTCGGAACCAGAGGCACGTAGTAATGGTGGTTGAAACTCGTAGTATACACATATTTCCGTTGCCCTAACTTTCATGTATTCGCTACCCAGTGAGCTGTAGGGTGCATAGTTCTGGATGCTTCCTACATGAAGTGCTGCTCTAGATATTCGCTAGGAACAAAAATGCCGTGTGAATTAGAGGTTAGAGAGGGGGGAGAAGATGTTTTCATTCCACCATCAGCATACCGGTGCTGTCCAGGGGTGGCTCGGGTCTGTGCCTCTAGAAAGTTCAGATTTCTTGAGAAGACACAACCTCTAGAGCAGTGGTTCTCAATCTGTGAGCCTCGAACCCCTTCAGGGTTGTTCCAGATCAGATATTTACATTATGACTTCTAAGAGTAGCAGAGATACAGTTATGAAGTCACAAACAAAATAATTTTATGGTTGGGGGGTTCACAACAACACGAGGCACTATATTGAAAGGTGGAGGAATTAGGAAGGTTGAGTGCCACTGACCTAGAGAGTCTCTGATGAATCTCTCCTTCACGAGAGGACCCTGTAATCCGCCATCACCCTGTGCCCAGCAGTCTGCACGCCCACAACTGCCCGCTGACAGCAGCCCAGTCCTCCAGGGCCCAGTGCCACTTCTGTGAACCAGGCAGAGGACACTGGTTTTCCATACGTGTGTCGACTTGAAAAACACACACTTTGAGCGTGTCTGGGTGTGCTTCAGGATCCTGGTTTTCTCACAGATGCCTTGGGAAGCAGTGGAGATAGCGCAGCCTCTCAACTTTCATTTAGAAAGCGAGCAGCCGCCTCACCTCGACGTCCCGCGTCTATCTCAGCCTTCACTTATTTTTATCTTCTAATCGGAATAAGCCACTGCCACAGGGCTTGCTATTTCTGGAAGGAGAGTGGGACAGTGGAAGGGCTGAGTGGCAACAAGTCACAGTGTTAATAAAACATGACCCTCCGCCTGGAGAGGGGCTAGTGCTGCCGTGCGTGAGCTGCCGCTACGCAGGACTGTCAGCCGGTTAGGACGGAATGATTTTCCTACCGTAGGTAGCCTGCTTCCCTATTTAGCCTGAAAACTCCCGGGCACACAGACAGCCGTGTGGAAACTCCAGCAGGGCTGGCCACGTGGCGGGAGATTCCACAGGCCCGGCCATCCAGTTGATGCAGGCTGGAGAATGTTTCCATATCATCTGCTCTGCTACTTTATCTATGCCAAACTCCTCCAGCAATTACTCACCGGTGTCATTAAAGCACCCACAAGTATTTTTTTTCTTCAGGGCTTTCCTTGTGTTGTTAGAAAATATAAAATATATCTTCCCAAATTATGAAATTACCATTCGACAGAACTAACGGAATTGAAAAAAGAAAACAGAAAGTTTAAGTGAAAATAAAAACCAGTGCACCTAAAGGAGGGAGACCCAGTATGAATTTCCACTTGGTCTTTCTCGCATGGTTCAGGCGTGTTCAGCATGGGACCAGGGTCTTGGGCACAAAGGCAACAACAGGCCTCCCTCCCTCCCTCCCTCCCTCCCTCCCTTCCAAACACAAAGGAAGGAACAGTGGGATTCACATGTTGCTATTTGACATGTGACATGTGAGAAAAGTCAAGGGACCACATCAAGATGCAGAAGCCACACCCCAGTAGCCTGGTTTCCACCTGGAGCCTGGGGAGACCCCAGCTGAGTGTTCCCAGCAGCAGTAGGTGAGGGGCACCAGGTGCTGCTCACTCAGCAAGACAGACAGAGCAGAGCAGCCCGTTGCCTACACGACCCGCTTCATTTGACCTTGACTAGAGCCTCATATCACCTAGCAGGTATCCAGTAAGTCTGTCAGGTGCGACCATTGCTTTTTTGTGTAGTGAAACAGCCACTTATAAAAAGTGAGAAAGAGGTCAGGGTTTGATGTTTGAACATGCCAGCGGCCTTGGCGTTCGGCAGGCAGATGAAGTGGGCATGAGAGTGAGGGAACCTGCCTTAGTTGTCAGGCGCCTGTTGGGAACACTCACATTGGAAGATCAGCACCTCTTCGAGAAGGTCCTGGAGTGCCAGGAAGACGTCAGTCGTATGCTCGTCATGCAAGCATCAGGACTTGAGTTTAGTTCCCCAGAACCCACATAAAAAGCCATGTGCTGGGTGTGTGCTTGTAACCTCAGAGCTGAGGAGGCGGAGTCAGAGACAGGATGCCTGGGGTTCACTGGCTAGCCAGAATAGCCTACTTAGAAAATCCTAGGCCAGTGAGAGACTCTGTCTCAAAAACAAGGTGCTAGCTCATAAGAAACGATGCCTAGGGTTTACTTTTGACAACACACACACACACACACACACACACACACACACACAAGAAAGACTCAGTGATTGGTCATGCTGTAAAGCAGCACACACTTACCTCTCCATCTATCTCTTGACGTCACTGACCCCTGTCCCACATGCAGTGAAGGCCACATGGGCACATGGTCACAACCTTCTAGGACATGTACCACCTTAGCAACCTTAGGCTTCATAAGTCACAGGTCCCCTACTCCTCCTGCAGTCCAGTTGGTCACAGTGAACATAGCCCGGGGCTGGGAGACTAGAACTCTGCTCTTTCCATACCTCCTATGAACAAGGGGGAGAATCGGAACGCTCACAGATTCTGGCTGATACATGTCACAGCAATGTCCACTGTGGAGACCAGGAGAGCCTGAGGCCGTATATGTTCTTATGTCTCAGTAGGATGTCCTGAACACATTTCTCCTCTGACCTCCATGGGAGCCTAAGTGTACACCCCCAGGAAAACACATTTTCCCCATCTTCAGAATATTCCAGATACTGCCCAAACCCCAGGAATTTGTTTTCATTTTCTTTACCTTTATTTCATGTATATGAGTGTTTTGCCTGCATGTACGTCTCTGTAACATGTGCACGCAGTGCCTACAGAGGCCAGGAGAAGGTATCAGATCCCCGAGGACTGGAGTCACACACAGTAGTGAGCAGCCGTGTAGGCGATGGGAATCTAGAGGTCCTGCTAGTGCTCTTAACCACGGAGCCATCTTTCTGACCTCATGGATTTGTGCCTTAAAAACGAATCAGAGTGCTAAAAGTGATATTCTGGCTGAGGTTTGAGGATACTTAATGATTCTCGGGCATGTGGTAGCAGGCGGTTTTAGGGAAGTGGGGATGCCGTGAGTGGAAATGCAGAGAGGACAGAAGAGGCTGCATGCTTCCTTGGGGGTCTGAATCCTATTACACAGGCCAAGCCGAGCAGAATGCTGCTACCCTCTTGTCCCACAGCTTTAGAGCCTGCACACACGCTGACTGTAGTGGTCCCGAACCAAGGGACCACCTAAGGTAGCCACTTGAGCTCACCTGCTGAGCATGGATCACCTCAGGGCAGCAGCTGGGCCTGATGGCTCTGAGGCTGTGGGAGTCAACATGGCTTTGCCTGGGTCTTTCTCAGATACTGAAAGGAGGAACTCAAATGACATTCATGTAGATCTCATTTTGGTAAGCAATATGGCTTTTACAGGACTGTTTTTGACTATTACTACCTCTTAGGCAAAGGCCCTGTAAAACCAAGCAGTCAAGAGTCACAGGATGGGTGGGTCATCCCAGTGAGTCCACAGTAAGGGCCCCGAGTTCATAGGAGGTTATCATTTCGTTGGATTTGGGGTCATCTGATTCGACTTTTACAGAAATGGGGAGTGTCACCCTCTTTCTTGAGCCTCCTCAGTGCTAAGGCTACAGACATGCACTACTAAACCGTCTATTTGTTTTCATAAAGTATCTGGAAACACAGTCTCATTATTCCTACTATGTAGCACTGGGTAGACTGGAACTAGCTATGCAGACCAGGCTGGCCTCAAACTCACAGAGACCCATTTGCCTCTGCCTCCCAAGTGCTGGGATTAAATTTGTGTGCCACTACCTCCAGCCTGTGTCATACATTTTGCCTCCCAGGGTCTTGAGTTAAATATCAGCCAAGTTCAGATGGCTGTGGTGGTGCCCTGGCTTCTCACTCATCATGGTTGGCATCAGCCTTCTGCTCTCTCCATCACTGAAGTCTACATCCTCTTAAGGCTCAGCTGTGTTTGGACACTCTCTAGATCCTCAAGTCACTGCCTGAGAGGACTTGCCATACCAAGAGGCCTGTCAGCTCCAAGTTCCATTTTTCTCTCTCACTGGATATAGTGAAGGATGACTCCTCTTCTCTGGCTATGACTCTCATAGTCTGCCTCCCTCCTTTCACCCTGGCTAGTGGGTCTGCTGACCCTCTTGTAGGCTCCAGGGGTACACCAACCCAGCTCTTCTCCCTGAGATCAGTTAGCATACAGTACTTTGCCAGAGGATCTCTCCTACATCAACACCTACCAAGGCTGTTCCCTCCTGGGCCACAGTCAAGCACACCAGAATAAACTCTGAGCTCCTACAGCCTTGGCTAACTCTGCAAGCTGCCCTCTACCTCCTGAATGCAGGACACTTCTCTTCCTCTGGATTTCCCTTGTAATCTTCTACCCAGGACAACCATGTCCACAATCTACCTTTCTGACCATCTTCAAAAGGCTACTTAACCTATCCCCTGCATTCTCATAGTCCCTGTGATAGGACACCTCAGAGATCTTGTGTGGCCCTCCCACTTGACTAATGTCACTTTGAGGGCAGCTCTATCCTGCCATCAACCGATGACAAAGAGATCATCACAGACCCTGCTTCGCTGTTCTGGGATCTGTACAGGAAACGGAGATTGCTAGTGTGGAAACCAAGCAGAGGAAAGAAACAGTCAGAAACATTCAGGCAAATGAGACCCTGTGATCTTGAGCACATATTGACCCTGGAGTGAAAAAAAAATCCCAAGATTGAATTTTTGTATTGATTATCCAATTATTAATCTTTATGGAGGCTATTCCAACACTGCACATAATGAGCAATTCATCAAAGTATATTAGGTGCCATGGAAGTTGCATTCGGTATAAAGGGCCATTAAGTTCTTTGTAATTGCACATTACTGGAGCTTTCCTCAGACCTAAATCAAATCAACAGGACTGGTGTGCACCTGCTCTAATTGACTTTGTGTGCTAATGCACGCCACTAGCGTGAGACCCAACACCAGGCCTCACTGCAGGACCCTGGCTCCCAAAGACCATGGGTCTCAAGGACGACCTCCAGCTCCCGTCTGGAGCAGTTTTCAGGAACCCAGGTGGGAGTATCTAACACCTTAGCAGCCTGGTCAGGAGAGGGTCAATCCTCATAGCTCATCTTCATTATAATGCCCCACTCCCACGCCAACAGAGAACAGGGTGGGAAGCCCACCCGCTCATCTAGAATGCCTGTTCTGCTGCAATCTCAGATCCTTCATATCCAAAGCAGAGGCCTGAATCTAATCCTGGCTCATGGGGACAGTGAGGACTGTCCTTCCTGTCACCCACTGTTCAGATTGCGGGTGTTAAACTTCTCCTTGTTTAAAATATTCTCACCACATCTAACCAGCTTCCTGAGAGGTCAGAGATCCAATAGTTTCACAGACCTAGAATGGTGGTAATAAAGAGGATTGGGAATATTGTGTGTGTGCATACATGTGAACACGCATACATGTGGAGGCCAGAGGACAATCCCAGTTGTCATTCCTGAATGCCACCAGCTTAGTTTAAGACAGGATCTCTTATTTCCCAGAAACTTGCCAAGAAAACTAGGTTGGCTGGCTAGTGAGCTCCAGGCATGGGTCTGTCTGTTTCCTCTCTAGCACTGGAGTTCCAAGGATCTCTGTGAGCCTCTGTGTTCTGTGGGCACCGGGGAATGAACTTAGATCCTCTTGATGAGCACTTGAATGACTGATCTAGTTCCCAAGACTTGAGTTTGGTTTCATAGCTGATAAGTAATAACTGCGCCTGTTCGTGGGACACTCTGCAATACAGGCAACAGTGCAGAGATGAAGTGTGGGCAACACTGCAGGATGAAGCCTAGATCGCAGCAGATCATTCTACTTGCTTCCTTCCTTGTGGCTTGGAACCAGAGATGGAGTAAAGCTTTACAGTGTATCTCAACATTATGCTGTTGCAATTGCTACTCTGTGATCTGTGTATTGTCTGCATTTGTGGAATTTCTCCTGAAGGGTTACTGACAGTGTTCTGTAATTATATCATTAATTCCTTCTCTGCTCCCTTGAATTTGTTATCTGAGGAACATTAAACACATCTTCAGAATGAAGATCAACATGCAGACAGCAAATGGTTAGTTCTTGGGATAGCAGGACTCAGTCTAAGGCCCAGATGCATTCTGAGAGGCTTTGAGAACACTTTACCCCAATCTAGGAAGCATAGAAGCTTCCATAGGTCACACACTGTGTGTCTGGCTTCCCTGTCTGAGATACCAACGAGAAGACAGGGACCCAGGGTGAAGATACAGGGGAGGTGGAGACCCTGGTGTGGAGACAAGGGAGGCAGGGATCTCTGATGAGGAGACTGGGGAGATAGGAACCCCCAAATGAGGAGATGGACCCCAAGGTAAAGGAGACAGAGGAAATGGGAAACTCCCCAGGTAAGGTAAGGAGTCAGACTCTAGGAGAGGAGTCAGGGCATTTGGAACACATTACAGAGCTCAGGGCCTCCCTAGTCAGTGTCCATTCCTCCTTCTTTACAAATAGCAGACACCAGGTGAAGGTTTGCTCCCATACAGAGCACAATTAGATGCTCTGTCAGAGATCTCTGAGTGAATCAAGTTCCGGTCATCAGGTTGCTTAAAGAGAAAACCATGTCTGCACAGATCCCACAGAGAGCAAAGTGTGAGCTATAACCAGAGCCTTCTCCTAGCTTCCAGATGGGTACACAAGGCACTCGGTGGCCTGCAAGCACACCTGCGACCCAGGGCCAGTTCCTTGTCTGACTGGCCGTGTTTCAGCTTGTCCAACTCCTAGATTTGGGAGAGGTGGCAACCTAGGCCCAGAACACTAGCTGTGAGTTGAACTGCATCCACAAAGGGTGCCTCAGGAACATTGGCACATTATGAACTGAAGGTCACGAACCCCATTTCCAGCTTGGCCTTGAAAGCAGAGAAACAGGAAGAAGAAGGAGGGAACAGGAAGTGGCTTGCTGGGGAAGGGACCACAAAGGTCTCATGGGGAGGCCAGCACCCGTGGCTCGGAACTCAGGTAAGAACCACCCACCCGTCCACACCTCCTGAGAGATGATGCTCTTGAAATCAGCACAATCGCCTGACCTCCATCCACATGCTGCAGTGAAGCACTTTAACTCCGCATGGCCACAACAGGAAACAGTGTGAAGGATGGAAAACTAGCCCTCAATCCTGGGGAAAGGAAAACTATTTCCATTCTGCCAGAGAAAGATACTTCTTCTTTTAAAAAAACTGAATAGAACATCACGGTTATTATGCTGACAAAAGATATGATATTAGTTAGAGATGAAGAAGGACAGAGACAGAAATAGGAAATGAGACAGGAAAAGAAAGGGTGAGATTCAGAGGCAAGGAAAATAGAGGCAAAAAGAGACAGTGATAAAGAGACAATAAGAGATATATAGAAGGCGGATAGAGTAAGAGACAAGAAGAATAGAGGGGGAAGAAAGGGAGAAAAAGAAAAGGAGAGACAGGGAGGAAGGGATACACACACAGAGAGAGAGACACACACACAGATGGAGAGAGACAGACACAGAGAGAGAGATGGAGAGAGAGAGACAGACAAACACACACACACAGAGAGAGAGAGACAGACACACACACAGATGGAGAGAGACAGACACAGAGAGAGAGAGATGGAGAGAGAGACAGACAAACACAGAGAGAGAGATGCAGAGAGACAGACAAATACACAGAGAGAGAGACATAGACAGAGACATAGAGACAGACAGACAGACACACACACACACAGAGAGAGAGACAGATAGAGAAACAGACAAACACACACACACAGAGATGGAGAGAGAGAGAGATGGAGAGAGAGAGACAGACACACACAGAGAGAGATGGAGACAGACACAGAGAGAGAGAGAGAGAGATGGAGAGAGACAGACAGACACACACAAAGAGATGGAGACAGACACACAGAGAGAGAGAGAGAGAGAGATGGAGAGAGACAGACACACACACACACAGACAGACAGACAGACACAAGAGAGATGGAGAGAGAGACAGGCACACACACACACACAGAGAGAGAGAGAGAGAGGGAGAGAAAGATGGAGAGAGAGAGAGACAGACAGACAGACACAGAGAGAGAGAGAGAGAGAGAGAGAGAGAGAGAGAGAGAGAAATGAGAGGCTATCACACCCATTCACCAGGGTTTAGGACAAGAAGGGCAGGCTAACTGTCTTTAGCTTTCTTTAATCCAGCCTGATGACTTAGTAGCACACAGGATTTGACAAGCATTTGATCTCCTTTCTTCATTGAAACACGAAAGACTTGCATATCACCACTCCTTCCTAGCCTTCACTCTGCCCCACCCCCACCCCATCCCACACCCCTGATTCTAGACTCTGTGGATTAGGCCAGAGCAAATATCCAGGTGCCTGGGACTGGCTTTCTCCCCAGACCTCGCTAGCGCCTGCCACCTCCCCCCAGCCATTTCTCCACCTTTTTCTCTCCCCAGCCATCTGCCAAGAGGAAATAACTTCCCGGCGCTGGAGTCTAGGAAACCCAGGAAACAATCTGAAATCCACAAAAATAATTGAAGTTCACTTTTACTGAGCCATTCAGCTTCGTTCTGATTTTTATTACAATGTCAACAAGAGTTTAATTTGTTTTAAAGTTTAGGTTCTTAAACTGGAGTGATATACGGTAGTTTTCAGCTTGCTGGCAACAGCTACTGTGGAAAAAAAGGAAAGGGCACATGCAAGCGATTCTAAGTTTGATGCTATGAAAGCCGGGAGCTCAGCCAAGGGCAGCAAACAGCACGCAGAACCAACATGAAGCAGAGTTCCCCAGGTTTGTGCCCACGACACACGTAAGCGCACGCATGCATGTGCACGCGCACACACACACACATGCACACACACGCTCTCACACACACATATACATGCATGCACACATGCCCACACACACACAAAGACACACATGTGCACGCACGCATGCACGCGCACACGTGGACACACACACACCCTTCTTTCCCCAACCTCCGTTCTTCTGAAGGCACACCCCAGTGAATACTGTGCCAATTCAGACTCATCAAGAAGGCCTCTGAGTCTGGGCAAGGATTCCTCCCAGCTTGAACACTCTGCAGTGATGTGCTGCAGAGACCCTGCTACTGAGTCTCTGGCATGGATTTTCCAGTCCTTCTGGGTGAACTTCCAGCCTGGTAAAGTCATTTTTGGAGACATGTGAGACTGAACTATAGACTCGTCCACTTTATAGGAAGAAATAGGGAAGAGGGGAGCGGTTATTAACAAGCCAGGGGTTTAAAAGCAAGAGTCCTTGGTTGGGGAGTCAGGTCCAGCAGATCTATGCTACCCTAAGACTTGGCTCTTTGAAGCA
The DNA here is from genome assembly GCF_017639785.1 of Mesocricetus auratus. Lineage (NCBI taxonomy): Eukaryota > Metazoa > Chordata > Mammalia > Rodentia > Cricetidae > Mesocricetus > Mesocricetus auratus. The sequence goes on from NW_024429198.1 coordinate 33,427,617, forward strand.
TAGCCCCGATGACCCACATAACTATCGAGTGGCCCACCAGGCTGGGACCTCCCACTTTCTGAATCAGCCTGCTCTGGGAGGAGCCAGAGCCTGGTCCTCTGTGTTTCCCAGACCCCAGCCTCCTGCCATATCTGAAGCAGCAGCTGGAAGACCTGATAGGGACAGGCTGCATCGGAGGAGACCTCATAGTGTGGGAACAGGGCTGATAAGACTACCCTTCCCAGGGAGCGACTGGGACAGCCCCCTGTACTGTCTGTGGCTTGGGAACAAAGCCTCTTGACGGAGAGATAACCTCTTGCGGCCTGAATGCCTGGCTTATTGTCCTGTGTATCGGATTTGTTAGCCCTGGGGGCTGGTGAGGCAGACACCTCTAAATTGTCGGTGGTCACTCCATAATCTATGAGGAAGGAAGAACCCACTTTCAAAACTAACCCTGAACACAGTAAAGGACTTTTCACAATTCCATGCTGCTGATCAAAGAGACGTCAGAGACACCAGATGTATCAGAAAGCTCAGGCCACACCAAGAGACCTAGACTGAGGAGCCCATTCTTTCTATCTTCCCAAAGTGATCCTGAACCCACCCCAACACTCGGTGATGAGGACCCGCAGGTTTATTTCCTAGGAGAATTTCTGCCATCAAAGTCAGTTCACATTCTATGAGGATATTTCTTCTAGCACTCCTTGAAGAATAGTGAATAGTTCACAGTCTATGAGGATATTTCTTCTAGCACTCCTTGAAGAATAGTGAATAGAGGCTGCGCGAGCATCATCTATGCCATTGTTCCTCTGCCTTGAGAATTTTAAAGGGCTGACAGAACCCACAAAACTACACTTGAGTTTGAACTCTCATCAAGGAAGAGAGATGAACACAACAGGCCATCACTCCTTTCCACCCACCCGTTCCCATCTCTGCGTGAGACCTCCACGGAGAACAGTCTAGAAGGTGGTCAGAGAAAGACACAGGTGACGAGACAGCACAGTCCAACTCTGAGCAGGACCATGAGGAAGATGCTCTATGCCGCATATACAAGGCCGTGGCGACGCTCTCTAGAGGACACCCAGAGAGTTCACTTTTACAGAGTCAGAAGGCTCTACTCAGCAACCTTGGCCCCGTTCGGTCCATGAAGGTGTATCTCACATAGACTGTGACGCTCTTGCTTCAGAGGTACCATCACCATCCAATGATATTTGAGTAAATTGCCAAGTTTATTTTGTTTATTTAAGTTTTTCTCTTTTTTTAAACAGAGTCTTGCTGTGCAGGGAAGACTGGTCCTGAACTCACAACGATCCCTTGCCTTAACCTTCTAGATTATAGGCACAAGCCACCACATCCACCTTAAAGTTATGTGACCCTAATGAGTGCTTCAGAGCATCCCTGGAAGCACCCTTGTCCTCACTCACGGTGGATCTCTGTCCCCTCCTTCCAAGGCAGATGATATAAATGGACCCTGGAGGATTGGCCTGCCTCCCCATCATTCTTTACTCAGCTCCAGGCTTTCAAGTCCATCTGAGCCCAACATGACCCAGTGTCTGTTTCTTGAATCTATGGGAGGACCACACTTCTGATGATTCGCCAACTGCTGGATGTTGCAAGTGTTTCAAGGGTTTGCCTATTCTGAAGAATTCCAAGGAATGCTTGTGCCACTTAAGAGAAAACAGATGGGTCATATGGTAAACTTACTTTAGCTTTTGAGAAATTGTCAAAGTCTCTGCCTTACTCCTGCCAGTAATCAGTCAGGACTCCACTTCCCCAACGACTTCTACAAACTTTGCTGTTTCAGCCACACTAATGAAATCTTGCTGTGATTTTTCAGCTTGCATTCCCTAATGTAATGATGTGTCCCTCAATGGCATGGGGAGATAATCTGGAAGACGTGTCCTTAGGTAGTGTCATCATTGTGAGGACATCACAGAATGCACCTATGCAGACAAACTACAGGGGCCTTGGTGACATGTCCTCAAGTGACATAACCTTGCGGACCTTTTTTTTTCATATGTGGCCCAATACTGACAAAGATATCATCTTACCACACATAACTACATGTCTCTGGAGATTGGCTTTCCAGTCTCTGGCAGTTTGGGCTGCGCTGTAAGCATTTTCTGTAGGGTCCTGACAGTGTCTGGTCAGATAGCTGTGTGGTACTGGGCAGCCACTGCTCATCTTCTCTCTTTCTCGGTAGCATCTTTTGAAACACAATAATGTTGAATTTCGATGAAGTTCAATTTGTCAGGTTTTTATTTTATGGTCTGTGTTTTTTAATGACATGTTAAGAAACCTCTGCCTAATCCAATGACAGTCTTTTTCTCATATTCCTAGACAGTTTTAAGTCTACAATCAACTGAGGTGTGTGTGTTGATGTGTTTTGTTTCGTTTGTTTGATTGTTTGTTTGTGTTTAGATATGCAACTGATGCAGTGGCATTTGTTTTAAAAGGTTAGCCTTTATTTCCATCAAATGGTTTCATATCCTTGTCAAAAACCAGTTTACCATAAATCTAAAGATACATTTTTGGATCCCATTCCACTGGTGTATATGTCTTATGCAGAGCCACACTGTCTTAGAAAACTATAATAATTTGTGTGTGTGTGTGTGTGTGTGTGTGTGTGGGAGTATTTTTGTGTGACAGTGTATGTTTGATGTGGGTGTGTGGTTGTGTGTGTGTGTCTGTGCACATGTATGGAGGCTAGAGGAGGTATCCTACTGGTCATTCTTGATGTGTGTGTGTGTGTGTGTGTGTGTGTGTGTGTGTGTGTGTGTGTGTGTGTCCGTGCACATGTATGGAGGCTAGGGGAGGTATCCTACTGGTCACTCTGACTTATTCTCTGACTGAACCTGGAGGTAGGCTGATGGCCAACAAGTTCCACACTTTACTCCTCACACCAGGGTTACAGACACATGTGTGACCTCGTCTGACCCTTTATGTTGGTATGAGGGATTTGAACTCAGGTCTTGATGCTTGCACAACGAGCACTGCTATTCACTGAGCCATCTTCCCAACCTCTGTACTTTGTAGCAAGTTTTGGAAACTACAAGTGTGAGGTCTATAACTTTATTCTCTGGTTATTCAATTTATTTATTCAAGTGTCTGGGCTGTTCTGACGCTTGAAAATTTTCTCTGTATTTTCAGACTTTGTCAGTTGCTAGGGGCAATCCTGCTATATGGTCTGGTAGGGGTTGTGTAGACTCTATATATCAGCTTGGAGAAGGCTGTCACATTGTCACTTGCCATCTCTTGATGGACGTGTAGCCTCTGTCTATTCAGAGCTGAAATTTCCCTCAGTAGTGAGTGACTATGTGTCACTCACTGTTTTAGTCAACTTATTCATAAGTATCTTAATCCTCTTGACAACATTGTAAGTGGGACTCTAGGTTTTGTTTAAAATTATTCAGGCTACTCTAATTTAGTTCTTAGTCATGTATAAACACTTTAATATGGTACTACTCTTCCCTACCCATTCCTCTGTGTATTACTGTCATATAAATGATGTATTTTAAAGATTGTTAAGTCCACAAACAGGTTTATAATCACTGTTTTATACAGTTTTAAGACAGAAGAAAGAAATTAAACTATGTTAACATCACTTGTTTTATATAACTTTTTCCAGGTATTACGGCCAGTTCTAATGTCAACTTGACACAAATTAGAATCAGATGAGTAGGGTGTCCTCCTGAAGAGTGTACTGATTCCTTTGATTGATGTGGGAAGCCCCGCCTCTATTGAGGGTACCTTCTGCTAGCAGCCCAGATAGAAAGGGTCTGGCAGAAGGAAGACAATTTCTCCTTTTGCTCACTTGACCTCCCGTCTTGCCTCCTTTGCGTTATCTTGCCCGGCTGTTGCTGATGTCAGCTTTACAAGGTCTCTTGGTGTCTAGGAACCAGTGACTCCCAGAAACCTTCCAGGCTTCTACAGCCGGATTTTGGACTGCTGAAGCAACCAGTCTTGTAGACTGAACAACTAGTAGTTGTTGGCCCCTGCTCCCCCAGTGAGAGACAGACACTGTGGGACTACTATGATACTAAGTCATCCATCCTCAAGGACCAGGTAACTACCATGTTCTTAGCTTTCAGGTGTGAGTCTGCTGTTGTTACTATATTGAAGCTGACTTAATAAACACAAACACACATACACACATGTGCGCGCGCACACACACACAGACACACACACACAGACACACACACACACACACACACACATCCTCCTATTCATTCTGTTCCTCTAAAGAATCCTGCCTGACATACAAGAACTTTTTCTTTTTTGCATGAATCTGCTCTCAGTCTGTATGGCGGCTTTTAGTATTTCTGCAGGTCAGAGTTACCAGCAACACATTCTGTGTATCTTTGTTTATTTGGAAAAAAATTATTTCTCCTTCATTTTGGAAGGCTAGTTTATTCAGAAGGCTTCCTGGGTTGCAGTTTCTCTCAGGGGTTTGAGTGTACAGTGCCCTCGTATCTTAGAATTTATCACGCTCAGGGTCCATCTCCTACAGGTCCACTTTGTCCTGTAGTTTTCAGGATTGTTTCCTTTGACTTTGGCCAATTTGGTCATGATGTATCTAAGTGGGACTCTCTTTTAATTGATTTTTACTTGGAGTTCATAAAAATCTACAGATGTCTAGAATAGTTTGCACCAAGTTTATGATGTTTCCATCCACTATCTCCTCAAATGCTTTCCCATGTTACCACTGCAGTGTGTAAGTCCCTCCCAATATGCGTTTGTCTGCATACTTGTGCTACCCCCAAGTCTCTAAGGCTCTGCTTACTTTTTAAAAATAATTTTTTATTTATTTGTGCATGCAGAGGTTGGGGGATGTGCACGTGCCATGGTGTGTGTGCGTGGAAGTCAGAGGACAACTTGCACGCAATCGTTGGTTCTATCCTTCCACCATGTGGGTCCCAGGGATGGAGACTGGGTCATCATGTTTGGTAGCAGGCACTTTGCTTGATAAGTCACGAGCTCTGCTCAGTCTTATTCACTCTCTTTTCTTTCAGTTCCTCAGACTAGACAATGGTTTGATCTTTCCCTGCATTTATTGATTTTTTTCTTTCACCTGAAATCTATTTGTTCAGTACTTGGAGGAAATTTTCAAGTGTTGGCCTTTTCAAACCCAAGAACCCAAGAATTTCTACTTGGGTCATTTTAAAGTTTAGTCTGTGTCATTGTTGATATTCTCTGTTTGGTGAGATGTGGTTATCAAACTTCATGTAATTCTTTAAGTATTGTTTCCTTTAGTCCTTTGAACATGTTTAAATAGGTACTTGAGACCTTGAAGGGACATTTTTCATTGGTGTAGTTTTGTATATGGGGCATATTTTTCTGTTAATTTGCATATCTCCTATTTTTTCCCTTAGGATTGGGCACTATAGGCAATAATAGTAGCAACTCTAGGTTGAGGACTTCATTCTTGGGGAATTGTTGCTGCGGGGCATTTGCCTCTTGTTTGTTTGGTTACTGACTGTCCCAGACTAATTCTTTAGATTCTGTATTCCCTGCAGGGTGTTGATTCTAAGTTTTCAGTTCCCTTTCTAGAAATTCTTATTTGCTTAGTAGGCCTCTTTCCTGAGGCTCAGACTTAGGTATGAAGAGCTGCTGGTCTTGGATGGCCAGTCAATCAAGGGGTTTTTCTGAGTCCTGAGCCATTCCATCTTCCAGCTTTTGTTAGCAAACGCTCCACGCTCAGCCACACCTTAAACTGCAGGATGCAGGCCAACATGACATCTCTTCTGCTTGTGTGGTCTTGAGGCAGCAGAGGGGAGGACCTGGCCTCTTTTCCTAAGCCTACACATCCATCTGTACATTGCAGCTATCCAGGCTCCTGAGGAGGGTCCCAGGGTTTCCTCTGACCCTGGGCTGCCTGCTTTGGCTAGATTCTTGCTTGCCCACTGACATCACAGTGTTGAGTAGCACCAGCATCACCATGAGTTATTTCCCAACATTCCTGAGATTGGGACTTGCCCAGTAGCTTAGGGACCAACCTGAGCTCAGATAGCACACTGTTTGGGGGGGGGGTTTCCAGCCTCTCTCACCGTGGCAAATTGTCAGTTCCTCCTGGCTTTGCTGTATGGGAAAAGGATGGGGGTGGGTGACCCCAAGATAAAACAGGTTTCTTGAGTACATGCCTTTCAACTTGTCACCTTCCTCTTTTAATTTCTAGATTGCAAATGTGGAGAGTTGGTAGACTTGCAAGCATTGCAGTTTCTTGGGGATATTGGACATAGAAAAATAGCATCTTCTCCCACACACGGGGTGGCAGGCGTGAGAAGTTACACCAGCTACTCAATAGTACTTGTGTATTGCTACCGCTGGGCTTCTCGTGCGTTAGAATCACAGGTCAAACTGGGCTGAGAGTGATGTCTTAGCATCAGAGGGAGGGCAGTCACTACAATTCCAGCCACTGACGTTCTTCTCTACCTGGTAAATAAATGTTCAGCTCCCTGGGATACCCTGTGGGGGTCCCCTCGACTCCCTGGATCCCAGAAGCAAGAACCCACTCTACAAGATTCTTCAAACAAGTGCTGCGGCTCCAGGAGCAGGGCTGCTGAGTGAGGGGTGCTGGCAGCTTTCAGGAACAGTTATGGCAGAGATTGCAGAGGGCATCACACTCCTGATGGCTGCTGGCCACTGGACTAGCGGAATGTGATGGATGTACTTCTAAATCCCACCCACGCTAGATGGTTTTGTGCTCTGGAGCCAGCATAGTAGGCCATTGTTCCCTGTCTCACAGATCTGCAGAATCAACAGAACACACGAAAAAAACCCAAAACACTGTGTGGATTGCAGAGCGGTGCTATATAAACTGATAGACATGGAGAAAGGCCCTTGGGATTGCTCTGGAAGGAGTTTAGCCCGTCTAGAGGAGGAGAGCGGTGTTTGCACACAAGAACCACTGCCATCACAATCAGAGAACACGCACGAACGCATTGCTGCTGCTCAGAGTTTGCCTATGAGAAAGAGAAGTGCCGCAAAGACGCCCACACAGCCACCTCAAAGATGTGTCGGCCAATCCTCCTGGCCCTGAATTTCTGCAAGCTCTTCGGTACCACCGAGCATAATCTCTAGGCCCATGGAGCCTTTGTAGCTCTCACCTTTAGCTTTTTCGGTTCTACCCTATCGTCTTAACAACACCACAAACCCTTCATTTAGGAAGAAAACAAGCTTGGTAGACTTTAATAATGGCTGACAGCAATACATTCGAATTCCCCTCCCAGTAAGAAGAATATATGGGACTGTAGGATGACACCACAGTTAAAATACAGGGTAACCCCAAGTACTCTATATAAGCACATACCATCTAAGCTAATTGGTCCAGAAGACCCTCTGCTCCAGTCCCTCAATTAGCACCCGTGCAGTGGAACACCCCTCCTCCAGCCCTTCTGCCTTATGGAAAACACAGAGACCCACATCACGACACTGCAGGTTAGAGGCTGCCAGCCTGCAGCAGCACCAGGACAGGGTCCACGGTGGCCAAACACACCCCATTTAGAAAGTCTGACTCAGCAGACAGCCTAGAGTCGTCACCACCTGCTGTGTGTGCCTGCATGGAAAGGACAGAGAGCTCCCAGATGGCAGAAGGCCTGTGCCCGAGCCCTGCCTCTGTCTACCTCAGAGCTCACACCAACCCCTGGTCTTTCCCAGCAAGTTTCCTGGTAGTGATTGCCTGACCCTCAGTGCTCTCGTCAGGAGTGCATCTAGATAGGAACTGAAATATTTGAGCCAATGTCTGCTTGTCTGATGCCCTGTGGGGTGCACAAAGGCTTGGAAAACTGTCTTCTGTGGTTTGTCCACCCTGCAGTGAACAGTTGGAAACTCCACCATGCAACAGCTACGGGCCTGGGCCTGGTGAACTCACGAATGTTGGGAGATCCCTCCCTTGGGGACTCCAATGAGCTGCTTATGCAGCCTGCTGGTCTACACTGCCTACAGCAGTCTCTGACTCTGGTGGCACATGGTGTAATTTCTGTGCCTCCCAACTCACAGGCAGGCACCCCAGGGCATGCAGTACTGACTCGATGGGACGTATGCATGGCTGAATTCTTTCTCCTATCTGTCATGGAGTGGCCTGTGTCCGCAGTTTTCATGACTTGGTGTGTGTGATCGCTGTATACAGGCTCTTGCCATCATTGCTAGCAACAGGGAAAGCTTGGGCCTGGGCACGCTGCCAGCTTCGTCAAACTTTCCATGAGGAAAGCTTTTTGTTCTCTTCCAGAGCAGCTTAAGCTCAGGAAAGAAGGGGAGGGCAAAGAAACGCAGCCAGCCGACAGACACGGCTGGGCCGTCTGGTCTACCTGCTTGTTGTTTTAATGACATCTAGACTTCTGGACACCCAGCAGCCACTGACGGGACTGAAAGGCTTGATTGTGGTAGAGGCTGTAGGGCGGTCACCATAAGTGTGTGTGTGTGGTAGTGGTGGTGGGGGGGAGCACAGCAACAGACTGAGAGGCTAAGGCCTCTAGGCTGCTTCAGCCACAGGACTGGAAGCCGGCTGACTGCGTGACACCAAAGCAGTTCTGTGGCAGGGTCCCATCTGCACAGATGTGGGAGCGAACCCTATATGCCACATGGCATTTTAGGAGTTTCCAGATGAACTTGAAGTGGGAGCTTTGTGTGCAAGGGAGAGGCTCACACATGCGACGGAGGGGGCTCATTGCAACAGGAACATTGACACACAGTCCAGTCCCACGACAGGCAGTTTAAGCAAACATTACAGAAGCAGTTAAATGTGCAGGTTTGGTGGGACCTTTTAAAGGTCTGTATTTAAAATCACGTGAGAGCCGCAGTGCCAACACCTCCAAAATCTAACCATGAAAAGTTTAAATTAAAAGCCCAAGTCTTATGCAGATTGTCGGGACAAAGGAATTACCACTGAGGTTTATGAACGGGTCAAACACATTTCAGCAAGGCTTCAGAGTAGAAATAAGAAAGACTGCTGTGAAAGGTGGGATTGCTTTTCTGTCTATAATTTAAATTACTCTTTGAGATAAGGAGACATCTGGGAAGTGTGCTTCCCTGAAAATTCTGATGTGTGGCTCTGCAGACCCAATGTGGGACACATCACATACTGTTCGTACAGGCACTAACTACCTCATGCATGTGCTCATGATGCCAGGTTTGAGAGTTTGTGTGTATGGAGTGCTAGGGGCTCTCAAAGACTGGAGATTGTGTTTTAGTACTGCCTTTTCTCTCTCAGTTCTCAGAAAACAAAATCAAAATGACAAAAAAAAATCATGTGAGAGCCAGTACGCAAACAAGACCCACTCTCCCTTACCTCCTCTCCCTCAGGCAGGGGGAGCACAGCATGTCCCATGAACCAACCCCTGAAGCCCACAGGCGTAATTACAAGAGGCCCCTAAGTGCTGAAGGGCTGGCTGATAACCAGTCAACCCTCCTAGCTTTGCAGCTTGGGGACCTCCAGGCCACCAGTTTGTCCCTGTGTCCCTGTACTCGGAGACCAACCAGGGCTCTGAGGAGGGCTGAGTGCTTCCTGATAGCTGAAGAGGGAGATTCCAGAAGAAAGCAGGAGCCTGAAGCCTGTTCTACCCTGACCTTCTCACAAGTCCCAGGGGCTCAACCTAACACTGGGAGATGATTTCTAGCTCCACCCCTGCTGCAAGCCTTCTGACTTTCAAATAAAGGGTTTCTTCCCCAAAGAACCTCTCCCTGTTGGGCAAATTGGTGACTGGTTGCCTTTAAGTAAGGGGGTTTGGAGAAATGCACTTTAACTTTCTGAACTCGATTCTATGGTGGTTTCTGTCCTCTCTTTGTTCCTTCTCCAGGGAATTTAAACTAACACCCACTGGGAAAGATGCAGCATCTGGGACAGGTACCCATACCCTCTTCTTGGCTCCTCTCCTCAGCCTTCATTTCCTTTAGAGAGTTCCTGTTTTCTAAAACAGCACCCCTTCTTTGCACCCCAATATGGGAGACTCTGAAATGTTTTCTCGGGAACACAGTGAAATCCAACAAAATACATCTCGTGCCACGTGTGGGTAGCCCTAGTCCCAAGTTCTGCTGTGTTGCTTCCTGGACACAGTGTCCCCTCCTCCCTGAAGGCTCACCTGCTCTCATTGCATGCCCACAACAAAGCCCTGTCTGACGTAGGCCACGGTGGCCTCTAGGTCAGAGGGAAGCCTGGCTAAGGCTGACTTCCTGTCTCTGGGCCAGAGGGCACTGCCCAGATGTGGGAGTCCTGGGCTGGCCGGTCACACTGCCTCTGACCAGATGACAATGATCTCACAGGCCCACACCAGCACTCCCTGAGGCAAAGTAGAAGGTGGGACTCTAAACACAGATGCCAGTACCCACCCTGGCCCCAGTGTCCATCTGGACAGGTACCAGAAACACAAGTAGACTCTTCATGCTAAGGAAGCAGCACTGGGCACCCTCACTGTGATCCTAGTCCTGAGTTATGTGTAAGTAGAGCTGTGTGGAGGTCAAAAGAGAAGAGACCCAGGGAATCCAGGAACCTCCCATACATCTATGAGGGCTTATTGGGGGGCAGATGAACATGGCTACCAAATGTACCATGGAGCAAGACAGTGGGCTCTAAGTTCAAGAATTGGATATATTTTTGAGTACAAAATTTTGCATGAACCATGCCCCCCAAAGCTTTAAGTTACAAATTTGAAGGGAAATGTTCAGTAAGAAGTTGTTTTATAACCCTGAAACGTAAGACCTTGTCAACCAAGTGCCTGGGAGCCAGCACTGGTCTGTCCACAGGGAGCATGGAATATTCTCTTATCCCTAAGCCAGCTCACCCCACAGGGGAGGTATCAAGGAGAAGGTGCAGAACCTGGGTCATAGCACCTTCTTCAAATGTTCTTCTCGAAGGTCCCTGTGAAACAAAAGGGCCACCAGGCTTGCAGGCAGAAGCCCAGGGAAGAGGGGCCGAGCGGCTGCAAGGCCTCAGCCGCCTCAGAGAGGGGGAGCTGAGCAGGCCCTGGCATGGGCCTGGGCCTCGTCCGCATCCAGGTGCTGCAAGGAACTGGACCTGCTCCAGTGCGTGTGCTGCTCCGCACCTGGTCTGGGAGACAGCCTACCTCTGGGGAGACCTGGCCTCAAAGGGAGCCCCAACTCCCACAAACTATCTGAGCAAGCTGGAAAACCCCACCGAACCCACTCTCAGTGGGCGGTGCACTAGTCACGCGTCTGGCCACTGTGGCAGTCATGTGATCAGGAAGACTCTCCTCACTCCACAGGAAGAGCAAGGTGTCCAGAGAGAGAGCAATACACACACGTGCAGAACAACAGACACACCTTGTCATGTTAGTGCTCAGAGATTCTGTGCCCACCACAGCCAGCCTGGGCACGGCCGGACACACTACATTTGGGTATGTCCCTCTGCCCAGAGTGAGCTGTACTGTCCCGGATGGAGAGGCCACATCCTGACAAAGCCATAGTGGAGACAGCCACCTGGCATTGCGCCCATCCTCTGGGATCCTGGCACTGCCGTCACATATGACCATTTTTACATGGCTGCCTATAGTACCGCTGCCTTGAACCGGGTGTTGACTTAGACACTCTTAGCTTCTAGGTGCTAGAATACAAAGGCCACACTCTGTCACAGACCTCTTCTGTTGTGACTTTCTGAGACTGACCTGGGCAGTTATTTGCTTCACTTTTCACGCCAAATCTGAGGATCTCCAGTTTGAACCAACATTACTCAGGCAGGGGTCGCCAAGATCACTAGAGCAGGACTAGACATGCAGCTTGACGGCTGGAGACCACTCTAGGTGGCACAGCATGGGGACTGTCTTCCCCCCGTGTCACCCCTTCCTTCCCAAACTCAATGGCTGTGTGCACACCTGCTCGCCTGCAGGCACTTACCATCGTCCAGGTATAACTGGTCCAATTCCTCAGGCTCTTGCTTGATCACTACAGGAATAGGGGCCAAATTATGATCACTGTCCTCACGCACCTCTGGCGGCGCGGCGGCTGGAGACTCATTTCTTTGAAGCTTCTGCAGTTGTTGCTGCTGGTGGCCCACGTCAGGAGGGAGGGCTGAGGGCTGTAAGCAGGTTGGCTCGTGGGCAGCGGACAAAAGTGGAGAAGAGGGGCTGTTGGGACAGAGCGCTTGTTGGCAACCAAGGGAACAGCTACTGTTCAGATGTGGACTCACCTGCGGCTGCAGCCGGGCGGGCGGGGGCTGCTCAGGCGAGTTGGGCTGCATGGCCATGGATCTCGGCACTTCCTGCATGGTGGGGACCTCCGAAGCTGGTGGCTGAAGTCCAAGGTGACCACTGTGGCCTGGGCTGGTGAGGCCCTTGGTGTAGGCAGTAGAGGAGAGGTCGTGGAGCTTCGGGCTTGCATTGGGAGGCGTGGTCATCAGGGTGCTCCTCTGTGAGCAGGGGGCAAAGCCAGGCCCGAGGCAGGAGCCAGGGTTGGGAGGCATGGTGAGCTGTTGGCTATAGTAAGGCCTCGGCAGAGGACTAAGTCCCTGGCTGATTGGTCCACAAGTCAGAGCTGGCTCAAAGTCGTCCGTGGGTTCTGTCTTTATAATTGGAACTGTGAGGAGGAAAGAACAAGTTAAATAAACAGAAGTTGTGGATGGGTAGGCTAGGCTGTGGCTAGGATACCCCGTGCAAAACAAACAGCGTCCTGACTGAGCCCCTCTGTCTCTGCCGGTTCTCCCACCCAATTAAAAACAGGGTGAGTCACTGGCTGAGAAAGTCACAGCTGGTTCTAATACGAAGAGGACTATTTTCCTTGGAATATCCCCCAGCACTAGCGTGCTATAAAAATCTATTTGCAAATGGCAGTAGGAGCTTTGGGCCTGAGGGCCTGTGGATTTGTAGCAATCAAAGTGAAAACTTCAGCTTGGAGGTATTGCTGTGATGCTGCTACTGACGACTCTAGTAAGTTCTGCTAGTGTGGAAACTGGGCATGCGCTGAGCTGGCTGCAGTGAGAACCCAGAGGTGGACGGCCATCTGAGAGAGTCGAGGAGCCAGGAGACACCGAAAGAGGACATGTCCCTGTGGACAAGTGCACCAAGTCTCCATGCATCGCTCCTGCTTCCCACACCCAGGTGAGGACTCTGCAGCCAGCCAGCCCCAGGAGACCAGGCAGCTGCAGAAGACCAGGCAGCCCCAGGAGACCCCACAGCCCCAGGAGACCCCACAGCCCCAGGAGACCTCACAGCCCCTGGAGACCCCTGCAGCCCCAGGAGACCAGGCAGCTGCAGGAGACCAGGCAGCCCCAGGAGACTCCCGCAGCCCCAGGAGACCAGGCAGCCCCAGGAGACCTCACAGCCCCTGGAGACCTCCGCAGCCCCAGGATACCTGCCAGCCCCAGGAGACCAGGCAGCCCCGGGAGACTCCTACAGACCCAGGAGACCCCGCAGTTCCAATCAGGGTCTCCTACTTCTCCCTCTCTACATTTAGTAAGAAGGCCCCAGTTTAGGAAAGGGCCACAGAGATAGTATAGCCTCTGTGGCCTGGAACTAGCCCCAGACTATGGCCAGAGCAGACTCCAGGCTTCTGCTCGGGGCCTCAGTTGCTACAGGCAAGTTAGGAAGAGAATATCATAGGCAGAGAAAGAGGTGCCCAGTAGACCCTGGGGCCCTACTCTCCCGGCTGCTTCCCAGATGCTGCTCTCTTGCTAGTCCACCTCTCTCAACAGACACCCATGGGGGTGGCTGAGGTACTTTTCTGGTGACCCCAGCAGCAATACATAAGCCATGTGCATGTGACCCTCAGAGGCACTGTGCTGCATAAGCCTCGTGCATGATGAACAGCGATGGAACTCTCTATTATGTCACACCTCTTGACACGCTACTCATAGTTGGTTTTGGCAGCAGGTCAGCCACGTGAGGGACTGCCCAACCACTGTGGCCTCTTCAAGGGGCGCACACACTCCACATACAAACACACATGCCACAAAGGGAGGCCCGGCTTCTCCGTGAGTAAATAAAAGCATATCTACATTTTGAGGAAAAAGCTTTAGCCATGGTCTGAGCCAGCAGGAATGTACATCTGTTCTCCATTAGAGCCAGGCCTCTGAGCCACCAGCTGTTGCGAGCCACGAATGTGGAACTCTTCTGAAGCCTGGCTCCCCTGGGAGCTTCCTGGGAAGGGCTGTCTCCCCGCGCAGCCCAGCCTCCAGTGCTCCAGTGTAGGTCTGGAGGTTCTGCCCTAGACTTGGGCTGAGGTAAGTTGTGCCTGTTGGTCTAGGTGCCTTCTCGTCACCTCTCAGTGGTAGGTCTGCAGGGCATGCAGCACCACTGGCTCAGCCTCTAGGTCCCTGGAAGGCAATAGAGCCATTGGCTGCTGAGGCTCCCTCATCCCGTTTTCATTCATTCCAGTCTCTTAGACTTTTCCTGGCTTGAGCGGGTGAGGCAGGCTAGACATTCCATCTGAGAGGACAACAGGGGTTCATGCTACTTAGACTCTCAGCTTGAGCTTCTTGTATTCAGCCCAGAAGCCACCCTTGGCTGAAGGAGCACTGGGTCCTCCAGGTCAGTACTCTGCATGCAAGGCCAGGTGTCCCTCGATGTGACCCCAGGATGATCCCACAGTGGCTCATTCACAGAGTGACATGAGCAGGTGAGCCAACAGCTAACAGAGAGCTGATCTTCATGCGGAGTCCCAACAGCCTTCCAAGAGACGGTGGGTCACCTGCTCATGACACCTTGTCGTGTGACCACTGTGACGCTGGAAACCAGCTTGCTTGTTCTGGATCCATGCCAGAGATGCTACACACATAATGATGCCAGAGGTCAGTCGGTCACATGAGAGAATGGGAGGTGGTCCACGTGCTGCCAGATTTCCTGTGGGTCAGACGTGACAGAGGTGGGACACGGGTCTGACAGAGGGCTTTATGGGTAACCTCCCAACAAGATCTATAAAGGTTCACATGCCTGGTATCCAGGGCTGACCTCCAAGCCACCCCTGGGTGGCAAGGAGGCAAGGAGGCAGGCACCCTTGGATAGGGGAGGCAACCTAGTCACATAAGAAGACCAGCCACATGTTGAGATAGAGGTGTCTCAGGGTCCAGATTGCTTGTAGGTAGACACTTGGTGGCTTGACCAGTGTGGGGCCAGGAAGAGCTCCTCCCCAAGTCCTTCCCCTTATCTTCCCTGAGTCCTTCCCATTATCCTCCCCAAGTCCTTCCCATTATCTTCCCCAACTTTAGGAACTAAGTCCTTAGCCCCAACAGTGGTCATTAGTTGTCTCTGGAGCTGTGGTGACCTACTGGGGCTCTAAGGCAAGTAGTCCTCACGCACGGCACTTCCTAGCAAAGCCTGGGGTAAAGACATAATTCAGCTGCCACCTACCCTCCCCTATCTGTCCTCTTGCCTAGACCATGGGAATCATAGGTTCAGGCAGGTAACAGACTCCTTTCTCAGTCGGTCCCCTGACTGCTTTGTAAGATGAGAGGCTCTGCTAAGAACAACAACAAAAAAAGAAGAAGACAGACATCCTGGCATTTAACTAAAAAAGGAAGGAAGGGAAACCCATCCCTCTGACATTAGAAAGTCGAATACATGAACTCGGCTGTGGGCCCACCCTTCCTGAGGACTGCATCCCAGGAGCTGCCGCCAGGAGCAGGAAGCCCCTGGCCATCTGGGTTCTCCAACTTGCAGTGAAACGTGTTATTCAGGTACTAACTCAGCTCCAGGCACGAGCCTGTCTAGACAACTCTGTGGGGGTAAGTCATGCTGCAGGAACGACCCCCACCCAGAATCAGTGCAGCTGGCTCGACCATGCTGTAAATCCAGAATTGGCAAGAAACGGGTAGAAGATAGGCCCTGAGAGGCACCTAGGGGCAGAACCGCAACCAGCCAGTTTCTATGAGCACAGGCCTGGCCCAAAACGGGTACCCGCATCTCCGGGAACACAACTGGACCAGCAAGAAGGATCCTGGGTACAAGTGGTTCAATTCAAAGCCAGTATCGGAACATGAAGGTTCAATTCTAAGAGAGACTGGTCGTTTTCAGGGCTCGTATTTTTAAAAAGTACATGACTGGAAGGTTGAATTACTTCCAGACTAAGCTGCTCTGTGTTCATGGCACTGGGTCCCCAGCCAGGTCCCAAGGCCAATGCAACTCTCCCATAAAGCAGCCTATAAGATCTGTAAAAACCCAGCCCCAACTTCCCAGCATGACATGAAAGACAGTCCCAAACACAGCTGCCCAGTAAATGCCAGAGAATGTAATTTACCTCCGCATAGGGGCAGGGACAGTGAGCGTGGGATGGACCTGGGCCAGCAATCCAGAAGCCAGTCAAAGAGTGGGGTGTGGTGGATGCTCTGGGGAGCCCTGCAGATTCTGGTGTTAGGACCAGTTTAAAATACCTCAGACCCGAACTGCCCTGACATCTTGCTGACCACCTCAGAGTCTTCCTGGAATTCAAATGGTCACCTGGGCAAGCTGAATGCAGGAGACTTAGCGTGCCCACAAGGAACATGAGCCTGACACCCAAGTTTCTATCTCTGGAGGAGCAGAGTGAACCAGGATTGGGATTTGGGAAGGAGACTATGCAGTCCCTACCGTGGACCAGCACCTCCCTGCTTTTCTACTCTGCCCTCTGCTCCTTCCTAACAATCTTAGACTGGGACTTCAGTGCCATTCAAGAATTACCATGCCACCGCCCTGGGGGAATGTAGCCTGTTTGGTTGGACAGATGGAGACAAAGACTTGGCAATTGCCATTCCAATAACACTATCTTACATCCAGGTCTGTCACCCTCAGAGCCAGACCCCAGCCTGATGTCACACAGGTCTGCACAAAGGGGAAGAAGGAACAGTGTTTTCTCCTGCATCTGCTGACCCTGGGTGGCAAGTCTCTGGCTCCTGTCCTGAGGACACTGTCACGGTCCCACATTTGACATATGTCCATCCCTGATGGAGGTGGCTGGGTTATATGCCACTCAAAGATGGAGGCCACTGATGACTGGATGGTTACTCAGAATTGCTGAGGACTGCTTGGAGACAGAGTGATCTGTCCCTCTGGCCAAGAAGTGATCTAAGAGTCATATTCTGTTGACCTTCTATGAGGGTCTGCATAACTACCTCCTCAACTGAGGTTATACACCACCCCTCACGGTATCCGCAGAAGCCCCACACATCTCAAGACTGCCTGTGTCATCTGCAGTTCTCATGTGGAGGTGAGGGCCTTGTAGGATGGGGCCTCTTGTTTCCCATTAGTCAGGAAATAGGACGGGTGCCACACAGAGGCCCAAGGCTCTGGTCTGCCTCCTGTGCCAGAGGGAAGCAGGAGAGTGATGCAATGTCTCCATGCTAGGCTGGGCAGGGGGCAGGTAAGGAGACTCGGCACAGTGTAGCCCACTGCCATGCTGTGGATGGCACACTGAAAACACTACATCACCAAAGCTGTAAGTTTATAATACGTGCTTTATTATGGAGAGCAAGCATGTGAAGGATTGATAACAATCCTTTGGGCCTGCTGTCAGGTACAAGGGATGCCCTCGTGAATAAGGCTGGCTCCTGCTGTAACTGGTCCCTCACACCCAGTACAACACAATGCTGTGCCTGTGTGGCTATGAGAGGTGTGTGTCATCATGGATACCTGATGCCGTGTGCCCCTGACAGCCATCCACTCTGGTCCAGCAACCTTGCACAGCACAGCCCCTTGCACGACACAGAAGAGCTGTCACATGCAGATGCTGGCGTGGGGAGCCCTGCCCTCACAGAGACTAAACAGAGCTGTCAGGTTGGCCTGGAGTCACCTCAGTTTGTGTCCTAGGTTAGGATTCACTGGCCTCCAGGATTCCTCCAGTCATGTAAAGGTGACACCATGGGGGACAGATAGATGCTTAGTCATGGGTGGGGGAGGCTCATTTCTGGCCCCATCTCCTGCAGCCACAGTCTGTGGGCCAAAGAGAAGTAAAGAGCATGCCTGGCCTTAGACTTGATACTTGAACCTAGCCACCGGGTGCCATGTTCTGTTGGTGCTCTAGTCCTCACAGGGCTTCATCTCTTCCCAGCTCAGGCTGGGAGGCTCTTTATGGACAGCTGTGCTTCTAAAATGTCTCAGAGGCACTCTTCAAAGGCTGCCTGCTAAGCACAAGGTGCAGACAAGAGCCAGGGTCTCTGTGGCCCAGATCTGAGGCACGCTACAGTATGTGGCTAGGGAATGTGTCTGCTGAGCCCCTCCTCGGGCTGGGGCTGCACGGGCACACTGAAAGCTCTCCTCTCCTGGCTAGCCACAGACCCTTCTGAAGCCCTCTACCGTGTGAGTCTGGAAATAGCCAGTTCTGTCCAGCTGCCCTAGCTCCCTCTGCTGCCCTGTGTCCAAGCTTGCTTGTAGACAGCCGATTCCTACCACCCACATCTCATTCAGGATCTGGGTCTATATTTCATAAACACCCAATGACTAACTTAGGAGAATAGAGAAGAGGCAACCTGAGGGTCCTCAACAGGACCCAGGAGAAGATGGAGGCTCTGAACCTTAAGACTGATCACCTGGATGACAGAGATAGGTGAGACCAGTTCTTCTGCGGGTTAACACAGTGTATATCTCCCTGAGAGGAGTCTGGGAAGACTCAGCCATACTGTGTCACATTGGCTTCAGTAACCTCCAGCTGGAATGGAGTGTGGCTCAGTGGTTAACAGTGCTTGCCCAGGGTGCAGGAACCCTAGGTTTGACTGACAGAACAGCGATCAGGGTCGAGTATGCTCTCCTCCAAAAGGTGGCTCTTTCCCCGGGTGATGTGGGTATGTCTTTTGTCCCCTCTTGTGATGATCACAAAATGTGCCTGGTGACACACAGACTGTGCATCTGTTCTTAAGGGAACCTGCATGTATCTATTGTGGACCAAAGTCATGCAGATGGGCCCTGGTCTTCTTTGCCTGGGATCAGTCAAACATCATACAGGCCTTTGTGCAGACAGACGGACGGAATGGTTCCTACTTTAAATGCAGCACTCTGGGGTATGGACTCCAGGCTCCACAAGCTATCAGCACCTCACAAATCCAGTCATTTTATTTGGGGGAAAGATGACAGCTTGCAAAGAAATTATGGACAACTGATCAACCTTGCTATTCAGTTTTCACTGACATCTGAATCTGGGCCCCCAACCCCCTCGCTCTGAAGAGGACCTAGCACCTAACACATGACACGTGTGCACAGAGAGAAACCACACAATTGTGTAAATGGTGCTTGTTTTCTTGCCCGGCTCAGGCTCCAGTGTGTGAAGTGCTCCTGTGTACCAAGGGGGCAGTGACCACTCTCGAAAGAAGCCATCACACAAGATACAGGATGGAAACGGTTATGACCGAAGTGTGATCAGTGGGTTAATGCATCCCTACAGCATGTACTTTACTAGCTACAAATCAGTAAGATCTGCCTAAAGATTTCAAGGCAGAGCTGTGGGTACCCAGTCTGCTTCACCAAACATTCTGGGAACCTGTCAATCACAGGCCATACCTTACTTCCTAAGCTCTACATCTAGAGAAGCTGGGAAAACTTGGATGCCCCAAAACTCATGTTTAAGTATCAACCCCCAACAGGACTATTTAGACATTGGGTTTTTAGGCCTCCCATAGGGTTGGTGACCAGTGTTTAACCAGCTGGTAGCATCTTGTCATTGTCATGGAGCAGGCAGTTAGGCACCACTATAGATCCCTCTTTTTGTCTACAGAGAAACCTGGCGACAGGCAGAATCAGGCACTGAGTGACTTGATGCCTTCCCAAGGCCTTCACAGTTCAGTACAAGCAAGGACATCTTCCATCCATGTTTCCTTACTGTATGCCCGCATTTTCAAGCAAACGCAAGCATTTTGTCTTGAATTACTTTACCAGTTATGTTTCCAGTACTGGACAAAAGAGTTTTTTGTTCAAATTCTAAAACTAGAAAACAAAAGTCAAATTGTCCTCATGGCAGAATGACATTAAAGTCCGAGTCTCACCATCAACAAGAACGGCCCAGGAATGATAACTCAGGGGCAAGATTTCAGGGGTAAAGACTCTTCTAAGTTCAGGCCAAAAGGCTTCACACATCTTCCCGCTGTGTCCACAGATCCTGCAGGTCAGGGACCTGAGGAGCTGGCAAGATGGAAAGACACGCCTGCCATTCAGCATGCAAAATGGCTATGCAGCTGTGTGGCTTCCAGCTTCCCGGGAACACGGGAGCTAGTCTCCCGGAGAGCTTAGCTGGCGGGATGAGTTGGGGTGTTAGGGGGTGATGCTCACAGGAGTTTATGTTCCGGCAGAAGGCACCAAACTGAAGGACAGAAGCTGAGCCTGTGGGGTCTGGAAACCAAAGCTATCCCTGAGCATATGCCAGGTGGGGAGTGATAGGGACCATTTATGCTTGATGGAGGTGGTGGTCACAAAAGGCCATCCACACCAAAAGCATTCCGTTCTAGCAATAGCTGCGGAAGCTGCTCCTTGTGACAGTAACTCCCCCTCCAGCAGCTGGGGCTCAGGGTCTGCGACACTACACAGGACAGGGCTGGGTGTGGCAGCAGGGACCTGAAACCACTTCACAGGCCGCATCAGGCAGGCATCTGTGCTGGCAGACCACAGGCGGAGCTACCTCCTGCCCGTCCTCCTGCCCGTGCACGCCTAGGCGCTCAGTCTCCTTGGGTGTTCGGCTCACCCTGACTCACACTTTTGTTTGTTTGGGGTGGCACATGGCCCTTAGATTTCTAAACAAAGCTACCTTCCTGGCCTCCATCCTAATGGGCTATTGTGTCCTGTTATCTCTCCGTAAGAGGCCACAGGACAGGGCTCCCTGGCCTCCCTCTCCAACCCTGTAGTTGTAGGTTTCCTATCCTTGCGGCTCTTCAGTGGAGGCACAAACGTCACAGGCTTCCTTTCCCAGCAGTCCAGGTGGCGCGTGCGCTCCGTGGTTGCTCTCTCCCTCTTGTCCTGTTATCTTCAGGGCAGCCTTCCACCCTTCGGTTCCTCCCCTATGTGAAAACTAAGTCCACAGAAGCAGGTGTGTGCACATGGACGTGTCACACGAGTAAGGGGCCTGCACCTCTCAGTGCCATCAGGTTAGCACCTAGGCAAGGGGGACACCAGGTCTCATTTCAATTTGAGGCCTGGGGAGACCTGGGAGACCACAAAGTGCAGAGATGGCTTCTTCCAGTGCCTAACATTCCTCATGGATGCGGAAGGCAGGCAGAGCGCAAGAGTCAATTCTCTTTATCGTCATCATACTGGTACCGGTGTGAGAAACAGATCCCTCCTCACCGAAGATGGATTTGAGAGTTTGAGGGGCCAGGGCTCCTTGATCCAGAGGTCTAGGCAGTTCTTGGCCATTCTCCCAAATGTCTACTGACCCGTGTCATTGAAAATCGAGGTACACACCTACTATGGCTACAATGGCCAGTTGGTTACTGAGGTCATTAGGAAGTTGAGAGTAGTTACCAGCTGCAGCTCCAGGAGCCAGAGACAGCTCTCCCTTGCCCAACCTGACCTCTGCTCTCTCCATGAGGACTTTATTTGGCTTGGAGGAAGGAAATCAGGAAGCAGGGTCCCTAGGATTAACATCACGCTACAGTCACACACCACATTGTGATCCGGCTGTCCCTGTTATTGTCCCAGTTGCTTGAAGTCTTGGGGGAGGCTCTTTAGACAAGGAAGGCTCAAACTGAATGACGACCAGTGAGGGGAGCTGGATGCCCTGCCCTTCATCCTAACAGCCTATTGTGATCTCTCCATAAGACGCCCTTGGATCAGGGCAGCCCTTAGCCCCCTTCTCCACCCCAGGCTTCTAATAGGAGAGCAGCTGCATGACAGGCAGTCAGAACACAGGCAGAGAGCCATGGGCTGTGCACAGTGCTGCCATGCCATCATGGTCTCTGTACCCGGACCAGGGCAGTTACAAGTTGAGGCCTGACATTTTCAGTGGAGTCATGGCCAAGGCAGTGACTAAGCTACAGAGGCCATGATGCCAGGAATCCATCATAAGTTGGGGGGGTGGCTCTGCTTTTATGTTGGGCCCAGGTCCACTGCTCAAGTGCACCCAATTTCTGTGATTCTAGAATCTAATGATACAACCAAGAACCTGGCAGCAGCAGCATCCTCTATTCCTCTGAGATGGAAATATATCTCGGCAACTGGCATATGACAAGAAAGATGCACTTATTAATAACTAGGAAGGGTTCAAGAAAGTCCCTTGGGGTGTTTTATTCTCCAGGTCAAGCATGGCTCCACCCCAGAGTCCATGGAAGGAGTCGATTCAAGGACCGGGCAGATCTGTCCTGTGGACTACACTTGTTCAGGGGTTACTTGACTTGTCCGCTGAAGTGCTTTTCCTGTCCTACAGCCATGTACTGGTCTCTGTCCTCACACAGGTGCCCAGGGCTGGGGTGGGGTAGGTGTCCTGGGATCAGGACAGGGAGCATTCACTCTCACCTGCACAGTCCTGTCCTGATTGGGAAGGCCAGGGGACTCGTAACTAGCGAAAATAGTCACTTTAGATGAAGTTACAGAATTTCAAAATCCCACAGTTTATTTTCTCATTGCACAGAAACACTGACTTTGGGGTGTGCTTTTAAGATAAATCAATCTGCCTCTCTCTCTAAAGTAGCCCTGCACCTGTGGATGAGCACCAGAGTTTGCTGTGCATAGTTGGGAGACAAAGCTGTTCTGAGGGCTCAGATCGGTAGAGACGCTCATCTTGGAATTTGGCAGGAGGCATCCCCACGCCTGCTCGTCGTTCCGTAATTCTAACTGACATGTTGGAATAAGGACTCAGACCTAGACATTCCTGGCACAGCCCCTGTCTCATGATGGTGTCCATCTCAGTCCCTATGGCTCAGGAAGGAAGACAGTGCACTCCCCTTTCAGGGAGTAAAGCTTTAAAAACAGTGGTAGACAAGAGACTCAGAAAGCCCCCGATGGCCTGGTCTGGGCACGCCTCTCAGGCTGCAGGTGCTTTTCTCATCTGTACCTGATGACTGTCCCAGAGACACCATGGGGACCGGTGCAGGATTTCCAATGGCATGTTCACGGTCTGAAAACGGTGCCTTACATTCAAGTGGAACTTTTCCTGTTAGACACACCCCAAATGGAGATGGGGGGCGGGGAAGCTGCCCTTCCAGGGCCACCACAGACCATGCACCAAAGACATCAGTCCCCAGAATCCAAAGGTCCTAGACACTCGTCCTAAGTTCCTGCTGCCCGACCACTGTCACAGTTTACTTTGAGAGTAAGGAAGAAGGATGGCACAGGCTGGGTGCCAACCAGTTGAGCTTATCCTGCAGAAAGCTAGTGGCCAACGGGTGTCCCTCCTGCCACATAAGGAGCGGAACACCGTGGACACTTTGATTCCCAGCACCCTGAAACTCACAGGAGCCTGCACAAGGGCGGTTCTGTGATTCTATGTATCTATGGATGAAAATGAATCTCACAGGTACGGTTGAGAAGGATTTATTCCTAACAGCACATTTTATGACCTTAAGAACCTGTGCCCATGGTGGTCACTGATCTGTGAAGTGCAAACGTACATGAAGCCCACTTAATAACACAGGAAGACTTGGGGAGGGGAGGCTTGTAACTTCACAGCCAGTATCTAAAGAGCAAAGCACAGCACCGTAGAGCCAGGCTAACTGAGAGTCTCCCATGTGCCCGGGAGGGGCTCCAGGACTCTAATGCTTTGATCAGAGAACATGGGTGCTATGAATACAGCCACTTGTCAGCATCAGCATGCCCAGAAACATATCCCAGAGCAACAGACGGCACAGAGCACGGAGGGAGAGCACCAGACAGAACACGGGACACAGGAGCTGGGGTTCTCCATCTGTGTGTTTATTTATTAAAAAAAAACCAAACCAAACCAAACAAAACACATGTTGATAGCCAGCCAGGCACCAGGCAATGAATAATGCTGGGGATTCAACCCTAAGGTGGCCAAGGTCTCTCTGAAGGAGCTCACAGTCTAGTGGTGTGGAAACATGGTCACTCCCTGGCTCCAAGCTGGTGGTGGGCAGCCATCTTGGGGTTGGAGGCAAGAGCCAGGGCAGCAGGATGAAAAGGTTGAAGAGAAGCCAGGACCATATGGCTGAACCCAGAGGGGCTGAGGAAGACCTGCACCACACAGGAGCTGATGGGCAGCAGGGAGGGTCCAGCCAAGAGGCTATGTGAACTGTGGGAGGCAGACTTGTGCGGAGTAAACAATGGCGTGCCTGGATGCTGCATCGATGTGGGGCGGCAGCGTGGGAGGCAGGGGCGAGCTCCGCCACCGGGCGCTGGGACCTCACTGCACACTGCACACAGACCCCTCTGACACAGTGCTTCTTACTAACACCATGCAAAACCCCAACAAGGACTCAAACACGTCACCAAACAAGGGGAAATTAATCTTCATCATGTTCCTACATCGTTCTAGAAAATGCTGACTGTTTTTTCTTTGTAAGGCTTAGACCTTTGTAAATTTTGGATCAAACGTGCTTGAAGTATAGTCAGACCTCAATCAGTGCGCTTTACAAAAAGAAAGACCCAGTATTTGCTTTTGTAAGAAAGATTACACATTATTTCATGACAGAGACTTGTGGGATAAACTCCAGAGCGGTGGCAGGATGGGGCGTGGCCAGCTGTGCAGGGGCTTACCCAGGGCCCTCTCACCACTGCTAACACTGATGCCCTTGTATGAGAACAAGTTATTGTTATAGTTTTTGAAGGGCATCCCTGGGGTTTGCCTGATAAAAACAGCTGATGTCAGCATTTTAATACCAATTTTTCTTATAGTCTAAGCTATTCCAAACGCCTGTACACTTAAAAAAAAAAAAAGAAAGAAACCTTTAAAAAAATCTTGCTTTTACTAAGATAGCAAGATAGCAATATGGCTGCTTTCATGGGCAGCCTTTACTATAAACTGCCCCTCTTAAATGATAGGAGTATCTTGAGTTTTAGGGGGGAAAGCAACAATATAAAAAGGTTGTTGACATAGCTGAGCTTACTCACAATACAATAGAACTCAGGATAACAACCCACTCTGTCCTCTGCACACATATCCTGCCCCAGGAAAATGGCCACACCACACAGGAAACCCTGGATGCTTGGGACACACCTTTCTACAAGCTTAGGGAGGTTTTTTTTTTTTTTTTGTAAAACAAAACATAAAACAACAAAATATAGTATTTTCTTAAACAAAACACCCTAGAAAGTTGAAAAGGTGAACGTATCACTTCTGAATGAAAAGAAGTCATTCCCCAAATGAGTAAAGTCAAGCAGAAGACCTCCTGCCTGAAAGTGTAACATCACCAGGAGGGAGTGGGGACACGCTACATGCTGTGTAGAACCATCGCCATGAGGACAAAATCATACATGTGACTGTGGTAAGCTTATTTTTTAAGCTACCTACAAAATTTTGCCCTAACAAATACTTTTTCTAGCCCATAGACTCGCAGATGGTTAGATATATACCCAGACCTCATCAGCTCCTGAGCACGGCAAGGCTGCTTGGCCGCTGCGTATTTGCGAAAAGGCTAGCAAGTGATTACCCCAGCATGCACCAGTCACAGGAAAACACGCCCCGGCTTCGCTTTTCTTTGAGTGGGTGGGCGACTTGGTCTTGTGAACAGGCTATCACGTGGTGTGAACGAGCAACACAGCCACAATGGTTTTTAGGACAACATCCTCTCAGAGCCTCTGTGGCTTTAGTAAAAGCCTCCTCGCCGCTCACTTTCAGAGCTTAGGGTTAGAAAGACAGCGTTACCATTGGCTGGAAGGTACGTGAAGTGCTGGTACTGGCTTCTCTTCCGCTTCCCATTGCAGACGTAGAAGCTGACTTGGACAGGGCTGGTTATTCTCTGGTTGCGGAATGGTGGTATCTCCACCACCAGGGAATTCTGGTGGGAAAACAGCAAAGAGAAGGCAGTCAGGACCCCCACAGACCAGGAATGCTTGTACTGAGGCATTGGCATCAACTCAGAGCGGTCCAGAGGGCCTCGGCTGGTGGCTTTTGAGTGCGACCTGTTCATATTTGATCACGAATCGGTCGTAGTGTGCACTCTCAGGGAAGAGGGACCCTGAATTCCCACATGACTAGAGGCTGGAAGACCTTTATACTGGAACTGAGACCAAGAAGAGCGAGCCTGTGAGCATCTCTCAGAGAGTGGAGTCACCCCACTGCTACCGGGACAGCAGATTCCAAGAACTACCCCTGCCCCAACATCCAAGGCCCAGTGACCTTTAGACAAAAAGAACTGCTCTCTGCCTACTCATGAGGCACTTCTTGGAGGCATGAGAGGAGCTATTCCTTGTGGACATTGTCTAGTGAGGCGTTTAACAATTGTCACGATGTCCGCCAGAGTCCCCAATTTCCTCCAATGAAGACATAGCAGCTCTCAGCCCAGGGCAGTGGAACAATTGAGAACACAGGGAAGATACAACTGGACAGCTTGTGGTGGCTGGAGCTTTCTTTCCTGATTTTAAACAGAAATATACGAGTATTTCCCATGCTCTTTCAAGGGCAAACAGAAATGCAAGCCACGGGTACTTAGAACTGAGTGGATACACTCAAATGAAGACTGAGCTGACGAGCCCCGGGGATGCCTGGCCCTAGGTGAACCCAGAGCGTGACGCAGCCACCCTAAGGAGATTCAGTGCTTCAGAGCGCTATACTAGATTTCTGCTGGGGATTTCAAACCCATCCAGTTTCTTCATTTTGTTTCTTTCGTGTGATTTTAGTTTAACAGGCCAGGAAAAAAATATCAGAAAAATCCATGGTATCATTCTTTTGTTAAAAGTCATTAGCCATAGCTTGTTATAATGGTAGCTAATCGATTGCAGCAACTTTATTGAGTTGTGTTAATAACAAAGCCTCAGTACTAGAAACAGAAATTGGAAGAACTGCAGACCCAGCCTCTTTGATTACAGAGGGAGCCTGGCGCTGAGAGCTCTTAGACACAAGCACCAGGGCAGGACTGGCTATGGCGCCCTCTGGGCTCTGTCCCCTGGGTCCATCCATCCAGCCCCAGGGCATACTAACTCTGGCAACCCATGGCAGCTGTTACACTACCTTCACCTCATTGGAAGAAACTAGGGTGGGGGAGGGGTAAGTAAAAGGTGAACGAGGGAGCCTGCACTGTGCTCACCCATGGCTACGTGGCCACCTTTGTAGGAGGCTGCCCCAAACTGTGGCAGCTCAGGTCTGGGCCGTGTCCAGCTTTTGGTGGTCTCGCTGTGAAACTTGGGTTCAGTTAGGTGAAGGGGACAGAGACTGTCTCTGGATGGCGTTTAGGAATTGCTACACTGAAGGAAGCTTTAGGTACAGCTGTAACTCAGTGGTGGCAGCCGCGCCGGGCGTTGGTGGCGCACGCCTTTAATCCCAGCACTCGGGAGGCAGAGGCAGGCGGATCTCTGTGAGTTCGAGGCCAGGCTAGACCGACAGCCTCCAAAACAGAGAAACCCTGTCTCGTAAAAAACCAAAAAAAAAAAAAAAAAAAAAAAACCAGTGGTGGCAGCCGCTACCAAGTCTGGAAAAGAAATGGCTCTTCAGAAGGAAGCAAGGAAAAGATGTTGATGCTCAGGCTGGAAGGGATACAGAAAGGCCCAGCGGGGCAGGCTGTCCCTGGCACATCAATGAGGTGCACTTTAACCCTATACACAGAGCCCTTCCACAGCAACTCTGCCCTGAAACACACGGAAGGAGGCTGGAAGAAGTGTGGCCTGCACTCGAATGACGGGAGCATGTCAACGTCGTCAGGGGCGACATGGGCTGCAGCTAGCTCGGGCTTTAGGAAAACCCGCTGTCCTAAGTTCACATCCTTAGCTGGATGCAATCTATAACCACACACACAGCAGAAGCCCATCTTTAAAATATCTGCAAATGCAACATGAGAGCAGCGCACATATGTTTCTGCGTGTGCCTCTATGTGGTGTGTGTGAGGATGCCTGTGTGAGGGTATGGGGGGGTCACTATCTTCAATATTTCCTTAAGGGCTTCTTGGGTGAAGTCAAGAAACAAGACTGAGGCGGAGAAAGGCCTCTTCCGGAGGCACCGAGGATGGAGGCTCCATGTTTCACCTTCATGAACAAGTATCACCTGGGCCAGAGAGCTTTTCCACCTGACAAACACTTTGAACGGTCTCTTGGGAGTGGATCAGTGCCTAGAAGAGGAGATGCAGTAGCAGAGCAAAGATGCGTCATTCTGACGGAGTCACCTAGAGGACAGGGAGGCAGTCTGTGCCTGCTACAAGGGAAGCAAACAGCCGGGTGACTGCCATGCTAGTGGGAGCCATGACTGCCTGTCTACTCTGTGAGTCCTCCCACTTACCAGCATGTCCTATCTGTGTGATTCTTGCTGCCCCTTGTCCCCGGGTAGCCCGAGAGAAAAAGCCCTTTACTCACAGCTTCCCAGGGTTTCGAACTCATTCAAACCCTATTTCTACACGCTCAGAACATACCACATGCTCCCTTTGTCCTGTGTTCACAAGAACGCTGCCCAGACTATTGGAAAGCAGTCAGTGGAGTGAGCTACAGAGTTTGGGAGGATTTTGGATGCCTTCAAAATACCTACTCTCTGGCTATAGTATGTGACATTCTGAGACGGCACAGAACACACAGGACTCACTGACGGCTGCCCGGCTTGTCTGAACTGATAATTGCCATAAGCATTCACGGCCTAATGTCCAATTAAAGAGAGCTGGGGTTGGGACTATATCTCTGTGGTAGAGCATTTGCCCAGCATGTAGGGCTCTTAGTTCAACCTCCAGCACTGCAAAGCCAAGCAAACGAGAGACGACACTGTGAGAATGGAGAGGGCAGACAGGAGTCAGCAAACAAGACTTGACTGCACTTTGTCTCCAGGGCCCGTTTCAGGTGAAGAGACCAATGGCTGGAAGAAAGAGACCACGCCAGCAGTCGGAAACATTCTGCAGCAGCAAAAGTTATTTCAGACAAAACTAGCCAATCATAAACAGCAATGGCCCGGTGTGACGGTGAGGAGGGAACACCAGCAGGTGCCGTGTCTCCGGGCAGGTGAGAGAAGACTAATTATGTCGCCCACAGGTCATGCCACACTTTCGCCGTGGCTCATCAGCAAATCCAACCAGCAGATCTAAGCCGTCCGGTTAGGTCTACCCTTTCATCCACGTCAAGTGCAAAACAAGAGTGCTAGATAGCTGAGGCATTCTCTGGAGAGGGTGGTGGCAAGTCGCACAGGCAGGGTGGCATGTCCAGGCAGGTGCTGGGTTTCCATGAATGAGGTGCAGAACACCAAGATCTCCCAGGGGTAAAGCATTAGCAAGAGGAGCTAGAACCTGGTACCTCTAAAAGGCAAAGCACACACAACACATAGAGGTCTCAAGCTCTGTCCAGCCTCTGTCCTCATGGTCACTGTTTCTGTCCCAACTCTATCCTAATAGCATTTGTTTGGGCAAGGGATCTGGGGCTGTTTTCTCACCACCTCTATTTTTCAACATTTCTTGTTTTTTTAACAAACCGGAGCCCCAGACTGGCCTCCAGTCTCTACTTCAGGGTGCTAGGTACTTACTGGCTTGCACAGGTCTCGGTCAGTTTTTGCTTCCATCTCCCAGACATGATGGCCATCTAGAACAAAGGGCAGGAAGAAATCTGTCACTTTGTGTGGGGATAGTCTGTCTTCACACCTTCCAGGAGACCCAGAAACTGAAGGCCAGGGAGGGGAGAGTGGGAAGGAGTGGTGATGTCAGTGAATGACCCTGTCAGTGAATGACACTGCCTAGTTGCTCAGGGTGTGGGTCAGGGCAGTGCTCTAGGTCCCCTAGATATTTGACTCTTTCAGTGGCAAGAGTCCTGGTCCTGTGAACTTAGTAAAGCCCAAAACTATGCCCAGTGTGCCTTCTGAGAAGGAAGGATCCGCACAGTCAAAGAGTATTTCTAACAGTCCACCCTTGTGCTCATGTTTACATACATCTTATTGGCCCCGACACACATCAAGAAAGGGTTCCTACACCTCAGCGTCTTCCGAGAGAGAGAGAGGCAGAGACAGGAGACCTCCAAACCCAGCAAGACATGGCACGTGCAGAGCACAGCTTGGCTCTGCCACTTAGTACCATGCCCTACCAGCTTCCATGTGTTTTGGGAGAACTCAGAGCATTGCTGTAGCCTCTGCTCGGAGGAAATGCTAAGGAGATAAGAAAAGTCTTTCTTTGGTCATTTTGTGCCACATCAGGACCTAAAAATGCAAAACACGTGGTATTTTTAACCTTAGCCCAGTGGCCGTTTGCATGTTAAAAAAAAAATATTAAAAGGCTCCCATAGGCACAGTGAAAGAACGTATTGTTCTCGGCTGGCGATGAGGTGTGGACCTGGTGCTTAGAGGAAGGGTGTCTGCCACTCACAGGCTCTGAGTCCCCAGTCCTGCCCACAGGCCCATGACCTGGGGACAGCTGGGTGGCTACCGAGCTGACGGATATCCATCCCAGCTTTTATCTTCTCCAAAATGAAGTCAGTTCCTGAGATGAACCGTTTTAGGCACACACTTAGTTTTTGCTCACACTCCATTTGTCTGTCACTAACCCTACATTACTGATAAATCAGACACCAGCTCCTTCCCTCAGTGCCGGACAGAGGTGGGTGGAGGGTGGAGACACAGGGTGGAAACGTGAGTCATCGTGAGGCTCCGAGAGCCACCCAGCCTCACCAGGCCACATCGGCTGGCTTCCAAGATGCCCCAGGCCCTGAACAAGTCACCCATCAGACGAGCCCAGGAAGGGATCATAACTGGATTCCCTAGCCAGACCCCTCGGGGAAAACAACAGGACACTAAAAATATACCTAGCCATCCCTTGAGTCTTGGAAAGTCACGAGCCGTGAATCCCCCCTGGCCATGGCAGCTCAGAGACTTCAGCTGAGAAGTGCTGTCAACCCCAGCCACATAAGTCAAATGTCACCATGAGAGTCAAAGAGGAAAGTACCCACATGCAGCTCTCTAACCATTCTCTGGCGGTGTGGCCCAGCTGTGTGTACGCTTGTGCAGGTCAGGCTCGCCCTTCACAAGGGAGAGTCAGCATACTTGTGCTCCCTTTAACACAGCTTCTGTGTTTAAGGTAGTCTCCCAGGGCAAGGCTACTCTCTGGCCCTTAGACACACTGCAGTGCAGTGCCTCTGCCTGAGCATAGGCACACCAAATGTCGTGTGGCCCACACCAGCCTGAAAGCTCCTGCCCAGACTCAGAACCATGTGGAGAAGGTGCAACCTTCCTGTCCATGTAGGAGTGACAGCAGTTAAGCCTGGAGAGGGAAACTCCATCTCCTTTAAGAGTTTACACGGTAGCCCTGCCACCTCTGAGGATAGAGGGAAGCTCAAACCAGCTCAAATTCCTGATGGGGTCATCTCCTAAGTTCAAATCATGTCACAAAAAAATTAATGAAACATAGGCATACAGGTGGCTTGGGCACCCAGGACCTGGGCACACAGAAGAAGAAAGGTTGCCTGTGAAGGAGACTCAGAGTGGCTGAGAAGGGTCCATTGTGGGTCAATGACAAGACAGCCAGCTCCCATCCTGCCCCAGGCCTACACCAGAAGACAAGATAGAGCTCCATCCTGTCTTCTCCATCGCACCAAGTCAGATCACACATCAGATTCGGTTTCCCACCGAAAGACGGTTCCTTGCAGCCACCAGGATGTATGTGCTACTGTCAATCATCTTCTCCAAGGCCGGGCTGTTCAAAACACCAGTCCCTCCTGGAGCTCAGTCTTCCACTGCAGCTATCACACAGTGAGGAAACTGAGTGGCAGTTCTTCCTCTTCTGACATAGTTGACTGGACTTTCGAATGCACACATGGCAGGCTGCTTCTAGCAGGAGACCAGAGGCCCAGTGATGTAGAGACGTCCCTTATACTCCCGAGGAAATCATCAGAGGGCCTCTAACTGTGGGGGCTGCCCTAGACCATCAGATGAGCCCATGGCATCCTCAACTAAGAGTCCATGCTCAGAGGCAAGTTGACACAGCGCCTCTACCAGGCAGGGAGCCAGCCAGTCATCCTAAAAGGACCTTTGTGTCCCGTCTTATCAGGAGCTCCCTGGGCTCTCAATAGGAAACTGTGCTCCAATTCAGAAGTAAAAATATTCCAAATCATTAGGGAATTCCCTGCAGTGTGAGTCATCGGAAAGGCTTCCCCACCACACCCACCCAAGGTTTCCACAGAGCCGGCCTGCAGGTCTGAAGTGGCTCCACTGGCTGCAGGACGCTGCTGTCACCACAGGCCCACAGGCCAGTCACACGCCAGGGTAGGAGCTGAGCCACTGTTTCCAGCTGAAGTTTACTCTGGAGTGGAGGAGCTTCCTGAGATATGTTTTTCGCCTCCTCCTTGGAGGGAGGGGGCAGGAGGCTTCATCCTTCTGGCTCTGCATCTGCATCCCACCAGCCTCGAGGGAGGGGTAGGTCCAAATTCCCTAGCATCGTGAAGCACTAGGATGCGTGCATTATAAGGCTGGGTGAACACAGCAAAGCTTGTGCAGAGGCGGACTGCAGAGAGGCTCTGAGCATAGACATCCTGGCATACACGCAGGTTCTCTAACCTTCCATGGATCATGCGAGCTGGTGGGCACAGACTTGCAGCCCCTGGCTCCCCAGAGACCCGTGTTTCCCAGGTTAGGAGGGCATCTTTTCACTCTTCAGCAGAACCCCGAGGCAGAACAAGACTGGCCAGCATTTTGGGAAAGAGCCTGGTGACACTGATTATCTGAGGACAGCACCACCCAGGTATGTTCCAGGAGGAAGGCACAGGCACTCACAGAACCTTGTTTATGAACGTTCACAGCAACTCCATTCATGATGACCACAGACAGTGGAACAACTCATGACTATCTACTGGGCAACCTACCTATGTGGCCTGGCCCATCGGGGCACTGCTCAGTCATAGACTGAACAGAGCCCTGGAATCTACTTCCAGGGTGGTAAAAATGTCGTTCGGTGAAAGAAACTAGCCAGCAAAGCACACACACTGTCTGACTACACTGACAAAAAGCATCCCGGAGGCAAATCTACAAGGTGTGTGGAGAGGATGGCTGGTGTTTGGGTGGAGAGGGGAAGAGCTGGAGGCTCTTCTGACTCTTCACAGCTAACATAGAGCACTCAAAGCTTGGTGTGACTCAGCAACCAGGGAGGAGGGGATCTGGTAGCAATGGCACCATGTGGAAATCTGTGTGGAAAAAGATCCATGGTTAGGCAGGATGCCAGAGGGCTGAGGGCCAGGCTTGCCCTTCACAAGGGGTTGCTTGGCTAAGTAGCACTCCGGTAGCTTGTACGGTGACCCCCCCCCCAGTTCACGCACACACACACACACACACACACACACACACACACACACACACCATCCTTCTCATTAGACTCCACCCAGAGAAGCCCAGCATCTCCCACTTGGCCACTCCAATGAATATTTCCAGTACTAGAACCTCAGAGACACACCCAGCCACATCTGTGCCAATGCTCACGGAAAAGGAGCATTCTTTTGTGGAGATGAAAGTATCCCAGGGAACAGTGCAGATATCCACAAAGCCATGGGAACTGTACCCTGTGAGACATCTGCATGTGTGTAGGCAGAGAGGTGCAACCCACTGGGATTGTGGGTACAACTGTCAAATGTGATCCTTCAACACTCAAGGGAGAAGAGGAACTGGATTGCCAAGGACCCTGTTCATTTGTAGGGATCCTGTGTGGCTTCCATCTTGAGATGGTGGATTCACACTGCCCATGAAGCCCACCAGTAATGCCCAGCTTGTCAGCATCAGGAGCTAAGGCAGACCTAGACCTCTCCTACCATGGAGGCCTCTGAGAAGACCTCTTCTACCACAGAGGCCTCTTTCTGAATGCCCAGAGTGGGTCTATCATTGCCTTTCCAAATTCATTTCCTCCTAAGTCTCTTAGAAATGCTGTCTGTGTGAGGATTATAGGTCTAGCTTCCTTCCCTCACTGGGTCAGTGATTTCTGGAACGATATAGATCTGGGCATGTCTGCAAGGCAAAGCTTCAAGAGTATTCTCTCCCCAAATCCTGCTGAGTGACCACGCACAGTAGCCACATGGAACCTTGCCTGACCAGGTCAGCACAGTGGTATTTTTATGCCCATGATGAAAACTAGCACATGTGCACAGGGCTGATGACGTACAGAGCCTGGGAGCAGACACTGTCCTCTGGTCTGGCCGCCCCAGCACCATAGCCAGGGAACTGGAAATCGGAAAGCATTTTCCTACAGCTGGTCATGGCTTCAGGGTATGTGTAACTCCTACAGCCAACCCCGAGATACCCTGTGAGTAAAAAAGCCCATGGCAGCTGCATCTGAGGGACTTTCAGAAGTTTTTGAGGAAGCAGATGAGCAGAGACCTCTGTGGCCACATGGCCTGAGGTGCAGAGTTTATGGATGACAGTAGGCTGACAGCCAGTAGGACCACTATAGGAACTTCACTTCCAACCCCAAGGCAGATGAGACATGGCTGTCTCAGTGTAACAGCCACTTGGTGGGAAGATGTCAGGGAATTTGAGGTGCCCCTGCCCAGCACTGCAAGCGGCAGGGACATTCCACAATAGGCCAATGGAGTAGTAGGTCACATCACATGTACACATACTAATATCACCACACCAACACATATGCACACACACACACAATTGATAGACACATACCTCATGACACATTGGCACACATACACATGAACCCACACTCAGTTATCAGAAACACTGTCATACATGTCATATACATACTGACACACAAAGCCCATGCAGGGACACTCTACACTCCCCCCATACTGCCTTGAAACCATAGATCTCCCTGGAGACTGCTTCCTAGTCATGGGACAGTGCACCCTGAAGCCTGTGGTCATGAGCAGGTTCATACTTTTAAAAAAAACAGAAATGAGCAAAGACTCAGCTGTATGTACTTGCCTGGAGACTGAGGGTTCCCCGCTATGTGCTCTGGCCAGGGGTAGGTGCTACCCATGCAGGGGTCCCTCGGAATTCATCACAATTAACAAGCAGACTAAAAGTCTATGGAGGGTCAGAGCACATGACACATGAAGAGGCCAAGCCTCCCCGGGTCCTGCTGCCTTCAGGAGGAAGAAGTTTCTCTTCCCTAGCTTAGCACCTTCTCCTCTGGCAAGCCCTGGGACCAGCTCTGTTCCCAGAGAGACACACCATCTTGCTATCTCTGCTCCATCTTCTTGGATCCCTTAGCTGGTGCTGATGGCACCTCCTCCACACATTCTCCTAGATCTGGGAGGATTCACACCTGCCCTTTTACCCTGAGACCTACTCCTATTGTTCACCTTCTCTCTGGCTGTCATCACAGCACATTCTCACAGGTGGCTGCCCTATTCTGCAAGGAAGTTGAACCGCCATCCAGGCACCCTCATTAGAGGGATGGAATGTGCCCACCAGCCGCTTCCTATGCCCAGTGAAAGGAACACGGAGGACAACTCTGCTTCTCTTCCCAAACACTGTCTTCAGTTTGCATGCTCCTCTGTCAGCCGGCCCATGCCCGCAGCCTTGCACCAAAACTTTCCCAAGGAACAGAGGAAGGGTCAAGCAGGGAAAGCAGATCTGTGGCAGGGTGAGGTATACATGGTGCAGGAGCTAGCAACTGGCTCTGCCACCCCTACCCAAGTCACTGCAGCAGAACAGCCCCCACTCCTGGCAGGGGAACTGCTCTGATGAATACACAGAACCTTTGAGTCACTGAACATTGTGACCTGGAGCACTGGATGGTGGCCCACAGAATAGCAGGGTACCTGTGACTCAGGCATCCTGCAACACACAGGGAAGAAACACTAGAATCCAAGCCTGGCTGTAGTCCTGACTGCCTGACTCAACAGCATCCACAACAGTCACAGTCACGGGGGTGGCTCCTTCCAGGGCGGCCAACCCCACCTGCCCAACACTCAGCTTCCACACAGCTCCTGCTCCTCCCATCCAACTCCTGCAAGGAGCGGTTTAAAAACAACTATAAGGTGGACCAGACATAATATCAGAAGACCAGAGTCCAGTTCTGCTATTAATTTGAACGGATCTTAGTGGTTTCTCAGAAAGAAACAACTAGAAAAGGCTTGTCTCTCCATACC
Organism: Mesocricetus auratus; assembly: GCF_017639785.1. Taxonomy (NCBI): domain Eukaryota; kingdom Metazoa; phylum Chordata; class Mammalia; order Rodentia; family Cricetidae; genus Mesocricetus; species Mesocricetus auratus. Next base: position 33,463,565 of record NW_024429198.1, read on the forward strand.
TCACATGGTATGGTAGGTTAGCGATGGCATTTGCTTAGAAAACCAAATACAAATGAAGAGAATTATGCACATGTTGGTTTCCTGCCTTCAGAAAAATACCATTTGCATGTCCATACCTGAGTGGACATGCAAATAACCTAATTATAAAAAGTGAAACAACAAACATTGTCTAGACACAGAACTGCACTGTTGTCACATTTAAGTGCTGTATGTATTTGTGACATATACTCATTTATGGCATGCCTTATGTATGCTAGGCATCACCTACAACCAGTGAGAGTAGCTCAGGGACCCAGCATGCAACCCCATGGGCTTAGCTTGAAGGTAGGAATGAGATGGGGCTTCCGGCAGGGTGGAGCGGGGGCTTGTGGTCAGTGGAGGGCTGCTCACTTAGTAGGCAGGAAGCTGAATTTTGCCCCTGTACCTTATTGCTGTACCATGCCAGGCTCTGACCCCGCTGCCTGCTACTGGCCACTGCTGAGAACTGCCAAGTCTACAGCTGTGGCCAATTCTCCTGCGTGGAAGGCACCTCACTGGCCTCCCCATCCTGCAGAGCCATAAACAGGCAGGAAAGCTATCCAGACCCTGCCTTGTGACAAATCCTCAGGGGGCCGTGGCTCCCCTTGGTTTGAGCACGGAAATCTTACTGTGCAGAGTGCAAAGCCTTAAGTCCGAGCTTCTTGTTTGACAGGGAGGCATGCCTGAGGCTCTGAAGGTCAAGTAATTTCAGAATTAACCTCCCCGGATAAGGATGTGGGCACTGCTGATTCTCTTTATCATTGTACTTGGTTGGAGTTTCTTTATAATTTAAAACATATTTTCCAATTATATGCATGATTACAGAGGCCAGCCGAGTCAAATGTGAAAGCCTATGTTGATTGAAGTGCCTAAGTTGCCTGTGAATGGTACAAAATCAAGATTCCATTGTGGAGACTGTTGAATGCCCCAGTGTTTACCAGCGATTAGGGTAAGTGCCGGACTGACCACCTCCAAGAAAACTCCAGTTGGTAAGAAAGAAAAGGAGGAAAGCCTTTAGCACACCAGCCCCGAGTAGATACTGCCCTGGCTGCCCATGTGGGTGGGGCACGGCATCCCTGAGAAATGTCATCTGGAAGTCTCGGGTCCAAAATCCCAAACTCCATACAGTCTCTGTAGAGGAGGATGATTGAGGCTGAGGGCAGGTGCCCTTTCTGGGCCAGTGCACACCTGCCCACAGCCACCCAACAGGGTCACGCCCAGCTTGATCTTTGAACCAAGTATCAGTGGACTGGGGTCTTTCTCTTGTGCCCAGCAACATCTTTGGTTAGCACAGCTCTACCAAGCTGCTGCCTCCACCTGGAGCCAGAAAGGTCCCCACTGTCCCAGAAAGGATGGGCAACTGGGATCAGCGTCTAAATGAAGTGACCTGGGCTACACTCCTGGCCCCACGGGTTGCACAGACACAACGGCTCCAGATGAAAAGAAAATACACAGCTCACACAACTCCTTGGGTCACCATCCCTGCTGACAACCTCCCCTCCCCCACCACCCTCAACTTTGACTAGTAAGACATTTCCATTGTGGGCCATTGTGAGCACAAGGTTACAGCTGAGACAGTGGCAGTGCCTATCCTCTCAGGGAGACCTTTGTAGGGTATGGAGTCCATGGAGATGGAGACCACACTCACACATGGCTGTGGCACTGAGGGTCCCAACGAGAAAGAGAATACCAGCCTGGGCTGTGGTGTCCATGACACCAGGAAGGTCAGCATTCCAAGCTTATATCTACTATGGCACTACCTGGCACTTGTTTAGGGGACTGACTTCCCAGAGAAGCCAAGTGGCAGCCCCCTCAGACAGGGAATGGAAAGGGAAGGGAAAGGGCAGAGGGGGAAGCCAGGAGGAAGGACTGGCAGAGCACAAAGCAGGCAACCAGATGCCCTCGCAAGCAGCTTTCAAATGCCCAGCCTGCAGGCTTCCTAACAAGGGCAGTAGCTCTCAAAAGTCTGGGCCTGGAGGTGCCAAGGTGAACTTCACCTGGCTTTCAGCAACACAAAGACTCAAAGGGGATGAAATGACAGGCTGCACAGAGCCCCACGGGCTGGGGGCTCCCTCTGTCTGGTGATTGCCCAAGCTATGACTGTTAAAGAGAAGGGAGGAATATACTAATCCAGGCAAAGCTGGCCCCACCCCTTGGGGACCTGGCAGACCTCTGTGCATGGCAGGCAGCACCCTGGCCCTGTATGAAGGTGCCAAGGTCTCTTTAAGAGGCAAGCTCCTCCCACTTCTGCTCTCTGCCTTTTCTCTGAGGAGGCAGCTTTCTGTCTCTCTCTGTCTTTCTGTCCTTTTTTTCTTTCTCTCTCTCTCCTCTCTCCTCAGTCTCCTTCCCTTTACCTACTCCCTTCCCTTCCCCCAGTACACTTTCCACATAAGTTTTGTCTGCAGGTCTCTGTCTGACTCTCTCCCGCCGTTTGCCCCTCATCCGACAAAGGTCCCACTCTGGCTATATTCATAACAATGATCAAGCAGACAGGTCATGGGGGCGGAGGGTCCATATCTTGCCAACCAGAAGCCATTCCCACCAGCACCAAGAGCAGGAGCTCATCCGGCCATCCTGGAGAACATACCTGGGGCCTTCTCCACGAAAATGACCTTAGAGTCTTGCAGAAAGTTATGGCCAGACAGCACCATCTTCTTGCCGCCAACGACTGGGTAGCTGTCTGTGCTCTGCTTCTCCACAAGGGGCAGTTCCTGGGCTGACCGCTGGGCTGTATCGGAGGAGGTGAGACTTCAGTAAAGAGCCCTGTGCTGCCGTTTGACATAACTGTTCAGATTCCCTGGGGATTGACCCAGCCCCCAACTTTGTAGCGGGTCTCAAACCATGTTATTGGGAATGCCATAGGTGTGCTGCTCTAACAGGGTCAGGAGTGTGGCAAACCCATCAGAACGTAGTCCAGGGACAGAATGGAACACTGTCCTCAGAAGCTGCGAGCACAGGAACATTGACACCTAATGCTGGCCCCTGGGGTGGAAGGGCAGAGCTGGATAGGAAAGCTAGCATTAGACTGAGCCAGGGGCAGGGGCAGAGCGGAAAGGTAGCCGAGAGAGACCACATGGGTTATCAGCAACTTCATGAGGGCGGTAGACCCCAGGGAGACTGCAGAGGGGGTGAGACTCTCTACACCTCAGACTCCTTGGAGTCAGACAATCCAGAACACAGAAGAGTTCACCCCATAGGGAAGAGGATCCAGCTTTAGAAAGTCGGGTCTCCAGTGGCTTCAGAGACAAGGGGACAGAGGGCAGAGTCACATGGCTTCAGTGTGTGTGTGAGACTAAGGAAGACCGCACTTGCTCCAGGGGAGGCAGGGGTTAAGCTGGATACTCAGGAGGGCCTGCTCCACAGTCCAGGGGTCATTGACAGAGGAGTGTGTAGAACTAGGTTGGTCAGCATGGAACTAAAGACCCCATGGTGGGAGTCTCTTAGGAAACAAAGCCGGAAGAGCTGGGGAAGGGACACAATAGTCTGAAGGCACTGAGAATAAGCAGCCATGGCTGGCAAAGACTGTATGTGTGTCCTCACAGGTCCAGCTGTACCCACACGGATCCGGTTCTCAGGATGGGGAAGGGCTTCAGGATGCAGGGAAGTTGACAGGATGGGAACTGATTGGTTTCCAGTGACATGGCTTGCTAACAAGGGGCCGGCCAAGCAGACCACAGGAAGGTAATAGCCATAGCTGTTCCTTTCCAAGGCCAAGGAGACCTTAGCCACGTTCTGGTGGCCACCACACATATTGAAGGCAAAACACTTGGTACCACAAGGGAAGATAAATATTCATGTAGAGTGTGCAAAATTCAGGTTTGAGACACAAGTTATGGCCCACTGGCAGAACATTTGTTTACCATGCACGGGATTCTGAGTTCAATCCCTAGTATTGTGTGTATGTGTGAGCAAGTACACACACACACATACACACACACACACACACACGGACTGGGGAGAAGAACAGAACAGAGAATAGAAGAGAAGAAGAATAAGGAAGATGGAAGTAGCTAAGAGAAGAAGAAGAGGAAGCAGGTAGAAAAGAGAAGAGAAGCAGACACAGACGAGGAAGAGAAGGATGAAGAGGGATTGTTTTGGTTTGCCCAGCCTGGTGGTTGCAAAGCCAAACTTCCTCTTCTCAATTTCCCCCAAATAAAGAGGTAATAAACGTAGATAAGGTCAACACGACTCTGCTTCATGACAAACTTTGCTTTTGTTAATGTCTGTAGTTGCCAGGGGCAGGAACGCTGTGTACTTTGGCTTGGTACTAACCAGCACCCAGCTTCATGTGGGAATATGCACCCCAGCCAGACCCTCTTAGTGCGATGCAGAAGTCGGGTCTCCTGCAAGGGGTCCTATTTCCCGAGAAGCAGGCTGAAACAGACCTTTGATGGCATAGTTCAGTCCCCAAGCTACCACTTAACCGCACGTTCTATTTCTACTTACAGCACTCGATGGGGTTCGAGGCCACCTGGAGCGACAGCGTCCGGCCATTGGGCTGCGGGATGTGAACCCGGAAGACCAGTCGCACTCTGGTGTTCTTCCTCCCGATGTCTGTCTCCCCTTTCCTCAGCTCGATGTCCGAGTTTCTGAGCTTCAGGATCCCAGCACAGTCGATGCTGCCGGAAACAAAGACCATGACTTGGCTTTAGGGGCCAGTACCGAATATGAGGGGCACCAGCCATCTGGCTGCCAGTCCAAAAGACTCAGCTCTCCTAGCCCATTCCTGCTGAACACCGGCCTCCCTGAGGAGAAGCCCACGGGGAGAATTACAGCATCTATGCAGGGCAGCGGGGTGGGAACCGAGCAGCTATGCAGACTGTAGTCTCCACCCGGAGCCCCTGGAGACCAGACACTGCTGTTCCAGACATCTCAAACCCTGCAGAACAGCTCTGAGAGAAAAGCCTGGAAGGATGTACCTCCCTGTGAGTTCTGCAGTGCTCCTCCTCCTCCCTGTGTTCTGCAGTGCTCCATTTCCTCTGTATCTTGAAGTGCTCCAGCAATATATATATACATACATACACACACATATATACACACAAATATATATATATATATATTTGCTTTCAAGGCAGAGTTTCTCTGTGTAGCTTTGGAGCCCATATCCTAGAACTCGCTCTGTAGACCAGGCTGCGAACTCACAGAGATCCACCTGCCTCTGCCTCCCGAGTGCTGAGATTAAAGGCATGCACTACCACTGCCCAGTGTCTTTTATGATTTTTAAAACTTTTCCTCTAGTGTTTCACATAACTTTCATTCAAGTCAAGAGTCTAGTAAAATGTTCCAAACGTTACAGAAATCTTAACATAATAAAACCAGTACCTTTCCTTTCCCCGTGTAAGAAGAGAATAAGCATGTGTCTCTCCCATCAAGCAGTCTTGTGGGGACTCACAAATGTAGCTTTCGGAGTATGTCTTGGGCTATGTGACTGTGTTTGCTGGCGACTGTCCCCTTGTCCCCCGCTGGAGCATGCTGTGATACAGTGGGCACGGCAGTTGCGGCTGAACCTGACTCCTCTGATGTGCCCTGGCTGTGTCCTGTCCTTAGGAAATTTGGATTACATAGCTAGAGAAGGGAACCTCAGGTTGACAGTGAAGTCCTGGTGAGTAAATCCCTCAGATTTGTAAGAAGCTGACGAACACAGAAAGCTTTCCCTCTGTCGTCTTGAAGGCTTAACGTTAGGAAGAACTTACCAAAGTGCGCAAAAAGCACTAGGTGATACAGCCCTGCCCACACCATCTCCTGCCCACGCTGGCCTCCTCACCCATGAACACATACCCCAAACTCACTCATGCCCAGCAGCCTTTGCATGCAGAGCTCAGGCTTTCATACGGTCCCTTCTGCAGACAGCTCTCAGCTGAATGCCACCCCAGAGACACAGATCCCTCCAGTCTGCGCCCGGACTCACTTATCTGCATATGTTCATTGTGCTTATGCGTGCTGTCATCTGTCCCCAGCCTGGGGTCCCGGTACGGTGTGACTCCCAAGGGAACTACCAGAACACATGTTCTCTCTGCTCCACTCACAACAGTTCAGGCCACTCGAAACTGAATAGAGCCCCACTTTATATTATGGGATGTGCTCTCAGCTTATAACTGAATTCCTTTCTAAGCTAACTGTGTACCATATGGGCTTTGCACACCGGACCTGGCCACATCAGCCACAATGGAAGCTCCGAGTGAAAATACAGTTTCAGTATTAATTTCAAACATGCCTTGAAGGAGCCCTGGAACATTCAGAAGAAAACAGGTGCTGTATTTAGGAGCTAAAATGTAGGCACTGGGGCAGTGCTTGCAGCTCTGAGACTGAGACCGTTCTTGCAGCTAGCACAATACACAGCGCTGGAAAACCCAGAGCGAAGCAAATCTGCTGCCATGAGCATCTGTAAGGTTCCTCCAGGTCTGGGCCATGGGGCTGAAAGCAACGCCCTGTGTGCTGGGGCAGAGCAGCGAGAGGGAGCCTATCCCCTCCCCAGGCAGGGCCCTACTCAGCTTACACTGCTCGCATGTTGTTCTCGGGAAGCAGGGGGATCTCCAGGACTTTGGTGTTGGACAGGATGGCTTCGTGGCTGGTGGTGGAGACAGTCTTCCCCGTGATCCGGTGGACCTGGTAGAAGGCATGGGGCCGCAGCAGACGGTCGTCCGCGGTCCCGATGAACAGCTGTAGCGTGAGCGGCTCGTTTTCCAAGTAACCATGTAGCTGTCGAGAAAACAAAGGACTCCGTAAGCACCATGCACAGAAATTGTGGGGACCATTTGTCAGCAGGGGAAAGCTTAAAAAGGAAGCTGTGCCCAGTGCCCAGCGTCCAGTCCCTCAGCTTCATATGATGTAATATTAGCACTTCTTAAAATTATAAATATAAAACACAGCCAGGCATAGTGGCACACACCTTTAATCCCAGCACTGGGGAGGCAGAAGCAGGTGGATCTCCGAGTTCAAAGCTAGCCAGAATCTACATAGAGAGTATTTGGACAATCAGAGTTACACAGTGAGATCTTATCTCAAAAAATAAAATAAAGCCATGCTATCCTAAAGGCCTTGGGAATATAGGTTAGAATTTGAACACAACACATGTTCACATATATGCACCAGTGTACTAGTGCACACCTCACTCATGCCTTTGCCCATGTATAACCAGACAGGTAGTGTGCACATGGGTTCACATGCACTCCTAGAGGCAATGTGTAAATGTGTACACATGCACACCATCACACATACTCCCATAAAACATTGTGCATACATCATATACAAACATTATACAGTTAAACATGTAACGTTACACACACGTACATGCACATGCATGCACACACATGCACACACACTCACACAACTGTCTAGGTCATCCCTTTATGACCGTTCTGTGTACATCTCCTTCAGAAGGAGGTGACAATAAATGTCCTATGAATGCCAGTTGGGCTGCTGACCACGGCTGGCTAGTCAAGTGGGCAGACTATCTTGAACTCATGATAAGACACAGTGACACTCCCCATGCTCATAGCCACTATCTACCCCCCCCATATCTGCATAGCTCAAACCAGGACAAATAAACTAGATGCTTCTTCCATGCCATGGGTGGGTTACCTACATCTCAAGGGTCATCCATAATGTGGCCCTTGTGCTAGGGAAGAGCCATCCTTCGAGATAAACAACCAGAGTTTAGAAGTGGAGTCACCCCTGGTGTCAACTGCACTTTCCTTTGTCCCAAGTGCACCCTCCCTCCCTCAACAGCTAGTCACTAGCACCATGTGTCCTATCTCCAGCTAACGAATGCTGGGACCAAGGCATTTCATCCTCACGGAGACTGAAGAAAGAGATCCCCCTTTGTGCTGTATCACAGGGTGGGAAGATGCCGCCAAGGCTCTGTGAGGACAGAGGAGGACTGCAGGACTCCAATGCCACCATGCCTGAGAACTGCCTGTTCCTATAGGGTGTGCTCACTCTCCGACTGTTCTTTTGATCTCTTCCCTCACTGGACTAATTTCAAAGTCTTAGAAATAGCAACCGTGACACAATGACAACAAGAGAGTTAAACTGTTCTCTTTTCGGACAAGCCATAGTCACACGATGAGTAAAAACACCAGTGTCACCACTCAAAGTCCATCAAGCCAAGAGTCAAGGCCCTACAGTCTCTACTCAAACCCACGATGAACATTTGGACGTGATGTAAGAGTCTCTCACAGGTGCAGGTGATCCTCCAACCACAGAGGATTCTAGAACAGTGTTAACAGAAAGACTCATATAAGCTGAGGTAAGTCAGCCTGCAGGCATGGCTTTGACTCCCCTGCCTCACTCCTAGGAGCCTCCCCTCCAGTCATTCGATTCAGAATCTGTCCACCCCGTGGGCCATGCTTATAATACCCCATAGTGCCCTGCTCTCCTGAAGGAAACCTGGGTTGGATGACACACACTGTAGGATGCAGGAGTCACTTGTGCCTGCGATGGGCTTCGTGGACCCAGTCTATAACTAAGTATAGCCTTTTCTGGTCTCTGTCATCCACTTACCAATGGCTAAGCCCACTGCCCCTCATGGAGGCCACAAAGGAATGTCCTGGCCACAAGTGCAGCAGAGGGGCTGAGGGCTAGAATGTGGGACTCAGGGGCAAGAGTTACATGTAGGTGGAAACTTGAGATGTGGCACCGGGGTGCTAGGAGCTTGGTTTTAGCAACCCCAAAACAAGAGGGCAATGAGCATCACCCCCAGAAAGCACCCATCAGGCTTTGGGGACCCTGAAACAAAGAGGCTGAAGCTCTGTGGTGGAACAGATCCTAATGGAAAAAACCCTCAGCCACAAGAAATGGATCCACAGATTCTGGGGAAGGCAAGGGGAAGTAACAGGGAAGAGGGGAGCTGCAGAGGACCCCGGGCTCTATCCAAGCTACTCCTTGTCTCTCCAGTGTAATTCCAGTCGTATAGGCTGGTAGAAGACTGTGCCTTTCATTTTAAAACATTTGGGGGGAAAACAATGAAACCTAGAAATGGGAACCAGGAAATCAGACAGTGCAATTAGCTGCTGCTGGGTTTTGATGTGGGCCTTGGGTATTGGGTTTTTACAAGGCAGTGGGCCTCTCACATGTCCCTCACGCAAAGGCCTCATGCATGCCAAGTGGTTCATTAGGAGAGGCACAGGCACCATGACTTTCATTAGCTCCTGTGATCCACCAGAGTGTGGCACATGGCCAGTGCCAGCCCTACCTCAAGATGAAAGGACTCGGGACTAAGGCTGCAGTTCAAACAGGTACTGCCCACATCCTCAAGTTCAATTACCAGTGCATGGCCACCAGCAGCAGCAAGCAAGATGTTTTCCCCACTCACCAGAGCCTAATGGGGCAGAGGCCCGGGGCTTTGTTGCCTCAAGAAGCAAAGGAAGCCAGGTGCAGTCGGAGCCCCACACAGGGCTCAGCTCTGAGGGCTGGAACGAGCATACTGCTTCCACACGGAGCCTGGAGGACCTGCACGTGGGCTGGGGACCGTCCTTTTCCTGCTTAGCTGGCACAAGGTGATACCACTGGCAACATTGAGAAGGCAAAAGTGCGAACTCATCTGAGGGCTGACCCTGTACCCCATCATTTTTTCTTCAGTCAAACCTTCTGCTTTCCCAACTCAAGCGGGGCAACAGCTTTCTGTGAGAACACAAACGCCCCGCAGCCATGCAAGGTTTCAACTTGAGAGTAATAAATGACCCAGAGACCTCTGTGCCCATCCAACGGCCGTGTCTACAGCATATCTCAGTCTGCAGGAACCATCCCTCCACACCGTGTTAGTAAAAGATGCAGACCCTCCTCTCATTCCTCTGAAGGGAAAGGGACTATTTCTGAACCCTGTCAGAAGGTCCACTACTGACCAGTGTTCAAGTTGACGTCTGGGAATGGGGCTACCCCAGGTCACCTCTGGGGCTATGAGGAAATCTGGGAGCTGGGAGCATCAGTCCTCTAGGATAAATCACCATGCAGGATGGTGGAGGATCAAGGACTCACAGCAGACTGTGATGATGGAGGGGCTGAGCACAACAGCCGCCCGCCCCTGTGGCTAACACCATGCAGATGTCACAGCTGTGCACACAGAGTCTGCGCTGCAGAGGTGGGTGGTGTCTGCTGAGGTGTGCTAGAATGTGCAGCCGCCACTCCCTGACACCAGCAGGTGGCTCTAAGGAAACCTTTGTCTCCCCGGACTCTGGGCAGAATTACAAGCACCTCTGATTAATGTTTGAAATTAATGCTTGCCCAGTGACAAGCCCTGGATGCTTGTGGCACAGTCAACAGAGACTCTGAGCATCATCTGAGGGTTTTATGAGAGTCAAGCCCTGTATGAGACAGTCTGTGTGGCAGTGTCGTTGTTCCTGTCTACACACGCGTACTCCTAGGCATGCACCTCATCTATTTTGTAGATGGGTCCGGTTGGGAAGATTTCTCTCTGGGCTTGGGTCAGGGGCTGTGGGCCAGGCATCTGTCTCTACTTTATCATCTACTCACAGCATCCATGAACCCGACCACTTCAGACGGTCACTAACCACCTGCATGCTATTGTCAGGGGGCTATGTACCAAGGGCACATACAAGTGAGTGGGGAGGGTGTCTGCTGACCACAGGTCCCCAGGCGTCCTGAGACAACAACACAGTGGAAATCCTTGATTAAGTCTGATAGAGCTAAAGAGTACAGGGAATTTCCCCCCAGATCCCCCAAACTGGCTATGGGCCTGGCTGACTGAATGAAGACTACATAGATTCTCCCCTCCATGGCCATCAGCACAAAGAGCTACCTGTGACACCTTGGGCCACAGTGGTCACAGTTAGCACTGTCTAAATCTGCAAACAGTGCCCAGAAGGCTTAGCAACCAAGGTTGGTTGGTTCAGGGCCTTTCGACACCTGGGATCTAGGCACTTGCTTCTTGCAATGTGATGAATCAACGAAGAAACCATTGCTCTGTATTGGATTAGAACAGTTTTACAATGTGATGTGTTAAGAAAATATAAATAAGAAATTCAGAGACAAACTGTGCCAATTAGTATTCTAGCCTGTGAAATTTAACACGAGATTCTATAAATGAATCTATGACAAAACCCCTCTCGGTAGGCAATCCTCAGAGTGGCCCAAGGCTCTAGCCCAGACTGGCTTGTGTCAGATGACTTTAAAATGACAACTGAAAATTCTCCCAGGACCCCTGCTATGTCAGGCTTCTTAAGGGATGGAAGGCCATGAACATGGTATAATTTTATCCTTTAGAAACATGCCATTTCAGTGAAAATAGGAATATTTAAGGCTTAACCTGGGAGGTAAATATCTATTATTTAAAGCATGAAGTTCACTTTAAGAAAAGAAATCTAAGCTGCTTCATATATCCCGCTGCATGGGCCTTCTGCCTCTGGCTTCTCACAGTGTCGGCCAGAACAACATTTATAAAGTTACCTGTCAAACCCAAGTCTCCTCGGCTTCCCTCTAAACGAAACAAAATGCATTATTCCATTTGCAAGGCGTAAGCACTCCTCCGTTTCCTGCACATTAAAATGTTTGTTTTTAGCCTCTGTGCCACCTCAGCACTTACACAGGGAAATGACAGGCCAACAGACTGACAGAGGACACATTTATTCAGTGCTGGAGCTGGGCCAGCATGCCACCTTCATACTCAGTGGAGGGATGATCTGAATTAACAGCGCCAATTAACTGATGAAACTTGTTTGCCTTTCAGCCCGTCATTCTGACTTGGTTACCAAGCAAAGGACATCACCATGTGACGTCCTTCCACCAAGAAGGTGAAATAATCAACTTAAAGGGAAATTTGCATTTAAGACCCTGGGTAACATTAGCATGCCACCTATGTCCCAGAAGACGAGAGAAATCGGTTCACAAATTGGTCTCACTTTCCCTCCTTGTGGTGCTGCGGACGACACTGAGGGTGGGTTTCACTATTTTTTTAAACCCAATCCCCTCCACTTGGTTAATTAAGAGTCCGTGTGTTGTATTCACATTATCTCAGATTGTTTTCAACCCAATTCCTCATTATAAACACCACTGCCAGGAGATGGGAAGTTTTCTGTTGTTGAAAGCTCTATTTCCCTCTCCTGGAGACTGCAGAGCACTGGTCTCCTGGCGGGGCACAGAGGCACTCTGGGAATTCACCATTCTGCCCTGGAAACCCACAGGAACCAGTTCTAACCTATCTTCCTGCCCCACAACTTGAGAGCGTAGGAGCCAAACGCCACTCTAGTGAGGTGGGGGCTACCACACCAGCTTTAGCTAGAGGCACAGACCCTGAGGACATGGGTGACCCCCCTATGGAACAACCAGCATGGGGCCATCACAAGCTGTGGAACTGCCTGTCACTCCAGATGCTGCCCGCCTGTGTGCCTGCCCGGGAGGACAGAAATGACCATCGAGGACTGTATCCCTCACAGACACTAAGTCAGAGAATTAAAGCATGACTTTAGAGCCAAGATGTGTGGTGCAAGCCCATAATCCCAGCACTCAGGAAGCTGAGGCAGGAGGATCACACATACAAAGCTAGCTTGGGCTATAGAGTGCATTCAAGGCCAGCTTGGGCAACTCAATGAGACTGCTATGCCAAGATTAAAAGTTAAAAGGGAGATTAGGAGTGTAGGCAAAGAGTTTGCCTAGTATACATTGCAAAAACAAAACAAAAACAAAACAACTTCACCTACTCAGCAGCACCTGGCAGGATACCAGACAGACATTGCTTGCCCTGTTCTGAATAAGTAGGTGGGGCATTTTCCACAGTTAGACACTTACTGGCCTGAGCTCCTACCTGTGTCCCAGAAAATGGGCCACAGGACAGGTCCCAGGGCTTCCCCATGAGGCAGGCAGGCACAGGGCAGAGCTTCTGGGTCCAGCTCCCTAGCACAGAAGGCAAAGTTAGCTTCACTGCTGCTACAGAATTTGTGGCTTTCAGGGTGTTACAAGTATGCATGTGTGTGTGCATGCACTGATACATGTGATATGTGTGTGCACCTGTTTGTGTTTATACATGTATGAACATGTGGGTGGGTGTAAATGTGACCTACGTGGAAATAGTGCATATGTGTATATTATGAGTGTGTGTGTGTGTGTGTGTGTGTGTAGAGAGAGAGAGAGAGAGAGAGAGAGAGAGAGAGAGAGAGAGAGAGATGCATTTGACCCTGAATTATGTGAGCACACATGTGTTTTGGAGCCTGTGCATTTGCTTCATGCATGTGTGCCTGGGTGAGCAAGCGCATGTTTATGGGAATGTGTGCTCTTGGTTTTGTGCACACACATATGTGTCATGGGCCCACAGCAATACTTAATTTATACCACGTAACTCTGAGGACTCTCCCTATGAGGACAGTTATCATACTAAGGCTCAAAACCACATCTGTAAACACAGACAAAATGAAGCCTACAGTTGTTCCCCAGATCCTGGGGACAGTGGCCAGTATACACATGGCCTCTTCCAGAAGAAGTCCGAAGCTGAGGGCTGTACAGGGGAGCTGTGAGAGGCTGCACGTAGCTCCTTCAGGTCTTTTCACGACAAACTTTCTCTACCTTTCTGAGAAAAGCAAAAAAATAGAATGGGTGTATCTATGTAAATATTTCACGGGTATGAATGCCAGAGACCACACACACTGATAATGCCTCCTAGGTCCTCACTGAGAACCTTGCAAGTCACACCCTCCTGGGGACTTGATTTCCATTGACAAAGTAGTTCCACCTTGCTGAGGGCCCGCCGCTGTTCCAGGTCTCTAGTATAATCAGTTGTTTAATTCACTAAAAAATGTCTAAGGGCTTGGGTGTAGCTCAAGTGGTAGAATGTCCAGGGACCAGAGCCCCATCCCCAGTACGGTGAGCAATCTCCCGGGCTCTCCCACCTCCCAGAGTCTGCCCCGCCCCAGTATCCGGTGCAGTTTCTCACATAAAAGGTCCCAGTGTTGGTCCTCAAGAAGGAAGCCACACGCCATGGCTTTCAGAAATGGACTGTGAGCTTCATGGCTTTCCTGCAGCTTGAATTGACAAGGTTTTGGGTCTGTCCAATTTTGGGACCCCCAGCTCCCTGTCTTCATCTGGGAAGCTCGTGTACCCCTGAGGCTCTGCGCATGTGCAGATGCTTGAAGTGCAGGCGGTCCTGGGGTCAAAGGGTCCAGATCCACTTTCTTTTTTTTTTTCGAGACAGGGTTTCTCAGTATTGTTTTGGAGGCTGTCGGTCCAGCCTGGCCTCGAACTCACAGAGATCCACCTGCCTCTGCCTCCCGAGTGCTGGGATTAAAGGCGTGCGCCACCAAACGCCAGGCCAGATCCACTTTCTTACATGGTCCTGGAAAGTGAGCTTCACCCCCATCCCAGGAAATAATTCACTAACAAATTCTGTGCTTCCTTTCCTACACTGAAGAAGGCTGGGGCTAACAGCAGGTGGGGTAGGGGGACATGGCAGGCCAAGGGAAAACCAGCTGCCTGACATTTTTTTTTCCTGAGCCCCAGACCTCCATCAAATGCGGATTCTATGACCTGTGAGGTAGATCCCACAGAACAGCTCAGAGTGGACATCTGAGAAACACTGTTCACAACCACAGCCTGGATGCACCTGAGTGTGGATCTTAGCCCTGCTCTAGCTGCCTCCAGATCAGCACCTCTACCCTTCCTGCCTGACAGGCTGACTCAGGGGAGCCAGAGCCCCCGGCCCCCTTGCTGGGAATCCCCCTTACTCGAAGGTTCCTTGGATAGAAATGGATGAGATGCAGTGACAGAGAGGGAGGAGTGATGAGCAAAGGCGTCAAGACTGTGCTGGTGAAACCCACAAAGACAGCTGACTGGACAAGGAGGAGCTCTTGAACCCCAGACTGATGGCTGAGAGGCCAACAGGGGACTGATCCAGACTCCATGAATGCAGTGTCAGTGAGGAGGCCTCAGCAATCCTTGGGGCCTTCGGTAGTAGATCAGTGCTTACCATGGCATACGAATGAACTTTGGGAGCCCATTCCACATGGAGGGATGCTCTCTCAGCCTGGACACATGGGGAAGGGTCTAGGTCCTGCCCTGGATGAAATGACAGACTCTGGAGATCTCCCCAAGGAGGGCCTCACCTTCCCTGGGGAATAATATGGGGACTGGGTGGGGGCTGAAGGGAGGCTGGTGGAGGGACTAGGAAGGAGGGGTGGGAGAGGGAGCTGGGATTGACATGCGAAGCATTCATGTTTCTAATTTAAATAAAAGCATATATTGAGGAAATGGATGGGGTGGCCAGGCCCTGGTGGCGCATGCCTTTAATTCCAGCACTTGGGAGACAGACTCAGGCAGATCTGTGTGAGTGCGAGGCCAGCCTGGTCTACAGAGTGAATTCCAGGACAACCTCTAAAGCTACACAGAGAAACCCTGTCTCAAAAAACAAAACAAACAAAAAGAAATGGATGGGATCCACCCTTCAAGATCTGGCATCCACCAGATAATGTGGGAATTTTAAACCATGGGCATGGTCTATCAGTTCTGCACAAGTCTATTGGGACTGTTGTTGCAGGACTGATACCCACCAAGCCAGCAGAGAAAGAGAGACACAAACTCAGGCAACATGCAGGTGGGACAGACCTCATCACCCACCTTAGCAAACACAAAGAAGGCTCCTATAGGGCCCCCAGGGCTTCAGGGTCCTCAGGAATTGTCATTACGGCCAGGAATCAGAGCCCAGTCAGCCCCATGTACATCATTCAGGATCATCTCTGTGTAGAGCATCACATTTAGCATCCCTGAGGCTGGCCCTGCAGATGGCAGCCTTCACCCACTCTCTGTCCACCCAAATCCAAGGAAAGAAGCACCAGAAAGCCAGGGAATTCCTTTTGAAAAGCCAGCAAGCAGGTTCAGAAACTCCCGACATAGGCTCCTCCCTCAGGACCTCATAGACTAGGCCACAAGAGACTCAGGAAGCAGCCACCTCTACACCCTCCTGGGAATCACCCAGCTCCACAATGACACTCAAGGCTAGTGCTTACCTTGTACACAGGGCAGAGGTCCCTCAGGAGTGACCTCCTATACCATGCCATGTAGTGTGTCACAACATGCCACCACGGTGATGCCAGGCCCAGACATGCAAGGAAATCCCAGAAAATATGGTTGCATGAGCCCAACCCCTCCATTGTGCAGAGTCCAGGATATAGGGCTGGGAATGTGATATGAAGGACTGAAGATACTTGAAGCTCATCAAGGCTTCTCATTGCACTAGTACTATGATGCTACCCCAGATTCTGTGTGTCACACGAGAGGGGCACTGGCCCTCAATCCGTTTCTTCTCTCAACCCTGAGGTCTGTGCTGAGGGCATCCACCCACATGACCAGTGAGGTCGGGACTGTGTGCCTGGCTAGGCAAGGCCTGCGGTCATCTGTGCTGATACAGAGCTAACGACCTCCATCCACACAGGAAGGAGCGTGGTGTTCTCCCAAGAGTCAGAAACAGGGTCGCTAGGCCAGGGAAGGCATAAAACAACAGTCCTTCTCCACACCCTCCCCTCCCCATGGTGGGCTTCAGTCGGAGACAGTCACACAACAAACTCAGAAAATACCAGTCCTTCCCAGACACCTGAGACAACACTGTCTACAGTCGCAGCTTCACACCCATACCTGTATTTTATTCACATCTGAACAGCTGCCCATGGGTAGACTGCAACACTTGTGGTGCCTATGGGTCCTCGGGGCCAAGGAAAAGCACACAGTCACCAGGAAGAGGGTCCATGCATGGCCAGGAGCCAGCTCAAGACATGCCTCTTCCTGCCATCACTGCTAGAAGTCTTGGTTCTTGTTTTGTGTCCAGTCACACAGTCCTCATCTTACCTGCACCCAAGGATGGTGTCAGAGATAGAGGGTAGAAGAGGGGCTTGACTGGACCTGTCTCATCCAGACCCTAACTAAGAACAAACTCTGCTGGCATGTGACTAGAGAACCATTGGCAGCTTCTGTGACCAATATGTCATCATTTAAACTCTCCCCAACCTGGAACAAAGAATCCACAGCTTCCAGGACAGCTCTGGGGACTTGGTGATGGGCCTGGAGGCTCCTTGTTTGGGGGGGAGGGTTTAGCTTGTAGCCCTGAATTGCCTTTGCTCCCAGGTACACATGGTGCCCTCGCTGCCTCCCACTCTGCTGGGAGGAGCTCACAAGAGGATGCTGAGAGCCCATATGAAGCCCCAGCCTTGGGACTAAACAGAGGCCAGATTTTTCAATTACACTGCCGTAGACAGAGTAAGCAGACAGGGGCATCTCCACTCAACTGTCACATTGGTATGTGAGCTGTCCCCAGATGTCTTCCCATTGTGACAACTCATCTCTCACCACCAATTGTTGACCCTCAGCCTTGTCACCAGGAGCTTATTCAGTAAGCAAAGCCGTAGTATGCTCAGAAGAAATTCTCATGAAATAGTTGTGTTTTCTGAATAATATACATAGGTACTGAGTGCATGTGCAGAAGAGAGAGGCAATATCTAGGCCACAAGGAGAGTCAGCCTGTGCACCAGAGATGGGAGAGTCAGCCTGTGCATGGAGGAGAGGGACAGGAGAGTCAGCCTGTGCATGGAGGAGAGGGACAGGAGAGTCAGCCTGTGCATGGAGGAGAGGGACAGGAGAGTCAGCCTGTGCATGGAGGAGAGGGACAGGAGAGTCAGCCTGTGCATGGAGGGCAGGGACAGGAGAGTCAGCCTGTGCATGGAGGGCAGGGACAGGAGAGTCAGCCTGTGCATGGAGGAGAGGGACAGGAGAGTCAGCCTGTGCATGGAGGAGAGGGACAGGAGAGTCAGCCTGTGCATGGAGGAGAGGGACAGGAGAGTCAGCCTGTGCATGGAGGAGAGGGACAGGAGAGTCAGCCTGTGCATGGAGGGCAGGGACAGGAGAGTCAGCCTGTGCATGGAGGAGAGGGACAGGAGAGTCAGCCTGTGCATGGAGGGCAGGGACAGGAGAGTCAGCCTGTGCATGGAGGGCAGGGGCAGGAGAGTCAGCCTGTGCATGGAGGAGAGGGACAGGAGAGTCAGCCTGTGCATGGAGGAGAGGGACAGGAGAGTCAGCCTGTGCATGGAGGGCAGGGACAGGAGAGTCAGCCTGTGCATGGAGGAGAGGGACAGGAGAGTCAGCCTGTGCATGGAGGAGAGGGACAGGAGAGTCAGCCTGTGCATGGAGGGCAGGGACAGGAGAGTCAGCCTGTGCATGGAGGGCAGGGACAGGAGAGTCAGCCTGTGCATGGAGGGCAGGGACAGGAGAGTCAGGGCAGAGATGGAAGAGTGTTTGCAACGAAATGTCCTGAAAGGAGAGAGGACTCTGTGCACTGTCCAGGCTGACCTATAAAAAATTAATCCAGACCTCATGCAGGCTGGCCGGCACTGCTTCTGCTTTGGGGTCACAGCTGCAGTTTAACCTCTACGATATGCATGTTTTAAGTGCTTACTGCCACAGGCAGAGCAAAGTGCTGCATTTAACACCCCACCCCCACCCCTGCTTTGACCAGAACACCCGACTGGCTCTTGGAGGACCCTGGCTCTATTAACTTCCAGGTGTGTATATTCCAGAGCAGAGGCCTGGGAGACTGGGGGAAGTAGGCTCACACATGACAAAATATCGCAGGCCACTAAACCAAATGATAAGGTACCTTCTGACCACAGGTCAGGCCCCCGTCACCCACCCCCTTCTCATAGTATTTTTACCACACTCAACTTCCCCTGGGACTTGAGGAAAGACACCACCAAGAAAGACAGGTCATTATAACAACAGCCTGGCTCAAAGACAATTTTAACACCCTGAGAAATGCAAGTCATCTCCCAGTAGACGTCCTCAGCAGTCAAATGTCTTGTATGATAGAAAAAGCATCTGCCATGAATCTAATTGGGGAGGGCAAGCAAAGTGACCTCCGAACGGTCCCTAAGGCCATGAGATCCCATTGGTCTCTGCCTGGTCCCTGTGCCTCGGCACATGCCAGGGCTTATCATGGCTTTCTCTTATGACTCTGGCCCTGTTTCTTCAGATTCCCAAGTACCTGCTGTCTGTGTCCTGAGAGTATATTACTTAAATTCACACTGAGTCCAGGGTCACCTGTCTGGGCCATGCTGGTCACTGTCCTAAATGGCAAGCCCCATGCTGCAAACCTAAATGTTAGGAACTGACCAGCTTCTGAGTGTTCATATTTCAGTGGCCTATTAATTATTCAAGCAGAGCGGGCCTGTGTGAGATGCAAAGATGCTATCAGGCAAGTCATTCTGGCGATTGGTAAGCAGAGCTGGATGCTGTGACCCCCCGCGGGGTGGGAGGTGATCTTCTGACCACAAAGGACCACATTGCTGCAGTGGGGGCCCCTAAAGGAAGGAGCCCACAGTGGGGCCCCTAAAGAAAGGAGCCACAAGGCCACAGTTCGCTCCAGGCCAACTTAGACATCCCCTGCCCCATTTCTGGAGAGTTTAGATCCTCAGCCACTTCTGTCAGTGGTGGCCAAGACCCAACAGAGACAGAGACCTGACAGCCAGAGGCCGCATCAAGGTCAGGAGGGTCCTTGCTGGGTAGGGATGCAGCTCACTAATGAAGACTCACTGTGGGGAGCGGGAGAGGCAGGCGCCTGCACCTTAGAGTATCTGAGACTTCAGTTCTACCCAGGCAAGCTGCACAGTCAAGGAAAATGTGGGCCTTTTCTCACTGATTACGGTGTGACACTGGAAGTAAGACCACAGCACACTTAAACAGATGTAGGAGCCCATGTCTTGGTAACTAAAGGAAGACAGTGGTACTGGAGGAAGGGAAGGGGAGCTACCACGTCACCAAGGATATTCCTCACAGACTTTATGAGGACCATGTCCACCTAGACACTGCAAGGTGGCTCTTGAACTGGTCCTGGGAGCTGCCAGGAAAGCCGACAGGTAAGCCCTTACCAGCCTTGAGTCCAGAATAACCCATGGCTGCTCAGTCTGATTTGGCATGACATCTCTTTTAGATAACATCAGAGTATAAAGCCAGTGTTCTTGAAGACTGGGTAGCTTGGTGATCATGGAACGGCTAGTGGGAGCCTGTGGCCATTTCGGATACTTAGATCCTAGCATGAAGAAAGACATCTAGGGACAAAAGCAGATGTGACACCATGGGGCGGGGGTGGGCGGGGGGGGGGGGATGGACAAAGAGCCTCGAGAAGAGAACACAGATCACAGTGAAGGTCCTAAGCCTCCCACCAGACGGCTGACTGTTTAAGCAGGTCCTTACAGATACTGGCCCCTCCACTGAAAGCAAAGCTAGGCTAGGCACAGTTGCCCCTTCCTTTTCTGAAGTGCATGACCTTTGACTCTTACCAGTATGTCTGGCCTTGTGTTCCCGGGACAACACACACAAGGCAGAGGGTCACTGACCCCAGCCTCTTTCTGGACCCCAGGTCTTAGGGCAGGTGCAGCTTCCACCCCTCTGCCCTACTCCTCCTGGCCTCCACTGGGGCTTTCGGTTCTGTAGACGCTGCTTGCTGTCTTTATGGACAAACTTCTTGAGACATGGAGGAAAACATGGCGCTGGATACGCCCCAGAGACAGCACTGAACGAACGGAAACTTTCAGGGCCTCACGCATGAGACGGAAGACCTGAACTGTCAGGAATACAGCAGAGACCACTGGCCACAAAACGGCCCGTGCGGCTCGGGCAGTGGCCGGACGTGTGGGCTGGTCCATGGCCTCGCCCAGAGTGCTGTGTAATGGAGCCACCTCTGAGAGCAAGGTTAGGCAGCAGGGTTGATGGCGCTAAAGCGTGCGTCAAAATAACCCAGAAGCCTGGAGCAGAACTTTGTGGTTACAGCGCTTTCATGGCAACCAAGAGAATCTTCTATTTTTGTGTGTTTCATAATTACGTGCAAATTCTATTTTTATCTAAGTTGTGGTCCACCAACAAAAAAAGAAAACAAATCCCCTAAAATGCCTTCTTTTTAGCTGTTTGCCTCGCA
Source organism: Mesocricetus auratus (assembly GCF_017639785.1). Taxonomy (NCBI): domain Eukaryota; kingdom Metazoa; phylum Chordata; class Mammalia; order Rodentia; family Cricetidae; genus Mesocricetus; species Mesocricetus auratus. Next base: position 33,484,476 of record NW_024429198.1, read on the forward strand.
CTGGCATAGGTGTGCGTTTACTTTGTGAGAATATTCCAGAAAACTCCTTGGGTTCCTAATTTCTCACAATGAGACATGTGACAGAACCTGGCACTTTTGGTTAGGGGTTGTTTTTCTTTGCCTTTCAACACTGTTGAGGAAGGGGCTGCTATTCAGTGGAAGCAGCGCTGGTCTGATCTGGCTTTGCCACCTTCTCTTAACACCGCTTTAAATAACTTAGAGGGTGCTTCTTAAACATTGTTTTAAATTTCACCGTTCCTCAGAAACGCCTCAATTTCCTGGATACCACCTGCACTGACAGATAAATGTTGCCCCGTGCCCAAGATGCCCGGAGCCGGGTTCTCCGGGGCAGCACGCCAACTCAGCACCTGACACATAGGCAACGAATATCAGAGGCTGGCAGACAGAAGTTCTCCAAACACAGGGTTCCCCACACTCCCCCGAAGCAGCTGAGATTCTTACAACCACCATCAGCCAAACCCAAAAAGGAACAGACTCGCATCCACAGCTTCATCTTTCTGATGAAGGCACAATATTTGCACCCCCCGGCACTCGCCCAGTGCCCTTTGCTTATAAGATCCAAGTAAGTGGAGGAACTTGGCCATTATCTCTCCACTTTCCTGCATTTCTTTAAGGGACTTATTTCCTCTCTTATTAAAACCTGTTCCATTCAGCAATAATGCACTTTCATTCAGCGAGGACCACAGCAGGAAAAGAGAGGTAAATACCTGTAGTTACCCTGCACAGCTGAAGGCCGGCTCTACCTGACTTCCACCTGGGAAGGCAGAAACTTAAAATGTCAAGCCGGCTGCTGCGTACTGATGTCCCCTGCATTTTATCACATCAAGCCGCTAACAAAGTAGGTATTAATTGGCATCAAGCACACGGGCCACAAATATCACCTTAATATCACCCACAAGCCCTGCTAAAGTGCTTCCTTTCTGCACCTCGCCTGGCTCATTCCATGTGGCTGATTGCTGCGTTGGCAAACAGCCATTTGTGTCCATGGCCTCCTGCCTTTCCCAGCTTTTTATTTACCTAAATGGAATAAAATAAAAGTACATGGTTCCCTACTGAGTACCCCTTCCAGTTTGCATCAGTCCTGAAATAACAGGGTTGGGCACCTGGGTTTACGATGTCGGGGTAAAGAGCTCTCTGTAACACCATGTGACCAGAGCTAGGCAGAGAAACAAGCACTTCTCTGTGCCACTTAAGACAGCAATGTCTGGGGATCTAAAGCTCACAAGGTGACACGGGGAAGCAGGGGGACAGCCCACTAGGATGTCACACTGACGTCCAGGTGGAGAAGGGGTAAGCTAGATTTGTGCTATTGCTGGACCTCCCAGTTTCCTCCTGGCCAGCAAGGGTGAGCAACGCATCTCCCCTCTAAGCAGGTACTTCTCCTTCCCCAAAGGTCCTTAGGCGTGACTGTGCCCATTTCATCCGCCTTCCCCTCGGAACTTCATCTCGTCACCTGCTCCCTCAGACCCCACCCCTAAGGCAGGCTCACAAGCACCGGCTGCCCACCAACCCCACATATGCAGTGTGGGTGGAGAGTATGCGTCTGCTCCAGGGGCAGAGAGTTTGCAACAAGAAGAATACAGTTGCAGAACAGTTGAGACAATGGAGCCAGACAATGTAGTAAGTCTGTTTTGGGTGAGCTTTAAAACAATTACAGATGCAAGGAAAAGCACTGTACAGCACCCCAGATAGCTCCTGACTCTCCTCGGTCCCACTTATCATCCCCCCTTTCACTTTCTGTTAGTATGAAAGTGATACCCATACACAAAACTACACTTCAAATTTAGAATTTTGCTCAGCCAGCCCCTCTGTGACGAGAGGAGTGGCTGACATTCTGCCTATGCTGTGCCTCTGAAAAGACACATGATCAGTGAGGTACATGGATGTATTCTGACTTCTGGCATTTTCAAGGGTTCATTGGGGACATAGCCTTACTGAAGATAAGGAGTATCCCTACTCAGAAGGAAATAGGATATGGTACATAGCTAACGTTTAACTAACTGGCTCTGGGGTGATTGTGTTTACAGTTTGAGGAAAGTCCCTAGCTGCAGATCCAAAACTGTTTTAGACTGAGAAACGCCAAGGCACGGGCTATGGGCAGGTCACAGCAGATGCCATACCTGCACGACGGGGTGTCCTCCAGCTGAGGCCTTCACAGCCCCCCGGCTGCCTTCCGTCTCATAGTGAGCCCTGTGGTGAGACTTGGGCTGCACCTCGATCCGAAGCTCATATGGACCAGAGTGGGATGGCAGCTGCCAGTCAAGGGCGGGCAAAGACGGGCTGCAAAAGAACAGAGGAGCTTTAAGCATAGGTAGACATCAAGACACAGTCGTCCATGCTGTACCCAAGGCACCGTCAGTGGATCAGTGCTCACCGCTGTCAACGCGATACCCTCAGCATCCTGACGAGAAGGAAAGTCTCCATAAGGCCATAGTGACTACGTCACCATGTGTGGTCACAGCTTGCCAGTGCCTCATGAATAAAAGAAATCAGTCAGTCTTCAAAATGCTAACCAAATCTACTACCCAGAGCAATGGAAGAGGCACAGACAGCCTGCTTGTAGCCAGGAGAACCACCAATGGGATACAGGGTTCTGGGTACCCTTCGCTAGGAACAGTAAAGGTCATCCTTCTCTAGGGGAAGCCCTGGTAGGCACCCTTGACCAAATGGGGGGCTCTGGGGATAACTTGCCCTGCAAGGTAAGTTACAGCAGACTCAAGAGAAAGATGGAACTGCTGGGCCCACTCCCTCCTTCAGACTGACATGTCCCTTGTTTCCATTTCAATTCTAACAAGATGCACCTGTGTTTGTCACCACTCGGGTACAAGCTGGGCGATGGTGCAGGGCCTTCACTCACAAACACACGGTGGTAAGTGCACAGAGTGTGGGCATCTGCCTAACACAGAGGAATGCTGAGAGCCAGGCTCGGTGGCTGAGGCTTCAGGGCAGCATCACTAATAGAAGGGACAGGCTTCCTGGTGCTGGAAGAGCTGCCATGCGCGGTGGCAGCTCACACGATGCCTGTCAGGGCCATTTCCTGTGTATGTCACACACACCCCGTTTCCAGCAGCCGGCAGGCAGAAGGAGAAGCAACACAGCAGAGGGTTTGACGGGGAGGGAGGCTGGCATCCTGGGGAAGGAGGCCCACGGGATTGGAGCAGCCTCCTGCTTCCAGGAGAGGAAGTGTTCCCAGAGCCAGCGGCAGCATGGGTAGCCAGGTGTGGGCGAGGAGGCGCTGCAAAGCAGTCCACACCTGTAGCTCTTTCTTATGTGTGCATAGAAGCTTCTTATATCCTCACAGAAAGACTATGCTTTGCTGTGAACAGAAAAAGAAACATATGCTTCACAATGAAAAGAACAAGTCTCAATCCCTAGGAAATTCTTAAAGAGAGAGAGATACAGACAGACAGACAGACAGACAATTGTGGAAAGGATTAGGATGAAGGGTGACTTACACATTTAAGACAGTCAACTCTGGCCAGGTGATGGTGGTGCACGCCTTTAATCCCAGCACTTGGGAGGCAGAGGCAGGCAGATCTCTGTGAGTTCGAGACCAGCCTGGTCTACAAGAGCTAGTTCCAGGACAGCCTCCAAAGCCACAGAGAAACCCTGTCTCAAGAAAAAAAAAGACTGTCAACTCTGGTTGGAAATGCTCACTGTAAATCAGACATCTCTCCAACTACACAGGACTGTGCCTTGGATCAGAGATGGGGACCAGGTTGGAGGAGGAAACTGTCCGAATACCATTTGCCCACTGTCACCCTCCTGGAGCCTGAACTGCAGGGTGTCACCATGATTCTGCTGCCCACAGAGACTCTGACATCATCGGCAGGGGCTGGGACTGCCTGCTAGAGATGTGCACTCAGGACTAACTGACCCAGAATTTGTACACACCTTCAGCTCAGTTCCACCCCTTTGAAAGTCACACTCAATGCAACCCAGGGAGCAGCTGGCTAGGCAGGGCCCCGAGAGCCCTTGACTTGACGTCATTTGAAGTTACCTGCATACTTTAAAATCCTGTAACACACCACAGATCCAGAGACACTGTCTAAATAAACAGGTGTGGATATGCAAGCATCTTACATAAAACATACAATCTGGTATCCTGAGGTTTTTTTCCAAAAAAGAAAGATCAAATTTTTGAGCATCTTATTGCACTGGTAAAAAGTGGTTTAATCATCACACATTTTATTACACAAATATTACTTTATAGCTGGACTTTGATTACTACCTAGTCCATGGCTAGCATAAATGCAATTGACTTGATGTCCACATAACTAAATCAGGGACTATATCTTTGCCCCACCCTGAACACAGGAACAGCATTTTGGGGTTCTTGAAGCATTAGCCTTAGACTCTCCTGAGATATGAGGGAGCCTCCTGTCCCGGTCCCAACTTGTCATAACATCAGCCTGACATATTTTACTTATTTTCAAAACTGTTCCCCAAGAATGGTTTCATGTGATGCTGTTTGCTTCTCCATACAACCCTTGAATTCAAAGCAGAAGGCAGCGGATGGTATGTAAAGAACACATTTGAGTGAAAACAATACTTCTGGTCTACCAGAAGTAAAACTGGGACTATCTGGCCCCTAACCATCTGCTTAATATTGGTACTGTATGTTACTGAAGATCTTCTGGGGCTTAGCCCCCACCCCAACAAAGGCTGGCTGCTCTGCGACTCCACTGTTTCTTACCATGTGCCTAGGACATTCTGTGTTCCAAAACTGCCATCTATGGTGAACAATCTGATGACGCCACAGAGGGCATGTCAGGCCTTGCTAACTCCACATGGCACCAGGACTGGAGAGATGGTTCAGTGGTAAAGAGTACTGACTGCTCTTCCAAAGGACCTGAGTCTGATCTCCAGTTTCCATGTCAGACTGTTCATGACCACCTATAGTCTTTGCAGGCATTGGCACTTGCACACACATGCTTGCACACACACACACACACACACACACACATACACACACAAGTAATAAAATAAATCTTTGGCTTTTGTTTGTTTGTTTTTGTTTTTTCAAGACAGGGTTTCTCTGTAGCTTTGGAGCCTGTCCTGGAACTCGATCTGTAGACCAGTCTGGCCTCGAACTCACAGAGATCCGCCTGCCTCTGCCTCTGCCTCTGCCTCTGCCTCTGCCTCTGCCTCTGCCTCTGCCTCTGCCTCTGCCTCTGCCTCTGCCTCTGCCTCTGCCTCTGCCTCTGCCTCTGCCTCTGCCTCTGCCTCTGCCTCTGCCTCTGCCTCTGCCTCTGCCTCTGCCTCTGCCTCTGCCTCCGCCTCCTGAGTGCTGGGATTAAAGGTGTAAATCTTTAAAAAATCAAATTAAGCACCAGAGAGATAGCACAGTAGCTAAGGGCACTTGCTTCCCAGTCTAAAGACCGGAGTTTGATCCCCAGGACCCACATGGTTTAAGAGGAGAATCTAATCCCACAAGTGGTCCTCTGTCATCTACATGTGTGCTATGACACACCCACAAAATAACTAAATAAGTATGTAATGAAAATTAAGAGAAACACATTATAGAATAAAACACGAGCAGATTGGAGGTGAAGCCGCCCGTGTTTGGGCCATGCTGCTGACTTGAGTCTGTCAGCCCTACAGATGTGGAGCGCCCCTTCTGTCCCACAGGCTGCTGGCTAGAGTCTGTCAGCCCTACAGATGTGGAGTGCCCCTTCTGTCCCACAGGCACCACGTCAAGCACACATTGCTCCTCTCAGCATGTTCAAAGCAAGCATTCAGTGGTTTCGAACAAATTTAGATTTTGTTTAGAATTCTTGTAAGAAGGTGTGTGTGTGTGTGTGTGTGTGTGTGTGTGTGTGTGTGTGTGAGTGTGTGGCTTTTCCTTGATGCTGGGGTCCTGAGGGCCCTGGGTCACAGAGCAGTGTGGTCTCCGGCTGTGGGGTCTGAAGGGACCATGGCTAATGGTAGCCTCCATGCTGGGGGAGGTGGAATGGAAGGATAGGCTGCGTGGGAATGATGGGCAGCTTCCCCTGATAGCGGGGCTAGTCAGACCTTCCACAGCGCCTGGTATTGGTGTGTGGGCGTAGAGCAGGGAGAAGCCACCAGCTCTTCCGGTTTGAATCACTGTTCCCATGAGAAAGGGTTCCGCCTCCCACTGACAGGAAGTCATGAAAATGATGTTGGCACACAGGTCACAGCACAGAGACCAACTCCATACAAGATCACAGACCTGGTTCCTATCTCTACAAAGCCCACAGTTCCCAGCTCCACCACCTTGGATCACCTGAGGCTGCTGCATAGGGACCCTGAGGCTCCCTGGGGTGCTCAGCTCTCCAATTGGCCAATGGGGTTGTGAGCATCATCTCCCCCCACCCCTGCCATGCCAGCCTTCTGCACACCCTCAACACTCATCCAGCTCAGCTAGGCTGCTCAGTGGCACACAGGTCTCCCTCAAACCCCAGATCCTGGTCTTGTCATACAAGCACCACATCCCTTGACTAGAACCAACACGGGCCTCATCTGAGAACTCAGAAGACAACTGTGGGTAACAGAGATTTTTTTCAAGAATTTTCCAAGACACAGTTTTGCTTTGTTCTGAGTTCCGCCTTTCGCATTTCTCCTAACACAAGGTCGCGGGGAACTCACAAGTGCCGCTCAGGAAGCATAGGTGTTAACACACAGCTCAAAGCCAAGGCTGGGCAGATGACAGCCAACCACTCAGAGTCACATGGTTTCCTCTCCCTTTCAAACTCCTAAGCTACCCCGAGGAAGGGGCCAGGGCATGGCCTCATAGCCACCTTGTGTGGGAGGTAGTGGAAAGGGCAAGTTCAAACAGTCACTGAATTCCGGGGCTACCACAGAGGGACATAGACATCTGCCCCCACAGACATGCAAAGGCCACTGGGTACCATAAACCCCAAATCCAGAGGGCCCCAGGGGCCACACCAATCTGACAGAAGAGCCAGGTGACACCTTCGGCAAGATCCATACGGGGGTGTGAGTGTCCAGAACAACTTCCGCCAGGAAGAAAACGGAGAGGAAAGCAAAATGTGGAGATGCGAGGGAGGGGATGCTGACTGAAGAAGGCGATCCGCCCCAAACCAGAGTCCAACAGCTGCTAAGAAAAATCCAAACTAGGGAGCTGCGGACACTGGTCAGAGATAAGGACTTATTTTATGTGGGCTCCTGGGGGAGTCAGTGGTGTCCGGATCAGTTCCTGTCTCGTGCACATTAAAACACGCACAGACAGTGCTCTGGGGAGCCCGGATGATAGGGTGAGCACCGCGCAGGTGAGGGACAAGAGCCTGCAACCTCCATGCTGGGGCTCCAGACTCAAAACAAGACTTGCAATTTGTGAGGCGCAGATTTGGAGAGCTGGAGCTGAAAACGATCACCAGGGCAGACTAAGCTACATGATAAGTGGACTTTTTATTTTGTATATATATTTTAAAGAAATTACACAGTGCCGGGCGGTGGTGGCGCACGCCTTTAATCCCAGCACTGGGGAGGCAGAGGCAGGCGGATCTCTGTGAGTTCGAGACAAGAGCTAGTTTGCAAGACAGCCTCCAAAGCCACAGAGAAACCCTGTCTCAAAAAACCAAGAAAAAAAGAAAGAAAGAGAGAAAGAGAGAAAGAAATAATACAGTAATGACAGCTGGGTGGTGGTGGCGGCACACGCCCTTAAACCTAGCACTTGGGAGGCAGTAGGGTCTCGAGTTTGAGGCCAGCCTGGTCTACAGAGGGAGATCCAGGGCAGTCAGCACAGAGAAACCCTGTTTTGTAAAAACAAGTAAAAAACAAAAAAGTATCACATAGTAATGAACCCAGTTTTGTGCGAATGTGCTAATAATGTGTGAGGACAAGCTCAGGTGTTAGTCAGTGATTTCCACCTCAGGTGAGACAGGGTCTTGCTGGGGTTGCCTGCTGCATGTGGCAGCCTGCTGCCCTCCAAAGAGAGGCCAGGCTCTACCTCTCGTTTTGCACCAGGAGTGCCGAGGTTATGGGTTCACCCTGCATCCAGCTTTATGTGCAGTCTGTGAGTCCAACTCAGGTCCTCATACTGTATTCATGGCTTTCATGGGAAGTCATTCTGGCTACAGGCACATGAGGGAAAGAGTTACAGAGCAATCCCTGGGTATCAGAACCCAGATGGGACACAGCTTTGCTTAAATAGTTTGGGTAAAAATCCTCTCAATCCTGAATATCCCATAGTTACAAAGCACTATGTATACATGTCTTACAGGGAAAGTGTGAAGGCTATGTATGTGCATGCATGCATCCTAAAATCCATGAGGTTAATATAAACCTAATCCAAGCCTAAAGTCTGCCCACACGAAAGCAGATGGAAGCAAGTTGACTGGAACCCGGAACTTCCCTTGGCTGCACATTGTCTCGGGGGCAGCAGCCAAGGGAAAGTGAGGAATGAAAGGGATGGGGAAGGAGAGGGAAGGAGAGGACAGGGAGGAAGGGAGAGAGTGGGGAGACAGGGAGGGAGAGAGGGGTGAAGGGAGAGAGGAGAAAGGGCTGCTAAAAGCTATCATTGCACTTGGCTGGTTCTATAAAGGTTGGGCCTCAAGGCCTCCATCCAAGGCCAAGCCCAGGACCACCCAGCAACACTGTCAAGAGTGCACATCTGGGCCATGGCCCCCTGACCACAGGTCTCTTGGCCTGGGAAAGTTTGCCTCACCCATTAGGGGCTGGCCTTCCTAGAGGTTGACCTAGTGCCTGGACAGAAGAGGACCAGTGGCTACCTCAGACAAGATGGATGGCTTAAGGATGGTCTGATGGGGAGCAGGTGTGTGGATTATACCTTCCTCACTGTACCTGAACATGAGTGTCACCCCTGATAGGGTTCCTGGCTACCTACCCATGTTCTTGAATTTCTACCTTTCCCAAAACAAGCTGGGAGGGCCTCGGGGACCACAGGCTCCAACAGTCAAACCCTTAGCCAAATGTTTCCTCTTGAGTTGGAAAGGGTGAAGGAAGGAGCTAGGCCTTATTAACTGGAACACCTTGGAATATTCTAAGGGCTCCAGAACACCCCTGTTCTGGCTTGAGACTGGAGATGAATTATCCTTTTCTATTGAACTAGTGTCCTGGACATGCCACTAAAAAGTGTCTGTCCTTTCTACAGATGCTCAGCTTTGACCCCAATCCCAAGTGTAAGCAGGAATAGGGAAGGAAACTGACCCAATCCCCAACTTTCCTGCCTAGAGCTGGCCTGAGGATAATGAAGCTGTCCTCTGCCTGCCACCACCATTTGTGGTCCAGCCTCTACCATGAGGGTACAAAGTTCTTCCTGCTCTCTGGGACCTAACACAGCCTAAGAGCAATAACCCAGAATGACTGTTTCCCTCATTCTGTGCTCTGCCCACCCTAGTCCCCGCGCTAGTCTAGTACTTGGGTCATGGGGGCAGAGACTTCTAGGGACTCTTGCCTAGGAGGTGGCAGAGCGCAGCAGGCAGGCAGCCTCTGCTACAGAAAGCAAAGTATATGCCTGGCTCAGGAGACCAAGTCACAGTCACAAATCTGGAACTTGCAGGATATAGACAGTAGGCATGTGAGTGTATGTGCATCTAGGTCTACATGTATGTATTAAAATACAGATTCACGGACTTCATACATCAGCTGCTCTCTGATCTCACCAACGAGGGCATGGAGTATCTCCAGGGAAACACTTCTTCCAGTTCTCTGGACACTCCCCCTTCACCCCCAGACCTCCCTGACCCAAGGACATCCCATGAGCCTCCTCCTGTGCATCGGAAGCTCAAGAATTGCCCTCTAATGTTTGGTATCCCATCATTGTTCAGACAGCTCTTGCTCCTGGGTACCCATGTGGGTGGAGGTCAGAACTCATGAGCCAGGCTGAATCTCTAAGCACCGTGAGACCTGAGCTTCTGGGTCTCCAGCCAGACTCTGGAAGGGTCTCTGCCCTGTCCACCTGTTTCTAATGGGAAAACAAAGAACAAAGAAGAAAGGAAGGACAGATGGAGGCTATGTCCCGGGAGGGATCCTGTGGGAAAGGAACCGTGTGGCCTTTCCTGCTCGCTCCACCCTGGAGCAGGCCCAGCTCCTGCATACCCTGCATTCTCTTGTGCACCCAACTTCGTGGGTGCCTGTCCACACCGTGCCTGTCCCTAGCACCAAACGACTCCTCACAGCTGCAGCTGGTCCGCGCTCACATCCCTGATGTTTTAATAATGAGAACGCTGTAGGCCGCACCTGCCATGAGTTACTTATGAAAAATGAAAATCAAAACAAACTAACACAATAACTTGGACACGTCACAAGTGGATGCAGAATGGAGGACAGGCAAGTCACAGGGCACTCCTGCCGCTTCCCACGACTTGGCTTCCAGGTGATGCTGAAATGGTTGCCAGTCAAATTCGGAATGGTGGCTCAGTCTGTTCAATATGCTGCCAACCCACAGCATATACGGTCATTTAAAGCAAGCTCCCTCATTTCAGCCATGATGCTCTGAGCTGTCATAAGGCAAATACCCCTCAATCATTATGAGACATGGGACAATCTGGGTAACTTGGCCAAAAACTGGAGAACCTAGACATGCTACAGAGCTTCTTCTGTCTGTAGAATCAACACCTGTAGTCGGACACACACAATGTGTCACAGCTCTAGTCCTAGCCTGGAGATTCTGGGCCATTATTGTCACTGACTGCCCAGGACTCCTTGGTTCTAGAGTTTTGGTTCCAGCAAAAACAAGGTTATCATAGCAAGTTACTACCTGGGGCTTCGGATACACACTGCTACATTCACCTGCAGGCTTAGGCTAGGCATTTGCACAGGTCTCAGAGTCTGCATTATTCTCATCCTAGCGACCAGAGTGAATCTTCTGGAAGCAGCAGCCCAAATATCAGGGGCAGCCTTGGATAGCCAACCTATGCAGGACTGCCAAAGTCAGGGGCAGAGGTGCATGGCCACTCCTATGTCAAACCTCCTGGCAATGTTTGTATCTGAAAAATACATGCATATGATCAACCTGCCCAAGGAAAACCTTCCAATGGGGTTTGAACCCTTCCATCTGCAACACTCACCAGATGTGGTGGGCAATGTCCACACGCCATGCCTAAGCTATCACGGTAGGCGAGTCCCCCCTTTGCCTTATAGGTGCTTCACCTGGCAAAGGTCTGTAAATAGTCCCTTGTGGATGGGGCCCAGGGGTGTGGTAAGTGTTCTCAGAGTCCTACACCAGATGCAACTTCCCTGGCTACTCTTCCAAGTACAGCAATGCCAACCTGACACTAGGCTGCATAGCTCCTGACAAGTCATACGCCTACCACCAGGAGAGACTTCAGAGTAGATTATGACAAAGAAAAACAGAGGTTGTGGTGTTGGCAGTCAGTCAAGTGTGTGCTTTGCAAGCCCAGGACCTGAGTTTAATCCCCAGAACTTTCATTCTGGGAGAGGGGCAGAGGTGAGGAGCCAGGTGATGGTGCATCCCTGGGGAATCAATGGCCAGCTAGCCTAGCCTACTTGGCAAGCTCCAGGCCAGTAAGAGACCCTCTCCCTCTAAAAGAAAGAGAGACAGAGACAGAGACAGAGACAGAGAGACAGAGAGAGAAATAGTGGTGGCTGGAGCTGAGGAATGACAGCAGAGGATGTCCTTTGTCCCACATACAAAACTCTCTCTCTCTCTCTCTCTCTCTCTCTCTCTCTCTCTCTCTCTCTCTCTCTCTCTCTCTCCAAACAGATATACATACATAGATACACACACTAAGACCCACTGTTTTGCAGCTCAGACTTGTATATTAGAAGTGAGTGATTATTTCCCGACTGGGTTTCATCCTGAGGCCACCTGACTATAAACCCACAACTTTCCTCAGATGATAGCATGTGAGCAGAAATTTGACTGTTTCATCTGTGGTCACTGATTGATGTGTGTGGCCTTGGACACTTCCTCCCGGCCAGAGTTTTAGCAGTTTGGGAAGTCTTAAAATTCAAAACTGGTGAAGGCTTAGGAGCCAGAACAGTCCCAGACCTGAATGGAGACAGCCAAGACCAGGTATGGCCTACTTACCCACTGAGGACATGAAGTTGCATTTTAATTATTCTGAGACCAGTAACAATTAAGGTCTAGGGGCTTGCACTTAAAAAGCCTGAGCTCATCTGGGCAGGTGGGCGGTGGTGCACACCTTTAATCCCAGCTCTTGGGAGGCAGAGGCAAGTGGATCTCTGTAAGTTCAAGGCTAGCTTGGTCTACAAAGTGAGTTCCAGTTCAAGGATAGGCAAGACTGTTACTCTGAGAAACTCTGTCTTGAAAAACCAAAAACCAAAAACCAAAAAAAAAAAAAAAAAAAAAAAAAAAAAAGGCCTGAGCACCAAGCTCAAAGATCGGTGTCATCATCTTTTTTTCCCCAGGAACGCGGAAGTGCGTGAGTTCCCCTTTCTTCAAAGAGCACTCAAAGGAAAACCAAAGGCCAACTTCCCCCACACTGACAGAACTTCATGTTCACAGCCTCCCTGAAGTCCTAGCTGAAGCATCAGGCTAACTTCCCAGGCAGAAGGAAATGAGACAAAGCCCGTTCTCCAACTGACACCAGGAACAGGACTCTAGCTTCTCAGGCACCCAATACCACTGTGGAGACACAGAGGGAGGGAACAGAGGATTCCATATACAGCCCTCAGGTCTTAAGTGCTCTGCCCAGAACCCCAAAGGCCCGAGAAGGTAGTCCCATTCTCTAGAGCTAGTGATGTCTTGGGCTCTTGCTCTCCCTAAGGAGGCCTGGGTTCAGTCCTACTCTGGAGCCCAGTATTACATAGAGCTCATGTGAGGGTGGTCCCCATGGAACAGTTTAGTCAAGGACATCACAGAGGTTTCGGGCTTTGGGAGCAGCTCATCTTGAGCACCTGCCCTGGTTTTATCAGTTATCATCTGGCCACATTAACAAGGGACCCCTTGGTGTTTGGTCAGTGATAAAGTAACTGTGTGAAGACCTGTCATGGCCGGAGCATTTCTGTCTGCAAAGCCTCCTAAGATGTGGGTGGTGATAGAGATTTCTGCCCTCAAACCAGCGCTCCCTCCTCCTTCTCCAAGTCCCCAGAGACATCCAGTGCCTGTAGCATAGCAGGAAGAGGTACGGCACCCCACCTGGTGAGACTGATGGTGTCCTTGATGTCCTTGCCCCAGGGACATCAAAGGCTAACTCGAAAAGCAAGAACAAACAGCAGATAGCTCTTGAGAACACAAAGTATGCGTCCATGGGCCCACAGCCTGTGGCAGCCTCGCCCTTTTCCACCAGAGCCTCTGCCTGGATGCCTTGTCTGTGTGTGTCACTTAGGTGAGCTGCTACGACACTCTCGCCAGCACAGGGGAAGGCAGTCTCTGTGAGCTCCTAATGCCAAGACACTAACTTTTCCCAGCCAGTGAGTAAGTTTCATCCACTACCTCGCTTTGAACACTGTACACTGATGAGAGCTAGGGGGAGACGCAGGAGAGTCAACACCCATAATGCCTAGGAGGCTGATCCTAAAACAAGAGCTAAGGCGGTGGCATGCCGTAAGAACTGCTTAGAAACGATAATGCACTAAGTCTTCCCCTAGGAAAGGGTGGCACTCAAGGGACGTGGTACTGGGCATTAGGTGTCAAGACTGGGAATCTTGTGGCAGGACACTAGGAATGTATAGACAGAGTACTATTAATCCTATGGTGTGGTCCTGGAATTGATATAGATTGGGTACTAGGATTTATATGGACAGAGTATTGGGAATGGTTGGAAACAGCTTTATTATTTGCACAACGATCTCCCAAGGAAGTGATGCAAGCCACTGAGTAAGTCCACGGCACAACCGAATTCACTGGGAAGACTCTCCTCCCTGCGGCCACCAATGCATCTATCTTTGTGTGCTCTAAAGACAGCCAGGCTCTTCCTACACTCTAGCTTGCAACCAATCTTCAATCACCACGGGTTCAATGAGCCCATGAGAGCCCAGAGACTTGGATGTTCTTGGCAGATGCCATAGATATGAACAGGCCAATTTGGCCATCAGAGTCCTGAGGTGGGCTGTCACCCCCAAGAACCCACAGAAGCCAGAAGTATCTTCACAGACATTGTGCCTTCCCTGGGCTACAAGCATACTGGATTCACAGAACAGCTATCCAAAGGGAAAATCCCCTGATGAGTGGTAGGGCAAGTGTGGAGAAAGATAAGACCTGGATTTATTGTGAACATCTACAGGAGTATTTAATCTTATTCCCACTTTAGGATAAACTCTGAGCTGCCCCGATAACCTCAAATGCAAGAGGGCTCGCTAGACCTTTTGAAGCTAACACTTGCGCATATCATCAAAGCCACTAGTATCATCAAGGCGTCCAATATCACAGCCAAACCCTGAAAGAAACAAGGTCTGACATACACTGATTTGAACATAATACCCGTTTCTTATCGTCTGAACCAAGCCGGCTCCCTGAATCAAAGCTGTTTGCCAAGCCTGTCCCACCCCTTGGGAATGCTATTCTTCAGAGAGCAACCTAACTCAGCAAACACGCCACTGACACTGCAGACACCTAGTTAAAACACTCCCGCTAGCCCCAACCCAGCTCCTTTTCATCTGGGTTCCTCATGTAACATTGCCTTTTTGTAGGCAAGTTCAGAGGTCATGCTGCCTGGGGACATCATAACAGTGAGACACTTCCCGTGAGCCTGTCCTAGAAGGAAAGAGAATGCTGCTGTGCAGAGCTGTGACACACAGCACAGGTTCTCAGCGAGGTGTGGCTCACAATGGAATGGATGGGTGGACAGGCATTTAAACCGTACTTCCTTTGGGTTAATAAAAAGTCTTTAAGAGTGGCTGTGGAGACAGCATGTCAGTGATGCTGCTTAACCAACCGTGAGGACCTGAGTTGGGGTCCCCTCATGCAAAGGCTGGGTGCCATGGCAAACAGGTGTACCACAGCACTGGGTATGGGCAAGCGAGTAAATCCTTGAAGTCATCTGCTTACCGGCCTAGCTGGGTCAGTCGGTGAGCTTCAGATTTCATGAGAGATACTGTCTCCAGGAAAAAAAATGGAGAGCACCAGAAGACACCTGAAGTTGACCTAAGACCTATGGGTGCACGTAGGAGCTCGCAAGCATGCGCGTGTGCGCATACACACAATACACTACACATACACATACACTATACACACACATATACCACACACACACATACACTACACATACACTTTTACACACACACACACTACACACACACAATACACTATACACACACACATACACCACACACATACACTACACATACACTCTTACACACACACATACACTACACACACATACACTACACACTCACACACACACATACACCACACACACATACACTACACACTCACACACACATATACTACACTACACATACACTCTCTCTCACACACACACATACACTACACACACATACACCACACACACACACATACACTACACTATACATACACACACACATACACACACTCTCCCTCTCTCTCTCTCTCTCTCTCACACACACACACACACACAATTCCCTAAAAGCCACAATCTGGAAACTACATTCAGGGGCAATCTAAGTGAACTGGCATCTCCAGACACGGGCACTCCGGTGCTCTCTCCCCATGCTTCACAGGTGCCAGCACCTGATCCACACTGCCACTCCTACCTGGGCTCAGCAGCGACATAGAAAGCGGCTCCCCCGCATCGCAGGTATCTGCCATTGCTGTCGCCATCAGTGAGGCCCACTCAAGTTATCACAACGTCTGTGTCAGTTTCCTGCAGCAACATCCAGTTAAAGCCCACGCCTAAAACCGTGAGAGCCTATCCATTGTTCCTATTAGTTTCCCAAGCATGATTTCTCCAACTGTACCAAGAGTTTGGTGCCATTCTTAGATCTACCCCATGGAGCTAACTGGAGTGCTCCGAACAGGACAGGGAGTGGGTACCACAAGCAAGATCCCCAAATGAACTGAGAGCATGGAGGAGCCATTGTGCCCAGGATGGCGCAGGGTGGGGGGTGTGGATTCACACTGAGGTGCTCTCCAGACCAAATCTAGGGGACATCTGGAAACACAGTCTTTTAGGGTTCCTCCAGGTCCCTGCTGCCTGGTGCCTGTCCACTACAAGCATCTGTGAGGATGGAGTGTGGCTTCTTCATGTCGATGTCAAACCACTCCACATTTCAACTCCATTGGCGCTTCCTAGAGTTTGTGGAATCCATTAAAAGGGACCAGGAAACAGAACCAAAACCGTGGGGAAAGGTGAACTTCAAGCCCAGGGATGGGGTGGGGTTTATTTGTGTTAGCTCGGAGCCACCCCAGGGGCACTGAGACCATGAGGTAAAATCACAGGCCACTAGACCCCCCATCAGCGTTCCTGAGTAGAGGAAAACACCAGCAACTGCTTTCCAGGGCCCGTGTCACTAGCAGGCTGGGACAGGCAGATCTACAGCTGCAGGCCACCAGGAACATGGAACTTGCTGAGGACACCTCTGAGGAGAACCAAAAACCATAAAGTGGGGGCAGGTTTCATGTTTGGAGACATTTTTGCTATGTCCCCAAAAAAGTAAGATGGGCAGTCAGTGTCGAACTATGTCCCCAAAGTTTTAACTTGGACTCTTAGCCCCCAGCACCTCAGAGGGTGACTGATCTGGAGAAAGGACCCTTTAAAGGTGACCAAGTTGGCGTCACTAGCATGAGCCCGGATCCAGGTGTGGGGTACTTAAAGGAAGGAAGGGAGGGATGACCACGGGACCCAGTGGGCGATGATGGCTACGAGCAGGGCCAGGGCAGAGTCGCAGGAGGAGCCGGCTGACCACACACATTCATCCTGGGCTCCAGCCCCCGATCTGGGAGGCAATAAGTGCCTGCGGTGAAAGCCACCTGCCTGTGGATCCTGTCACTCCACCCAGCATGCCACCTGTGTGCTTACCCCAATCCTAATTTTAAAAGGCTCTTACTGCCATGGCTCTAGTTATATTTTAGGACATTTCTCTTCCCTGTGAGCTGAGAGGGCCAGAGCTGACACAGTCTTGGTTTCAGTTAAATAGAAGTCATGATGACAGTACGGCAGGCACAACGGCTCTTTATGGATTTCAGGTTTCCATGTTTTAGATAAACTTTGTTCCTGGCATGTTCTGATGACATGGTTTGAACTGTCAGCCCTTTGAGCCTCCTAGGACAGATGGAGGGACACAGGACAGACGGGCAGAGTACTGTATGTAGCAAGACAGGAAACGGCTGTGTTCCAACCCCCTGCCCTCAGCCCACACTTTGTGCACAGGACAGGCCCATCTCACTTTAGGAACCACCCTCCATCCCTTTGCGGCAACTTAAATAAAGATTCAGCAGTGTCACTATACCCTACCACTACACCTCCTGGAACGGCCCCAGTCACACATGGCCTTGTGGCCTCACTGTGTGGAAAGGGCCCCAAAAACCCAACTGAATTCTGGAGCTGGTGGCCTCACAGTCACTAGAGGGCAGGGTACCAAATTCCAGGTGGTCACGACCCAAGTGGACATGAATCTGCCCTGAGGAGAAGGGGACGGAAGAGGCAGAAGAAGTGCCAGGCCTGAGACAGTCCCCGCTACATGCCGGGTCCCTTGCTCAGGGGCCCCTCAGCTCCTGGAAGCGGAACAGACTGGTCTCACGTGGGCTTTCAAGGGCCCGAGTAGATGTTTTAATGCGACGTGTGAAAACCCTGCAGGGGAAAGCAGCCTGCCAGGCGTCACAAGTGGCACACCTGTCAGGAAAGCTGTTTAGTTCAAAATAAAAGCACTGAGCCGGTTAAATGGGCCCAGCAAATCGCAAGCAGCCCTGCATCCTGTTAAAAAGAAAAACCAACAACGTAAGACCGGAGTTTTGTCCCATACTCCAGCTCCCCGCTAGCAGACTGCCAGCAAGCACGTACTGGTCTCCTGGGAGGTTGGGGGCGGGGGACACCGGAGAGCTGGCTGCTCTGGGGGACTGTGGAGCTGAGGGCTCATCTGCCCTAGCACGGTGATAGCAATTAAGGCCGAGAAAGGAAGTGGGTAAGCGGCGAGCAGAACACACAGGAGGATGGCTGCCTTCCCGGGCTTATTAAAAACACAACCGTGCATGTGTGCAGAGCCTCACCCTGAGCAGAACTGCAGCCACGGAATTCACGTGCTGCAACCCCGACCCTGGCACCTGTGAACCCAACCTCCAAAAAAAAAAAAAGAGGCCATCTGTCCCCTAGTCTAGTTGGAGGCGTCCTTAGAAAAGGAACTGGTGACAGAGACGGTGTAGGAAGCTGCCAAAGAGACCAAGCGGGCGGTGGCAATGTTACGTGTGCCAGCATAGCATTATCTCCAGAGAGAAGCCAGGGCAGCACTCTTCTCTACCCCACCCCTGCTGTAGCCGCCCCTCCCCAAACACAGCTGAGCTCCAGTCAGAGGCTGCTTACCTCATGTATGATGTAGGGGACAGAGACTTGGGCTTCGCCCACTGGTATGGGGCCTGTGGCACGGACAGATACTGTTCGCAGAAGGCCCCCTTCCGGAGGTGCTGGAAGGCAAACTCCTCAGGTGGGAAGTCAGAGGTGGGCGGAGTGGCGCCCAGGTCTTCCCCAGCTGGCTCTACCTTGAGGGCCACTGAGGGTGCATGCTCCAGGGCCGTCTTTCGAGACTTGATAGGGACACCATCGCTCAGGTCCAGCGTGCTGTCGGTGGTCAGGGCGTTGATGGCTGCCACGATGGCGGAGCTGGTATACTGGGTAGTATTACCGAGCCAGGTGTCTTCGGTCACGCTGACCCGAGGGGAGCCGTGCGGGGATGGTGTGGGTGAGTGGTGGGGCGAGCAGGAGGGCTGGCGGCCGTTGAGGCTGTACTTGCGCTTGTTGCAGGGGGATGTGGGCCGGGAGCCACGCGCACCAAGCCAGCTCTCCTCAGTGACACTGGCACGAGGAGAGCTGGACGGAGAGTGCCTTGGAGACCCCAGAAGGTGACAGGCACCCAGGCCTCGGGGAAAGACCTCCTCTGGGTCTGTGGTCTTGGGAGACACGCAGGGTGACTGCCATGGAGAGGTCTGGGGAGATGCATATGGGTATGAGTAGTTGGACTCATAGGAGGAGGCCTCGGAGTTACAGCTCCTTGAGGACAGGCTACTGGCTGGGCTCAGGCAGGAGGGGTCTCTGTAGGCTTCCAGGCTGGGCAGGTGCAGGGTGGCTGTGGACGGTGACCGCTTACAGCTTGGAAGCACATCTTCTACCTCCACGTCGTGGAAAAACTGGCTGCTGCCATGGTGGAGGCCCAGGTAGGAGGTGATCTCAATTCGAGGGCTCTCCAGAGTCGGGGCCCCATTGGGCCGGGTGTTTCCAGAGGACAGAAAGTACCCTGAGGGCCCACTGTCCACAGCCCCTCCATAACTCGAGGGGTGATTTGCTGAAGGGACAGCTGAGATGCCCGGGGTGGACGTCTGGAGGTCATGGCATGGTGCCGGCAGAGAGGCATGCGCCGTGGGAAGGGGCAGAGTCGAGGCGATGCTAGGGGATGCATAGCTGTAGTGTTCTGGAAGAAAACGAGCAAAGAGAAAAGATGAGGCCAGTGAGCTGGAAACATACTCACAAAGACGGGGACGGGAAGCCAGGACCTGGAGCCGTCGCCCGCCCAAGACTCCAGGCCCCAGGAGTGGCCTCTGGAAGTCCTGAAGTCAGGCTGCCCCTAGGCCCCCATAGCCTCCTGCTTGACTCTAGACCTCACTCTATTCCACCACAACAGCCTTCCCCAGGCAGATGCCCCCCCCCGGCCAAATGCCACACCGCTGTCCCTTATTGTCCTCTCTATTGAAACTCTGCATTCCCTAGCCGCTGTAATGGTTTTATATCCTAATCCAATAGCTGAGTTATCTTCTCCAGTCTATCCCCCCCTCCCCGACACACACACTCCCTCTCTCCGGTACACATCACAAGTGAACATGCATTTTTATCTATCCATCCGTCTGGTTCATGGCTGTCTGCAGAGCCTTGGACTGTGCCAGGCACACTGAGACACTTCTGTAATGCTAGCATTTCAGAGGCTGAGCAAGGCAGCAGGATTTTGAGTTCCAAGCCAGGTGTTCACTCTATTTCATGGGTGGACAGACTGGTGCATGAGTGGCGGATGATGGACAGCAGGATGGAGACTGGCTGGATAGATGATGGAAGGAGGGAGGAAGAAAGACGGGTGTATAGATCAAAGGAGGTATATGCTTTAGACATCGGGGCCCAGGATCTTAAATAGGTCTTTATGGACAAATCACTATCAAGCAAGCCCACATACTCAGCTGCAAAGAGCACGCCCAAAAGGATGGATGAGAACAGGAACTCTGAAGTGGCTCTTAGGCTACCTGAGGCTGGCTGGTCCCTAGAAGTCTATCTTCCCGGACTCCTAAATCAGAACAGTTGGCTCTAAGGCACAACCAGACCTCAGAACCACTACGTGATAGTTACATCTTGACAAACACTTTTAAAAAGCATCATTATAATTAGTACTAACAGGAAAGCCTCGCTTCTGGATTTCTTGTCAGAAGTGGCTCAGCATCCCAGAGTTATTCACATGTATCTGGGTATCTGGAGTCAAGCATTTCCAGTCTCTGAATAATGGAAATCAGCACAAGGAAATCCTAGCTCCACACCAGGCTCTGGTGCCCGCCTAGAGAGAGCGCTCAAGGGTAGGGCTGCTCTCTGCTGATCCCTGGCTCAGAAACAGCAAGGGAAAACTCCAGGAATGTTGGGGTCTTGGGGCACCAGCCAAACTCTAGGATATTTTTGAGGAGGAGCAGGCCAGGCCTCGGGTAGGTTAGAAAGTTCCCACTATTGCTCACTCCAGTCTTCTGCCATTGATGGGTAGCTCACAAACCCTCTGGCGACAGGCAGCCTCTTATGAGGTAGACAAAGGTCCCACTCCAGAGTCCAGGGAGAGGACAGGCTCTAGTCCTCAACCCCTGGGTCACAGAGTCCCTGTGGAAAGGCTAGAGCCAAGACAAAGGGGAACAAGGGACAGCTAGAGGAATCAGGATTTGTGCCAGGTGGACCCTCCAGCCAAGGCCATGGTTGAGAGTCCTTGTCACACAAAAGCACCATGGCCCAGTCTGAACTCCATACCCCGAGACATTGGAGCCTAACACTGAAAAGGATACTGCTCTAAATTACTCTAAAGTCACTTTTTAGAGAAGGTAACGCTTCTGAGGAGACAGGGCTGGTGGCTGGTGCCAGCTGGGTCTTCGAGTAGGCCTTTGCTGGGTTCCTAAGCTCAGGCTATTTCCATGAGCACTGGACAAGACTGCAGAGCTGTTCACTGCCATTCAGCCTCCCTTCGTCTCTGTCTGTGCACCCCAGCCTTGGACAGACGCAGGCCTCCCCCCGGTCCCCCAAGTACAGTCATGGGGAAGACTGATCAGGGATACAGAATGTCCTAAGTACATAATAAGAAAGAACGCTAGCCCCGGAGGACCCAGTCCGTAGAGGTACGAAACGAGTTCAAGTGGGAAAACCAGGCCTAAAGACCAAAGGCTGGTCTGGTTCCTCTATGAGGTCACCAACAGAAAAGTCTGGAGCAGGTTCCAGGGACCCTATGAGGGAGCAGTACTAATAGACGCCTATGTCCAGAAGTCATCTTATCCGCGGCTACTGCCAGACGCTGTGTAAAGATTCATCTTGGCAAAAGGAGGAGGCAAGCAAGAAGGAGGTAGGAGGGGGAGGAGGGGGACTCGCCATGCATCCCGTACTTTGCTGTCCCATGCAGATGATAGACATGGAGGAAGACGTTGCTATGGAGATCTCCCTCAGCCGGCTCAGCACTCTCCAATCTAGAACTTTCCATGGGAAAGCATGATCGGTGTTCCATGGCTCAGAAGGTGTGGCCAGGATCTGCCCTTCTTCAGCTAAGAATCCAGGTCTTAACTAGTCAAGCAGAGCTAGGAGTGCAAGGTAGGGACCCCAAAATGTCACCGTGTCATTGCTAATTAGAATACTAATAAACAGGAGGAGGAAGTTACAGACTAACAGGGTAGGAGTTTCAGTAACTGATTTCAGCAATACTTTAACCAGTGTTAGGGTCTTACAGTCACTTATAACTTGAAAGAATGCCTCTCTTTACTCAGCTTCACCTCTGAACTCGGATTTCTGGCTCCCTGATGTCCCACATCCTCTGAAACATGCTCCCTTCAGAAGTATCTCTAGTGGTCATCGATTTGCTCATATCCAGCCAGCTCCCTTCTGGTCATCTCTCAAGCTCAGATGGGTGAGTCCTTCCTGACCCCACCTGCTAATCACTCAAAGGGCCCCTGAGGATGAGGTTATCTGTACTCTGCTCTCCAGCCTTCTGAGCCTTGGTACCAGGAGTTCAAAAGGATCCAAGACCAAATTCTCCAGTAGCTGTGTGGGGCAGCTTGGCAAGGCAAACTTCTGCCTGAGGCACTACTTCTGAACAAATGTGCTTGAGGTACACATCGTAAGAACGGCGACAACCACACCTACGTGTGTGCTCTGGATTGCCCAGACAGCACCCAGGTTAGATGGCTTCACAGGCCCCAGCCCTGAGCAGGCAGCTACTCTGCTTGGGAAGTCTAGAGCTCTCTGCACTGTAAGAAGCCTGTCAGTAACGTAACACTTGAGAGGAATGGGCTTTCAAGACTGGAGAGATAGTTTGGTGGTCAGGAATACTTGCTCTTGCAGAAGACCTGGCTTCAATTCCCAGCACTCACATGGTGGCTCACAGCCACCTGTAACTCTAGTTCCAGGAGATCTGATGCCCAACTCTGATCTCTGCGGGCACCAAACACACATGTGGTGCATATCTATACATATAGGCAAAAACTTGCACATAAAATAAAATAAATCTTAAAAAAATAAAAAAGAGCTGGTTTTCATCGTAAGGGAGCCCAACTCCAGAAGATGAGGAGTCTGAGACTAAGGCTAGTGAGAAACACTTGCATCATAGCAGCTGTACACATGCTGGGAAAACCATGAAGACCCAGTCGGTCCTCCCCAAAGGAGGCATACCTGCCACTGGGCAGAACCTGGCTCCTGTGTTCTCTGTCTTCCAAGTGAAAGAATCCTATGTACTCCTGGCCCCACAGCTCACCACGTTCTTTTGGTGGGAAGGGAAAATTGGAAGAGTTCTCTAGAAACTCCTAGCAACAGGTAAAGTAAGTTGTGGGATCTCCTCACTCCTGCCTTGACACCCCTGCAGTGTTGAGTCCAGGGCTTCAGCTGCCTGCAGAGCTGGAAGATTCCAGAAGAAAAGACTGGGTGGCAGGCAAAGGGCAGACGCCATGGCAAACCTCTGCTTTTCTCCTTGGGACAACAGGTTTTCTAAGGCCCAGAGAAGGAGGAAGGAGGTCGTATTCACTCGAGGCCCAGATGCAGAGGAAGAGGAAGTTGGGGAGCACGGCACAGGGGCTCCGGGACGTTACAAGAGGAGCTTTTACTTAAACCAAACTGTTTAACAAAACAGGACTCAACAGGGCAAAGAAAAGCCCACCAAACATTAATTTAAAAAAAACAATAACAGAACAGGGTTAGGGAATAAAGCTCAGTAAGGAAGCACTAGACTGGAGAAGCCTTAGCTCAATGTGGGCCCCACACACACCGGGCACACATGTGAGCCCAGCACGCAGGAGGTGGAGGGAGGGGATCACGAATCAGAATTATCCGGCTACACAATGAGCCCCTTTCTCAAAAACATAAGACAAACAAACAAAAAACAATTAACCTACATGGGGACTTCCTTGGTCAAACTCCAGAATGAAAGCTTAAATGCCTGTCTGTGAGAGGTGTGTCTGCCTCTCTTCTCAGAATCTCTGGAGCCAGCGGGCCCCTTGAGTCCATAGGGGGGGCGGGTGAGTTCAGCTGAGCTTCTTCTTGCTACAAAGCCTAGACCTGTGGAGCCCCTCCACCTGCACTGACGTCCACCTGGTCAAAGGGGTTGCTCTACAGACTATAGGGAATGCCAAGCTTCCCGGTAACTTCCTTTCTAGTCCTGAGGTGTTGGGACCGATTATGTCACATCAGGTGCTGCTGTTGCCTGGCAGCCTGACTTTTGGCGAATGGGTCACTAAACTGGGAGGTGGGAGACCACCAGGGGGGCAAAAAGCATAATCGAAAGCAAAGGCCTCCGGTAGCACACTTTCTGTTATGTCATGTACTACAATGCATGAAGTCACGGCCATCCTCTGCAGAGGCCACAGACCATCAGGTCCTTGCTCATTTCTCTCAGTCACCCTGCTGCATGCAGAACTCCACACGGATGTGACATGTGACGGGGTACACACAACACCGGGCACCCGCTGTGAAATCGCTTCGTAGGTGCTCTCCGTCAGGTCACTTGTCATCTTGCCTGAACGGAGGGAAGGCAAAGCCGTGTGTGCCGCACCACATGTATGTGATGCTCCCCTATAAGCGTGGCTGTCACAGTCACCACCAGAACTCACTGTTCACAAGCGCAGAGCAGGATACATCATAGCCCACTTTCACCTTTCTTGTAAGGAACACCCCTTTAGCCTTTCCTCAGACTTGAAGCTAGAAATAGAACCAGCGAGAGCCTGCCAGCCAGGTCCTGTCCTCCAGATGCCTGCCCACCCTGGTCTTTCTACATGCAACAGCGCCTGCAGGGTGCGGGTGAGGCTGCAAGTTTCCACACTTAGGGATGAAATACAAGAAAACAAAACAGTACCCAGGCAGCAAAGTCCTTGCTGTCACTTAGTACACTGGAAGGAGCTACCTAGTGAGGACAGTGTGGAGACGGCTGGGCCAGTCCTGTGAAGTGACAGACAGCAACAGGTTATAAAGCACTGTCATACAACGATGTGCTGAAGGGAGATTTACGGGCCAGAGAACGGGACTTGCTGAAGCAACAGAAAATGTTACCCAATGATCCACAAATAAGCTCACCACAGCATGCTTAAGGGCCCTGTGTCCAGCCTGGGTCCACAGCTTTCCTCGAAGACCTCCAACACTCCCCCAGGTGCAGACGAGAGCATAACTTCCGCCTGCCCTGTCCTTCCGAGGTGTTCCTGCTTAGCCGGGGCTTCCTTTGAAAACTGACACAGAGCCGACATATCCTGCTCACACAGACAAGTCAGCCGTTGATTAAAATAGCTACGGAGCAGTGAGGCTGCTCCCAGCAAAGACTGAAGTCCTTCTCCAAAAACATCAAACCTTAGCACACTCAGGGCTTTCCTGGGGCAAGGCCCACTCCTCCCATGGATTCCTACCGTGGGGACTGACAAACCAACATGAGCTCCCCTACATCTTGCTAGGAAAAGAGAAGTTAGCCCCCTCAGCAGAAAACACTTGGAAATAACAGCTCTTCCAAATCCCATGGCAGCAAAGCCCCCTTTCCACTGGAACACCGTTTAAGCCTGAAGCTGGTGGGCAGAGCTGTCTGGGCCCAGGGCCTTGGCCAGTTTCCTCTTGAGTTGCCACGGAGACAGAACTAAGCGGCCAGGCCAAAATAACTTACAAAACAGGAGCCCTGGGGCGGGAAGCGGCACACCCGCCTCCCAGCTGACAGGCAGAGCAGCTATTTCCTGAGCCCCAGAAGGGAACCTATGACCCTGCCTTGTCCCAAAAGCCGCCCTGGCTCACCGGTTGGCAGGGTGGAGACAGAAGGATGCCTGAGAATGGCTCTAGCCCTGTTCTGCCCTGGGCTGCTTACTTTAGCACACTCTGGCTCTCCTCCCCTCCCAAACGGCCACTGTTTATCCACCACTGGCACATGTGAGCGCTTTGGAAATAAAGTACCAGGTACAATCCTTCCCCCCAGAGGACCTGGTAAGGACCCACAGGATGGGGCAATGGCCCATTGCTGCCCAGCCCACCCTCTATGGGTGAGGGAGGAGCTGTGTCCCCTTCATGAGCGTTCAGGAGATAGGCTACCTCCCTTGCTCTGAGGTAGCCACGTCTTTTTGTATGCTCAGTATGATTTGTAAAATTCAAATATTTGTTATTTCACTTTGCAACTGATCTCAGAACATTGTTCACTTATGTTTACACACAGATAATGTGAAGTTCTTTCTACCATTCAGTAGTGACTGGAGAGTTTAGTAACTTCACATGACTATGTAATATAAATAATGTAATTGGATAATTAATAAAATGTAATTATGATATTGGTGATGGAGAGAAAAGTTCAAGCCAGTCTCTCTCCCAGTCTCTCTCTTTCTTACACACACACAGAATGAGGGGGGGGTAAAGGAGATAGAGGTCTTCCCAGTGCTGGGCCTCCCTCGCTCAGGGCTCTCTCCAGTGGCCTGTGACCTGCAAGCTACAAGTGCTGGACTTAGATGCACACCTCTGCTTCACTGGGGCAGTGACCTACAGTTCCCAGGGCCACCCACAGGCACATCTCTGCATCTCTGTGCAGCAGCTCTAGGGGACACTCCTTATTGGCGACACTGTATTGTTACGGCTACACCTAGCCTGAGCTGTAGTGAGACCCAAGGCTTCACTCTTCCACTCTGCTCTACTTCAGAGAAAAACCATCAAAAGCACGGCTCCCTCACATGCACGAGGGGAGGATATGACCTAAACTCACTTGTCACTCAACGTTCAAGGAGCCACCTGCTTCCCAGGCCAGAAGGGTGCCTGGGGCTCACCAGAGCCCCTAGTCGGTGACTTCTTCATGGACAACGGCAGAAACTTGTGTTTCTTCCTGAATGGGCCTGGATGAATCTTAACTTTCGCATTATGTGTTCCAATACGGAAAGACACTAGTGAGAGAGCTGCTGTGTCCAGTTATAAGTCAAAGGCCCTGGAGTGGGGAGGTGCCGGGGGTACTGAGATCCACTAACGGTCTGCTGGAAGCACTACACACACACTGCTGTCCTCAAAGATTCTCACCCTAGGTCTGTGGAGATGACTACAAAGTTTGCATCCTCCCTTGAGGTAAGAAGGTATGCTAATAGCCAGCTAAAGTTACTCTTCCACCAGGCATGCCACAGGCCAGCCACCACGAGGTACCAGGGTATGGTTCTGTATCTCTGTCCCTGTTCCTATTGCTGGGCCTGTAGTCAGTTGTCTTCTCAGAGCAAACAAGGGGATCACAGGAAGGCAATGAGGACCTACCCAGATAGCAGGCAGCTTGGGGAGCCCAGGAAGGCCATGGTCCACCCCATGACTTTATCCCTAAAGAGACAGGAGCTAGAGGCACCATAGGGGAGCCAGACCCACAGTGACCCACACTTCGTCCAAATCCAACATGGACACCCTAAGAAGAGGTTCGGACGTGGGCTCTTTTGCCTGGAACATGAGAGTTCTGGAGAGAACTCAAGAATGCCCCAAACACTGCCTCAGCAGCCAAATCCACTTCCCCAAAGCAACAAGGCCAAGATACATCAAGGGTCTCTCCTTCCAGCCCAGCAGTTTTCAAATCCTGCCTGCCTTGGATGCCACTGACCCCAGAGCCCTGCAACCTGGGCTTTGGAAGAAGAAAGGAGGCCTGTGAGGAAGGGTTTTTAGTTGGGGACAGATGATAGGAATAGGAGCCGAGTAGGAGCATTCATCTTCAAAGCCAAACAAGGTGTCGAACTTTAAAAGGGGGATATTATGGAAAATACATTTCAGAGGTGTGCTACAAGTGTCCTGTCTGGTCATCCCCACATGCCTGGGATGCAGACCCCAAGGAAAACATTCCGGGACTGTGTGCAACTTGGAACAGAAAGTCAGGTGGAGAAAACAACCAAAGTGCTGGGGGGGGGGGGCTGGAACAAGAAATGGACTGTCATTATTGTTCAGGAAAATCAAGTTTTGGTAACCAGCACTTCGATTGTTGGCCTAGCTGGAAGCTTTACTTTTGACAGGGAGAAGAGAAAATGAAAGACAGGTTCTGGTTGCTGAGGTGTGGACTGAAAACCCAACTGGTGGAGCCTTCCTGTTGAGGGAGTCGCGGTGGCGGTCAGCACAGGGCCGGGCCTCCTGGCTCCGGGTCCCCAGGGCCCCGGCAGTAGCAGCCGGGCTCTCAGAAAGGGCGGTTTCCGACCGCCCTCTGGCAGCACCGCTGACCATCTGTCCCCGGACTACGAGGTCCAAGTCCTGCGCCGGACACAGCCTCCCCTCGGGTAAGGGCCTCCTGGAAGGAGGGGCGAGCCCTCTCCCGCAGCCGGGCGGGCGCTCAGATGCCAGGAAGTGGCCGGCGGGTGAGCGTGGCAGGCTCGCCCCACAGGTGGCCTCCCGCCTCCTCGCGGCCGGCAGCAACTTGGTCCGCGTCGCTTCTAGCCGCACTGGGCGGCGGCCCGGGGTCCCGGCTGGTGCCAGGTTGGGGCGGGCACCGGCGACCTCAGCAAACTCAGGCCCACGGCGGGGTGCAGGCGCCCGCCGTCCCCCGCCGGACCCACCTGCGGCCGCGGCGCCCCCGCCGCTCTGATCGAACTCGAAGAGGAAATCGAAGTCGAACTCCGGGTCCTGCTCCAGCCCCGTCATGTCGGGGTCGCACGGCACTGGTGCGCCCGGCGCTCGCGCGCGTCCCCGGCGTGACGCGGCCCCCGCCTCCTGTCCCCTCCCTTGTCCCCTCCCCGGCCTCCCGCCCCGGTCCCGCCCCTGTCCCCCCCGGGTGTTTCCGGGTTTACATAAACAAGCCGCTCGCGGCCGCCGGCTTCCGAGTTTTAAATAAACTCCGCGCGCGAGCCTGAGCGCAGCCTGAGCTCCACTCGCGCCCTCAGGACCGCGCGGGCCGGGGAACATCCCCGCCTCTCAGCAGGGTGCCTGGTCCCCCGCAGGGTCCCGCGCAGCTCCTCCGCGTCCCAGCCTCCCCGTGGGAACTCGGTCTCCCGTTGGACACTACCTCCCCGCAGAAACCCAGTGTCCCCCAAGCAGCCCCGGCGTCTGTGCCCCAACCTGGGCACAGCCAGCCGCCGCAGCAAGGCGAACGCAAAGCCTAGGCCAGGCTGCGCGGTCGTTCCGGACCAGCGCGGGGCTGGCGGGGCTGGAGCTGCGTCCTGGACTCGCAGCCCGGCCTTGCAGCTGGTCCCCTGGTTCCAGTTCAGCGTGGTGCGCAGTCCACAGCCGAAGGAGGTGCCCTGAGTCTTGCTGTTTCCCTGCACCAGGAAAAAGACCAAGGCTTCTGGATTAGTTCAAAAGTTCGAAAAGAAATATATATAATTTCAAAACATGGCTTCTCCTGATCTATCTAGGGCTTTCTCTAGGTTGCTTTCTGAGCAGAATGGCTGACTGGAGGAGACCCACCTTCAGGGAGGCACCCCAGAGCCCACCTTAGAGCTTCGCAACTTCTAGCAGTAAACGCTGGGGGTAACATTTTCTAGCCCTGCTTTTACTAAGGAATTATCTGAAAGTGACTGGAAAATGAGGGCGGTGGGTTCCTTAGGGTTGTGGCTCTACTCTATTCAGGTCAAGTCCCAGAACACAGTTGCTTACAAACCATTCAAGTTTTACTCATGGTGGCCACCTGACTCCAGGGCACCTCACTCAGAACAAGTCCTGTTTTCCTGCACTAACGACCTCAATCTCTCAGCTCCTAAAACACTACACACTCCCGTTTTAGTGGGGGGGGGGACTTCAAAACTCCTGAAGGCTGAGTGGGTGTTACCCACGCACACACTGCCATGCAATCAGCAACCAGAAGGAAAAGGCTGGGCCTATGGAGTCCCATCCATCTCTTCCTGTTTCCCCAGCTTTTTGTTCTAACTTTCCTGGTGTCTTGGCATCACGTAAACCAACATCTGGAATAGCAGGAAAATGGTGGCTAGGCCAGTATCAGAACCGGGAGGAGGCAGGAAGGAAAGGAGGAGGGGGGTCGATGTCAGAATCTGCCACCAGATGCAAGTGTCCCCTGTGTCCTCCTCCTGCTCTGCAGCCCTGGGCCCGGGGGATGATGGCTTTTTCCGGAGACTAACTTGGGCCTCACGTGGGCTGCCACTTCTCCCAGGACCCTGTTCCAATAGCTGGTTTTCTCCCGTGATAAACTGTAGTTCAGTCTGGCCTGATTTAGTTTCTAATAATAGTTTTCACTTTGAGATGCATGTCGGAGTGTTGTTTTGTTTTAGTTTGCTTTTCTGCTGACCTTCGGGGAAATGGAAGTTCTGTTTTCTGTAAAGAACCCTATCTCTCTTCAGCCACCTTCCCCCAGCTATACACACGTAACTGCCCTTCTTGTCCCAAGAAAGCTTTTTGCTAAAGTTGCAAAGCACCTGGCTCCGGCTGCACATGCGCCCTCAGATGCTGGGACCATAGGAAGGAAGGAAGCTACAGGGCCTTTCTCTCGTGGGCTGGGGCTCCATCCTCATCTGCCGGCTAACATAGGAGTCAGTCAACACAACTATTTGTGAACCGCCCCAATGTGCCTCCGCCAGTGCTCCCCCCCACCCTCTATAGAACATGAAGCTTGGTTTGCCAGTTCCGCAGACACTCCAGTTTTGATAGAAGTGTTTAGCTTGGACCACTTCCTTCCAAGTCTGCAAGATGTTAATGGGCCAGCTCCAGTGCTGGGTGTGATGAAGCAGGGTACAGGGCCACAGCATTTTCTAATCTGGATTAGGAAACAATGGCGTGAAGCTAAATGGCTGGAGAACAGGGCAAGCTTTGTTCAGCTCCAGAGAGAGAGAGTCCCTGGGGTGGGCGTTGTGTGAGGCAACTCTGATGCTGTGGCTACCTACAGGCTTGTGTTTCTTGGAGCTCTTCAGAACAGAGCAACAAGGTCTTCCGAGATGGCTGGGCCTGGTGAGCTTCCCTCCAGATGCCCATCATGAGGGAAGGCCTCAGAGAGCAGCCGGTGCCCAGTCAAGGCCTGCTCAAGCCCACACTGACCTGCTGCGGACAGTCTCTTCCCCTGTATGGGTTTGCCTGTTTCAGGACTGGATGGCCGTGTCTGGTTACCCCCTCCACACACACATACACACATCACACTGGCTTTTCCTTTAGTTACAAAAAGAAAAAAATTAAACATTTTTTTTGTGTTTTGTTTTGTTGATACAGGGTCTTATACTGTAGCCCAAGGCTGGCCTGGGACTTGCTTTGTAGCCCAGGCTAGCTTCAAACTCATGGCAATTGTCCAGTTTTAGTTTTTCAAGTGCCGAGATTACACCTAGGGTTACAAGAGTGAACCATCCAGGTCAGCTTAGAAGAAAAGATTTCTTATTGAGTAATGGAGCAGTAACTCTACAATGAAAGAAATGTAGGCTTCAAGTGCCTTATCCCCCCCACACACACACAAGTGACGAATGTGTGTGGAAATAAGTGTCAAAAAATTCAGAGTACAAACCACAACAAAACCACTCTTGTAGCAAGAGTTCCTCCTGCAAACACTGAGACATCCTTGGCAACATTTAGGCCTCTTTAAAACTGAGGGTGACAGTGTGACTCACGCAATACCTGCCCCCTTTGATTCAAGTCCACATAATACTCCACATAAACGGACTCTGAAAATCTGAGTTTATGGGTTTTGAGTTTGAAGATAAGCAAGGTGTCCAGGGCAGACTCTGGGAATTGCTGTTCCTGCCTGATAAACTCATCAGAGTCTCACAGGAAACTAATGTCTCCTTCCAAGTGCTTGTGTAAAGGATGTTACACAGAGCCTTGCAGATAGGAGTGATCCAGCCCTAGCAGGGGTCCAGCTTGCCTGCCCGCATTCAGTCATTTTAAGTCTGGAGCCAGAAAGGAATTAGGAGACGAGCCTCCCAGGTTCCATTGCACACAGGTCAGGTTATCTTAATCCCCTGCTGAAAAGCCAGCCACCCTTTAAAGGGTGCTCCAAAGACACCTGCAGGAGCCTACATGTTTTAAAAGTTATTTTACTGGTTCCTTTGAAGGGATCCAAAGGGTCCTGACAGAGGATCTGGGGCATATCGTCCTTCTGGCCCTGCCAAGTCAGGGCAGATTCCAGCGTCTATTCTTTACCTGGAAGAAGCAGCGTGGAACCTGGCAGTCCTATCTTTCCCAAGGCATTTTCTAAGGCAGAACTCTTGCCGGAATGCAACATTTGGCCACAAGCTTGAGAAGCATCTAGAAGCCTGGACCACTTGGGGCCAGTCGGCCAAGCCCTTACTTAGCAAGACGAACCTATGTCCCGATCCACCTGGGAGGGCACAGGACCCTCAAACTTCATGCTCTTCACCTCTAGCCTTCCCGAGGTAGAAGCAGGGCTATGGCTGCTATTCAAAAAAAGCCTCACATCATCCTAGGTTTTTTCCCCCCTCTTTTCTTTTCTTTCTTTTTTCCCGGTTCTGACGGTCCTCTCCCGCCCCATCCTTAAATCTCACCTCTGTAAGTTTCCCCAACTGGGATCTCCGCGACCCTAGCCAAAGCCAAGTTTGAGTACTTTGCGCTAGAGAAGAGGAGACACCTATTGGCAAGAAAGCGCGCTAGAAATCTGGGCTGCGCCGGGGAAACACCAGGGGGACACCCTTCACAGTGTGTGCCACGCTGTCCGACCGGACGCCCGCGCCCCTCCCTGGACGCGCACACCAGTCCCGGGCAGCCTGACCCCGGAGGAGGCTAGAGATGGGCGCCGGGCGCGGCGAGCGAACACGGAGGGCCAGGACACGCGGGGGCGAAGGACGGGGCACAGGGCTTACCTTCCTCGGCCGCCTTCATGGTGCCGCCGGCGGGCGGCGCGGGCCGCAAAGTTTCTCCGCTCCCGCAGACTGCGGCCGGAGGGCCGAGTGGAAACTTGGAAGGGACTGGAAAGCTGGTACTTGGCATCCACGCGGCGGTGGCGACAGCGGCGAGCAGCAGGAGGAGGAGCGGGAGCAGGCGCGGCGAGCAACCCCGGGCCGGCTCCCTAGTGGGACCTCTTCCTCGCCGACACGCGCGGGGCAGGGCTCAGCGCCGCGCGCCGTGGGGAGGTGGCATGCGGGGGGTGTGCGCGCGGGACAGGCCTGCCTGCGGCCGGGGACTCGCCGCGGGGTCGGAGGTGTGTGCCGCGCCCGGGAACCCGTGCCCGGCCGCTGGGATCCGCGAGGCGACTCTGTCGCCCAGTTAGGAGCCTCTCGGTCTCACTCTGACGCAGGGCCGGGCTCTGCCTTCAGCCTTTTTAAAGCTGGAAAACACCTCCCCCGGCTCCCGCCCGCCAGGCCGCTCCCGCGCCCCCTCCCTGCAGTGACATCACGCCCCTGCCCTCCCGAGTCGGCGCGGGGCCCGGGGGACAAGTCGCCGAGCGCCGCCCTCCCTCCGCGCTCAGTGACTACAGTTCACTGGGCAAACGGGGCGCCCTGGTTTGGACAGGGGTACCCTGGGGTGGGCCAACCCGGGCGCACAGGGAGGGAAGGGACTCAGCAGGGGGTAATGAGGACTGAAGGGACTGGATGGGGCTCCCAGAGGTGCTCAGGGGCACCCGGAGGTGGGCAAAGGTGTATAAGAGGGAAGAAAGAAGCGCGAAGGGAGGTGAGGGAAGACTAGAGGGAAAGGGCTCATGGGGACAGTGGGGACTTAGGGACTGGTGGGGACAAAATGGAAAGGAAAGGGCTTGCCAGGGGGCGATGGGCGAACGCGCCAAGCCGGGACGGCAGCAGTTTCACGCCGGTGTCCTGAGACAGCTACTCTCCCCTTTAATGAGGGACTGGGGTACGAGCGGCGGGGGGAGGGGTGCCGAGACGCCTTGCATGCTGAAGTCATTATGTAAAATCGCAGGCTTCCCCCGCTGTGGAAATTTGGAAAAGCGCTTCCACTGGCAGGAGGGAGTAAGGAAATTCCCATCCCGCTAAATTACTAACAGATTGCATGGGCGTCCCGGGACAGCCAGATATTGTCATTTTTACTCTGTAAATATCAGAAGAACTAGATTTCTTGCTATACGAGAAGGGGGGGGCAGCTTGTCCAGGAGCGAGAGCCCACCTGCGCAGATCCTTTTGTGTCTTTACCCCAGCGCCTTCCGACTGAAAGGGGACCACGGGGTGACTTTTGTAGACGTGACTGTGAGGTTTCTGGCTTTGGATGGGGCTGGTGCTTGGGAACTTCTGCGGATTCTGTCCCGCCTCGCTTCACACTTTTTCTCTTTCAAATCTCCTCGCATCTCCTAGGGTGCAGCTCTGCTGCCAAAACCCGACCGTATTTTCTTGTTGGCTCTGGATGGAAAACATTGGATGGTTGGGCAGTTAGAACGTCTGGTGTATAGAGATCATAAGTCTATCGGCCTACACCTCATTGCATTAAAATAAACCCACAAAGCAAAAATGCCTGTCTGCTGTGGGACGGGAGGGGCGTGTACCGAGCCAATGGATCCTCCAAAGGACTTGACACCCCCAAAACCTAGGGAAATTTGCTCTAGCCAGCAAGTGGAGCTGGCCAACTGGGCCCGAAGTTAAACAATATGAAAGTGCTTGTCTGAAACTCATCCACTCCACCAGAAGCCTCTACCCTATCCTTCCAGAGGCTTCAGCACGACCTTTTCCCCCCTACTACCACAGAGATGCGCAGTGGTGGGGCCCGCATTGCCACAGCCACGCCCAGCACGTCTCAGGTACACTACCTGCTGGCCTGCTGCTCCCGTGGAGAGCTGGGCATGGCGCGCACCTCTTGCCTCTGGCGTTGAGAGGAGTGGGCACTAGCATAGGTGGTCAAGAGGATAGTGAGCGAAAGGTTGAGGGTGTCTCGCGACGACATGGAGAGTGACCTATGAAGGAGCTGAGGGCTCAGTGAGGATGCTGGGATGTAGGGCAAGGATGCAAAGAGGAACCCCCCAAATCCAGTAGGGATGCACAGAAGCTTCTCCGTGCTACTCAGAAGAGGCCGCCGCTAGGGGGTGCCAAGACCCCACTGCCCAATACCCTTTTCTCCACCCCAACCCCCCAAAATCCATTCTTCTGTGAGTCCTGATGTTGCCAGACCAAGGTGCCAAGATTTTGCCTTGAGAGTTTCCGTGCCCGCGTCCCTCCCCACCACCCTCCAGGCGGGGCAGGGCGGAGGCATCATCCGCGGGGCGTGGCGGGAAGACTAAAGGCCCACCTTAGAATCTGGGGACTCCAGAGACCAGAGGAGTTCCACTGTCGCGTCAGAAACGCTAGCCTGTCTGCACTTCTAAGACTTTCCGGACGTGACTGGCTGTGCAACGCTTGGAGGAAGGGGCCAGTACTCTTCCAGGATCGTCTTTCATCTCCGCTTCGCTTCTTCCTCTTCCTCCTTCCCCTCTTCTCTTCATCTCCTCTCTTTTCTGCCCTCACCCTTCATCTTCTCTCCTTCATTTCCTCTCCCCCTCTTCTTCCTCCTGCTCCTCCTCTTCCTTCTGTCTGCTCCTCCCCCTCCCTCTCCAATAAATAACTTTTCACCCCATCCAGAAAAGCCCTTTCCTGTCTGTCTCAATGCCCTCCTTATCCCCCGCGGGTGACGGAATCCCGGGCCTGTTTCCCTCTGTTTAATGCCGTTGCCGGGACCACGGTGGCAGAACGCCAGGCGCAGGGAGTTCCGGAGGCAGCGGCGCAGGAGCGCGGCCAGCTCTATGTTGTCCGCCAGGCCCTGCAGCCACCTCGGGCTCAAGCCTCATCCTGTGGCCGCTCTCCCTGCGCGTCCCTACCGCCTCTTTTCCTCTTCCTTCGGCCTCCTCTAGGGGAGATTTGTTTATAGCTGCTACCAGGAGAGACGTTACACGGGTTTTATTTTAAGGGTTGGCGATGACTAACAAAGTTAAAAGGAGCTTAGGACAGAAAACAAGACTATTTTTAGATTACTGTTGCTTCTGTGGATTATTGGGGCAAATACACCCCTCGAAGTTTACCATCTAAAAAGTGTATTTGGGCTCTAAATCCTTCCTCCTGGGGTGCACTTGGGTATCCACCCCGAGGACTCAAAGTTTCCAAGAGCCTGGCAGCTGTTGATTCTACCCCGGTGTGAAAACACAAGAGCCCAGGAAACCTCGGCAAGATAGGGTGGGCATTTCTAGTGCAGGAGCAGAGGGGCTCGAGTTGTCGGGGCAGGACTCTCAGTCCTGCAACTTGGAGCCTCCTTTGACCTCTCCAGGAGTTGTGAACATTGCACTGCGGGCAGGTACATGCACCAGGCTAGGGAGGGTTTCCTCGTTCCACAGAGCCACTTGCATAAGCTATGTGAAACATCGGTAGCTAAATACACATGTTCTCACTGCATCTGCATCTGGAACCACCGTAGTGGTTTCTTTAGAACTCCCATTACTGAACTTGAGACACCCAGCTGCATCCAACTCCTTTGCTTCACAGCGCAGGGGGAGACCTAGGGCTGTGAGGTGCTGGGAAAGCTGGGGAACTGGGCCTTCCTCCGGAACCTGCTAGAGGGTGCGATTAACAAGGCAGAGTTCAGGGACATTATTTGTTAGAAGATGGTCCCATGTAGCCCAAGCTCACCTTGAACTCCTGGAGCTCTTGCTTCCACCTCTCAGATTCGAGGGCTCCAGGCTTGCACCACATCTGGCTGGCGTGGGGTAGTCGGTCGGTTTGATGATTGGTGCTGAAGTCCTCTGTAGATGTGCTGTCCACTTTTGGGTACCTAGTCAGGTTACTTTTAAACAAAACAACCAAACCCAGTCCACTGAAGCCTCATTTGCCTTGAGTTAGTTTCAGCATCTTCAGCATTCCCTCTCAGACCTTGGGGGTATTTTGGAGGATCATACATTTGGCGTTCAGAGAGCTTAACACTACAGTTTTGCTTGTGGGACATCTGTTTAAGCCCCCCCCCCTTCCCTGGACACGGGTGGAAGCCTTCACTCTATGGTCTGCCTTAACCAGCCTAGCATCAGTTTAACTATGAGGCCCTAATGGCTGGAGCCAAAGAGGCCCACAGGGCCGTGGCTAAAGACTTGTTTTCCAGCTGATGGAGCCATGGGCATGTGATGGGATCATTAGCAGATGGGTGGAGTGTCATGCTCTTGAGGTGCATATTGAGACCAGATACCCCACTCTGTTGTCCAAGGTCTTGAGATCACCAGCTTTGTCCCAGTGTGCTCTGCTGCCTGGATGTTCTGCTTTGTCACAAACCCAAAGGCAGTGGAGCCAAGAGACCATGAAGGCATGAGCCAAGACAAACTTTTCCTCCTTTTAAGTGAACTTGTTAAGGTATTTTGATTTGTGAGACATTGACAGCCTGAAAAACAACACAAAACTAAACAAACAAACCAACCAACCAACCAACCATGATCAATCAACCAACTCACCAATGGCTTAGCAACCTCTCCCAGAACATATACCGGAGAAATGGGGATTAAGGCCAAATTGCTTTGCTTGGTGCTTAATGTTCTTTACTTTTTGTATCCTTTGCCTGTAGTGGCCACAGGGGACCTCCTCCTTGAAGTCATCCTGAGTCACACTCATTCCCTCCTGAAACTTGACTTAAACTGCCCCACCTATGAGTACCATCACCCAAATACCTACTGGACCCGCTATGTCTTCCTGCCTTGGGAGGGGCTGGGAGAGTTCTTTCTACCTCTTGGACTAGACTTACTGCTGCCTGCCTGCCTAATGGCTAAAGGAGAGGCCTCTAGCATCAGCTGGGGCTTGCTCTATGACCTGGTATGGTCTATCCCAGGAAATATATGATTGAGAAAAACATGAATTCTCTCTCTCTCTCTCTCTCTCTCTCTCTCTCTCTCTCTCTCTCTCTCTCTCTGTGTGTGTGTGTGTGTGTGTGTGTGTGTGTATGTGTGTGTGCAGTTTTTGCTTTGTCTGGTTGGGAACTGTTGTAAGGCACACATATGTGTTTATAACTGTTTCTCTTCCCCATAGACTGGCTCTTCTGTTCCTATGAAGTAGCCCTCTCAGTCTGTGTCAGCTGTCCATGACTGTAACAACACACCAAAGACAATTAACACGAGGAGAGGAGGTATACTTTATGGTTTTGACCTGTGCAGTTCATTACTGAGTGGTCCCCTTGCTTTGGACCTATGGCAGGACAGACTGTCACAGTAGGATCATGGGATAGACCATAGCAACCCATCTCAGCAGAAATGCAAATGCAAGAGAGGCTGAGGGCCCACCAAACTCTTGAAGGGCTGTCTCCAGAAACCTGGGGTTCCTACCAAGTGACCTCACTTCTCAAAGGTTCTGCTCATCTCTCAAAGGCTCCAACACCTCTCTAGGGACCACGTTTTTAACACACAGGACTTGGAGGAAAATTCAGCAACCACACTTTAGCAATCTTTTGACAACACATTTTTCCTTCACAGTCTTCTTTAATCCAATAGTAGTAAAGACACGATTACAGCAGATGACATAGTATAGCCACTCCAGCTTTTGTGAAGATGTTTTGAGGGTGGGTATGATATGTTTTCCACCCTGGTAGCATGGAGGACAGCATGAGGTTGTATTATGCTTTACTCTCCCGTCTGACAACTGCTGCCCTTTGATGGGAATGTTAATCTGTTCACATTCATGTTTTAGCTGCTAAGTTGGATTTTTACTTTTTGTCTCCTTTCTCCCTGTCTCTTTCTTTCAGTCTCTTTATTGCTTTCTTTACATTGCAGGGTGCTTTTGGTGAAAATGTGCTTCCCTGGTTTTCAGTAGCCCTGAGGGGACCACCTTGTGTTTGCAGCGACATGTAACTTCACAGAGGGCCTTAGGTTTATCCTGACTCCCTTTCAATAACGCAAAGAAACATGTCCTCCCACTGTCCCGATGATGTGACGTTCTACATCATTACAGACAAGTGATGTGACAAATCTCATAGTGCATTGTGGGAATTGTTCCTTTACCATCTGCAGTCACTTAAGACACTTGGTGTTGCTATTGGCAAATATATTACACCTGGGTTACATTTCTGTAAGCTATGGGCAGAACAACTACATTATACACATGCTATTTTATGTGATTGGTTTTTAAATGAGTTGTGATAATAAAAGAATTTATATTGGCTTGTAAAACCGTGTGGTTGCCTCCTGCACACTGCCCCTCCGTGTAGATGCAGACTACTGTCCAGGTATTCTTGCTTTTGCCTGAAGAGCATCTTCTATGTCTTGCAAGGAGGTTCATTCTGCTAACAGCATATTCTTGATTTTTGTCTCTCTGGCAAAGTATTTGGTTTATCTTAGAGTCAGAGTAAAAGCTAAAGCTTACTCAGCGGAGTAAGCTTTGTTGAGTTCAGGGGTACTTGACGGGTTTTCTTCGTGCCCTTTGGACATGCTGTCCCATTGTCTTCAAACCTCAGTTGCTTCTACTCAGAATCAGATATTAACCTTACTGGGAGTTCCCTTGCAAGAGACAATACTTCCCCCTCTATTCTGCTTTTGATATTTTCTCCTCATCTTTTACTTTCTGTAGTTTTACTGTTTGAGGTCAGTTTGTTGGTCTCTTGAAGTTTACCTTCCTTGGATTTTGCTAGAATTTTCCTGGTGGTGTGGGTAGGTTTACATATTTGTGATAGTTTAAGAATCCCCCCTCTCTCTCCTCTCTCCCCCTCTCCCCCTCTCTCCTCCCCATTCTCTCTCCTCTCTTCCCCCTCTCTTCTCTCTCTCCCCCCTCTCTCTCCCCTCTCTCAGATTCTGGCCTGTATAATCTCAATAGGAATAGCACGACATCTGCCCATTCTTTCTTCATGCCACCTCAGATTAATGGTGGAGCCCCTTGTGAGATCATGTACAGCAGTAACTGGGTTACTGTGCCTTCCAGCTCTGGGGTCCCACTTGGGTCTTCTTTGCAGTTCCTTCTCTCTGTTGGCGGACTCTATTTAGAGTTTACCTTTCTTGGCTTTTCCTCTTGTCACCTCTTCATTAACCAAGCCTTACTGCATACCTGTGCCTGTGAGAGTATTTACAGAGGAGAGTTTAACGTTTTAGTATTATTGTTTTGGTTAAATACAACACCTAGTAATCCCCATATACACTTTCTATCCTCTGTGTTTTGATGTGTGTGGTTTGCGTTTCTTTACACATCTCGGGAGTTTGAGTTGGAAACTAGCCAGTTTAGACAACATGTGACAGACTCGCTAAGCTCTGGTCTGTACATACTCCTACAACCCTGTGTACACCTTGGTGTTTTGTCTCAGGAATGAGTCAGTGGCCACTAAGGGAATAGACCTTGGGAGATAGCTTTAGGAATATAATCTAATAGGAGGAGGAGTGGGCAAGACTGGTTTGCAATATTTGCCATGTTCAGGCCTGCTAGAGAGAGAGCCCTTCAAAAAGCTTATTGGCAGTGGCCTAGGGGCCACCATTGTGAGGTCTGTGTCCCCTCCCAACAGTGTTAACAGATGGTACTGCTCCTTGGGAGGCATGGCTGGGTGATTCCCACAGACACGTGCTTGCTGAAGTCTGAGTCTGCTGAAGTCTGCTCTCCCAGACTATCTGTTACACTCTCTCGACAGGCATTGCATCGGGTTGTCTTTGTCAGCGCTGTTCTGGGGCACAAGTTACTGCACAAACGAGCTATTATTACACGGTGTCTCCGGGTAGCCACGCTGTCATTCTGACCTCAGGGAGGCCCCGCAGCAGTGGCCTTCTCTGCTCCTCTCTTGACAACTAGCCATCCTGAACTCCATGACTCCCTGGCCCTCCCCACAGCAACTTTTGGTGTGCGTTTCACTGAGTTCAGCTGCCTTTGAAGCAAGGCTCCTCTTGGAGAAGACAGCAGCTGTCTCTCCCAAAGCAGAGGTGAACCAGGGGACGGGAGCCAGGGTGGGGGTGATGGCAAACTTTGATCTAGATCACATCTTCTCTAGGAGCTGAGCACTTGGTGTGTGATGACCCTTCTTCAATCCTGTCCCTTTGCTGTCCCTGTCTCCTGCAGCATGGGCTGAGATGACCAAGCCATCTATCTTTGCAGCGTTCCATACTGGGGAGCAGCTTGCCACTGGCTTTGGCAGAAGCAGCCCCCATCTTGGTGGACCAGAGCAGGCATGCAAACACAATGCATTACTTTTTCAAACCAAAGCTAGGAACCAGGGAATCTTTGGTGGTTGCTGATGGAGTGTGGAAGGGAGGGGCTGCTCGGGGCCACAGACACCCACTCTCCTCATTAAATCCCCACAGGGTTTTCTCCACAGATGCTTCTTCATTGCTGTTTGCCCCTGGGCCCGTTTTAGAGACTTTAGGGTGTCAGTTCCTTTCCAGAGACTTTAAATAGGGGTTTAAAAGTAATTTCGCCAACTCCTTGGGGGATGGGTTAGCAGAGCTCATCAGCACTCCTGCTGGGAGCTGGTCTCCCACAGACTGCCTTTGAAGTTCTACTTCCCATCTACCTGTAGTGTCCTGCTGACATGTGTCACCTCACAGGGCGGTCAGGAAGGATACATGGCACGACACCTTTGGGAACTCAATACATTTCAGTCGTGGGTTGAACTTCATCCTCTGAACATACTTTGAAGGGCTGGCCCCTGGCACCTGTGCATAGGAGATCATTTGGATATGGGGTCATGTAGAGGTGGCTAAGGGAGTCACTGGAGATCTTAACCTAGAACTTCTTGTAAGGGGTGAGCATGACACACACGCAAGGAGAACAATATTTGAGGAAAAAGGCAGAGCCGGGGGAGCATTCTGCCAGCCAAGGGGTGCAGAGGGTACTAGAAGCCCACCCAGGACTGGAAGAAGCAGGAAACCCCATCCTCACCAGGTTTCAGTGAGCTTGGCCTCCCCGACACCTTGATCTTTGAACTTCTGTCCTAAGCAAATACCATTCTATCCACTAAGGCTAGTCAGTGGTCCCTGGTATTGTCACTTCTGAATGCCAGGTACTGTGGCCTGGCAGTGGTCTGAGTGCTTCTCAGGGGCTCAGTGCTGAAACGTGATTCCAGTGCGAGCATCTGGCCATGGCGTGTGGAGAGGAGACCTCCGGGTGATGAGGAGAGTCAGCTGAGGCTGTTGGGTGGCACTCTGGTGTCTATGTGAGACACCCGAGCTGACACATCTGCTCTGTGCGGCTCCTTATGCGTTGCCCTGTGTTGGCTTGGAATTCTGCTAGTAAGAAGCCACCATGTAGGACTGTGGACTTCTAGAGCCGTGAGCAGCTCCCCTTTCTAAAGGGGCCTGCCTTCATGTGGTGGCTGTTCTTGGTTGCCAACCTGACTACATCTGGAATTAACTAAAATCCAAGTGGCTGGGGATAAATCTGAGGGTTTTTTTTTCTGAATTGAAACATTTAAAGTGGAAAGATACACCTTTTTGTTTGTTTGTTTTTAGAGACACGGTTTCTCTTTGTAGCCCTGGCTGTCCTAGAACTCCTATTGTAAGACAGGCTGGCCTTGAACTCAGAGATCCACCTGTTTCTGCCTACAGAATGCTGGGATTAAAGGTGTGTGCCACCGTGCCCAATAGGGAAGACAGGCTTTTAATACTGATCCTTTGAGGTGGGATGAGCCACCTTTAATGCGGGCCACACCTTCTGCTGGCAGCCTGTGCGAGGCACAGAAGAAGGAAGCTGGCTCTCACTGCAAATCCATTCCTTCATGGCCATTAGAGCCTATGTCTTCAGGACTCTGTCACATACTGAAGAGCACCTGACACATCCAGCCTCCTGGGCTGCACAACTCCTGGATTCTTGGACCTCTCTTTGGCAGACAGTCGTTGTTGAACTAGCTGAACTACAGCCTGTAGTCTGTAAATCCCGTTTAGTCTGTAAATTCTGTTCCTCTACAGAACCCTACCAAAATGTGTATTAGTCAGGGTTCCTACTTCCAATGATAAAATTAAGAAAAAAATCCATCACAGGTGTTCTCAACTGCTTGGGTTTTAGTTAATTCCAGAGGTAAAGTTAACAACCAAATGTAGCCATCGAAGACTCAGGTATTTGAACACAGTGTCATATCCCAGCACACTGTCATCTCCTTGAATGCCAGTCTCCTTCTCCTGGGGGCTGAGGGACTATATCCCCTTGAGCTTTCTTCAAAACACCCACTGTGGAGAGAACGGGTGACATTCCTTCTGGGTCAGTGCCCCCAACAGGTACAGCAGCCAGGCCATTCCTGCCCGTGCAGCATGACCCATCCTCTGATGTTTGCTGGAGGAAGGCCCCAATTCTAATTGGGTCATTTTTTGCCCACTGCTTGCTACCTGCCCTGGCCTAAGGTGGGTGCCTGATAGAAACTATCCACTCAGTGTTTATCTTCCCTGACAGAGGCTGCAGAGACTAAGCTTCAGGCTGTCTACCCCAATTGAACCAAGTCATTCAATATGGGACCCAGTCCAGAGTCAGAATCTGAGACTAGGCTGAGCCGTGGAAATCTGCCCCCAGAACGTCTCATCTGCGTGACAGAATCACTTTCCTTTGGGCTCAGTCCTGTCTGATTTGGGGTCCTCCTTCTTACATCTAACTGGAGCCTACAGAATCCCAGAGTCATGGCTTGGGTGACAGTGGCCACTTGATGTGGTTGGCCAGTATCTTTTCTTCCTCTCCATGGATGAAAAGAGTGACATTGGAGAGGTGTCAGAAAGCACACACCCCTCAACCAGGAAGGAAGAAAAGGAGATGGAGTGAGACATCATCACAGCCTGCTGCGTCCCCTGGACCTTGCCGAGCAGGAGAAACACTCCTTTCAAGATGGTGACATCTCTTGGAAAACTGGCCTGCGTGCAAGTGTGCACTGGACAGAGCTACTGGCCGTTGGTACAGGTGGACCGAATTCATGCATGCTTCCTAGAAGGCTGCGGACAGTGGTGTCTGTACCTGAAGGTCCTGCTGGTCGGCAAAGGCAGCTGGAGGTTGGAGATGAGCTCACCTGCTGTCCCCAGCTTTGTAAGCAGTCTGACCTGCCTTTACCACCCGGGCCTTCCTTGCTCCACTCTGTAGGACAAGAAGTGACCGTCATGGGAAGGCCCGTTTCTCCCTCTAGGCAAGCAGGGGCTCCTGAAGTCACTTCCTGACCCACAGGTTGTTATCAGGCCTGTGCCTTTCAAACTCACAGGCTTTGTTTTTTTTTTAATGACAAAATGTTTCTAATGAGAAACAACCGTCTTCTGATGGCAACATTGTAACCTTCTTCAAACATTCACTTTCCTGGAATATTTTAATTAAGCTGTAACCCACAGTGAACCACTTTGCCCCCAGCCCTAGGTAATGAGGCTGCACTTTTCTTTTCCTCCTCTATCAAATGGCTGCCTTCATTTCTCACGGGTGGCAGTTTTCTCCACTACAGAGCTTGTGGCTCTGGCTGCCCCAGGAGCCCCTCAGCCTGGCGAGACGCAGCTCCATCCACCCAGTGCAGGCCCAGCTTCCCAAACTATTTTTAAACTGTTTTGGTTCAATAAAGCTCTAAACAAGTTTTGCCAGGCACTTTTTCCATTAATTTTTAAACTGGAGTAAATTGCAAGGGGAATTTAATCCATGTGTCTGCTTCATTTACAC
Source organism: Mesocricetus auratus (assembly GCF_017639785.1). NCBI lineage: Eukaryota > Metazoa > Chordata > Mammalia > Rodentia > Cricetidae > Mesocricetus > Mesocricetus auratus. The sequence goes on from NW_024429198.1 coordinate 33,528,616, forward strand.
CCAACCCATCAAGAGGTTGTGTGGGGCCGTTTGATGTCCAAGAAGACGTGGAGCTTTTTATAAGTCTGCTCAGCTCTTTAATTCTTCTTGGAAACAGGAAGTGGCATCGTGCCAAAGTGTAAATGAACATAAGTCTCTCCACAGTAAGGCTTCAAGTTACCAACACAGCATGCCCAGGCCGTTCCCTCCGAGCCTGGGGGCTTCCCCTAGGGCTCCTCAGGCTCTATCCAGAAAGTCTTTTAAAAGGGAGTTTTACTTTTTCAAAACTTAAAAATAAACATAACATGAAATTGACTATTTTGACCTATTTAAAAATGTGTGTGACTGTACGCAGGCACCCCCATGCCGTGGTGTGTGTGGTCATAGAACGTCAGATGTCTGTCCTGACCTTCCACCTGTCTCCAGATCATGGCTGCATACTCCAGGTTTGCTGGCCCTCAAGCGTCTGGGGGATTTTCCTGTCCACCATCCATCCTGCTGTAGGAATGCTGGGATCACAGACATGCCACTGTACCCAGCTATGGGTTCTGGGGATCTGAACTCAGGCCCTCAGGTTTGTATGGCAATACATTTCCCCAGCCCCACTGACGCCGTGACGGTTCCACTTCCAAGGTTGGGACTTTTTGTCTTTCCAAAGTGAACCTGTCCCCATGTGTCCATGCACTCTACTGCTGTCTCAAGGTTTGGCACTCCAGGCTCCACAGAAACAGAACCCTGGGGGCTGGAGAGATGGTTCCACAGTGGGTATGGGGGATTACCTCATCCACAGGACCCAGTTTCTGCTTCAGCATCTACATGGTGGCTTATAAACACCCTTAACTTCAGTTTTAGGGGATCCAGTGCCCTCTTCTGACCTCTGAGGGTACCAGGCACCCACACAGCACACATATATACATGCAAGTAAAACACAGAATAAAAATAATTTACCTGTCCTTCCTGTCAGGCTTGCTTCACTTAGCAATTACTCTAGAGTTCTAGCATATTGTAAAGCAGGTGCCAGGGTGGTTCCTCCTTTTCAAAGGCTACAGAGAATGTCCTATTGCTTTCAGTCTGTCCGTCCGTCAGTCCGTCCAGCCCTCCCTCCCTCCTATTCCTTCCCTCCCTCCCTCTTTCCCCCTCCCTCTTCTTTTCTTATTATCTTTCTCCTCCCTACCTTTCTTTTTCCTTTCTGAGACCATATCTGGTTACATTGCCCAGGCTGTCCTTGAACTCTTGGGCTCAAACTCTTCCTGCCTCAGTCTCTTGAGCACCAGTAACCATAGACACAATGACCAGCGGACCTTCTAGTCCTTCTGTGTCTCCTTGTCGTGAGCTTACTGCTTTGTTTCATTTTCTCACCTTTCTTCTCCTACACAGCCTACCATGCGTTGCACCCCCACGCCCCCCCCCCCCCCGGTGGCGCAGGGGCACTTCCTAAGCACTTAGCAAGGACTCTGACTCTCAGGCCATTGTGTTCTCACATTTGGTCTTCCCTGGAGGTCTGAGGACAGGCAGTGTATTCATCTACAGTTTCAGTACTAATGCCCAGCCTAGACAGAGGATACAGGGCATGCAGGGGGCTGGGGCAGGGCAGGTCTCCTGCTGGGGCTCTGCTGTTCTGGGGTGTGAAGCCAGGTATATGGATATGGCCAATGACAGCAGCAGGTGGCACTGATGGCTCTGCTTTTGCCTGCTAACTGGTAAGGACCAGAGCCCCTTAGAGACCTTGGCTGTTGGGCGAGCAAGCTGCCCAGTAGGGCTGTGCCTCCTTTGTGATTATGATGCCCATCTTTCTCCAAGGACTTGCGGGGGCATCTGAGCTGCAGGCTCTGGAAATGGGGTAGGGGTCTCTTTCCCCAGAGCTGAGGGCATTCTGGAGAGGGATTGAGAGACTGTGGGTGGTTCGTGAAGGGGGATGGGGAGCAGTGGTGGGGAGCAGATTTTCAAGAGGGGCTAAGTTGGTCCTGGGGGTATAGCAGCAGCTACGTTAAGTGTTCAAGTGGCCCACAGGACAGGATGTCAGTAGGTAGCAGGGTTCTAGACAGGCCATTCCTCAGTTTCAGCGTGCTGTGTCAGGAGACCCATCATGACTCCTAGGATAGCCCTCTCCCCATTTCTGGCTCCCAGGATCCCTGGTAGCCCCTGGTGGCATGCTCTATTGTGCCTGGGTATTTTACAGTTTTACATTTGCCCTTGGCATAGGCTCCCAATTCATAGCTGAAGGTCAGACCACAGCCCATGTCTGAACATCGGTCTCTCCCTCCCTGTCTCTGACATACCATCGATCTCCATGCTAGCGTCTTGTTTTCTTGGCCCTAAAGCCACCAAGAACTGAGAACCCTGGTAGGAGACATTCAGATCACTCACCTGGTCTGGGCTGCTGTTCTATGCTTGCCACTTCATAAATTGAGAATGGGGGCCACCAAGGATGTCCCAGGAGAGATCCCTATCCCAGACAAGGGAAGAAAGCTCGGATGCACAAGGCACCAGAAGATGATGTCAGCCAGGGGTGCCCCAGAGCTGACAGAGCCCCACTCCAGGCACTTCCAGGTCTCTCTCTGGGCTTTTAGTTTCTAGTCTAAGACATGTTCCATCCCTCCCTCCTGGTGTTTCCAGCTGGTTGAGGCAGGGAGGTATGGTCCACAGCCAGTCACACCCTTCAGGTAGCATCTTCAGTCTGTGGAGCTGCTGTACCTTGCAGTCAAGGTAATTTACGGCAAAATGACCATAGGTCCAAGCCCAGAGGCTCCCTACACATTTCCTACCCATTCCATGTCCTCAGAAAACCTGGGGTGAGAATGGCCACTGAATTCCTTCACTCCCCTTCTTGCTTCATCACGGAGGATGCCCTGGAAATGGTTGCATGTGGGCATCCTGAAGATGCTGCCCACTCAGCAGGACCCAGATGCTCTATGTATGATATGATGGGGCTTGTCTGTGTTGTGAATATGCGGGACACAAATATTAAGGGGCTCATCTTGGGAACCTCAGAATGTGTGATATATGAAGGGGCTTGACTTGTGAAGCTAGCTCTGCATGCATGATAAGAATATGATGGGGCTCATCTTGGGAACCTCTGCATGTATGAAATGAATATGAAGAGGCTTGTCCTAGGAAGCTCTGCATGTATGCTATGAATACAGAGGGGCTTGTCTTGGGAAGTTTTGCATGTACGGTAGGAATATGAAGGGGCTGGTCGTGGGAAACTCTGCATGAGTGATATGAACACACCATGAGTCACTGAAATTAAGACAGCTAGCAGCGCTTTCTCCCACAGACCTACAGCAGGTAATATTAGCCTCAAAGCCTTGAGGAACTATGGACTCTTTACAGAAAGAGAAATACCAACAACTAACAGCACCCGAGGTTGTGGGAGCCAGATGCATAATTGAGAGGCAATGGGCCACAACCTTCCTGTGACCCAGGTTAATCTCCTGTGCAGAACCTGACCTACATGCAAGGGGCCTGAGCTGCAGGCAGGTAGAGGGTCAGGGCAGATAGGGCAGGTCCTACTGTTTGTGTATTCTTTGTACTTTACCGCCCAAATCCAGGCATGGGGGAGGGACACACCCATCTCTACAGCTTATGGGGGAAGGTGGAGAGTTCCTAGTGTGAACTCCTTTACCCAGAAAATGGCTTTGAAAGTTAATGTTGGCATCAGCAGGTCCTGGCAGGGTTATTGAGTGTAGGTGAATGGCAGCAGATCCTGGCAGGGCAACTGAGTGCAGACCAATGGTAGCAGGTCCTGGCAGGTAACTCAGAGCCTCCAGGTGAATGACATAGTGAGAAATACAGCCACTTCTCCAGGAGAGCCCAAGGCTGCTCTGATGCATAGAGCTTTTCAAGTGTTTACAGAACCCTGTCCATAGCCCATGTCTTCAAACACAGGCTGTTCTCCTAAGGGAAAAACTGAGTCACAGCTATTCAGCCTCTATGTAAAAAAGGGGGCTGCTGGCTGGGAGCAGCTGGATGGCCCTTTGGGAACAGATGACACCCTAGCTGGGATGCCAGCACTACTGGGCTTCTGAAACCAGGGGCACACCAAGAGGGAATGTTTGAACTCCATTTTCACATAAAATCCCAGATTTCTGGTTTGCACTAGTGTTCAATTCTTTAGGCCTCACTCTCCCTCCTCTGGTACCCATGGTACCGAGGGTCCGTTTGCCTTTAGGGGTGGGCTCTGGAGGACCTCAGACACTTGCTGCTGGATGCCATACTTGCAAAGCTGCCCACATAGATCTGTATGCACATCTAGGTTGAGGTCCCAGTTCACTCTGGGCCTGTAGGGCGCAAACCTGCTGCTGGTGTGCTGGGCACAGACACTCTGGAATACTTAAAGTGTAACTGAAGGATGCCTAGTTCCTTTCTGGGCCAAAGTCACAAAGTGATGGGTCCTGGAGATTCTGTCAGTGACTGCGTGTTCACAATCAGCCCCCCAGAGACCTCTGGCTCCATAGGAATACAGGACCTCCCAGATGAGCAGAAGCTTATGAGACCCCCCCCCCCAGGCCCAGGCCCTGGGTTTGTATCCTTTGAACTTTTCCCACAAGGACCAGGCACTTGGAACTCAGACACCAGGGCCCCACTGCAGAGGCAAAACCAGATGTCATCTGCACGCAAGTGTCTGTGAGCAGCAGCATGCTCCTCTGTCAGAACAAAGCCAGGAGTCCTTGTTGGACCCCAGGAAGACGTGGCATCCGGAGTATGCATTGTCATTAGCTGACTAACCCCACCAGAGCCTAGGCATCCAGAGCAACTTGAAAGCACTGTTTCTTGGTTTCTATTGCCCCCTCCTGGGACAATCTGGAATTACACCCATGTTCAGAGGCGCCAATACAGACTGTGGGAGGCATAGTGGTGGGAGAAGGCATTTAAAAACCTGACATCTCTGCATGGCTGAAAGATACCATGTGATGATACAGGTTGGTGTCGTGTGCCTGATTAGAATCTAGAGCTGGATGCTTTCCCTCCAGGGTCCTTCCCAGACTGACACCCCACTCTGTCAAGTCACTGACCAATGCCCAAAGCCAGGACAGAGTCAAACAGATCACGTCCCATCGTGGCTTCTGCTAAATCCTGTGGACACTTGCAAGGAGCTGAAGGGAGAATACAGGGCTTAGCTCGCTTGTGCAGCTGTTTGTATAGGGATGTGAAGGCAAGCCAGTCTTCGATGAGAAGCGTGGAGAGGCCAGGGTTGACTGGTAGCTCAGCCACAGAGCCCCTGATTGGGAACACTCGGGGCTGTGGGGTGCAGATCTGGTGGGGCGGACAAAGGTGCTTGTCTGTGTCCAGGTATATGACCTCTTCCCACCCCACGCCCTCCCGGTCTTCTATAAGTAGCCTGGGTGTACTAGCAGGGATGATTTAGGGACCTACATGAATGTGGCTCTGTGCCTGAGAAGCAGTGTACTAGGCACAGCCAGGTCCACACGTACCACCCTTGCATACAAGGTCAGTTCAGTTCCTCTCGTTCTTGAGAAACCCCCTGAACTCTGTGCCTCAGTTTCTCCAGTCCTTAGTTATCGAGCTGTACTCTCCAAGCGTGCCTGTGATACCATGCTGTCCTCCTGAGGCATTAAGTCTTGCAAGGACAGTCCTACCTTCAAGGGTGCCCATGGCAGGAGGTGCCAAATTCCACGTGGTGGGGCAAGAGGAGGCATAAGGACAACGTCCTTATGTTATGGGGACCAAGAACATTCTGCAGAAGAGCTGTGGGACTGATCCTGGGGAAAGTGACCACTGAGCAATGAGTGCCAGCCTGGCAGTCTTCCCTCCTGGTACATACAGCACCCTCTGCGACCCTGGGGAGTCCTGTTCCTTGGCAACACAAGGCTGGGAGCTTTGGCAGGTGGGCATTTCCTAAGACATAGGACCTGTGGCCTCCTGAGCACTGGCTCAGGCAGATCCTTCCCATCTGGTCTGCGTTGCAGATACTGGCCCCCACTGGAGCTGTCTGCAGGCCATGCATCACAGCCACTCACTGATCTGCTCCCGGTCGACTGGCCTTACCAACTGCCTTTCTTTCCAGGAAACCCAGAGGAATGTGAAGGGCTGCTGCCCAGGCCTGAGCTCCCTTTCCACACTCGGCCCTGGGGTCTGATGTTTCTGACCTGACCATTCAGCAGAAGGTCTCTCAGTCCTCTGAATACAGGTTTATAGGAAGTTTAAAAGCACAAGTTGTGGGGAAGCCCCCTACCCCTGTCTAGCACATATCCATGCTGTAAGGACCACAATGGTGGGCTATAGTGCTATTGCCTGTCACAGAATGTTCAGCTCCCCACCCTGAACGCTCCAAGAATGTTGCTGTGGGGTTCCTTCCAAAGGCTCAGTTTGTTGAAGGTTTGGTTCCCAGATGGTGCTGTGGGGAAGTGTGTGGCCTCGCCAGAGATGGGGCCACAGGGAGGAGCTTAGGCCACTAGGGGTGTGCCCACGAGGAAGGGGATAGGTAACTGTGGTCCCTTCCTGTCCACCCCAGGAGTGCAGCATGGATGTAGCATGCACTCCCTGATGTGATTTTCTGCTTCACCAGAAACTATGAACATAATGAACCTTTCCACTTTTCTGATTTTCTCAGGTGTTTTTATACTCACCTGCTGCTATGTCTCATCAATGGAAGCAGAGCATGGGAATTTAGTCTCTTCTCAGCATGGGGGGGCATGGGGGGCATGGAGGGTGGGGGGCTCCATCTGATCTTCAGAGCTGGCTTCTGGGATTATTGCCTCCAGTGTGGCCCTTTCTTACCGACACTCATATTATCTTTTTTTTTTTTTTTTTTTTTTGCTTCCTGATTAAGCCTCCTTTGCTATTTCCCCCTAGTTTCCCAGATGTCTTGATTTTAGACTTCCCCTCTCATATAAGCATTTAAACCTATAAATCCCTCAAGCATGGCTTTGTGTCTCTCAAATCTTGACATTTCTATTACATTGAAATAGTGTAAATTTTCTCTAGTCCTTTCCCTTTTCTGCCATTTTTAGAAGTAGGTCATTTGATGTTTGTTTTGATTTGTGAAACAGGGCCTTGCCACACCCTCAAATTTACAACCCTCAGCCTCCGCCTCCGAGTGTTGGAATTGCAGGCCTGTGTCAAGCACGCCAAGTTGGTTCTGGCTTTGGTCTTCTCTGGGCTCCTCGGCTGTGATTTCTGCCGTGGCTGGGCACCCAGCTGGTGTGATGGGCTGACAGCCTCACCTTCATTTCTCACTCCTTCCATGCTAGCTGTTGCTGATGGATGGCAATCAGAGGTGGGCAGGTGCTTCAGTGGGCAACAGCACTCGCTGGCTAAGCACAGACTCAGTTCAAGCCCCAACACCCACATGAAAATCGAGCATGCTTGCTTGCACCTGTAACCCCAATGCCGTGTGGGGAAGCACTGCGGCATGCTGGCTCCAGACTGGGTTAAGTCAGAGGACGGAGGCAGGGAGTGATGGAGCGGGCCACCTGATGTCCCCTCTGGTCTCCACATATGCATGGAAGTGCTACCTGAATACGCCCGTGCATGTACCACACACCATATGTATACATAGAGACACAATCTCTGAAAAACTAAATTAAATCAGCTAGCTGTGCTTAGGAAGGCAACTGGCCCACCGAGACCAGAGTGTTCTGTCATGTGTCCTCTGTGCCTTAGAATTTACAGCAAGTGCTCTCTTTGTCCCCAGGGATACTTGCTATCATGCCGTCTACTTTGAGTGATACTGCCTTGGCTTCATGCTGCCTTCTGGTAGCACGCTGCAGCGGCCCCACTATGCCCACTGTGTCTCAGCCTAGGGTGCAGTTAGCTTTGCTTTTGCCCATCTGGGTCACCTGTTGTCTTTTGTGACAGTGCCTCTGGTGCACTGAGCATACTTGCTTAGTGGCCCTGAAGGCAGGTCCCCAGGCCACCCGCAGAGGTGCAGCAGCAAGCGGCTTGCTTGGCTACCCTGAGTATTTCTACTACAGCCTCTTTGCTGGGTTCTGGGTACCACAGGGATAACCAGTGGTCACTTTAACAATGTTACTGTTCTGTGGGAACATGGTGAGGCCCTCTCTGTTTCACATCTGTTAGAAGACAAAGCATGGTGGCCCTAGGCTGAAATGCTATGTGGCCATCAAAATTTATCCACCCACCTAACTGCCCACCACCCGACATTCACCCTCTTACCCATCGACACCCATCTATCCATACATCTGTCTATCCATACATCTATCAACCTGCCTATCTGCTTACTCATTTATTACCTCCTGGACTGACAGACCGACCGAAAGACCGACCATCCATCGAGCCATCTACCCACGCACTGATCTATCCAGTCACCTACTGACTATCCAGTTGCGTACCCATGCGCCTGCCCACCCGTCCGCTGCTTATCATTCTTCCCTTTGTTCACCCACCACGTCTGCCTCAGTGGCCTTTCCCGTGGACCCTCACAACTCCACTGCACTGTACTGGGCTCTGCTTCCATGCCATCTCTTCCTCTGATCCCAAGGTGAGTGCTTCTTTTCTGGTCTTGGCTCAATCCCATCTTTCCAGGCACCTCACTTGCTATCTGTCCTGCCAGCTTCCTTACATGCACGTTTTCATGTGGAATGAGCAAGACCTTGTCTGTCACATGCTTTTGTGTACTACAGGAACTTGTGAGAGTTTCCTGCCTGGGAGCTTCCAATGGGGAGGACGTCAAGACCAGGGCCCTTAGACGGCTGCAGAGGCCCTTTCTTTGCACAAGGCAGGGAAGCAGCCTGCAGAAGCCCCGTGAGGGCTGGACAGTGCTCACCAGCAGGCAAGCCTGTCCATAAGGAGTTCTGGAGCTGACACAGCTCCAGAATTGAAAACTACACTCAGCGAGGTTGTCTCAGAAGCCAGCAGGACCACAATGTTGCCCCTCTAGGTGGCTCCTTCCCCTGGCACTTGAAGAGCTACTTCGTAGGTCTGAGCTAGATCAGGTCTAATGATCCTTTATTAAGTAGTCACTTTCTTCCATCCAGCCAAGGACCAATGCTACACAGATCTTGAGTCACTGTGCGCCAGGCATCTGCTCAGGGCTTCCTCCCATCGTCGTCTCATTTGACCCGAACAGCGGCACCCTGAAGGGGAGATTATGTTCACTTCATGGATGAGAAACCACAATGGCTTCCCACAGACTCTAACTAAGACTTCATGCATCTCAACCTCTGAAGACATAAAGCCTGACTGCTGCTCTGTCTCACGACTGTGTGAAAGCTCCTGCACAGCACAGACCACTTCTGCTGCTCTCTGTGTCTCATGACTAGGTGAAGGCTGCTGAGCCCGAGGGGCTAATGGTATTGTTCTCTGAGGCTGCCTGCAACTCTTCACCACCACGCTGGTTAGCTTCCCGTGTGCGCTCTATTTCTGAACAGCACACGGGTAAGGGAGTGATCTGCTGTCAGTCCACACCCTGATCAAAGCAATGTGCTGTCAGCTCACGGCCTCTTGGCATTTCTGTAAATCCGATACCCTTAATTCACGCTGCATCAATGAAGTCCAGTAAGGTATGTTGGTCAGTGACCTTTGGGCTCCCTCTTTTCAACAGGGAGAAGACAACCGGCCTGTGAACTGACAACGAACAGTGACACCTTGTGGGGAATCTAAGAAACAGCTTTTCCTGACTGCAGTCTGCCTGGAAAGGGAATACTTAAGCTCTCAGAAAGTTCCTCACTAACAACAAAGGCGCTCAAGTCAAAAGGCACTGTAGGGACCAATGAAGCTTTATTTGCAGCCAAAGAATTTCTCCTCTGAAGAGCAATGCTCACAGGAGCCTAGGGGGAGGGTTCTGCACAGACCATGGCCTGTGAGGGTCATGTCCTCAGTGCTCCGTTCACCCAGCTTGTCCTTCCCCAAGGGTTTCAGGGTCTCAGGGCCCACATCTGAGGGGAAGTCACGCTGAAGAGCATATACAAAACTAGTGCAAAGGAGACTCCCACAGCCTGCTGTACAGTGTGAAGAGCCGAGGTCATAGGTCACTGTGTGACGGGCACACACTGCAGTGCAGAGCTGCGCGCACACAATGCTTGGGGCGAACTAAGGCCAGCATCCCTCCAAGGAACTCCCATCAGCCCTCAGTGCAGCCTTTGACAGGGGATCTGCCATCACAAGCTCAGACGAGTGCTGAGAGAACAGAGAGCCACGTAGACTAGGGACACCTACTGAGGAAGCAAAGCATTGTGGTGCTGGCAGTCGCACAGGGCAGCTGAGTTCTACGTAAACAGTTTTGAATACGGTTTTACAGATATAAAAACATATCAGCTAACGGCAGTGCCTTGAGGAATGGTTTACATTCATAGCTGCAACGGAATTAGGATATCAGAAGTGTCACCGCTTGGCCACCTGGGCTTGTTACGTGTGTGGTGTCCACTGAAAAGCAAAACTGCATCTGAGGAGGAGTGTGCCAGCGGCAGAGGGTGGACGAGCAGGCCCACCGTCTGCTGAGGGGCAGTGGCATGTGCAGGCATGGCATCTCCAGCCTGAGCAGGAATGGCTTTCTACAGTACACCATCAAAGAAAGGAGGCGGGTGCTGGGACAGTCAGAAATTATGCTTTCGATGCTCAGGAACTAAGCCCTGCCCAGTCGTGCTGAAGCAATCACTTCCTTTCAGTAGCTGTTCACGCTGCTTCAGTACAGACACTGGGAGGAAGGCCAGGTGAGCTCAGCCCTCAGCCCACCAGAAGTGCCAGTCCCTCATGCTGCCCAGCGCAGGAGTGTCTCTACCTGGCCTCATGTCATACTCAGGAGGACAGCTTGGAGTAGCTGGGAGGGGACAGCTTTCGCTTCAAGTACTTGAGCACGTAGAGTGGAAGGCAGCTGACCACAGTGATGGCTGACACTTTCCACAAGAAGGTCACGGTTGTGATGAAGGCAACATCTGTCGGGAGGAGGGAGAGGAGAGATTGAGAGCCAGCTACAAGAGCTCCCAGCCCCTAAGATCATAGTCACAGCGCAGACTGAGCCCCCTTCCCCATCCCCAGAACCATAGGCTCCATCACAGTCATGCACACAGGTCTGTTGCCCTTGACCTCGACTGCCCTCACTGCCCAGCTGTCTGTGGTGTAAACCTGTCCAGTTTGTACTTCTCTCAACACAGTGAGCACATCCTGGCACCAGGAAGGGCTTGCACATGGCTAAGCTAACAGGTAGACAGCACGTTCGGCATGACTTACAGAGGACACAGGCTCACTTTGCTGTTAACAAGGCCATCGAAGTCCACATGGCAAGACATGTGTGAACAGTCTCATCTGTGCATAAGAGTCTACAAGCTGAGGAATCCCCTAGATTGCTACCAGAGCTGAGAGAAGAGGTTCTGCTCACCAGTTATAGATTACACTGGGGCTGGAGACCGGGTTCTCCATGCACAGCTGGAGAAAACCTCTAGTTGGCACTTACAGGCAGGTCTGTTTTAGGGAGGACAGACAGAACCTAGGAGCGCACTTGTGCAGGTAGGAAGCTCAGGGTGGCTTCATGAGGTCTTAGTTGGTAAGAGTGCTGAGTTAAAGAAAACTGGTTTTTATTTGAACTTGGAAGAATTAGCCTAGTGTGCCCACCAATGTTGTTTTGCTAAACGTCTGTACTCGGGAAGGGAATAGTAACTTTACCTACCTAAGAAAGCGCCAAAAGATACTCTGCCTATACCTGTGCCAAGAGAAAACATGAATAAAGCAGATGAAGGAAAGGCTGAAGGAGGCTCAGGCATTTTTAGTGGTTAGTTAGCTACACATTGGAGAAATGCATTAAAAAGCAGTACAATGTTAGCATGAAGTGCACTTGTGGTAACATTTGAAACGAGAACGAATGACAATGTAACGATTCTGCCACTGTAACACTAAGCAGATGCCCAGACCGGTTCCCTGAGTCTGTGCGAGTATCTAAGAGTATTTACTATCTACTTGAGAACAAATATATATATGTGTGTATATATATGTATATATATGTGTATATACAACACACACATGTATATATGTATATATATATTTGTATTTCACATTTCTTTTAATGTAAGCTAACTCTTTCCACTCCCCATCTCATCATTCCCTGCCTGGTCCACAGAGTGATGGCCTATAGCAACTGAATATACTCACTGTGGCTTTGACCCACCACCTACAGGGACTCTGTTATTTATCAGTGTGCAAACTCCACACTCATCACCCCAAAGTCACATTGTTTCCATGTGAAATGCAGGGACCATAGGTGTGTGACTAACTTGTATGGACAATTGTTCATGAAGGCAACTGTTGCTGCTGTCATGGATGTGGAGAACACAAGAAGGACTTGCAAAACTGTCTCCTTTCTGAAGCCTGGAGCCTTTCTTTTCAGATCAGGAAATACACTGCTTGACTTTCAGGCAGCTACAAGAATGCATGCACACCATGGGTGCATAGACCACGCCTACACCTCTGCTTTGGAGTCTGGGAAGCTGGGCCTTCCGTATCCAGCAGCAATGCAGCCCCACAATCACTGATGTTCAAATGAGCGTCTGTCCTTGGTTTTATAGCTCTTGGCAAAGGATCAGACTTGGTGTCATCGGCCACAATGACCAAGCTGAGGTGACCTGGCTCTGCCATTCTCAGCGTCTCTGGAGAAAAAGAGTGATGAAACCTATCCGTACAGAGCAGAGTGGGTCAGGTAAGGGTGGAGCCGTGCTAAGGGACATGCAGATACTGGGAATGCTGAGGACACCGAGTGTAGATTAACAGATGGGCAACTCCCGAGCAAGCAGCACATTTCACTTAGGACCTTTTTCCTAAGAGATCTGGGCTCAGGGTACCCCCACAATCCCAAGATCCCCTGGCACGTCACTGTGAGCTGGGCTGGGGTTAGCCTAAGGAATGCATTAGAAGTGACAGGCAATGGACTTCATCTCAGGGAGGTGCTGGCAAAGACCCCTCGTCACACAGCTACTATGAGGAGCCTGGTTGGAACACAGCAGAAGGAAGCAGAAGGCACGTGACTCGTGTCCACCCAGACCTCCTGTCTAAAAGTGCCTGCTTTGAAGCAGCCAGTGACTTCCACATGAAAACCAACAGCACAGCTCTTGTAGGGAAAATGGTTGGAAACAACATAAATAAGACTGTGAAGGTCTTAATTTTATAAATTACTGTAAGGTCTTTATCTTTCCATAAAAACAAACTTCTGGGTTGCAAAACTTTCTGCTATGGGATTTGTCTATAATATAAGCTAGTAAAGAAATAACAGCAAAAGGTTAATTTGTTACAGATAATGAACCAAAGCTCCAAGCACTTACCAAAATACTCATTTAGAAAAGCAAGTGAGGCAACATAGCAGCCCAGACTGAGGAACTCGGCCACAACCATGAGCCAGTGCCATGTCCTGATGGTCAGAGCCACCATGAGCAGCTCAGTCAAGATCAGCGCTGTGAAGGAGATGGCCACGACGTGGACGAACTCTGCTTCGAAGAGCACCAGGGCCCCGTACATGAGGATGCCACCTGCGAGAAAGAGGGCAGAGGAGCCGCTTTCAGCACAGCTTCTTTGCAGGCTTGGAAACTGCACAAGCTGGCCAGGAAAGGGAGCACAGAAACGGCTGGCTTACACACATGCAATAAGGACGGAACCAGGGCTGCACACTCTCTTGGCAAGAACTGACAGTCCCGTCCAATGCTGGCATTTGCAGAGGTTCACCCACTTTAAAGATCTGTAGGAAGCCAATGTCCCCCTTGGTTGACTTCATAGCAAGCATCACACAAGCTCTCTGTCTGCTAGGGTAATGCATCCTTCACCGGAACTCCAGCAGACAGCAATGGCTTCCAGTTACAAACAGATATCTCAAAGCCTCACTATCTTCACTACATCAAAGAAAACTGCTGTGTAGCACAATATAAAAAGTGCTTATTAGAATTTTCTGATTAGTTGATACAACAGTGTAAAAGTACCAGTCTGGGGCTTGGGGATGCAGCTAAGTAGGCAGAGTACCTGCTTTGTATAAAGGAGGTCGTGGGTTTGACCCTTAGCATCACACAAACTGGGCACAGTGACAAAACCTGTAATCCCAGCACTTGGAAGGATCAGGAGTTCAAGACCAGTCTCAGCTACAAAATGAGTTAGCCCATCTTGGGCTACAAGAGATGCATGCTATCTCTAAAAATTAAAACCTCCAAAATCAAACCAAAACCAAAAGCTCTCTCCAGAATATCAATGCACACATCCACATGCTGGGATACCAATCTACAAGATAAATAAAGGCTAATACATAATTGCTGAAGAAATTTAAACTTGAAATTTAACATGTGGGGGAAAACAATATTGCTAACACACACACACACACACACACACACACACACTTCGGTCTGGTAAAATCAGGGCCCATCTTACCTTGGTAAACACTGATCAAAACCCAAATGAGGAAGGTCTTGAAGGAAAGGGATCTCCCCTAGGATGGACAGTGGGTGGAACGGTTAGTTAGGAGAGCAGAGCAGCATGCCTGACTATATAATCTCAAGGGGTCGGGGACTGGGAGCATCTCAAGGGATCTACGCCCACCCATACAGTGTCCTAACCTGACAAAGGATACCTCAGGTGATGCTGTCCCTTGAAGAAGCTGCCTGGCTGTGCACCATGGGTATGTACTGAATGCCTGTGGATGGTTAGGGTCTCATCTGTAGAATTATTAAGCCACAGCCATGTCCTTGGATGACTAGTAACCCAGAAGTTAGTCTCTATAGACAAACATTTAACTGAACTAGAAGATAAAAACTGTAATAAAAATATTTCCCCTCTACTTTGTTACTTGTTGGAAATAAATATTTCCTTTTTAGTTTTCTCTGGACTCTCTGACTCCCAAATAAAAATGGTGAAGGCATTTCAGTTATGACTTGTCCCAACTGGAATAAGAATTTCTGCTTTAGTAACCCATTCAGGAAAACTTTCCACATTAGTAAGTCCAGCACGGACAGATGGGATGAGTTCCTGTGTACTCTACTTCACCTTTCCAACTAAGCGCAGGCTCCAGCATGGGCTAGAGACGAGAGATGCAGCCAGTCACCTCCACTGAATCTCACAGCTTACAATGTTTCAGTGCAAGGCAGCACTGTCAAGGCTCAGTGCCTTACTCAGTGCTAGAGTCCATCAGGAGACATACGCCACAGTAGGATGGGGTGAGCCTCTCCCTTATGGAGACACTTGCATGGACAGGGCAAGAATGGGGGAGCCTGGCACTCTCCTTCGGCTCCCACTTGCATGCCTCTGGCATCCTGTCAGTGAATCAGAGTCCAAAGTTCTGCATTTAATATATTTTGTAGGAGATGTGGGTTAAGTGGCCACAAGGACAGATGGACTGTTAAGGGGCAGACAGCTGGAGAGTTAAGGGAGTTTAATGCCCTTCCAACACAAGTTGGTGCAGAACTTCCTGGAGCTCCAGTTCCAGGAGATATGAACATACTTGGGCTTCTGTGGGCACCTGCACAATGCGGTGCACATACATGCATGCAGGTACATGTACAGACTATAATTCAAGTTGTACTTTAGCTGTAAACAATAGTTCATTTGAACAGTTTTCTTGGTTACAAGGATCCATCAGTGAAGATACTGACTGAGCCCTAATCCTCACTACAGATGTGCATAGGAAGAATTCATCTATACTGTAATTTATTAAAGTTAATACTGATTTTCAAAGACAGAGGGATTTAGAACATTTCTTAAGCACGTATTTCACAAGAACACTTCTCTTGTAAGACACTAGCATGTTTGGTCTTTGGCCATAAAACCCATCTGTAATTAAGCATGTGACTAATTTTACTTCAGGAATTTAAAAGGAAATTTAACTTTAATGTTCTGTATAAGTAGAGATTTACTCAATAGCCAGATTTTCTGAAATGTAGAGACTGGGAGAAAATGATCAATTTAGATGTTGGAAGTTAATGGGGACATTTGTACCATGTGTCTTGTTAAGGCTGCAAACATATCAGGGCATTAAGGCCACACATCCAATCTGCACATATAACAACTGTTGACTCTATACAGGCCACAGATTAGTAAGTCACTACATAATAAAATGGGCATAAAAACTATGAATAAGTAATCAGAGAAAATGTGCATAAGCCTCGTGTTCCTTGATGTAGATGCTTACAAACAGATCTGTGAGAGAAGGAATCTTACTTTGTGGTACAAATGTATGAGTCCCAGAAGCAACTCACTCACTGTGAACTTCGAGCTGCTTCTAAACTGGTCTTCCTAATACAGGATGTCCGTTCCTTTGAATGACAGGCTCAATTGCTCCCTTAAGTATTAAAGACCAGGTTACCCAACAGGGACTCTGTCCACGTGCTAGAAGTGAAGAGCACACAGGCTCTGGACAGACACTGAGAGTCAGCCTTGCCCAGCACACACCTCCTGACTAAATTTGCATGTCTCGGTTTCCTCTTCTATGAGATACATAATGGCATGTGCCACAGGTCAAATAAACTATAAGCATATAGAAACTATAAATGATAGCACATCCAATGGGTGCTGCCATTGACATATCTCCAAATAAACATTACACATTGATTGTAGATGAACCAAAAAATGTAATAAGAAGGGAATTTTGCGAAAGGGTTAATCAACCTCAGGATGACTAAAATCACTAATATGAGAGCACAGAGTGTCACTGGATGTAGAATGCATGTGTAGCTCACAGTGCCATGTGCTTACGGCGCACAAGTGGGCTGGAACCATGCTGTGCTTACACGCAGGTTACAGGTGTGTACACTGATGTGCACATGAGCAGACCTCTCCTCTGGGTGCCAGCAGAGGGACATTCTTGGTTTCTCAGAAGTGGCCAGGACTCCCTCTTTCATCACAGTATCCTCCCAGCCCATCTCAACTAACTTTGTTTCCTATCAGAGTCACAACAAAATGATTGTTTCTGTCATATTCCCAAGGTTGAAGTGGGAAGGTAGGGGCCATAGTACAAATATCATAGAGGCAACTAAAAACTGAAAGAAAATAGTATAGAGACTCAAGAAGAACAAATCATGGTTTGTTTGATGGGCACGGCAATGTCACAGAAAGACCTGTTAGCTAACTGGTAATATTTTTGAACATGTAAGACCAGAAAGCAGACAGGGCAATCTGGTAGGTGGCTGAGTGCCCTTGGTCAGTCTGCATCTAGGCTAGGGTCAGGGCTGACACACACAGTTCAGAAAATCACTCTGTATCCCCACAGGAGCTGTGACAGCAGAGGACAGTTGCCACAGACTCTCCAGCCTGGTCAGAGCTTGCTATACCCATGGACACTCAGCAATAATCGGTACTAAAAACTCAATTTTGAGAGTTCATTATGTATTGTGAATAAAGTCCTTTTGCAGAGTGTAACTTGCAAATACTTTCTCCCAGTCCATGGTATGACTTCATGTTCTTATTTTCCAAACTATGTAATTCATAAAGCAAAACTTAAAAATAATGAAATCCAATCTATTCTGTCCTTTATGGATCATAGTTTTTGATATATGTCTAAAAACTGTTAGTCATTATGAATTTTTTTTCCTGTACTTCTTCCAGCAGGCCTACAGTTTACATATACACCAATGGTCACTTGAATGCCTATGCACGCATGGAGTGAGGGAATAATGGTTGCTATGCAAATACAACCAGCTGTCCTGACATCACCCCTTCTTCCACTTAGTTCAAAGGTCAGTGGGCAGTGTGGATTCTCTCCACTTATGTGTCTATCCTGTCTACTGCCCTTACTGTTAAGTCTTGAAATATGCAAGTTAACCAACCAACTCTGTTCTTTTCCCAAGCTGTTTCAACAAATCCAGTTTCCCTGCAATTCCATCTAAATTTAAGAGCTAGTTTGTCAATAATCAACAAAGTTCAGTCCCCAAATAAAAAACACCCCTTTACATTTTAATTCCTTCAAAGGTATGCCATAGTTCCTGTGCATGTGTTTTGCACATTCTATCAGAGCTATATTAAAAGTGCTTGGCTTGTTTATATTACTAAAAATGATATTTTTGGATTTAGCTAATGCTAGTATATTAGATTTCGAAATCACATAAAATACTTTTATCTTTTTTGAGATTTCAACATAATTATGGTACCTAAAAAAGAAGTTAACAATTTTTTCATTGTAAAATTCTATGCCTTTAATTTATGGTTTTATTCAGTACTATTTTAAAAATTATACAAGGGCACATATACCCATGTTAAAAGATAGAATCATTTTGAGACTATTCTACAGAAAAGAAGAAATAGTAGACAGGTTCAGAGTTCTTCTGAAGGGCCATCTGCAATTACTTCCTGGGTATCTTTGCAACTGGTTAGAAAACAAACTAGTTCTGCCATTAGCCAAAGATGGAAGACTGTGACCTGGGAGGCAAACTCACAGCCAAGCAGACACATCTCAGGCTGTGGGCTGTCTCAGCTGACGTCGAGACACCTCAGTAACCCTGATCTCAGACTCACTAGCTCTCTTAGCGTGTGTCCATCAGACATGAAGAAACTTGCAGGGCTGGGGGAGGCACCAGCACGCCAATTCCTGTGGAGACTGAGTGAACTCAAGAGAAGCACCAGGTATGTTATTGTTTAGGCCTGGGCAATAGAGATGTCTGGTATCTGTTCACTAAATAGTTGATGAATGAATGAGGGAGGGAGTATAAATAAATCAACTACATAAAAAGGCAACATTTCCTGCGTTCTCGAAAAATATCAGTTTGCTTTCCTTATAGAAAATAATGTATTTGTAACAAATATTTCTAGTTCTTCATGTGAATCCCAGTTACGCTCTAAACTGTTACACAGTGTTTCTCTAATAGGTCCACAATTAGCAAATCTGGTTGGAGTAGTAAGGTGGATCTGTAATGCTTGCACTGTTCATACTTTTGACTAAAACTTATCAAGTACATACAGAAAACAGTGTGTGGTGGTTTGAAAGACAATCGTCCCAAAGACTCAACTTTGAATACTTGGTCCCTAGTTGGGGAACTGGTTTTGTGAAGGATTAGGAGGGATGATCTTGTTGGGGGGGATGGATGTGTCACCTGGGGTGGGCTTTGAGGTTTAAAAAGCCCATGTCAGGCTCAGATTCACTCTCTACCTCCCCCTTGTGGATCATGTGTAGGCTGCCAGCTGCTGCTCCAGCTCCGTGTCTGCTCACCTGCTGCTATGCTCACTGCCATGCTGGTCACGGACTGTCCCTCTGAACTGTAAGCAAGCCCCCAATTAAACGTTGTCTTTTATTAGTTGCCTTGGTCATCATGTCTCTTCGTAGCAACAGAAAAGGTGACTAAGACACAGAGTATTTGTCGCAAAGAACACAGTACCTCCCTTGGTAGCTTTGCCTTTGGATGAGCAACTCAGAATATGCTGGACAAGATTAGCAGTGGGCAACTGTCACAAGCTACAGCTTATTTCATGTTACTGTCCTCTGCTTCCATCCTGGCATTTACCACAAAATATGGTTTCTTCTGCTGGTAAAATGCAGGCTCACTGGGAGCAGGAGCAGGGACTACACCTCATGTCCTTTGGTTTGTACAGGTGCCTCTTGCATGGGCACATGGTGGCCCATCCCTGGTTCCATGATTATTAAAGGACAGAAAGAGCAGCCATGTGGATGTCTTGTCAAAGTATTCAGAAGAAATGAAAAACTTAAAAATGGCTCTTCCAATTAAGTTAAGACAGTTCAACTTAATCTACCTGCTAAAACTGTTTCTGAAGGATTTAAAGCATATAGACCTGTAACATAATAGAATCTATAAAGATAAAAAGGACCACTTTCTGGATCATGGACAAAGAGAAATTTGAGAACATGGGGAACTGAATTGTTAGAATCATGCAAGGATCATTTCGGGGCGTTAAGACATTCTATCTTTACAAAAATGGAAACAACACACATGAGATAACAACCCAGTTCAGACGGCACAAGAAACTCCTCATGCTTATATGGTGTGAGCTAATGATGATATACAGCTGGAGACAATGAGCTACTTAACACTTGTGACCCTATACAGTTTTGTACTAGAGTAATTTTGGTGCCTGTGATGGTACCGGTGGATCCTTACAAGGCCTAAATCATTACACGTGGTAAAGGCCATGCTTCCTCTACTGCCCGTGGAAACCTGTGCTTGCCAATCATTTCACTGCTGCTGCTGAGAGCCCCTCCAAACCTGTGAGCGAGTCTATAACTCTGAGCAGCACGACTTATAGGGTCCCAACTAATGGGTTACAAACTGCCCAGATTTAAGAATGGTGGGGGTAGTGGGTAGGGGTGTCTAAACTTGTATCAAAAGCTAGTTTCCTCCTTCCTCTTGTTAGCAAACATTTGCTACAACCATATTATCATTATGTACAACCATAGTATCATTATGATGATGGATGACATTTATACCTTACTTTATGCAATAATAATGAAGGTTTACTTAACCTGAAAATAGGATTACATGAACATTACAGCTCTTTAAAGATGCCTTAAGTTTTATAAATTTGGTCCTTATAATAACACCATGAAACCCCTAAAGTAATGTGACTTTACCCAACACCTATCTGGTGAGCTGATGGTCATCTGAACTAGTCTGGTCTATTAGTAGTCAGCTGGATTACGGTCTAGTCTGTTAATTAGTAGTCAGATGGATTATGGTCTAGTCTGTTAATTAGTAGTCAGCTGGATTACGGTCTAGTATGTTAGTGGTAGTGAGCTTGGTTACATCTTAATCTGTTAACGGTCATTTGGGCTAGCAACTAATTCCTTGAATACCCAATCTAATTCTTTCTTCATTATATCATGTTGACACTGCTTTAAATTGGAGTTGATAACTTCAGTTAAGGAACTAAAACCTAAATTTAATCAAAGTTCGTGGTTTTTGTTTTCTGTGCTGGTTTAGGAAAAGCTAGCTAGCGATGTAGAATAATGTAACTTCAGAGGGAGATGCAGCTCTCCCTCCACCCTTGTGCTCTTAGTTTTAGCTTTAAGAATATGCTGGTGGCGCACGCCTTTAATCCCAGCACTCGGGAGGCAGAGGCAGGCGGATCTCTGTGAGTTCGAGGCCGGGCTGGACTGACAGCCTCAAAAACAATACAGAGAAACCCTGTCTCGTAAAAACAAACAAACAACAACAAAAAAAAGAATATGCTTTGATGTAGCACATGGCTAACTTCACACCTCCTCAGGAACAGCTTTTTCTTCAGAGGGCAGGTCCAGGACAAGCAGGCCTCTTCACAGTGGCAGCTTCCGTCTTTCCAGGGCAGACTATGCTGTGCACTATTTCCACAGGACAGCACAAGTCTCCAGGACAGAGGCATGCTGGGAACCACTTCCAAGGTGTGATTCTGAAACCCACAACTAGACAACTAGAGACCCCGGACATGCCCAGTCAGGGACTCTAGGGCCTGCAGCTGGACAGTGCTGCACTCTGCACTGAGCAAAGGAGGCTGGTCTTCTCACATGGTGACAGTGTTAGGCAGGCTGAGCCATAGTTAGAGAGGGCCTTTTGTAAGACTCAATACACAGGTGTGGATACCTTTGCTAAATTTATGAAAGTTGCACAAATGGTTCAGAACACCCATTCAATTCTTATGTATAACATCACATGCCTTTGACAAAGAGTTGAGAATGTTTTTTAAAAAACAATTCTTCAAAACATGTTTTCTTAAGCTTGTTATGTGCCAGGCTGTATGCTATCCAGGACAGAGGATGTTTCTGCTTTGCTGGAACACACAAAGGCCAGTGCTCTCCCTGGACAAGGCTGGCACTGGAGTCTTACCTTGGTGAGGTCCTTGTACAGTTCTGGGTACAGAATCGCCATTTCTGGCTTCACATCTTGATCCAACACTAAGGAGAACACTGGGAACATGGTATAGATAGTTGCATACCTAGGAAAGCAAGACGAACAGAGTTGAGTTGGCCCGATGACTGTCTGTGACACAACTGTGACCATGTTTCTAGACTTAGAGGCAGGTCAAAGTCTCAAAACCACAAAACACATTCTATGAAAACAAACCCAGCCCCGCAGATAGCACCACTTTAGATCCCTCCTGAAACTGGTTACTGAGCCCAACACAGGAGGTCGTATAAACCGCAGACTCTTACAGACAGAAGCATGCCTTTCAAACGAGAGTTTTCTTATTAAACTCCCACTTTTTGGGACAGGACTGAAACTTCCCCGGAAGCCCAGGCAGGCCTTGAACTTGGGATCTTCCTACCTCAGCCTTCTGAGTGCTAGGATTACATAATATTGTCCAGTTTCCTTATTAAACTTTGAATGATACTTGCAGACTCACATGCAGCCCATTTAATTCAGAGATATCTTAACTTTCTTCACACCAGAACCCTTGACTGACAGTCAACACCAAGCCCACCAGCATGCCCATGATTCTCCAACTACACTCAGCCCTTAGGCCTGTACCTAGGCCATTCTAGCTGTCATGTTAGGTTACTGTGGAGACATAGGCAGAAGACAAGTTTGGGGCTGGCTTTCCAGACTCAGTGCCATGCCTTTGTGTTATTCTAGGCTGTGGCTGTGCACAGGGCCTTCCTTACAATTGAGTGGTACCTCATGGTGATAAGCCACACTCATTGAACCACTTGCTCATTTGTATAAATACATCTTGGTATTCCTAATTTGGGTTTATTGCAAATAAAACTGAAAAAGTAACCACTGTCCCCTTCCTGACACAGGGTCTTATTCTGTAGCCAAAGCTGGACTGGGACTGATTACATATCCAAGCTGGCCTCAACTTGTTTTGCCTCAGCCTCACAAGTGCTGGGATTATTTACAGACACCCACCACTATGCTCAGTTTGTCCCAATTTTTGTGCAGATTATCTGTCACTTCTTTGGGCTGAAATGTCACCACAATAGGTTCTAGTCACACAGCAGAGGCATATTTAGTTTCCTTTGCATGCCTATGATTTATTGCACTCTGCCAAGCACTTACAAGCAGCCCATCCATACAATGCTACCTAAAGCTCCTCGTTGTAACTTCCTGATGGATCAAACAGGCTCAGGAGATTATGTACATTTCCCAAGTCCATAGCCAAGTGAGGGGGGGCAGCAAACACATCTGGGTCTGAGACGTGAGGTCTCCTTTTCTTCATTGTACCACAATGTAGTCAGAAACACACTGGCTCCTAGACACCCACATGCTCCTAGTGTACGGGCACACCACACAATTAAGCTAAGGACTTATCCACGAGACATTATCATAGACTCTCAGGGCAGGCCCAATGGGATACACAGTCTTGACAGAGGGTGGCTGTGCTCTTGGGAAAGACATGCTGCTGTGCAGGCCAAGCCCCAGACACACCTTCTGCTTTGATTCTGTGTTGAAGTTCAAGAAGGCAGGAAGTCCATAGAGGACACCGCAATCACCTGGGAGAGCAGATACTGACAGAGAACGGGTGACTCACAGGACCTGACATTTAACAAAGGCCTCAACCCCTGTTTCTGGCTAAAGTTATTAGGAATTCTGGGAGCTGTCCATACTTAGTCCATACTTATGTCAGTTTGCAGGGGAGAGGACTTGCTGTCTGCCCTCTGCCAACCAGGAGGGCAGCTGAGGACTATGGAGAAAGGTGCTGGTGCAACTGCAGAGGAGAGCGGCACCCAAGTCGATCCTTTTCAGTCTGAGCCCGCATGGTCCTGAGTCTCCCAGGTGCCTCTCACTGTCCTCACATGCCAAACAGGGATGCTAGGAGGACAGTCACCTCCACACTACATCAGTGAGGGCAACGCCAACGTCAGGGCTACAATTGTCGCTTTCCAGGTTCTTTCTGGGTACAAGATGGGGGCCTGGTTTGAAATGAATGTCAAGCCTTGATGGGCACAGATAGGAAGTGGTAGGGGATAGTTTTTATCCTGTGGTCACTCACTAAGTCAGACTTCTATGATTTCTAGGTCTAACAACCGAGGCTGAGGATGACAAAAATGACCAATTTTTGACTTGGAGTCTTCCTTTTCAGACTTGGTGGGCAACATCATCATAGCATACTATGTTTTTGGCACTCTTGTCTATAATCTCTTAGTGGCTGTCTTTAAACGCAGGGTTTTGTTGTTGCTAGGGACAGACTAGTCACATCTCTCCCAAAGCCAAGAAGACATCCTAGTGCTTTCTATCCCTTGCTTCCCGGTTAGTGGCTGGTCCTGTTCCCTTCATGGTAAAGTCATATCCCCACTGGGACAGGGGCAGGCTCAGGAGGCCTACAGCTGTGGCCTGCCTGCTTCAACCCCTGTTGATGGCAGTGTTGGCGTGTGCCCGCCCCTTGGCTCTGCCCCTCTCATTATGCTACGGGGCCTTTTATAAAACCTCAGATCTGCTGTGGTTCCTGACACAGATTATGGCTTCCCCTCGAAAACAAAATCTAGTGAGAAACTTAGCACAGTCTTAAAAGCCTCGAGTGTCCAGGTGTTTTTCAGATTTTTTTCACACTCAACGTAAGATTTTACAGCAGTTAGTCATCTTAAATGTTTATGTGCCAAGAATTGCTCAGTATTCTACATGTCTTTTTCCAAATAAAAGTTCTCACATACATGAAGCTGAGAGGCAGCAAGAGCATCTGTTTTACTTACCCAACCATAAGGAATCCCTGGTACAGTGGGACAGAGGCAAAGTAGAAGACTGAAGAAAACACAGCCTTGAAAGACAGAACACCATAAGTTAAAGACACAGCTGCTGGTGGTCACAATACAGGGACACCCAGTAAGTCCAGCAGTCACCTCCCACGACAATGGCACAACCCTCAGAGAAGCCACTGCCTGCTGTGGCATGCTGGCGTAGCCTTGCTACCTGCATGGTGGAGATGATGAGGCCCCTGTGCATGACAAACTGGCCGAGGGCTGCAGATCGCTTGTAGCTGTTCCGCCCATGCACCATGAGCAGCCTGCCGATGTGTCTGAATTGTGTGATGGAGAAGTCTGCTGCCAGAGAAGCCTGCTTCCCCTCCTAAAGAACCACAAGGAATCTCTGAGAGACATCACACACTGAGAACTGCACACAAAGCTGAGTTTTAGAGCTCATCAGAATTAAAGAGCACAGGGGCAGCGCCTGCTTGACACCTAGCATGCCATCCACGCATCTGCACCAGGAAGTGTGGGTGAGGTAGCGGGGCCTGTTCTAGACCTGCACTAGACGTCAGCTGTTGATCTATTAGCGACATAGAAACTAAGAAGGGAGGAGCTGGCACTGGCTATGGGGACACCCTACCTCACCACATGGTTCCAGGCCTCTCCAAGACAATTCTCCAAACCTCTGTTACTTCACAAAAAAAATCACCCTCTGCTTTTCCAAGGTTACCATGAAGGACAGTAGAAGAGAGCAGCCAAAGAAAAATCCAAAACCAAGCTGTGCAAACTTTCTAGGTCTTGCTGTGTGTATGTGTATTTGGGCGACTATACAGGGAGCAATCAACCCCAACCCTGGCCTACTTGGCAGGAGAAAGGATTCCCTACACAGACGATGAAGTGTGGCAAGCAGGGGAGAGGTGCAGAGGTGTTAGGGAAGCCCAAGGAAGGCGTGCAGGGAATTAGTGACACTGGACCTGTGCATGAGCACAGAGAGCCCGAAAGAGCTCCTAAGGACACTCCAGCATAAGAAGGGTGCTGAAGGATGCCAGTTCCCTGCTGTTTGCCAACAATCTGAGGCTGGGCCTGAAGACCAAAAGGACAGACTGACTGGTGACTTCTCCCCCAGGATGGGGCTTGGCAGAACAGGTCAAATGATAGTGTGCTGTGTGTGTGTGTGTGTGTGTGTGTGAGAGAGAGACAAACGCACAAACCCACCTTCCCTTCGGTCAAATGATAGTGTGTGCGTGTGTGTGTGTGTGTGTGTGTGCGTGTGTGTGTGTGTGTGAGAGAGAGACAAACGCACAAACCCACCTTCCCTTCGATCCCGATCCCGCAGTCAGCAGCCTGGATCATGCTCACGTCATTACCACCATCACCTGAGAAGCACCGTGAGTCAGAGGTTGAACAAAACATCATCCATTAGATGCTTGTGTTTCTGTTTTTCTATACTACTTACAGGTACTATTAAAACTCCCTGTAATGTAGGTGAAGTCAATTTTGCCTTTAAATGTTGAAAGTTGGCTGTTTGTCCCATTTCACTGTTGACAGGAAGGTGGTATACTATCCCACCACCCACCACCCACCCATGGCCTGGCTGAAGGTGGTGGGCTCACCGATGGCACAGGTGCGCTTTCTGGTATGCTGGCGCAATAGGGTCACGATGTGGGCCTTCTGGGTGGGCGAGCAGCGGCAGCAGACCACGGCAGGGCATTGGCAGGCCAGCTCCACAAGTTCATGCTCATAGTACCTCAAGCAGACCTGGGAGACAGTGTTGTGACTCTACTGTCACCATACAACCTTGGGCTCAAGCAGTAGGTAAGCAGAACTGTGGGAAAGCCTTGGCCTTCCTCAAGAAAGCACACTTGCAGTTTTGGGTCTCATCTATGACTATGCCCCCCAAACCAGAGAGTAACCTGTCCTGGGACAGACAGCTTAGTTGTGCAGGAGGGCAAGATGAGAAGCTGGGCAGTGGTGGCCAGGCTCCTGGCAGGAAGAGCACAAGGTCTCCCAAAAGTAGTGTGCTGTGGTTAGAGAATCGCTCAGTTACAGGCAAGGGTCAATGGACACAGAACATTCTGAAGAGTTGCCAGGCCAATGCAACCATAAGTGGTGTGTGTTCTTCTGAGGCCAGGATGCAAATATCTTTTCCCTAGCTATATTTCTATGACATCTTCCCCTGGGCTATATTCCTATACCATCTTCCTCTAGGCTATATTCATATAACGATCTTCCTCTAGGCTATATTCCTAGACGATCTTCCCCTGGGCTATATTTCTATACCATCTTCTCCTGGGCTATATTTCTATGACATCTCCCCATGGGTTATATTTCTATGACATCTTCCTCTAGGCTATATCCCTATACCATCTTCCCCTGGGCTATATTCCTAGGCCATCTTCCCCTGGGCTATATTCCTATCTTAGTTTCAGTGCTTCCTGGGCCTGTGACTGATGGAGACCCTTGTTTGACCCTGATATCAGATACTCAAGGCCCTTCCAAAGTGACAGTTCCAGTTACTTCTCTACCTTGCTTGAGAAACCCCCAATCTCATAGCCCTGTCTAAAGGGCACAGAGTCTCACTCACTATCCAGTGACTCTAAGATTTTTCCCATCATCAAGTACAGGCATTGGAGGAGCAGGTCTTCAGGTCATGTGGCCCAGAAAGCTACCAACAAAAGCCGGGCATTTATCTCCTGACAGTCCAGAGACCTCACTGCCAGCCGCAGAGGGAGGCAGGTGTATTCTCTTCCAGGAGCTGTGGAAAACTGCCCTTTCCAATTGTAATCAGGATTCTTGTCAACCTGCTTCTACCTGTCTGCTTGAGAAGGGCCCATGGCCACTGTCTTCTGTGTTTACTCTGTTCAGGGGAGGAAGATGCCTAAAGTCATGTCAAGGATTGCTTTGGGAACTTCCCAGCACCCACTTTCACATACTACAACTGTTTTAATGTTTGTGTCTTATTTTTCTTTTGGATCTCTCATTTATATCACCTTTAATCTCATGGAGGAGATGTGCTTTTTGTTAGCTATTTACATGATGTTTTGGAACACAGCAGAATGTAAGAAAATATTTTTTTCTGTTTATAAATAGAAGACTATTTGGAAGGTAAGGACTCAATGAAACCCTCATTGTACAAAGATCAAAGAGACATTACCAAGCCTTAGCAGAGCTGCAGTGTGGCTCTACAGACACTGGTGTTTGGAAACACACCAATGCTGTGTGATGCCACAATACGAGGCCCACGTCCTAAGTGTGTTAGGGCAACAGAGCCAGAAGTAGGGAGAAGAGGAGGAGCTGGCTACTTCAGCCCTGCATTCATGAAGGTTAAAACCACACATATAGTTAAGTACCAATAACTGGCCCAGTGGCCTCTCCCACCTGGGTTTTTCCTGCAGCCTTCTTTAGGCCCCTATACTCAAGTGTCCTGAGAATGATTGCCAGAGGTTGACTGGAGGGCCCATCACCTCTACCCAGGTAGCCATGTGTCCCCCAAACGCACACCTGGAAACACCAGTTTGGACAAGTGCAGAATAAATATTGTGGGCTGAACTATCACGACCACTGGAGGCTGATGCTATTATTAACAATGAGCAGGGAGGGGACCAAGAACCAGGACACGGCCTTGACCTGCTGAACTTAAGAAGCTTCAAAACAGGAAGGGACAGAGGATGAGTGAGACATGGCCAGCACATGTTCTTAGGACACATACCCACACTCAGCCTCACCTCCACAGAGTCTCTACTGGAGACAGGAGATACACAGGCAGGACAGGGTTAGCACAGGAGACAGACACACACAGCCACACTCCTTACCTCCAGAGAGTCCCCAGATATGACCAGGGCACAGTCATGTTTCCTTCTAAATGCGTTCAGCTCCAAATGCGCCTCCCCCCGACTGGTTACCTTTATTGAAGGAAAAAAAGCATCATGAGTTAAAAATGCAGGCAATAAACCAGTAAGACATTTTTAGGGAATCACAGTAGGAATCTTTAGAATTATATTTAAAAGCTAAAGGTGTTTAACCTTTGAACAGAAACCCTGTAACAAGGTTCTTACAAATTTTGTACCTACACCTCTAACAGGGACCGTTTTCTGATTTGTGGTCATAAAGGCATGGCAGGGCTACTGCTGTTATAAAAGTGCAATGACCAAGGGTTTTCTAGCACTTACTATGCGTTATTAAACTGGTCATGGGGCAGGTGGGTACCGTGAGCAGTGATGAACAACATAAAGGCTTATAGCATCACAAGCAGCCCCAGAGAATTGTAAGTCAGGAATCCAGGGCTCAAGGAGGTTGAGTTTCCCTTTCTCACACACCAGGTAAGAGACACAATTACATAGACTGGGGTTTTATTTAAACATGTTTCTTCATAGTATGTGGAATAATGCAAAATAATTTCATAAAGTTGCTTCTGTCATTTCTGCCATGAGTTTCAACTCATCCCATCCACTATGGCCTAATGTCTAAAGAAGTAACCAGTCAAAAAGGGAAAGTCAAGCCATAATCTTGAAATACTAATTTTAGAATGAAAATATGGCAGAAATCAAAGCACTGGCTTTCATATGCTTTCTGGGAAGGTTTTATAGGGCATTAAAAATGATATAGGAGTGAAATAAATTAAAAGTTTCACATGCTCCAAATTAATCTCCAACTCATCTTTAAGTAGGTAGAGTTTATTATGAAATTTTTAATTTGTGGTGCCATAACTCTGAAAAGTCAACAAAAATTGATCGGAAGTTTTATCAGAAGCATTAATAATTTAATTGCAAATAGTAGTCTGCAGGGCATAATTTGAGATTCTGATGTTTCAAAATAAAATACATTTACATGTAAATGATACTGAAATAATTATTTCTGTAGGTGCAAACACTTTATTCAGACAGTCACAGACACATGCTGTCTGCTTGCCTACCATCAATTATGACCCAAGGAATGTCTACTTCTTGTTTGAATTAAACTCGTCATAACTAGCATGTACAGTAAACACATAAATTCAGATCCCTCTATCATTTTCTTTGTACTAGTTACAGGAGAGCTTTTAATCTGAAATGGCAGCAGGCTAGGTACTTCTGCTTTGTATCTATACTTGTGTCAGAGGAGGGACAGCTAGTAGGGAACATATTTTTTAAAAAAAAGCAAAACAGTACTTCTTGTAAGTTGAGTAGAAAATGATTGTAGCAAGCCCACTTAAAATAAGGAGCAAGAACAATATGAAATATATAGGAGAAAAATGCTTTCCAATTGACACCTTGTTTACCATAAAAATACATTTCAAAGCCATTCAACATGTGTTTATAGAGTAAGAAAACATCTCCAACATTGATTTTAAAAAGATATTTAGCAATTACTGTATATACATTTTAACTGTAAGATAAACACTCAACATCTAGCTGGGCATAGCAGCACATTTCTTAAATTCTAGCACCTGAGAAACAGAGGCAGGTGGATCTCTGAGTTCAAGGCCAGCCCTGGTCTACAAGAGCTCCAGGATAGCCAGAGATACACAGAGAAACCTTGTCTGAGGGAGGGGAGTGAGGATGGGGTGGGGGTGGGAACCCAAACCAAACCAAACCAAACCAAAACCCCTCAAAACAAAATCAAACAAAAACCATTTA
Source organism: Mesocricetus auratus (assembly GCF_017639785.1). Lineage (NCBI taxonomy): Eukaryota > Metazoa > Chordata > Mammalia > Rodentia > Cricetidae > Mesocricetus > Mesocricetus auratus. The sequence continues at coordinate 33,558,688 of NW_024429198.1, forward strand.
ACAATTCAAAGTGATTTAGAAATGTACTTACTGGCCTGAAAATATGAATGTCTTGAGTTCTGGACACCAAGTGTGAGCTTTTGGCAATGCAAGTAGCTGTCTCCAGTTTATCACCCGTCAGCATCCAAATCTATGAAAAAATTTAAGCTTATGAACTTCAATAATATGATTTCATTTCTTTAAAGTATCTCTGTGCACAGATGTCTGCCCGTCTGTATACCATGGATTTTTACAATAGGGCCGAGGTGAAGCAAGCCAAGAGTATACTGAGTCCCATGGAGAAATGAAATGTGGTCACTTGCTCACTTCACTGATCCTTGACGTTTTGCTGAATGACATCAGCTGGTTACAAAGGACAGATACTATGCAATCGCACACACATGAGGAGTCCAGAGAAGACACATTCATAGAGATGAGGACTGAGAGCTTAAGTGGGGAAGTTTCAGGTTGGAGAGATGGAGAGTTATAGAGATTGGAACAGCAATGGCTGCAGAGAATTGTGCGTTTACTTCAAGAACTCAACTGTGTACCTACTGTTGTGGAATATTACTTTAACTATGTAAAGATGTGTTTCATTTGTTTACGTAGCAGGGTATTTGTTTATGCTACTGGTTAACGATGTAGAGATGTGTTGCTTTGCCTGCCTAAGGCATGCAACCTTTCTAATAAAAAAAATTGAACAGTCAATAGCTTGCAGAGGAGGGATAGGTTGGGCTAGTAGGTAGAAAGAATAGGCGGAGGAATCTAGGCTTGAGAGAGAGAGAATGAGGAAAAAAGAAGGGAGATGTCTGTGGCCAGAGAGCCAGGCAGCTGCCCGGAAGACAAACACAGAAGCAGCAGAAAAATTAAGACATGCAGAATGAAAGATAAGTTAAAAAGCCTCAGGTGAAACACAAATGAAGAAAAACAGGTTAAATTAAATTATAAGAGCTAGCGGGTCAAGTGTAAGATAAGTATGAGCATTAATAACTAATAATGAGACTCTGTGTCATGACTTGGGGGCCAGAGCTCTGAGAAAGGCTGCCACACCTACAAGTGTCTAAAAGATAACTATGGTTGAGTGTTTTACATCACAATAAAAAGTACTAATTTGTTTAGGGAGAACAAGTCAGAATGGTGTTCAGACATACAGCTGAGGCTGATATAGGGCCCGAAGATGTGGCGAGGCAGTGTATAGCCAGAAGACCACACAGACCTTCATGACAGCATAGTTCTTCAGCTGGGAGGTGAGCTTTAAACGGGCCGATGGACCACAGGCAACCTAAAATGTACTTATCTCAAATAAAGTTCAAACTGCTACTTCAACATTAAAAAAGCTGCATACACATGGACAACACTCTGCTGAAGTATGTACTTGGACTCCTGCTGTGTAAACTGTAGGTCAGGACTTTGTATGCAGTCACATAACTAACTACCAGTGAGCATGCACTGACTAATACGCAATTTGAAACCAAACGTATAAGGAACCCACAGTGCTTTGGGCAGCGCTCACCTGGATGCCCTATAGGACAGCACTGCAGCCTGAGTTCTGGGCACACAACATATGCACACCCCACACTCTGCAACACCCATGAGCAGAGACTGAAGTACTGCGGCTCAGCCTCCAGACTACTGAATGATATGAACTGCAGCAGTTTACTGTACAAACTGTTCTTTTTGTTCTAATGGTTTAATTGTGAAAACAAAGACTACTATGTTATAATAGAGTCATTCCTCAGTATGTAAATGTCTGGATTGTATTGTGCTAGAATGTTTAATTTAAAAAATTGCTGTTTGAGTTTCATAAAAAAAAGTTCAACCAATTTTGGCTTAGAAGTGGGACAGAATTCCTAATTTCTGATGTGGTCATAAACAAACCTCTGCCCCAGCCCTTCGCTATACACTTATGCAAAATGGCATTCACAACTGTAAAATAGTGGTCTACTTTGAAAACAGTTGAAGATGCTCTACACATACTGCTGTATCAAATATTCAGTCAAGACTTAATTCTTTATATTAAAATAAAAAGGACATTAATCTCATTAGTAAAAAAAATCATATAAAGAACCACTTTAAAATAAATTTCTTTATGATTTATAGTCAGTAAATGTTTGGTTTGTAAGACTATTTAGTATATACTCAGAGTCATGTCAAAAGGTCTCTCAGGGAAAAAGGGATCATGAGCGGGAAAGCTTGGAAAGCCCCGACTGCAATGGGGTAAATAACCAGAGTGTTCATGCAGAGCAGCAGGAAGCCCTTGCTATTAACTTCATCATCATTAGAGCCTCTCAGGTTTTCACCACATGGACAGATGCACTTGTGGGAGCAGGAAATAGACAAGCCTAGTACTTGGTATACATGGAGTACTTCAGTGGTATAATCAGCCAGGCTGCTGTGTCGTCAGCATACTTTCATTAACTTACTGCACCTACGATTAGGAAATATGACTATGACAAACAGAGCAACCACGGTGTGCACTGCCACCTCTGTCGCTCAGGAGGCACCGTGAGGAATGGCTGACAAACTACCTTCCCTTCTTCACAGCAGAGTCTGGTCACGTGGAGAAGAGCAAGGAGGGCAAGGTCCACAGACACAGGTCATACACATTGTAGCACAGAATCATTACAAATACCGAAGTCCTATACCAAGGAACTTTACTACCTTAACATTGATAATGTAGCATGCAGTCAAAATTAGATCGTAGGTTACTTAAAGCACTCAGCCATTTCTAACCCTAACCTTAACTCTAACCTAACCCTAAGAAGCAGCTTCCCCTAAATGAAACCTTATACTGTAGAGTAAAGAAGAGGACTGGGCCACAGCAGGGAGGGAGCATGTCCAGGGAAAATGCCACTCTGGAAACCAAGTCCACTGGGAAGGGCCTGACCCTCACAACTCATAACAGGAATTCCTGCAAACATCGTGTTCTGACTGCCAGTTTGCACAAAGGAGCAGCTGGGAAGATGGACACTGTGTGTCAAGGGGAGGCCTGGGAGAGGAGGCCGTGTCCTGAGTTACAGCGTGGTCACAAGCGGCCAGGGAAGAACTCCTGTGTGGCGGCACGAGGTGCGGAAGGAAGGCATTTCTGCACCGATCTGCATTCCTGCATGCCACTGCAGGAAGGGCTCCAGCACTGAGCTGCTGGCTGGGCGGAAGTGCAAGAGCAGCATATTACTAACCCCCCCCCCCGAATCTGTGGCAATGGACACACACGGCTTCTGAAGCACAGCTAGCTGAACAGTGACAGCTTCCGAATGACCCTACCCACCAACTGGTTCCTGTCTACCCTGGCTCTAGAGCAGCATCTGAGAACTCTACAGGTGAGGACTCAGTAAGTGCAACTCAAAGCCTACACAAAGCTGGACTCCTCCCTAACCTCCTCCCTAACCAGCGGTATGGTCATCTGAATGCTGCCAGACCCAGATGCTTACTGGATGATCTGGTTATGGGGATGCACAGGCTGTTCCAGGGAGGTTTCCATTCAGTTCTGATGGTGAGGAAGTAATCAGCAAGGCAAGTGTGAACCGCAGGCTGTGTGCACCGGCCAGAAGCTGGCGGGCCCTAAGCCAACCCTAGGGAAGTGCATGTGTCACAGTGAGGAGCAGGGCTGGAGTCCTGCTTTAGAAAGGCTATGCTGTCTTGAGTGTGGAAAGGCAGGGTCAGAGATAAGTCTGGAGTAGGGCATTGTGGAGACCGCTGGAGCCAGGACAACTGGGATAATGAGGAGGAAGCTGTCTTTTGCACCCCTACCCCCCATGGAGCGCATGGGACAATATTTCAAGGAAAAAATGAGTTTGATTCAGTAGGAAAGCAGTTTTGGCAGTCTGAGGCTGCAGGCTGTACCTTAATCCCTGCATTCCGCAGCATCTCGAGTGTGGGCCTCACATCAGCCTGCAGCTGGTCCTCCACCCCAGTGAGGCACAGTAGCTCCATCTCCCTCTCCAGGCTTTCCACAACTGCAGCTACTTTCAGTGTCCGATCATGGATGCTCAATTTGGCTTGACTGTATCGGCTCTGAGGACAGAAGGAATAGGTATAAAATATGTGCATGCTTCATGTATATGACTGTATCAGCTCTGAAGGCACAGTGGATAGGTGAACATGTGTGTAAATGCTCTCTCTTTGTGGAGTGAGTTGGTTTTAGGGGTCAGAAGTAACATGCTGTACAAATGCTAGGTATAAGTGCTCTAAATATTTGTAATTATTTACTACATGAAAATTTATTAACTCTGGTTGAACTTTCCCTAATATGGAAATGTGATACAATTAAGTCAGACACATCCCAAGCAATGATATCACACTAAAAAAGCTTCAGACTACGGAGCATTTGGATTTAGGGGGCAATTTAATCTGTCATCTATTATGCAGATATCCAGAATCCTGAGCAATGACATCATGATAGTTTTAAAAAGCTTCGGCACTTGGATTTAGGGGCTCTGGATAACTTAACCTGCCATCTATACAGACATCCCAGGATCCAGACAGCTCCAAGGCCTGAAGCACTTGTGAGGCACACTCAGCCTCTAATGAGGACTTGGAACTGCTGGCCTCTGTGGACACTCTGGCAGCCTGTGCCCCCCACTTCAGAAACACAGTTTGTAAGCGCATAGGAAGGCTGCACTTCAGTGAGCAAACAAAGTCCTCCTAAGGAGGGAAGGCCTGAGTGACGAGGACCGAATAACTCACTTCAAAGTCCTGGTACTGTTCTTCTGTCAGGGTCCTCTTTGCCACCACAAGGGTCCGCAGCCCCTCACGCGCCATGTTCCCACACTGCAAGAAAAGGGGCTCTTATTTGTGGCTCCTGGAGTACCTGGACTGCAGCAATCCGGCCTTGGGGACCCATCAAGGCCACTCTCCCTCTGGCAGAGCTGCAGTCGGGTTCTCACTTCCCTGCAGGCCCACTACCTGAAAGCACAGGGACTTCAAGGGCCATGGACCACAGCAAAGTTGAGTGAAAAAGTAGAGCCGAAGCCTAGGGAAGTCAGAGGAAACCTGTGGGATATGCCTTCAAGTTCTCCCTTCCACTGTGTCCCATTCCACAGCAGGTCTCTACCAGAACTGCCCCACCAACGGGACAAGGAAGGGACAGAGATCTAAGATGGGTGGGCCTGAAAATCACAGCAGCCTGTGTTCTTGGGCAAAGCATCGAGCTGTCTGCTTCAGTTTTGTCACAAGAACTGCTTCAACAGGGCTATTCTGGAATGACATTAGTGCCCTGCTATAAGTCACATGGCAGAAATACAGCACCACAAACATGCACAGGGTTGGTCACACAGGGTCACCACCCTATGCACCAGGTTTGGGGCTCAGGGCTTAACTGGACAAGGAAAGAGGAGGCCATGGATGAGTCATCACCCTATTTATATAATGAATGGGAAACAGGAATACATTCAATAGGAGTGTGAAAAGATGCTAATCCCACTTATAGTGCATAATAATTGATAGGATACTGTTTTCCCCCTACTAAAAGTAAAGTTTTAGCTGGGACTAAGGTAAGGAAAGGATTTGGGGTACAATGCTGGCTATGCTCTAGGCACACCTGCTTGAAGGTAGCCAGTGATTCATTTCAGAATCTAAATTGCTCCAGTGGCATCAATTCCACTGCTAGTCTTGTCGCTTGTTAACAGTGTGATTCTCAACAAAGAGGTTCTTGAAAAACTGTAGGCAGGAATCAGGCTTCAAGGAACCGGAATCAACACACATATTAATAAACACGCCCAGGAACTTTGCTAGACCACCTTTTATTTTTCTCTTGATAAAGTGGAAGGCTTTCAGGCTACAACAGAACTGTAACAAACATACTGGTGGTGAAGAGGCAAAAGATTTATCTATGGCAAGCAAATACAATTTGAACAAACAAATGTGCATAGGATTTTTAATGAAGTTATCTTTCTGAACAACAATCTGACATTATCTGTCTGTTGCAAGACATTTATTGATTTGACCTCATAAAGCTAAATAAATTAAACAAGTATTTTACAATTAATTGCATGTCATTATGACCAAAAGTAATTTTTATGGCATTTTACTAGGTCTTCAGGGAGTTTAATTTATTCATGTCTCTGATTAAATCAAAGTGCCCTGAAGGAGATATTGATTCATATTGCCAGGACCATTGTGAATATCGGGTGTGGCTGTTGTGCTGACAGATCATCTCTGCGATCTCAGTGAACAGTGTACAGGAGGAGATCAAGGTACCTACAGTAATGTGTACACAGTAATGTGCTATAATCTTAGCAACCTTAATTTTACCTTTAAATCCAATTACTGATCAATACAAAACTTTAACAATAATATTATAACCCCACAAGACTAACTATAAATATACTTGTTTAGGAATAACAATATAGAATTGCTTATGTTTGTACCTTATTTTCTGTTTTTTTTAAAAGACAACAAATAAGCATTAGATTAAAACACAAAGTCTCCTTGCAATATTGTTACAATACACACATACATACATCTAATTGGCTATGTGTCCAATGCTGTTTTAGACCTACTTTTACATATCTTCACACTTCATACACTAAACAAAAATGGCAATTATTTCTATAGGAAGCAGAGTTTGTATAACTAACCAGGGTTTAACCCTTACATACATGAATCTGGAAGGAACTATAAATATTTAGAAAATTTAGTGGAAAAGTATCATCATCCCTGGCCACCTATTCATATATGGCTAGAAAGAGATGGCCCGACTCATTCCAATGGTACAAGTGCAGAAAAGACACTACTTTTCTGTCATTGTCTTCCTACATTCCATGAAGACATTTTGCACATGTTGAGAATAGCTTGCTTACCTCCTCTTCTAGCCAGTCATTGTACTGGACAATGGTGGACATTGCGACATCAGCACCTTTCATATAGAATGTGATTTCTGCTGTGGATTCATCCTGCAGTAGGGTAAGAACAGACACAGAAGACAGCTGGGCTACACTGCTCCCTGTAAATAACCACTGGCCTAAGAGAGAAGCTCTGGAGGAAGCAGGTCTTAGAGAATGGATCATGGCAGGGAGAGCCAAAGTCAGCAAACACCCAAGATGCTGTACTTTAATTCTTGAGACAGATCTGGTCTACAGTAGAAGTATTAATACTCTCCACTTTCCCAAGTGTGACAAAATTTCACTATTTAACAAACAAATTCCAGAATAAAGGTATGTAGTAGTAAAGTTAAATCCTTTGACATTTGATACAGTTTCTGTTGAGGATGAAATAAAACAATTTTAATTAAAGTATTACTACTTTCCTATACTTGTCCTGCTTCAGTGGTTGCAGGAGAATGGCTTTGTTAATTGTAGCCGCAGCAGATTCTCAGGTCATATATTACTGAGGTGGTGTGTGTGTGTGTGTGTGTGTGTGTGTGTGTGTGTGTGTGTGTGTGTGTGTGTGTGTGTGTGTGATTTTTCTGGGGAAGTATCGTATTTTTAGAAGCCTGGGAAACAATGACTGAACTAACTGGTGTGTGAGCACACAGGTAAAGCCACGACATACTCTGACAATGATGCCCATCCGCTTGCTCTCTGAGGTGAAGGGGAACATCTGCAGGATGCAGTAGGTCAAGACCTGGCCACTGGGGGTCTTCAGCTGCATGGAAGCAAGGTCCCTGCTGACCAGAGTGAGCCCAACACTCTCCGTCCATCGCACCAGTGCCACCTGAGGAGACCAGAGTGTGTGAGGAGCCGTCGCCTAAGGAAAGTTATGTGAAGAGACACAGCACACTGGTGTGCAGACACAACTGAGGTAAACTGATGCAGAGAAACGAAGCGTGGTGATTTCATTTCTTTCCCACATGCTTTTGAACAATGCTTTAACAGGAGAACAAGAAATGATTGGTTAAAAGACGACCCTTATGCACCATAAAGACTACTTTGCAATGTGTACTGACTGGATTCCCAAAGCAGATGGCTCTGGACCCTGTGAAAAAGTCTCTCACAACCCACCCTGGACTTGAGTCTCAGATTTGTCCCAATTCACCACCTGTGGTTCTACAGGCCTCTAAGGAGACAACAGTTTTATCCTAGTAGAAAAGGTAAGCTGACACCTGATTAATGAACTCATGCTACTGTGCCTACGTAACAGCTACAAATGTAAGGCAGGCTGCCCTGGTTTCATTCGGTTACTGTGAAGAAACACTGTGGCTCACGGGAGCCACATGGGGAAGCAGCTTACTTGGCTTAGACTTCCAGGTCAGGTGACTGAGGGATGTCAGGGTGGAAGCCATGGGGACACATGCTTGCTGACTCATGTGTGGCAGCTTTCTAATACAGTCCTGGACCACCTGTTTAAGGATGGCAGTACTCACAGTGGCCTGGGCCTTCCTGCAGCCATTCCTTATAGACATGCCCTCAGATTAATATATAAAACAATGACTCACTCGAGACTGAATTGTGGGCGATTTCAGTCTGTGTCAAGTTGACAGTGATAGCTAAGACACAGACAATAGTGAAGCAGATGTCTAGCCTGGGCTCTAAGCCCTGAGCCCCGCTTTGACACCCAGCAGTTCTGTGTCCAGTTCTTTCTTTTGTCCAGGTTTGCTTTCCTCTGTGATGTGCACCCTGTTCTAAGGCTGAAATTACATAAGTAAATTCATGGTTCACGTAGATGCTCAAACACAGAAGGTATTCTTACTTCTATCTATTTATAACAAAATTTAAAAATAATTAGTGGCAAACTTAATTTTAAGTTAATAGTGAACAGTCTTTATGACTTTTTCTGGCTAGGGGGTTATCTTTAAAGCAATGTCATCACAGTAAATTAAATTAGCACTTAACCCTCTCAGCACCTAAAGGATGCCGGCTCCGCCTAATGAGGCCACGGCTTTCCTCAGTGGGCTCACGGTGCAGCCTCTCTTGCTTCTGTCCTGCAGGTGCAGCTCTGCCAGCGGCCAGGAATGCACAGTTCTTGCCAAGCATGGACCTCTCTTGGGGAACAGTGGCATTGTCTACATATTCTCTTTTACCACTGCTTAGGAATCAAGGTTTCTAAGTAATTTCCCACAAGCCCAACTGCAGAATACTTTCAATTATTTTTTTTTTAAGAGTCTGGGAGGGAGAGCTGTTTCTTTCTTTACCTTTAATGTTGAGGTCTCCCAGGGCACACAGCAGGCACATGCACGAGCACCCAGGGACACTAGATCAGAACTACTTGGGTTCGTTAGGACAGAAGAATTTTCACAAGAGAATGTGGGGTGTGATGCCTAGTGCTCCCTACCAAGGGGAAGTGGGCAGCTTTCTTCCCTGGAGGCTGTTGGGGTGTGGCAGAAATGGATGGGCAGGCCTGCGGCCACACTGCACTCTTCACAAGGTCTCACCTGGGCTCTTCGCGCTCTCACGTGGTATTTCCTAAAGGAGTGGACTGCACAAGTATGCGGGTTGTTTAAGGTGATAAACACAGACGGGCAGTTCTAAGTTACCAGTCACAAATTACATGCAGTGAACTAGGGAAAATACTTATCTCATTACAGCGTTTTGATTATTTAAAAACAGTGGGGTTACTTGATGACTAACACACCAAAACTATGATCAGACTGTAAAATGGACTCACAGCAGGCTAGACTACAAAAGAAGACAGAACATCAAGCTAGAGCAAACCAAAGCCCTTGACCTTCTACCTGAAGAACTGCACTCAACTCTCCTGCATTTTAAGAGTACACTATTCTGGATACACTCAGAAATTTCCCTCATTAACCTGAGTCCTCTTGTCCCCCCTCTTAACATGTAACTGACAGTTTTCCTTTTTGTAAAAAACCTTGAAATCAGTACACTCCAACTCTGCTCACTTTGCTAGTCTTAGTAAGATCTTTGTGCCTCATCCTAGAAGATAAATCATACACACCCTAACAGAATGCCAGGTGCTTGTCAAGTGAGAAATAGCCATCCAGAAATTCTTTGCTTTGTGATTTCTGTTTGTGAGGAATCAGCTATGGATTTATCTTCTAAGGCTGCCTCAGACAAGGCCACTAAGTCACTGTATCTTTGCAGCTTTGTCATCTTTACTGGGAATAGAACATCACATGCAGACCTGTGTGGCTGAAGAAATATGTGTCTATGAAAATCAAATGGCTTTCCATAACATTGGTTGTTTGCTGGTTAAGACGGTGCACAGAAAGTTCATTGGTGTGTCACAAAACAGCTGGAACCAAAACTCTTATTCCATGTCTCCAGTTTCTGGGAAGAGATTGAAGAACATCCCCCAATGACCTAGTACTATAGCTGAGAGCATCAACAGCTTGCTTCGAACTATAGCACCGAAGAAGACATGCAGATGTTAAGAGAACAATCTCATCTAGAGGAAGGCCTGGCACCTGACCACAGTGCCTCTTCCTAACCAAGACAATGACTCCGTAAGCTGCAAATGATCTAATATGCCAAGGTTAATTTTCAATTTCCAGTGAAAGGTTACTATTACACTGTGACCCGTAAATTGCATCTTTCCGTGAATACCCTATCATCTCTCAGTGCCCCACTGCAGTCAGGACCAGGCTTTCTATATTTGGTGACTCACATCTGTTTATTATTTAGTTTATGCTTGGCTTCACAGCTCCTTTTGAGTTAGCAGCTTATAACAAAAATCGTTTAGCTACTTACACGTAGCCCAGCATTCCATCCAAAAAGTTGAATCACACTGAGGATAACATACCTATATCCAGCCAAGCAAATCAGAGTTCAGTTTTCCACAAGACAGATACATTAATTATTGTCCAGTGTGACCTCTTTGGTATTGGGCAGTATTCTTTTGATAATACAAAGTTAAACAAGTGACAGGGGGGAAGTGGCCTTCCTCGCAGGAAAACTGCTGTGAATTCAGACCATGGTGTTTACTGCCATTCCCTAACAGATAAATCTAGCTGCCAGCTCCCAGGGGCAGCTACCCTACCCTCAGCAGCTCTCCAGTTCCAGCCTGAGCTTTGAACTGTGGGGCAGTTACTGAAGAACTGCATAATGAAAGAGATCTCCAGTGAATATTCTCTGTGTGTTTGAAATAGATCTGAGGTATTCTTTTTGACGATTTCTATCTGATGACATAAAAGCAAAAAAATTTTCGGTGGCACTGGCAGCTAGAGTCTATCTTCTTCAAACAATTAAAGATATACTTGGGGAACAGGGGATGAGCCTCCATTATAGAATATATGTCCCTCAGCAACAAAATAAAATGAAACGAAACAAAACCACATTCTTTAGAAAAGGGTGCTTTAGGAAAGCATGTCACAGGCTCTGAAGAAACAGATAACATTATCATAGTAACATAACATAGCACTACTACACAAGAGCTGTGGTCCTTTTCATGCTTCAACTTGGATCTTGGAGAAATGACTGATTCTAAGAGTGGAGGAAAAATGAATGTAAGATGTGCCTGTAGCATCTCCATATGCACAAAAAGCAAGGCACTGTTTAAATATGGAAATGAGCACTTAGAAGGGATCAAACCCCCAAGTATAAAACAAGTATCCATGAATCCATTGTGAGAAGTAAATGGATGACTAAACACATCATTGAGAAAGCATGAAGAACTCTCTCATGCAAAAGCATAATTTATACAGGCACTTCACCCTCAAGGAAGGGGAGTGTAATACCCCTTTTGACACAGATCGTTTTGATAGTTTTTGTTGTTATTGTTTTTAGAGACAGGATCTCTCTACAAAACCCTGACTGTCCTGGAACTCACTATGTAGACCAGTTTGGCCTCAAACTCACAGAGATCCCCCTGCCTCTGCCTCCTAAATGCCACCACATCTGACTGACCAAGAATACAGCGTTAAATGAAGAAATGAAAGGGTAACCTTCAGTGGAGACTCCTGAGAAACACACCTGGGCCAAGTGAGCACGGTCAGCGTTAGAAGTGCTGCTTGTGTGGACTCTGATGTACTGCAGTGTGCTCTTCCTTCTAGGCTCCTAACCCCATCTACTCTGGAGAAAAATGCCAACAAACCCAAACTGAGAGTGAGAGACAGTCAAATCACCCAGCCAGTCATCTCCTAACGCGTCAATAAAACACGGGAAGAGAGAAACTGCCCCAACTAAGAAGAGTCTATGAGAAGATCCTCAGATTCAACAAGAAGACTTTAGATAAAAACAAAGAGTGTGTGGGTAAGCATGGCTGCAGTGTGTTTTTCCCCCTATTTTTCTGAGGACTCAAAAGTTGCACTTGTGCAAACTACCAAGTGACTGTTGACAATGTCTCCTCCCTTTCTACAATCACTTAACAGCAATGGTTTAAGTGACTCTCTTCTCCACAGTGTTTGACACCTGGTATTTGACTCCTAATTCTCATATATAAAAGACACCAGGGTCACTGCCCACGGCTGACATTTAGACCCTAATGTGGGTTTTTCTATAACACTTTCTTGTGCAACTAGGTAAAGGTCCCAGGAATCATGGTCCCCAAACATTTCTGTCCTTGTGACACCGAGTTATCGTTAAAATGGGGAATAAAGGTGCTTTGGAGATGCCAGCATCACCACGAGTACCTGCAGATACTGGGGTAAGAGCCAATGTCCTAAGCTCCTGCTGTGCCAGGCCTGTCCAGCTGCTTTCTGGAATGCTCTTCACAGCTCTGTGAGAAAGCAAGACACCATTCTGGTTGCTTTACAGAAGAGTTGGTGACCCATCACAGAGAAGTAAAGGGCAGAATTACCTCAGTACTGTGGTGGTGATGTCTCTTTAGAGAGGTACAGAAGTCTAAAATACATTTTGTCTACATGGCTAACTCATATGTGAATTAAAAAAGAAGATGCTCAAGAAACCTGAGAAGCACTCATTATGTGAGCCTCTTGGGTTAAGGAGAGGACAGGACAGTGGATGTCTTCCTACACACTTCTCTTCTAGCTGGGATAGAATGTAGGACCGTGTCCATGGTAGGCAAATGCTTTACTACTGAGTGGCACCGGCAGCCTCTTACCTGTTTCTTTTAGTCGCCTCGTGGATGCAGAGATAACCAAAGAATGCATTCCTCAACCAGCATTGTGTACTACCATGTATCCAATGCTATCATTTGAGTCTATTTTATAAAGCAATTTTGTAGGTAATGAAATAAAAACTTAGGAGTAGGTTATTAAATAAATACTCCTTGTGTGTATCTATATTAAATGGTATTAATTGCTGCCTGGAATTTTAACAAGAAATAACCTCTGGGATATTTTTCTATGAGTTGTAAAATGATAATCTAGAAGTAAAAGGCTTTGTGTATTTTGAATGATTATTTTTATGACTATTGAGCTTTCTGAAATGTCCAATACATAATGTGACTATTGATAATAATTCAAAGGCAAGAATAATTAAAATGAGAATGTTAAAGAAATAGACTAGCGAGAGTCTGAGTGAAATTTCCTCTATCGGCCACTTAGCGACCACTAACCAGCTGTCACAGGACCTCATCTGCACATTCACACTTTCCCAAGCTAAGCATCCAGAAGAGGCAAGTATGTCCCCTATGGTGATACAGGAGGAAATAAAACACAGGGCAAGATCTTATCAATCCCTTTTTCTATAATTCCATTATCCAGAAAGTTCTGTGCCACTATTCTTGAATTGCTTGGCAGAAATTTCCTTTATCCTATTAGCAATTATGCACACACAGCTGCCAGCTGTATCCTTAGAGGACATACTTTACCATGTACTTTATAAATCATAATTTAATCATTGACACCTCATCATTTTTGATTGTGATTATTACAATCATTGTTATAATTTAATAGAATTATTAACTTAAAATGCAATTTGATCATCTAGAAAAAGTGCTAATCAATATTCACAGACAGGCTATGCAGTATTTATTCTCTATTGGTCTTGAAGGTCACAGAGTGAAGGCTTTGTGTCACTGACAATGATTTGCTCCTCACAAATATATCGACAAAACACCACAATTAGTCTTGCTTCAATAGGCACACACAATAAAATGAATTAAAAAATACAGCACTCCACATACATTAGCTCTTCTGTAAATCCAAATGCAATGTTATTAAGGGCACATTATTCCTTTATTTTAAAATATTTTACTTGTTATTTGTCATTAATCTAGCTGATTCTTATATATAAATAGTTGAGCAAGGCAAAGACCGTTGTATCTCAAGATAATATTTAAACATAGAACTTACTGATGTGAGAAATGTAACCATATAGGGGAAAGGATGCTACTAATAAATAGCTAGTTTACAGGAATAAGCAGTCATTAAAAATCACAGCCAATCAATCTGGTCCACACCAGCAGAGGTCACGCTATGCCTTGATTACTTGTGTTGATGACTTCTGCACTGAGCCTAAGCTTACGTTCTCTTGTGATTCCTGTGACTGGAGTTCAGGGCTGACTTCCTGCAACTTCACTGGACAAGCAGTTAAACGATGGAAGGGCTGGATTTTCATTCTGTGAAGACATTTCTATGACATATTTAACATTTGTTCAGCTTTGGTTTGCTATGATGAGCCTATAGACACAAATGACAGGCAATCACAGCTTCCTTCTCTTAGAGAAAATGAAATATTGATCACTTATCATAAGAAACAGTGACCAGGGTATAAACAGATCCTACCTTACACACATATGTCAGTTGTTTATTCTCTGACATCACTATCACTTTTAGACCTTCAAGTAGATATAAGTATGCAGCTGATGACATATCATTGCAAGTATTTAATATCTTTGTCTAACAGGACCTTTATGAATTCAAAATTAACCCTCAAAATGGGTGTAGTCAACAAACCACACTTGTCCTAAGAATAAGATGAAACAGTTCCATCCATTGATGGGGATTATCATATGACAGTGTGTACAAAATGTAGGACTCATAAGTTATGCAGAAATAACTGTTAGAGCCATGAACATACAGGATTATAGGACTGTATAAAACTAGTCTCTTAAATGATAATACTGCTTATTAACATGGATGCTGTGATAGGTCAACACTGGGGTTAAACAGAAAGCATCAATTGAACCGTTCCCCTAAATAAAGCTCCAGGGTGCAATATTCTGAGCACTTTATCCAATAAGAGATGCTTTTACAATGGTACTGTGGTGACCGGGAAACATTGCTATCATCTGTCACGCTAACGGCAGCAAAGCTCAATATGCCAAACAACATGCTATTGGACACCCTTCCTGAGGCTCTGGAATCTGCACATACCACATCAATACTATACTTTAAAAATCAAGACAAATCTCATTGTTTTCATTTCAGGGTTAAAATATGTGTTACATATCTTTTTACATATTCCTTAACATTCTGCCTTTAATCACTGTCAAATTTCCATACAAGTCAAAAAAGTTAAATATAAGGTTAGTAGTTTCTTTGTTATAATTTCTTCTCTAAGCTGTTAAAAGTCTTCACATCAATGAAATTTCTTTTGGCAGTGAATTCCTAATATTGTAAAACTTTCTATGTACATCAACATTTCTTTTGGTAGACAATAAAGTGAATATGTAAAACAGCATATTTTTGAGCTTCAGGTAAGAATTGCTTTGGAAAACCTCTGGTCTAGGCCTCCAATATTTATGACCAGGAAATTCCTTCTCAACATGTGATCATATGGAAATGTGGAGGAGCTCTGGAATGCTACAATAGCAAAAGCAGCATGAACCCTTTCTGAGAAAAAGAATGGTAGTCTTTTCTCCTTTCATAGAGCAATTATGCATGTCCTATTTCTGTCTCAAAACCTTGAGGGCTAAGAGAGGACAGTAATTTGTAAAGTCACACAGATCTTACTACATAACATGTCACCCCGAGATTTCCAAATGGCTGAGGACTGAGGACTGTTAAACTGTGCTTCTGAGACCACAAACACACACACACACACACACACACACACACACACACACACACACACACACACACACACACACACACACCCTATTTTGACACACTGCACTGCTTTCAAAAGATGCCCAGTTAAATGATGGCTGATATAATCTATGAGACACAGTAGGGCCATGTGAAAGGGCACTGACTGAAGGAGTGCATACTGCAGGGCTAGGTATTCAAAGGATGGAGTGCATTTCCCTAGGGTCTCCATTGTTACCAACATGGGATTCTATTCTGGAGCTTCTTGAGTATCGCCAACAGTTAACTAGTCCTGATTTTCATAGACTATGTCAGTACTTTCTATGGGGGTGGCAAGGTCTCATTTCATAGAAATCTTACATTTCTTGTAGTTTTATTGTGTACCAATAGGCAAATATTTGAATGCTGAATGTAGCCTTGTCAGTTCATAGGAATAAGAGCCTTCTAGATCTTTAAGGGTGTTTAGCCCACTTGTCCCTACAAGCCCACTTATAGACCACATAGTTTGTTCCCTTCCTTCCCCCCGCCTCCCAACCCAGTAATTGTTTCTCATCCAGCCTTGAGTCTATAAGGTCACCTTACTGGTCATCTATAGATATGGCTAACTGTGTTAGTTACTTTTGTGTATCTGTCGACAAAATATGTAAGAGAAACAACTTAGATCAAAGGTTTACTTTGTCTCACAGTTTCAGAAGGTTTATTCCATGGGTGTTTGACCTCATGAGCTTGATCTGGACATCATGGTGGTGGGAGAGTGTGGTAGTTTCACTTCATGGTAGGGCAGGAAGAGGAGTGGGAGACTGCAAAGAGATAGGGACACGCTACTCACAGCAACCTAGTTTCTTCACCAAGAAACCCCTAAAGTTCCCAGAACTTCTCAAAATACATCATCAGCTGGGAACAGACGCTTCATACATAGGCCTGTTGGGGCCATTTTAAATTCAAACCATGACGCTCTTTCCCTGACCCCAAAAGCTCATGGCCATCTCATATGTCCATTTAGTCCTTATCACAGAGTTCACAAAATCTTAACAGTTGTAAGATTTTTCAAAAGTTCAACTACAGAAACTCCAGTGATAATCAAGGTAATCTTAGGTATGAACCCCTATAAATACAGAAGAAAATTATATATACTCTTGTGTAGACCAGGCTAGCTCAGATCCCTTTTTAACCTAACTCAGAGGGTTAAGAACCACATGGCCTGGTAATTATAGCTGTGACTGCTTCTTCAGCACCACTTTTCTGTTAGTGCAGCTCTACGGACAATAACAAGTTCAAGACATGACAGACAACTTAAAAGTCAGGATTTCCTTCAGCTCAGAGTTTCAGAGCGTCCAGTTCATGTACTGCTTGATCTCATGAGCCTGGGCAGAAAATGACAGTGGCACCATGTCCTGGAGGGGTTTCTTTAACTCATGGTAGATGGGAAAGGGACAGGGAGAAGATACCCCAAAGGACTCACTCCAGTGGCCTACTTTTTCTTCAGCTATGGACCAAGAATCTAAAACAAGTAATTGTGGGAAACATGTCACATTCAAACTAGAACACTGTTGCTCTGAGTGGAGAGAGAGGCTCACACGGAAGACTCAACTGGAGAGCCATGGAAAAGCCAGTAATAAACTCAGGATTGTCCTAGGACACAGCAACTGATGACCAGTGGAGCAGATTAGTACTAAAGGGGCACAGAGTTAACTATAACTGCCTGAACTTAGCTTTATTCAGCCTTTAGGAATAAACTACCTCAGGTGAATTATAACAGTAGTCAGACTACTGAAAATCCTCAGAGGAATATGACAAGAGCTAGACAAAAGTGGAAGTACTGTTGCTTCAGTCCACAGGGGTAACACACAATGCAGTCACGTCCACTGTTACTAAATGCTTACGAGTCAAGGCATTGGATGGGGCAGACAGTTAAAAACAGAGCACACTTGGGGATCTGAGATGAAGCTGCAGGCATTGGGCTGAGCAGGCAAGTTTCTAGCAAAGAGAAGGTTCCAGCAGCTTCATGTGCTAACCACTAGTGCACAGCCAGAGAACCACACTTTCTTAATCTCTCTCTCCATTCTTGTTCGACTGTTTTCTTGATGCCACCCCACCCACTCTTCATAGTCTGTTCCCTGCTCATCAATAACACTGGGGGTTCTATACCTACCTTTCTATTGTTTCCAGAACCAGGGTTTAGCAGATTTCCTAAACATATTGGTTATGTACTTATGTGATCCAATTTTGCAGGGTATTTGAAATATCTACTTTGTTAACACTGTTTCCATAGGTGAAACTGTCTAAAGTTCTCCAAGAGGACAGACTATATAGAACTCTATAAACACACTCAGAATGACTGCATAAGAAGTAGAAATTTTAATAGTGGATTTTACCAAATCTCAATGGAGCAAAGTTAGAAAAGACTAAGTTAATACACTTAGGGTTTTAAAATAATTTTTGTAGGCGTCTCAATTATTTATACTCTAAATCTTTTTAAAGAATAGATATAATTAAATTCTACAGAATGACTGGAAATTTATGAAGTACAGAAACAATAATAAGATTATTTTGAGAACTAACTTGTGATAGAGCCAGCTCAATTTTCTCATGTTATTTCGAGTGAAAACTGTTGAATGTAATGGTATAAAGCTAAAAGTTTAGGATCTCTAGGAATTTTCCCTTAATACCATAAGCAAATCCAGCCTGAAATAGTGTAAATTTCAGAGGTCAAGTCTGTGGCTATCCAAGATGGAGAGGACTAACTCTTAGGTATTGACACATTAGGGTCAAAGGTGAGCCCTGGAAGGTCTGAATTAAGCCCAGATGGTTGCATGTACTTCAGCTAAAGTTCATGTCAGAATAAAGGACACAATCCTGTGTCCTTGCTCCAGAGAAGCAGCCTTCAAGTCTGCAGAGTTCTGGTGAAACAGACCACACAGGCTTGCCCAGTGAAAGACACCCTCCCAAAAAGATGCTCCAAGGAGCCACTGACCTCATCAGGGCTGGATGCCTGGTAGGTGCGGTTCTCATCACTGAAGTCTTGGTCTGCTTCAGCAAACTCAGTCTCTCCGGTGACTCCAGCCCGAGCCTCGTACACAGGAGTGACGTTGTGACAAAGGGCGATGGCTTTTACTGCTTCATGGATTCTGCTGCTAACGCTTTTTTTAACTTTAGGGGTTGAAGACTGGCTTCTTCTTGGTAGAGCAGAACTTGGATTGTGCCCGTTTGCTTGGGACTGTACCTTTAAAACAGGGTGCCATGTAATGAGGGCCAACAGAATGAAGAGGACCACAAAGAAATTACTGGCATGTTTTATGAGGCAAAACAAGCTGCTTGAGACAAGAACAGCAATTTGATTCTTTCTCTTACACTGTACCCATGAATATTAATCACTTTTTGTCTCAGCAATGCAAAATGCTTAGCTATTTCAAGGTTGTCACCATAGTATTTGCTATAATACTTAAAGCCCGGCACTTTCCCATTCCTAAATTCAATCTACTGTTACTTTACTCCTTAAAACAGTAAGACAAAGATCAAGGCAAAATGGTGATCTCACACACGGACATCAAACAATAGCAAAACAAAGCAGCCACAATTCTTATGATTCTCCCTTGATTATAAGGGAATCTGCTGTGCACAGGTCTCTGAACTTTGGTGGTCTAGTTTGTAGCTAACACAGATTAGATATAATAATGGGTGTGTCAAGGAAAACAAGCCTGTCAGATCTCAGTCTTGTTCATGGGAAGTAACTGCCCACTGAGCACTGTGGATCTCCCTAACACCCATCAGGTCTGGTTATGAGTCAGCAAGCTGTCACTCACCTCTACCAGGGTAGGTAAAAGAGAACATTACCCAATGCACACTCTCCTATCAACTTCAGAGACTCGGGACAGTACTTAGTGGGGACAAGGGATTAGAGCGACCGAGGCACTGGATATGAGTCTCTCTCTCCCCACCGAGCACAGGCTGCACGAGGAGATATGTATGTGTACCTCCTGTACAGGTATCTGTCCAGTGCTCAGCTGTGCTGCCCACAGCGACCCCCCAATCTGCCAAACCTTATATCAAGCAGCAGAGGAGTTCAGTCCCTCTTCTGAATTACATAATGCTCACAGATGCTTGTACAATTTAATTTCACACAAATTCCATTAGAGAGTAAGCTCTCAACCTCCCAGTGATTCCAGTGGGCAAAGATAATCAGGTTAAGAAAGACCTGTGCTACATTAGCGTGGGCTAGAGACACAGAACATAATCAGAGACTAACGAGTTCCACATACAGAGTCATACTGGCAGAATCCATGGCCTTTAGTGAAAGGTCTTCAAATGCTCTTAGGTAATGTAAGTAAACATTAAATATCTGCCATACAGTGATTCTTCATTCTGCTTTTAAGAGGTTCCTGATAAAATAATTATTATCATAACCACATATAATCTGTAATATTCACATTAATGGATACCATAAGTTAACTTTATTATTTTAGGGTCTCTATGTATCCTAGACTGGACTGAAACTTTCAACCCTCTTGCTTCAGCCTCTTGAGTGCTGGGATTACAGGTGTCTACCACAACACCAGAAAAGCAGTGGTTACTTGGTACCACTTCACTCTGGGCAAAGATTTCTAGGAAAAAGAAAGCTTGAGCTCTTCTCCTTTAGATTTTTGTTTGTTTGTTTGTTTTGGTTTTTCTAGACAGTGTTTCTCTGTATTGTTTTGGAGGCTTTCCTGGAACTTGCTCTGTAGACCAGGCTGGCCTTGAACTCACAGAGTTCTGGGATTAGAGGTTTGAGAGACCAACGCCTGGCCCTCTCCTTCAGATTTTGCTAAGCTCAGCAGCATGAGTTTTTGCCAAACAAAGACAAAGACAAAGACACACACACACACACACACACACACACACACACACACACACACACACACACACTGAGAGAGAGAGAGAGAGAGAGACAGACAGACAGACAGAGAGACAGGGAGAGAGACAGAGGGAGAGAGAGATTCAGGGTAGTCAAAATAGTTCCTTAAGAATATATGATATTCTAGTAATCTAGATCAGCCTAGGCCCGCATTCCAGTGATCTGTACACAACTAGTTGAGGCCAGGGTATGGCGTACTGCAGCTCCCATCCTGGCAGGAGCCAGCCCACCCAGAGACTGCCAGCACGTCCAAGTCCTATTCTCCACCCATGGGACAGGCAAGGTAAGTGTGGGACTGTCTCCAGCCTACCTTCCGGTGCCCTGAGCAAGAACCACCACAGACCTGGGGACTGCACACTCTGGATCACATCCCGACAGGGTCCAGCCTACCCAAAGATTGCCAAGGCCCTGGTACTAGGACCACCTCCATCCATGCAAGAGGAAAGCCATCAGAGTATAGGACCTGCTTGCACACACTGGAAAGGAACCATGGTCACATACCCATCAGGACTCCTTCTGCATCCACTGAAAGAAATGATGGAAAGGAGACAATATAAAAACACACCAAGCAATGGAAAAACCAATATGGCACTGCCAGAGTCTGGAGACTCTACACCTGCAAGACCTGAACAGCCCAATGCAGATGACAAAGACCTTAAAAACAACTTCATGAAAATGATAGAGGCCCTCAAAGAAGATATGAGAAAATCCCTTAAAGACATGGAAGAAAAAACAATCCAAAAAAAAAATACAAGAAATGGAAGAAAAAAATCCCAAAAATGCAAGAAATGGAAAAAAAGACAAACCAAAAACTTCAACAAATGCAAGAAAGAAAGGAAAAGACAAAGCAAAAATTACAAGAAACAATTCAAACAGTGCAAGGGTTGAAAGCTGAAATAGAGACAAAAAAAAAAAAACCACAGTCAGAAGAAATTCTGGAAATAGAAAAGCTGGGCAAATGGTCAGGTACTACAGATGCAAGCATATCCAACAGAATACAAGAGTTGGAAGAGAGAATCTCAGGTGTTGAAGATACACTAGGGGAAATACTCATTGACCAAAGAAAATCCTAAGTCCAACAAATCCCTAACACAAAATATCCAGGAAATATGGGACACCATGAAAATGCCAAACCTAAGAATAATAGGTATAGAAGAAGTCGAAGAAAACCACCTCAAAGAGGCAGAAAACATAGTCAACAAGAATCATAGAAGAAACCTTTCCCAACCTAAAGAAAGACATGCCAATAAAAGTACAAGAAGCTTACAGAACACCAAATAGAGGGACCATAAAAAATCCCCTTGCCATATAATAATCAAGACCCCAAACATACAGAATAAAGAAGAAATATTAAGAGTAGCTAAGGAAAAAGGTCAAATAACATACAGAGGCAAACCTATCAGAATTACACCTGACTTCTTCATGGAAACTCTGAAAGCCGGAAGGTCCTGGATGGATATTCTACCAACACTAAGAGACCACAGATGCCAGCCCAGACTACTATACCCAGCAAAGCTTTCAATCACTATAGATGGAGAAAACAAGATATTCCATGACAAAACTAGATTTAAACAATACGTATCTACTAACCCAGCCCTATAGAAAGTTTTGGAAGGAAAACTCCAACCCAAAGAAGTTAACTACAATCAGAAAAACATAGGCAATGAATAATTCAACTTTACCAACTACCAAAAGAAAAAAGGGGTGAAAATCCAAACACAATTCCACCACCACCACCAACTTCAAAACAAACAAAAATAAGCAATCAATGATCATTAATATCCCTCAATATTAATGGTCTTAGTTCGCCCATAAAAAGGCACAGGTTAACTGAATGGATTTGAAGACAGAATTCATCCTTCTGCTGCATACAAGAAACATACCACAACTTCAAAGACAGACATTACATCAGAGTTAAGGATTGGGAAAAGATTTTCCAATCAAATGGACCCAAGAAACAAGCAGGGTTAGCAATCCTAATATCTAACAAATTAGACTTTAAACTAAAATCAATCAAAAGAGATGAAGGAGGTCACTCCATACTCATCACAGGAGAAATGCACCAAGAGGAAGTATCAGTTCTGAACATCTATGCCCCAAATACAAAGGCACCCACCTTCGTAAAAGAAACATTACTAACTCAAATCATACATAAACGTATAGTGGGAGACTTCAACACTCCATTCTCACCACTAGACAGGACCACCAGACAGAAACTTAACAAAGAAGCAAAGGAACTAATAGAAGTTTTACAGAACATTCCACCCAAACACAAAAGAATATACCTTCTTCTCAGTGCCACATGGAACCGTCTCAAAAATCAACCACATACTCGGCAACATATCAAACCTCAACAAGTACAGCTCCATGTACCTTATCAGACCACCATGCGTTAAAGTTAGAATTCAACAACAACACCAATTGCAGAAACCCTACAAACTCATGGAAATTGAATAATGTGCCATTCCTGGGTCAAAGAAGAAATAAAAAAAGAAATTAAAGACTTTCTAGAATTCAATGAGAATGAAGATACAACATACTCAAACTTATGGGGCACTTTGAAAGCAGTGCTAGGAGGAAAGTTCACAGCACTATGTGCTCACATGAAGAAATTGGAGAATAGTCACACTAGAGAATTAACAGCACAAATGAAAGCTGTAGAACACAAAGAAGCAAACTTACCCTGGAGGAGTAGACGCCAGGAAATAATCAAATTGAGGGCTGAAATCAATAAAGTAGAAACTAGGAAAACAATACAAAGAATCAATGTAATGAAGAGTTGGTTCTTTGAGAAAATTAACAAGATAGACAAACCTTTATCCAAACTTACCAAATGACAGAGTGTGAACATGCATATTAACAAAATCAGAAATGAAAAGGGGCCATAACAACAGACACTGAGGAAATCCAGAGAATCATCAGGTCATACTTTGAAAACCTAACTAGAGAAGTAAGAAAACAAAAGATCAAGAGGATACGAATTGGGAAGGAGGAAGTCAAACTTTCACTATTTGCAGGCAATATGATAGTCTACGTAAGCGACCCAAAGAATTCTACCAGGAAACTCCTACAGCTGATAAACACCTTCAGCAAAGCAGCAGGATAGAAATTAACTAAAAAAAATCAGTAGCCCTACTATATATAGACAATAAAGGGGATGAGAAAGAAATCAGAGAAACATCACCCTTTACAATAGCCACAAACACCATAAAATATCTTGGGGTAACTCTAACCAAACAGGTGAAAGACCTGTATAACAAGAAATTTGAGTCTTTAAAGAAAGAAATTAAAGAAGATACCAGAAAATGGAAAGATCTCTCATGTTCATGGATAGGTAAGATCAACATAGTAAAAATGGCAATCTTACCGAAAGCAATATACAGACTTAACACAATCCCCATTAAAATCCCAGCACAATTCTTCACAGACCTTGAAAGAACAATTCTCAACTTTATATGGAAAAACAAAAGACCCAGGATAGCTAAAACAACCCTGTTCAACAAGGCAATGTCTGGAGGCATCACCATCCCTGACTTCAAAATATATTACAGAGCTATAGTCCTGAAAACAGCTTGGTATTGGCACAACAGAATCAAATTGAACACCCCAACGTTAACCCATACACAAATGCTCTTTGACAAAGAAGCTAAAATTATACAATGGAAAAAGAGAAAGCATCTTCAACAAATGATGCTGGCATAACTGGAGGCTGACATGTAGAAGACTGCAGATAGATCCATGTCTATCGCCATGCACAAAACTTAAATCCAAATGGATCAAAGACCTCAACATAAATCCAGACACACTGAATATGTTAGAAGACAAAGTGGCAGGTACCCTTGAACAAATTGGTACAGGAGCCCACTTCCTGAACATAATTCCAGTAGCATAGACACTAAGATTGACAATTAATAAATGGGACCTCCTGAAACTGAGAAAGTTCTGTATGGCAAAGGACACAGTCAGCAAGACAAAAAGGCAACCCACAGACTGGGGAAAGATATTCACTAACCCCACATCTGACAGAGGGCTGGTCTCCAAAATGTATAAAGAACTCAAGAAACAAGTCTCCAAAACACCAAAGGATCCAATCAAAAAGTGGGGTACAGAACTATATAGAGAATTCTCAGTAGAAGAGTCTAAAATGGCTGAGAGACACTTAAGAAAGTGCTCAACATCCCTAGCCATCAGGGAAATGCAAATCAAAACGACTCTGAGATACCATCTTACTCCTGTCTGAATGGCTAAAATCAAAAACACCAATGACAGTTTTATGCTGGAAAAGATGTGGAGAAAGGGGAACACTCCTTCACTGCTGGTGGGAGTGCCAGCTGGTACAGCCACTTTGGAAATCAGTATGGAGATTCCTCAGAAAAATGGGAATAAACCTACCACAAGATCCAGTAATTCCACTTTTAGGCATATACCCAAAAGATGCACATTCATACAACAAGGTCGTCAGTTCCACTATGGTCATAGCAGCATTATTTGTAATAATCAGAACCTGGAAGCAACCTAGATGCTCCTCAGCTGAAGAGTGGATAGAGAAAATGTGGTACATTTACACAATGTTGTACTATTCAGTGGAAAAAAAAAACAATGGAATCTTGAAATTTGCAGGCAAATGGATGGCATTAAAAGAAACCATCTTGAGTGAAGTAACCCAGTCACAAAAAGAGAAACATGGTATGTACTCACTCATATATGGATTTTAGACATGGATCAGGGGAGTGCCAATCTACAATCCCACTGCCAGAGAGTCTGGGAAACAGAACCTTCCATCGACTGATGGAAGCAGGGGCAAACACCCACAGCTAAACACTGAACTGAACTCCTGGGATCCAGTGACAGAAAGGGAGAACTGATGAGCAAAGGGGTTAAGACTGGGATGGTTTAACCCACAGAAACAGTTGACCTGAACAACGGGGAGCTCTTGGACCCCAGACTGATGGCTGGGTGGTCAGCATGGGACTGATCCAGACCCCCTGAATGTGGGTGTCAGTAAGGAGGCCTAGGTAATCTATGGGGCATTTTGTAAGCATTTATCCCTGGTGTACAAACAGACTTTGGCTGCCCATTCCACAATGAGGATGCTCTCTCAACCTGGACTCTTGGGGGAGGGCCTAGACCCTGCCCTGGATGAAATGACAGACTCTGGAGATCCACTATGGAGGGCCTCACCCTCCCTCGGGATCGGAGTGGAGATTGGGGGGCGGTTGGTGGAGAGGGCTGGGGAAGAGGGGAGGGAGAGGGAGCTGGGATTGACATGTGAAACGAGCTTGTTTCTAACTTAAAAAAAGGAAGAAAAAAAAAAGAATATATGCTGTTGCTGTGCCCTTGTGTGCTTCTCTGAGGCTAAAGGTGGGTCCCTGTTGCTGAGGACACTGTACACTTAGAACAAAGACTTACAATTTCTGAGCTGGATACAATCTGAAAGCTTCCTTCCTACAGTCTAGTTTCCATTGTACCAGAAAGTACTTTGTGAGCTGCCAAGGGAGGGAAATAGCTGTGACAACTATGACCCACAATAATGACAGTATGGCAAGATATCTATATCACATGTTGATGACAACTAACCATTGTCTAATTCAATTTAAGGCTCACTCAACAGGAGGGAACTCATGCCTGGTACTAGAAACCTAGCCAACTACCTGGGGCTATGAGGTCATGGATCCTTTTAGAAGAGAAATCTACTACCACCAGTTTGCTAGACCAGTGCCAATCCTTAAGTCAATCTTAGCCTTGCACTCACACCAGTGTAGCTACCTCTCACCAAAGAAGTTTCTCTCTAGAGCAAGTAGAAACAGACAAAAAACCACAGCTGGACTTAATCAATGATTAGTGGCTACATCTCCAGCACAGCCCCGACATCTCTGGTTCAAGGAACATCACATAAGGGAGCTGAAAGACTGGGTGAGGCAGAAAACAAGGATGTCTGTTGTGAGACTGTCTCTCTTGGAAATGGCTGCATAAAACAGACCCAAACAGTGATAATATCAATAGACATGCTAAGAAGGAGGGGAAAAACATCTCACCAGGGTTCCACACCTAGACAAAGAACTACTTAAACTAACGACTGTGTTTACAAAAACAAAGGTTAGGCTTAAACTTATATACACATAAACAACAAAAATGAACCCAGAAGATTATATTTATACATTTGTATATGTATTTATGTACACACATACTCGTATACACACACTCACAGCCTAGTGAATATGTAAAAATAATAGTCAAAGAAAAATTAAGTGTGTGTGTGTGTGTGAACCTTGGAAAGGGAAAATATAATTAAATTTTAATTAAAATGTATTTTTAAAAATTTAAAACAATAATATAAAATCTTTCATGAAATAGCAAGATAAAATATACTGGAATATAAAATACTCTGTATACATAGTGTATGCATGTATGTATGCATGTATATGCATATGTAAATCAGAATTAAACAACATAATACACAGACACCTATGGAACATTCCACTCAAACACCAAAGAATACACATTCTATCAGCAGCATATAGGTTTCTCTAAAATAGACCATATCTAGGGACATACAACAAATCTTTACAAATTCAAAAGTGGAAATAAGACCATATATCCTCTTTGACCACAGTGCAAAAACTTACAACTGACAGAAAACATATCTCTAGTAAATATACAAGCTCATGGAAATTTAAAAAAAAAAGCTTATTACAGAATTATTAATGGAGCAAAGAAAAAAATCAAGATATAAATTTCAAAAAATTTACTGGAACTAAATGAAAAAGAAAACATAAGCAATTACCCTCTTAGGACACATTGAAAGCCTTCCTACAAGGGAAATTTGTAGCTACAAGTGCCTACATTAAAAAAAATCAGAAAGAGTACAAATAAATGACTTGATGATACAACTCAAAAATTAGGAAAAACAGTGAGGAGGCCTCGGCAGTCTTTGGGGCCTCAGGTACTAGATTAGTATTTATCCCTGGCTTCCAAATGGACTTTGGGAGCCCATTCCACATGGAGGGATGCTCTCCCAGCCTAGACACGTGGGGGAGGGCCTAGGCCCTGCCCTGGATGATATGACAACTTTGGGGATCCACCATGGTGTGCCTCACCCTCCCTGGAGAGCGGAGTGGGGATTGGGTGGAGAGTGGAGTGGGGATTGGGTGGAGAGTGGAGTGGGGATTGGGTGGGGAGGTTGGGGGGGGCTAGTGGGGGCAGAGGAGGAGGGGAGGGAGAGGAAGCTAGGATTGACATGTGAAGCAAGCTTGTTTCTAATTTAAATAAAAAAAATTGGAAAAACAAGGAGAAACCAATCCAAACTCAGTGAAAGGCAAGAAGTAACAAAACTCAGTGCAGAAATTAATGAAATAGGAACAAAGAAAAAAGCACAGGCTCAACAAATCTAAAAGCTGTTTCCTTGACACAATAAGGAGACTGACAGACCTTTGGCCTAAGCAACCAAAGGGAGAAACAGGAGACCCACAGTAGCAGAATCAGGAATAATGAATGGAGAAACACTACAGTTGACATCAGTGAAATTCAGAAAATTATAAAGGAATACTTTAAAAGCCAGTGATGGAAAATCTAAGAAATGAATAATTTCTAGATTAAGCCAAACACCAAAATTAAACCAAGAAGAGATCAACAACCTAAACAGAATGATAACAAATGAGGAGACTGAAAGAGTTATAGACTTCCAACTAAAAAAAGGCCAGGACCAGATGGATTCACCACAGAATCCTTCCAGACTCTCACATATCTATAGCCAACCTTTCAAACTAATAAAAGAGAAAGGAAGGAAGAAGCAAAAGGAGCATTCCCCAACTCCTCCTACAAAGCCAGTTTCACTATAACACCTAAACCAGTCACAAGGAATCACACTATTAAATATCTACTTGAAAATGCCTGTAATACATGTAAGTTAGGGTATACAAATACATATTGTTTAAATGAAAATTTTATCCTGGCTGACAATACCCCCTCCAGGAGCCAAAGGGCACCTAACAAAAACCCCAATACTCAGCACAGTAAATTCTTGTTTGAGTTGTTGAACAGGGCTGTCCAAGAAACTTCTGAACATCACCAGTTATTGCTATTACACTTGGTTGACCCTAGTGTAGATGGTAAGTCCCTACTGCAGAAGACCTAGAATTTTGTCTGAGCTGGAACTGATTTGAAAGCCCCCTCTTAGAGGGCTACCTTTCATGGCATGAGAAGGCACCAATGGAAGGAAGCAACAAACAGTCGTATCCATTGTTGATGCCAAAGAACCATGACAACGAACAGCACAGCAAGATAACTCTAAGGGTGCAGTTAGCATGCATACCTTGATGTAACCAACAGATCTCTATTTGGACTTACAACCTCAAAAGAGGGAAGTCATGCCTGGTACTGAAAACTTATACCCAGTGAAGTCATGGATCTTGGAGAACTTATAACTACCTGTCTTAGGATTTCTATTGCTGTGACAAAACACCATGACCAAAAAGCAAGTTAGGTAGGGAAGGGTTTATTCATCTTATACTTCCACAGTACTGTTCATTATCAAAGGCAATCAGGACAGGAACTCAAACAGGGCAGGATTCTGGAGGCAGGAGAAGAGACCACAGAAGGCTGCTCTTACTGACTTGCTTCCCATGGCTTGCTCAGTCTGCTTTCTTATAGAATCCAGGACACCACACCAGAGATGGCCCCACCCACAATGGGCTGGGCCTTCCCCCGTCAATCACTAATTAAGAAAATACCTTATGGGTGGATCTTATGGATACATTTTCTCAATTGAGGTACCTTCCTTTCATATAACTCTAGTTTATGTGCCAAGTTGACATAAAATTAGCCACCACACCACTTTACTAAACCAGCATAATTCCTAACTGCATAAGTATTTGTCTTTGGACCCACAGATAAGTATAGTCCTTACCTCTCATGAAGGAAACTGCTCTTTTCAAAGGAAGGACACCATTACAGAAAATCACAACCAATCATAATGCAGAGTTGTGGAGCCCAGTCAAAGGGATACATCAAAAAACAAGGTATATACCTAAGCTCAGGGAGCAGTGAGGAAGAGGGAGGTACACAGACTGTAAGAGCGAGAGGATCAGGGAATTTGCTGTGAGGTGGTACTTCCTAGGAATGTCAGAAGCTACATCTAAAAAGGCTCACCAAGTATGACTGCTTACATATCAGCTGAGGAAGGACAAAAAAGTAACAGGCATGCCAAAGTGGATGGGGTCAGGATCAGGAGGCCTCAACCTTACACAAAGAACTACAGGCAACTGAGGAATGTTGAGAGCAGGAGAAAGTCTTCCCCCACAGAAGAGTACACCAAGAGGTTATCTAATGCCAAACAGTCAGCGCTGAAAACATATATACACAAGTAACATCATACAGACTGAGCAGGCTGTATTTATGTATTTAGGAACATACACACACACACACAAAACAGAGACACATATGCAAATACACACACACACACACACACACACACACTTAAGGAAGAGGCCATGAATTTGAGAGCAAGGAGGGGCATATGGAAGGGTTGGAGGGAGGAAAAGGTAAATGATAAAATTAAAACAAACTAATTTTAAAAAGTATATTTTAAAGAACTTTTAAAAGTGAACTTTTCATAAAAACATTTAAAAATAATAAAATACTCTGAATTACAAAAAATTTGCAAACATAGTACACATATAAATTATATCTAGACAAATCACATCCACATGTGTAAGATACTCACTGGCATCTGTGCAAATATACCAGACAAAATACATGCAGTCTATACAAGTGAGATCTTTTTTGCGTTTGGCAACATCTCAAGAACATAGTATATGTCAGACTGGTAGTAATTACAGAACAAGGTTTCCTAAAATTTGAATTCTAAGGAGAAAAATCCAATTTAGTCTGCAAAATCAATTTGAAGCAAATTGCTGTACGTAAAACACACAGCTGGTTCTTAGCTGATGTCACAGGTGTGCTGCTCCAAGAGCTAACTCAACTAACCATCCACGTCTGGATCTGAGGGGAGACCTGGGTCTGGATCTGAGGGGAGACATGGGTCTGGATCTGAGGGGAGACCTGGGTCTGGATCTGAGGGGAGACATGGGTCTGGATCTGAGGGGAGACATGGGTCTGGATCTGAGGGGAGACATGGGTCTGGATCTGAGGGGGAGACATGGGCACTGTCATGTTCTAAGTAAACCAACTAACAGGCAGGACAGCAGCCTGGGAAGTGAAACTCCTAGCATCAAGGGTTATCATGTACCTGATATTTTAGACAGATTTCCTGGAACTGTCAAGATTAATGTTCCTGAATTGGTAACTTCAAATTAGGGCAGATTTTTTGTTTGTTATTAAATTTTCTTTTGAGGGGTGCTGCAGAGGTATGGGGAAGATACAGAAGGGCTGGGAGGGGGATGGAATTGGGGTACATGGTGTGAAATTCCCAAAGATTCTATAAAGAAATTATGTTAAATAAAAAGATGAAGTAAAAATTATCGAAACACAAACACTCCTGGAAGCCAGGGGCACAAGCCCTCTTTGAGCTGAACATTCTCTGTACACAAAGGGTCCTGGTGAGACTAGAGTCAGGAGCATGGGTAATTAGAAGGGTCTGGGTAAGGGAGGACTGCATGGCACACTTGTCTGCAGCCTCTGTAAATGACAGGGCTTCTAAACTCACATGAAGCCAGATTAACTCCCCTTCTTGAACCTCAGCTCTGAGGAAGTAGTAATTATCTTTTTTTAAAAAGTCATATCATAATTACTTAGATAAAAGAACAGATTTTTGAAATTCATTTCATAATGTCCTGTTGAGAGAGAATGCCTATTGACACAGCAAATCCCCATGCTGTCAGAGGTCAGTGAACAGCATATGATGCTGCATGATGCTGAGTTATCCACCTTAGTTTTTGAAAAAGATGAAAAACAATTATTTTCTTAAAACCTGAGAAAGTTTTATTAATTATGAAAAAACAAAGGATTAAAAATAGTAATACCAGCATTCTATCAATTACTCTTTAAAATACAGTTTATTAAAAAGAGTTTCTTTTTAGAAATAATTCACTAGCCAGGTGATGGTGGCGCCCGTTTTAATTCCAGGACTTGGGAGGCAGAGGCAGCCGCATTTCTGTGAGTTCAAAGCCAGCCTGGTCTACACAGTGAGTTCCAGGACAGCTAGAGCTGTTACACAGAGAAACTCTGACTTGAAAAACCACCTCCCTCAAAAAAAAAAAAAAAGAAACAGAAAAAAAGAAAAATCCACTAAGAAAATAGCATACATGATTTGAGCTCATTAAATTTATTACATTTCCTATGATTCAGCTAATGTAGAACACTAGTCATAATTTCTTGACTGAGACACTAGAATTGATAGCTAGGTAACAATAAAGATTAAAGACAAATTAGCGTATAATAGACTCACGTTAGTTTACCAGTGTGGGTGCACTGAGAGAAGATGGTATTCACATACCTGCAAGTAGGAATTGAGGACGTGGCTTTGGATTTCGTCCATCGTGTCTGTTCCGTAGGACACAGTGCCCAGATGGAGCCGCTTAAATACCATCTCGTTCTGAGTGAGGGTTCCTGTGATAGGGGGATCAGCATCAGTGAACACAGGAAGTCTAGGGGAGGTCCTATTGCTCCATGAGGAGCTCTGGCCCGGAAGGATGCTGGTCACATCTTTGACTGTGCCCTAGGACACCTGTTAGAGATGCAAAGTGCCTGCAGAATGCTCATTCTGACAGGGAGCCTTAACATTTTTTTCCCCAAGCATGTCATGTTAACAACCTTCAACAATGGAAGGAACTCTAGAAAAAAGAAAAGCAGTCTCTGCTTTTGATTCAGATCTGTTAACCATCGTAACAGCAACTTCTGCTGTTCTGAGGAAGGCGTAAACTAGGATGCTCAGTCACCAATGACTCAGTCACAGTACTGAGTTGGAGAAAAACACTACCTAGCCCCAAATTAGCAGGGCTTAGTATCTTTAAAATGACCACACAAACCAGGCCTGCTCTCCAACTCTTGACCTTGCCTCAGCCTTTGGGATACTGGCATTACAAGTGTGTGCTGCCGTCCCCAGCTAGGTGTCCTGCCCCTGTGCTAGGGTCAAACCTCTGGCTTTGGGCATGTTAGGAAGTACTGTATCACTTAGTTATACTCCCAGCTTGAACTCTCCGTATTATCTCAGTGTCATTCCCAAAGCCCAGTTCTTAATCTGGAATGAAAATAGGTGCTGATAAAAAGAATGAAGAAAACAGTTTAATTAAAACTGGAAACTAGTAAGATGTGATGTGGCCAAATATTTAATCCCAGCACCCAAACTGTAGAGGCAGGTAGATCTCTGAGTTCCAGGCCAGTCTGGTCTACAAAGTTCAAAGTCAGCCAGGGATGTATAGTAAGACCCTGTCTCAAAAAACAAACAAACAACAAAATGGAAAACAAACAAAAGAAAAACCTAGGAACTAAAGATGCATAGGAAAAGGCATATATGACACTGCATGTACTTGAATTCACTTGATGGTGTATTTTTTTCCTAGATTACAGGCAAAGAAAAACCTAGCATTTCAAATGTAACAGGTCCACAGTCATATCATTACAATCATTCCATTCAGACTATTTTAGATAGTAAATTTAGGGTTTGAATGTGGCTCCTATTTTAATACACCACTTTAGACATCCTTTTAAGTCTGTGATATAATATTTCCAGTCTAAGTTTCCCAAGTTCAACAATGCTATCTACTGTATTTTGCTTCTTAGCAAGTCTTTGGAGAAATCTCAAGAGTAATTCCACACATGCACAAAGACTGTGAATAAAGAAAACACAGAGAACATTAAAATATTAAATACATGATGTAAAAGGTAACTAAAGCCCAAGTTACAACTATTATCTCCTCCTTCTAGGAGAATAATTATAAAGATGCTATAAAGCTCTGTATTTAGAGTTCTTTCCTTCTATTATGTAGCCCAGCTAGTCTCACTTGTAACTTTCCTGCCTGTATCTCCTGAGCAAGTGTGTGTCACCACACCTATCTCAAGGTTCTGATTATTAAAACACTTTCATTCAGTTGTTTATTTGGAGCCAGGGAGGATGACATGAAGAAGTCAGAGCAAATTCTTAAGACTGAACAACCAAAGACTACAACTTTAGTGCTGCATGTAGGTCTAGAAGCCCCTCTGAGGTAGAGTTCGCCTTCATTTTTGCAAATACATATCCACTGCAGCAGTACCAGTTTGGGCATGTCTGTTTCGTTCCTGGAGTGCTGTCTGGATAGCCTCATTGAAAGGCGTTTGATCCCACTCATAGCTTAATCCTCCGCACTTTGGGTCTGCCCTCTGTTCGGCCACACAGTCCTACTGACAGTAGTTCTGTAGTCACTTCTGAAATGAGGAAATGCTAGTCCTTCTAATTTCCTTCTTGAAGACTATTTTAGTTTACTGGTTCCTCTCAATATATCCATATGGATTTAAGACCAACTGTCCAAGTGCAGAAAACTAGGTATTTGGAATCTTTAGATTAATTTGATTTGCATATACAAATAAATATTTTAATTTTGATGCTATTCTAAATGAGATTGCCTTCTAATTCAACCTTGGGGTAGTTTATTGCTAGTATATAAAAATACAATTCATTTTTATGAATGATTTTGCTGTACATACTTTGGCTACTAGGTTCTTAAGGATCCATGAAGATTTCCTATATGTAAGACTGCATCACACAGAAGCAAACAGTTTACTCTCCTCTATAATATGGATGACACTTCTTTTTCATGTCACTTTGCCTTGGCTAAATAAACATATATATAGCAGAGTTATCTCCAGTACACAAAAAGGGAGAAACAACCCCAATGCCCATTCATTCATATGTGGATAAATAAAATGAAGTATATATATATATATATATATATATATATACACACACACACACAATGGAATAATATTTATGAAAAAAAAAGAATGAAGTACTCACTATATACTACACTGTGGATTAAGCTTGAAAATATTCTACTAAATGAAGCCCAAACACAGAGGCCAGATTTTTTTTAAATCATTCATACAATGCCCATGAGGCAAATCCACAGGGACAGAAAGCAGGGCCAGGGTTTCCTGGGACTATGGGTGGAGAAGGTACTGAGTGAGGTGTGACTGTCAGTGCATACAGGGTTACTCGGGGGGGCAATGAGAAATTTCTAAACTTGAACTGTGATAAGCACTGTAAAATAGCTACACCAAGTGCTGTGGAAGAGAGATTAAGCCTGGGTTTTTTACTTGAATTAAGCTACAATGTAAAATTATATATTTAAAATGTCTAAGCTGTAATAAACAGTGTCTGAATCAATTCAAAACTGATTATTCAAACCACTACTACCACTGCCCACCAGATAATAAGACAGTGTCTCAGAGTTGGAATGTGCATGTATGTAGACAAGGCGCTCCTTTAGGTGAACACATGAAATACACAGCAAGAGGGATCTTGTGAATGTTATTAGGATTTCAGTGTTGCTCCTGTACTCAGACGCTCTAGCTCAGTCACAGGTGAGTGCAATACCACAGAGCTCTTTCCTGTCTCACCTCTAGTACTTCTCACAGCTCACTCATGGGTGAGTTCTTGACTTTGTCGTCTTAATATGGCAGAAACCAATGGGTTCCAAACTGGAAACTGTTAGAAAGGAGGTTCTAGCTATGAAACCAGATGGTAAGGGAGCCACCGCATCAAAGAGAGTGACACTGAGTTATTTATGATACGCAGTTCCTGTGATAACAGGCTTTCTTGTGATTTCTAAGAGAAAACCACACAGTAGTCTTTTATAAAGCAGAGGCTTTTTGGACTGCAGTGAGCCAGGCAGGCAAAGAGGAAATTGATTTTCAAGAAAAACATCCTGCAGGCATCGTTCTCGGGGTGGCAACAGATGGAGTCCACGCTGGGAAGCAGATGTGAAGCTTCTGATCAGAGCCACTGGGCTGCAAGTTGCTGGTACACCAAGATTCTGCCAAGCCACAATACATGGACAGACAGGTGACTCTGACAGACAGCGGAAGCCACCTACAGTGCACAGGGACCAGCTCATCCCCAAGACTACAGGAGTTTCTGTGAAGATTCTAGCAAGGCAAAGCAATGACAGTGAGAGATCACTGATTACAGCAGAACAAACGAGTAAATGAAAACAAAAATCTCTCAGATGATGACTAATTCACTAAACTTTAACATGCACTGGTCACTAAAATGTTACTGAGTAGGTATGATGGCACACACATGATCCCAGCACTCAGGAGGTTGAGGTGGGATTATGAGTTTAAGGCCAGCCTGGGCTACACAGTGAGTTGCCTAAAAAACCTAACAGGACTGGAAAAATAGCTCATAAGCACGTAGACCAGAATTCAATTTCTAGAACCTACATTTTCTTTTTTTAAAGTTGGCCAGGCATGGTGGGGACACACCTTTTCTTTACTTCCAGCACTCAGGAGACAGAAGCAGGCGGCAGAGGCAGGCAGATCTGTGAGAAGAAGGGCATGGTAGTACACGCCCCTGTAATCCAGTGCTGGGGAGGTGAAGACACGGGGATCCCTGGGGTCCAAGGGCCAGCCAG
Source organism: Mesocricetus auratus (assembly GCF_017639785.1). Classification (NCBI taxonomy): domain Eukaryota; kingdom Metazoa; phylum Chordata; class Mammalia; order Rodentia; family Cricetidae; genus Mesocricetus; species Mesocricetus auratus. Next base: position 33,594,893 of record NW_024429198.1, read on the forward strand.
GCTAGCTTACCTGGGAGTTCCAGGTGAGTGAGAGACCGTCTCAAAAAATATGGTGGGAACACCTGAAGAACACCCACACATACAAGCATGAATACACACACACACACACACACACACACACACACACACACACACACACACACACACACACACACCACTGTTCATGTAGAGTCAGTCTACTTTCCTCATCAATCAGGCCTTTCCCAAAGATTCTGATTCCTAGTACTGGAGGCATCTGCTCAGCCTCTGCTGGTGTTGAGTGTCTCAATCAGTCTAAGCATCCAAATGTTAATTACACCACTCCCATCCAAGCATGGACTGTAGTGAATGGCTGTCCTGATAAGACAGCACATGTTTGCTGCAAATGAATACTGCAGCTACATCGAGATGGAGAGACCTCAGTGACATTAAACTTTTCCTCTAAATCCTAGTTTCAAATCCGCCTATACTAACTAGCACACACACCCATTTCTTTTTGTTGCTGTTGTTGCTTTTAAAAACTATGAAAACAGCATTCCTCTCCTGATGGTGCTGGTCTATAAAACTCACAATATTCAAACCTGAACAAATGACATTTTGGGTAATGGATGGTATAATTAAAATATAGGTCCAAAAAAGTCCTGTTGTTTCAAGTAATGGTTTTGTTCTACATGAAGACAAAAACTTCCTAGCAAATGAATTAATGTATTACTTTAAAGACTGCACTGTGAGTTAAGTTTTAAAATTTATGAGTTCACTGCAGCATTGTTCTTTAAACAATGGCGTTGTCAAATGCAACCAGTGAGAAGATTAAAGTTCTCCCAGCAGATTAAGTACAAATTATCCGTCCTGTTTCAGCATCATTTGTTCATTTATCACATACTGTCTAGTATTCCTGGTCAGTGTCAATATGCTCTGCATCCTTGCAGCTAACAGATGTCGACTCTTGTCGAATGAATTACTTTATGTTTCACGCGCTGCTGGCCGCAGATGTGTCACTATAGCAACATCATTAATTTCAGATCTTACCGGAAACGTGCACTCCAATCAAACCTAATTATACCACATTGCTTTCTTGTCCACAAGAAGGAAACTATAATGCAATTATTGGGACACTTCATTTTCTATTCTGCTGTGGCAAATGAGAGAGCCACTGTGATGGACGCTTCTTGTCAAAAAGCTTATTGATGAAGCACAAACCCAATTTACAATCATACGAAGGAAGGACCACCTTTCAATTATGTTGGTAATGTAAAGCTCCTTGGATGCCAGCTTACACGCAAACGTTTCAGCAGGAAGTCAGCCCTTACAAGACATCTGAAAGCTGACTGAATCCCGAGTGCTGGTGTTCTGCTTTCCACAACCAAAGCCGTTCATGCCAACAAGCATCCACTGCTGCAAGTTCTGCTGGAGCTGAGGACACAAGGTATCAGCAGCTAACACCTTAACCCTTCCAACATACATCTACTTGTAGGAGAATACAGAGCCATTACTCATGTGACTAAAATAGAGAATATGAGACGGAACTAGCAATTTACATCCTGGAACATAGCACCGAGAGTGCACTGTCTCAGCAGGACACAAAAGGGGCTGGGGGCAAGATGGGTGCTGGTAGACTTGCCCAGATTTCTATTTGTGCTCACCTACTGTTCCCGTCCCTAGAGTTGTCCAGCAGTTGCCTCTGAGCTGGAGAGACTGACAACTCTCACTCAGTAGAGCTAAAAATGTGTCTGAGATCACAATTAGAGGGGTGGCCACCACTCACTCTCATGTCTTTTCATCAGACCTGTGAAATACACATGTTTTTTATAAGACTGAGATGCGAGAAATGAAATGCCACTTAGCCAATGACAATAATCATTATCATTTGTTCTTTGTTATCCATCAGTCTATGATTTAGTCAGTATGGCCTTTATGATAGGCTATGACAGATCTACCACCTTCAAGAAGCCCCGGGGAGAATCAGGGAGCCAGAGTCCCCCTCTCCTAAGACAGGTTAGGATCCACCCTGAGAACAGGTGATGAACCAGAGTCTCCTGGAAGACAGTTTAGGCTGCAGTTGGAGACGCAGCCCGAACAATTACAACATATCTAAACATTAGCCAGACAAAGGAAAAACTCAGCCAAGGATGGCATTTTCTTCAATGGCTCTTAGAATGAAAGGCTTCTTCAGAAAGGCAGTGGTGGGCAGGCACAGTGGCTCACATCTATAACCCAGCAATTGGGAAGAAGTGGTGGAAGGGCTACCATTGAGTTCAAAACCAGCTGAGGCTATACACTGAGTTCCAGGTCAGCCCAGGAAGCAGAGGAGGAAGTCATCTCAACAAATAATCAAGCAAACAAAAAGTAAAAAGCTGTGACACCATCTGGTTTGCTCCTCAGTACATTCTATATAGTTCTGCTGATTCCTAACTCTCAGGTCATGTGAAAAATCGATTGTTGTGGTCCTTTTTCAGTGTGAGCTTACTTTGTAGACATTAAACCCTCCCTCCTCTGGCTGCAGTCTGCTTGTCTTAGGACTCTTGAGAGCTGGGAGAAAAGAAGTTCTACTTGCTTGAGCTTAGGACTGGAAAAGAGGCAGGAGGAGTCTCAGGCCTATAGTCTATGTGATTATTTTTCTGCAGAATTATATATTCAAAATTGCATTCTGTTCTCTAGTCTTTTGGATTTGTTATTATCTAATCCCTAACACTAAGACTGCTTGCATCCAAGAAGTACTATTTAGTTTTAAAAACAGCACCAAGTGAAGGCAGCTTTGGGTTTCAGGATCTTACCCTGATGAACTAAAATTTCACAATGGAAAATGGGCAGCTGTAATTAAGAATCTCATCTTTTTGTTTAAAAAAAAAAAGGAAACCAGCAATTTAGGGAGGACTAATGTCACAAAACATTTACATATTAACAACAGCAGGCAGCCAAAGACAGATATTCAAAGTGCTGTTTTTGGGAGTGACTAGGACAACTCAGGCCAGCACCCTGCTTATCAACACTACTGCTGGCTCCATGCCAAAGCACCTCTGGATCCACACATGTAGCATGAAACTCCCATTGCCTACCCTACAGAGGCTCTGACACCTGCACTTCTGACCCAGCCAATCTCTCCAACCTCCCTCTGACTTCCACTCAGGGTCTGGGCGCCACTGGTGGTGGTCAAGCAAACTTTGAAAGACAAACAGAGAAAAGCTCTTGAGGGTCATGGAAGACATGGTGCATTCTCCTAGGGAGCATGAACCAAATGAGAAGCTTCCCTTCTTTCAGAAGAAAAGCTGGCAGGAAAGAGCAGTCAGGCCAAGCCCACCCCTTGGTAGGCCCAACATTTCTGAGCAGAAGGCATCTGCCTTGCACAAAGCTCAGGAATACTCTGCCTAAGTGTAAGCCTCTGGAAATGACAAAGGTCAAACGCTACAGAGAATATACTCTCCAAACACAGGGAAGACAATACATTAATGATTTTAAGTTTATCTCACTGAACATTATTCTGTAAAATTTTCTGGTTTTGTTATTTGTAAACACAATAGATGTTTCTATATTGGATTTGCTAAAATGACCTACCAATGCTAATATTAATCAATAAATTTATTAGATTTTCTATATGTGTACCACCCCTTCCCTTCCACCAGATGCCAATTTTTTGGTAGTACTAGGGACTCAACCTAGGGTCTTTCACATGCTGGTTGAGCCCTCCAAACTGAGTTATAACTCCAGCCAGGTTTTACTTTTTCTCCTAAGGCAAGATCTAAGATGCTCAGGCTGGCTTTGTACTTATCCGTAGTCCAGTAAGACCTTGGATTTGCAGTTCCTCCTGCCTTAACACCCACCCTTCTACCAAGCAGCTAGGATTACATCCTTTTCTTAACCTTTGACCCTTTCCTTGCTTTTCAACAGAAGCTAGTAACTTATGATACTGTGTTATCTTTTTGTTGCTCCTAGTCTTGGGGATAAGCTTTAAATATCCCACTGGTAAGTGTTTAGTGCTTCCTACATACTGTAAGATTAGATGCTGGGAGTACCCTTTTCTAGAATAAAAGCAGTTCATCCTCACCTCTAGTTTGTTAATGAACTTTGGATATATAGGTCCTGAACTGCAATTCATCAAATGCTTTTCTGAATGGGTGGGGGTCCCTGGGTTTTGTTTTGTATGTTAATGCTGTAATTTATAAAGTTCTGAATTTAAACAAGTCTAGCAGCTGAGCACATCTATCTAGAATTTTACATATTGTATTTTTGTTGATTATAGGGCTCCAAATAGCAAAGTTAAGGGTATCTCAATGCATTCAAGTTTTGTTATGAGCTTTCCTTCTTAAATCATAGACAATGATTTCTAACAAATGTTTCAAACCTGTTATGCTTTATCTATTACTGCACACTTCATGTGGCTTTCTCCTTACCTTGTGCAACTGAACTCTCTTAAAGACTAAACATTTTCTGAAGGTTCTCCCAGGCTTTCTGTGTTCTTTTGCTCATACCATTGCTTTGATATGACTCTGGAGCTTCTGGCGTTAGTGGCTGGTTCTATCAGCAGGACTAGGCAGCTCATAGCAATGGGGTAATTTTACCCTGTAGTTCTCCCATCCTTTACTCTGACGGACTGGTTCCTGAACAAAGGCTGCATGTGAATCCTGAACAGCAGTCCACACAATGTTCAGTGGCTTATCCTTGTGCTTGCCTGCCCAAGCAGACGGGCCATGCAGTATCACCTCTCCAGGGCTCTGGTATGGAGGTTGCTTCTTCCCTCTGTGTGGCTCATCCTAGGACTTCTAGGAGCCATCTTGAGTTTCAGTGGCTTGTTGTGACTTCCCCCTTGCTTTAGATCTTTTCAGCTTTGGAATGCTCTACACTTTTGCTAGCATTGCCATAGATTGGAGTCTTCTGTAAACTTCTTGTCAGCTCACTGGAATTGGGAATGGAAACTCCTAACCATTTCCTCAGTCTAGTTTCTTGAAGCAGAACCCTTTATAGTCCTGAGTGAGTCATCTGCACTTACCAGCACCATCTTTTCTTGATTTTCTCCACCCGCTACTGTACTGAAATCCAAGTAAGTGTCCCCAAACTGGACCCTGAGTATTCCACATGGGAGCTGACAAATATGTAGAATACTGAATACATATTTATCAGATGTTTCGTTGTATTTCTCAGCAATGTCATTTTTCACACACACCCATCCAGTCCTTAGGTTCATATCCACATGTTTGATAAATGCATATTACCATGAATGGGAGTTTTATTTTCCACTTATACCTAAACAGACTGTTCTGAGTATTTTACCCTGCAATCTGACATTTTACTGATTTAATATTTTAATTAGTTATCAGTTGACCATTTGGTTGTCACATCTATAAATATGTGTTCGCTCCTGGTTACACACCTACTTCTAATCTTTCCTGGCTATATACCAACTTCTATTTCTTACCCTTTTTCAAATGGAAATCGTTCTATAACAGTGTTAAAATATGTAATGCATGTATCTGTATTCTTTGTAGTTCAATTATAAACCGACACTAAGCAAAGGTGATGCTGAACTATGCTTGGTACATGTTTTATTTAATTATGCTATATATGTTGTTTTTACTTCTAGTTCACTAACACTAGAAATTTAAATCATTATCTTTTATTAGTACATTATAGATTGATTAAGAATTCTTTAATAGAAAAAACAAAAATAAGGACAAAATAAAAATGAAGCTACAGAATGGGATAAATAGGTATAATAATCTGTATAGCAGGATGCTATTGTTAAAACACTGAATTACACAACTTCTAACAACTCAAGGGTCATACAATAAACAAATAAGTTTTGCTCTTAAGTCACTACAGAGGTAATAGTCTGAGAAAAAAATATGTGAGATTCTATAAAATTCAAAATGCAAAAATAAGTCATGTAAAGCTATAGCAAAGTTACATCTCACTAACTGTGAAGAGAGAGAATGGAGATTCAATCATACAAACAGTTTTCAAAGGTAGAGTACAAAGACCTATAAATTCAGTATTCAATTAGGACATACATAATGTGTAAACAGAATAGTTTTGATGCTATGTGGTCCACTGAAAGACAAAGACAAGTCAACAGTACCTGTTTTGTCTGTCAGTAGGTATACCAGGCGTCCAAGTTCCTCAGGTATTGTGCTGGTCCGAACAACTGTACCAGGAATATTCTCATCTTTCATAATCATCCATCCATATGCTGCTTTGCCCATGTCCAAGTTTACCCGCAGACTGCCAAGTGAAACCACCATGATGGTCAGTGCTTCCGGACCTATTCAGCATGTCCACACCCAACATATTTACACACACACTTTATGTAGAAATAAATGACACTAGATTTCAGACTTTAAATTAAACGATTTGTGCATATTTAAGTAAACAAATGCTTTTAGACTCTAGATAATGTTTCAGGTAATAGTTGAGAGGATAATTCCTTTCACATGAGTTACAGTATGAGCGACAAGAGAATCAAGCAACTGGTTCTAAGTATCCCATTACCATACAGAGCACTGTGGGCGTAAAGAGGGAAATACATATGCTCAGCGAAATCAAGCAAGGGTTACTTCTCTGAAAATATGTGAAATGGGTCTTGAAGGCATCTGGAATAGGCAGTTTGCTTCTTAGTGGTATTACATATTTTATAATATTATATATTTCAAGTCTCTATATAAAATATTGTAATAGATGGTCTCTGGAAGGTCTTCCAGGCTTTATTAAAGGGTGGCTATATAAGAACACATCTTAAAACTTCCCAGTGGAGGAAATAGTTTCAGCACACCTACTATGTACCAACTCAAACATGTTCATCTCTCCGTAATTAAAACTGTGGAATCTCAGTAGACAAGACTGTGTAAACCATAGGGATGAAACTGCTATTCGTCAACCATTTATGACATATCAGCATGGTAATTCATATGGTTCAACCTATTAATAAATACATTTTTGAAAAACAGTATTCAGGAATCAGTCAGTGGTAAATGCATAACTTAAGAAGCATACAGTTAGTATAACTTCATTAATCTATCTGTAGGGTTCACACCTTAAAAATCATAGGAATTACTCTAATTGGAAGGAAAACTGTTAATTGGCATTACTTGTGCATCTCTTTCCAGCCTGCACCTCCCCATCTTTTGGCTACTTATACCCTTGTTAAAAGAGTAAAGCAAACTAACAGATGGCAACAGTCCTGAAGCGGAAAGAATAGTAACTGGCATTCCTGGAAGGCCCTGTGGCCCAATGCAGGTCTACCATTGCGTGGGTCTGCAGCCCAGGATCTGTGAGAAGCTGCCAAATTACTTAATATTAAGTATCAAGGAGTGTAAGGGACATTTGTGTCAATGATGTGAAATCACATTAACTGGAAGGGAGGTGCAGGATAAAGGGGGCAAATGCAAAAACATTTCCCCCTTAGATTCTGATTGATTGGGACTGTACAAGAGAGAGAAAGACCACAGGCCCCTGCTGAAATAAGCACAGGCAGAAGTTGAGAGAGAACTGAGTGGGTGAGGTAGGCCAGTAAGGGAAGACACACCCAAAACACAGCAGGGAGATTGGACAGCTGCCTATAATTTTTCATAGCTCTCGTCCCTTGGTTCAGAGACCTGCACACTGGAAAAGCACAGTCATCTGTTTTGGAAAATGTCATCCTTCACTGGCTGTTGCTTTCTGTCCTCAGCCTAGAGTCTGTCAGCAGGCTCAGGGTGTCAGGAACCAAAGAAGCTCACCAAAATTCTTCTGTGCAATGTTCTTTTCAAACCATGAACAATTTATGTTGTTGAGGATTAACAAGAGTGTGGTAGTTCATGGAATATTGTAAGTAATTACTCCTGGACCATGTTAGGTTGAATACAAACATCACTCAAAGAACATTCAGAACAGTAGCTGCTAGTGGCAAAGAGAATGAACACCTTTTACAGTATAAAATGGTGTAAGGAGCATAGGACACACAATCATCACCCAAAACGATTTAGCAAAATGTCTCAAATAGGACAACACTCCCACACAAGGAATTTCAGCTCCACATGTACCATAATTCATGCTGTGAATCTGGTCAAATACTAAAGCAACAATTTGTTCTTAATACTAAGCCTCTAAGACACTCCCACACTATGGTAGCTGAGTAATGACTCTCACTATACTGGCTTTACTTAGTAATGCCCTGAATGTATAGACCTTTATCCAGGGAGGTGACAACTCTGTCATGCTCCATAATCTATGAACCACATGATTACAGAAACATATTAGACGGCAGCAGATACCAGATGCACTGCAAATCCATTCTACTGCTGACTTAGCAGTCGTGACCCTGCTAACCACAGGCCTATTCCAAGTAGAACATAGCAATCTGCGTTCAACTGGCTCACCGAGCCTGGACAAAAACACCACTTTTCCTATCACACTGTATGAAAACACCTCAGACAAGTAGTCCTTCAGGGACACTGCCAACAGAACATATATGAAAATGTTCAGTTTTGCAATCATAGGAAATTTGAGGTGGATTTCAAGATGCCTTTGTGACAGCTTATTTTTGTTCAAACAGTCCAATCCTACGGCTACAAATACCTGAAGAAGAAACTCAGAGTCTAAATAAATTTCAAGTGCATTTTTCCCAAAATACACAATACAATTCCATTTAGGCCCCAGGATGCTTGCTATATTTAAGCTCTAATTTGTTACAATTAAACCCCAGCACTTATCATTGCCAGGTGAGCCCAGTCCCCAGCCTATGTGAGAAACACACGCAATTCTCCTTGGGAAACGAATCTACCTGAAATAATTCACATGCCGATTTTAATCTGAGCAAAAGCAAAGAGAAGCCATTTCATCAGAACTTTTACCAAATGTAATCAAAACCATCTCCTATGAGCCAAGACTGGAGGGCACTGACAGTTATCTGAAATCTTCCTGCATTTTTCATTCTGAGGACAGACTGCAGGCAGCAGCACACAGCATCAACTCCATGCACACAACACAGCTAACACTGTCATCTCAGGACCAGCTGAGTCCCTCCTGGGCTTTGGGTCAACACTGTTGCCTGAGGGACCTCTAGGCTCAGATGACTCAACACACCTGAGAATGAAGAGGACAAGAGTGAGCAAGGCCACTTCCTCACCTTCCTGCTCAAAGTGCTCCACCACTGAGCTCCATCCACAGCCACTGGCTCTACCTCCAGTTTTAGCCAGGGGCTCTCTAAATGCCCTGGCTGGATTAGAATTTGTGTTATAGTTTAGGTAGGTCTTGAACTCTTTATCCTCCTGCCTCAGCCTCCTGAGTAGCTAATTGTTAGAATTACAGCCCTGTGCCACCAATCCCAGTTAAATGTGTAGTCCATGTCTTGAACTTGAAATCCTGCATCACTGTTCCCAGCAGTCTTCCTACTAGCAAACACCACTACAGATCAACCTTTCTGCTTAATGTGTACATTCTAATTAACATGACCTTCTGCTAACTCATGCTCCTAAATTCTGGCAACTGTCTTCTATGTTCGAGGTGGAGGAAATCAGACTAACATGTTTGATGTACATTACAACTTGAATCAGTTTCTAATTTTAACATATATTACTTCTATGATCTCTTACTAAAGGCAGACTTGATTCCAGCGTCAATCAAGGTTTCAAATGGAAGTAGACCTTGGGTCAAGCAGGATGGCTCAGTGGGTACAAGTCTTTGTAGTGCAACCCTGACAACTGAACTAGACTATAGAGCTATAGTATCAAAAACATTTGGCATAAAAACAGGCAAGTGGACAAATTCAATCAAATTGGAAACCCTATGAACACCTAATTTTTGACAAAGAAGCTAAAATTACACAGTGGGGAAAAGAATGCATTTACAACAAATGGTGCTGGCATAACTGGATGTCAATATGTAGAAGACTGCAGATAGATCCATATACATTGCCATGCACAAAACTCAAATCCAAGTGGATCAAAGAACTCAACGTAAATCCAGCTACATTGAACCTGACAGAATAGAAAGTGGGAAATACATTTGAACACATAGGCATAGGAGGCCTCTTTCTAAGCAGAGCACCAGTAGCACAGACACTGAGAGCAGCAACTAATAAATGGGACCTCCTAAAACTGAGAAGGCAAAGGACATGGCAAATAAGACAAAACCACAGGCAGAGGTAGGTGGATCTCTGTGAGTTCGAGGCCAGCCTGGTTTACAGAATGAGTTCAAGGACAGCCTCCAAAGCAATATAGAGAAACCCTGTCTCAAAAAAACAAACAAACAAACAAACAAAAAGACAAAACCATAGCCTACAGAATAGGAAAAGATCTTTACCAACCTCATATCTGACAGAGGGCTGATATCCAAATATATAAATAACTAAAAAAAATAGGCATCAAAATACCAACTAATCCAATTTAAAAATGGGGAGCAGATCTAAACAGAGAACTCTGAACAGAAGAAACTCAAATGACTGAAAGACATCTAAAGAAATGCTAAATTAACATCCTTAGCCATCAGGGACTCTGAGATACCTACCACCTTACACCTGTCAGAATAGCTAAGCTCAAAAGCTCTGGCGACGACTTATGTGGAGAGGAGGATATGGAGTAAGAGGAACGCCCCTCCACTGCCGCTCTCAGCATTTTGCTGAGAAGCCTCCCACATGTGCTGACTCGGTGACATACGCAAAATGAAAGAGAAACTCTGTCTTCTGCCAACAGCAAGCAGCCCTTGCAGTTCAGTGCTCCAAGAAAGACACTGCCTGCACAAGAGGTTCTAAGTGCGCCTCAGAAGGGATATAATTATCTCTTTGTCTACAGCATTCTTGCCTCTCTTGCTCATGTATGCCTTTTGCAGAAGCAAAAGTCTCTTTGACTCAGCACTGAGCAGTCAGGGTTTGGATTATCAATTAGAACATGGGGCATTTTAAACCATCTGGGGAGAACACACACGGAACAGGGAAAACCTGACCCAAGCTATCTCTCGGGCCTACATGTGCTGCCATGTTGAGCAGTCCTGCTGCTTTCTTCATGGAAGGAGACAGGCACAGATTGACATGTCCATTTTAGATTCATAAAACAAAAGTTGTATCATGTAATATCTTGGAATGACAGAAATGTTCTAATTAAATATGATCTCAAAAAACCACAAAACAAACAAAAAAGATAGTGTAAATTTTATCAAGTAGCTTACAAATTATTTGTTTTAAAAATATTTTAATAGGCCGGGCGGTGGTGGTGCACACCTTTAATCCCAGCACTCGGGAGGCAGAGGCAGGCGGATCTCTGAGTTCGAAGCCGGGCTGGACCGATAGCCTCCGAAACAATACAGAGAAACCCTGTCTCGTAAAAACAACAAAAAATATTTTAATAAATTTATTTTCAATAATTTTATTAAAATTCTTAACTTTTAGAAATTTTAAAGTTTTTTGGTTCTTAGGACACAAGACAAAAAGCACTTTACTTCCTAGATTTTCATACTTTGCAAAATAACATATATTTAAAAGTTCAAAAGCACATTTAAGCTCTAAAATGAAAGGTTATCCTAATTTTGTAGAAACTTGGCAACAGGAAAACAAACTCATTTTCACTAAAGGCAAACTGCAGTTCTCTAAATAGGCTGCCTGTGCTTTTCACACTCTAGCTCTAATTCCTTCTGCTAAGTTGGTAAGACTGCAGGCCCAGGTGTGCAGAACAAGGTAGTGTATTGTGTTGCAGTGGGCATGTGTGTGGTAAGCTGGGGAGAGGTAAGGTTACAACACTCTAGTCAGGCTCTGTAGACCTGGCTCAACATGCTAAACATGCTCACCAAAACACCAGAGCAGGAGGGAGTGTAGACAGCATGGTGTTATCATCATTTTGTGAGTAGGTATTTTAAAAGACTACAGAATCTGAAATAGGAGTGTATGCTGGTACATGCATATACGCATGTACAAAGATGTATACACAAAGAAGCATATGCACACATTCATATTTTTATCTAAACACATAAAAGGGTAAGAGTTTGTGTGTGTATGTGTGTGTACTGCATGTGTGCTTGTGGGGTAAGGGCCAACACTGTCTTCCTCTATTACTTTCTGGCCCTATTTTCAGAGACTATGCTTCTCACTGAACATGGAACTTGTGGTTTGGGTAAGAGGGACTGGCTAGGGAGCCCGAGGGATCTTCCTTTCTCCAGGGCTCAGTGCCACACCCAATTCAGTCCTCGTGGTTAAGCAGCAAGCACTTGACCCCCTGGGTCATTTCCCCAGTATTAAACACTTAAAGGTTTTACATAGTTATATGTAGTGAGACTGCATTTATTTTCTTAATAGATATTTTCCATTTTCACTACAAATTCATGTATTTAAATATAAAACAACAGAAATCACTTTAGTTCCAACAATCCTCCTAAGGCATAATTCTGTTAAAATAACTAGCTTTCTCTACTAAATGAATAAAAGAAAAATAGGGTAAGTACTTTATGTTGGTATTTTCCTAACGAAGGGGATAAAAGACAGTCTGTAAATGACAGTCCAGATCCCACGAGAGGTGCTCCAGAGCTGAGAAGAAAAGCTCCTTTAACCTTCCTTCCACTCAAACAGAAGTGTCTCGAATGTAACACGACAGCACATTACAGACAGGTTAAAATCAAATCAACCCAAAGGAAGGTCACAAGAAAGAAAATCTTGAGAATCACCCCAAAAAGGCGGGGAAACGCCACTGTGAATAGGGGAGCGCAGGTGCCCTGCACAAGTGAGGATGGAGAAGACAGGCAGAGGGTAGTGTTGGGGGAAGTCCTGTGCATTTGTCAATAAAGTACTGTTGAGCCTATAGGGAACCAAGATAGGAGGGACTACGAGTCCAGGAGGATTCTGGGAAGGAGAAACACAAGAGAGTTCGAGATGTAACGCCATGGGGTAGGATCCCGGAACTATTCTCCGGTAAGAGGCATACTTAGATTAACAATTATGGGGTAATTACTTAAGTCAGAGCTAGCCAGTAAGAAACAAACAAGGCCAACAGCTTCATAATTAATATAGCCTCCTGTGTGTTTATTTGGGACTGATGCAGCTCTAGAACCAGGCTGGCGGGAAGGCTTCTCTCAAGGAAATAGCTTCTCTTAACAGGGTAGTGCAAAGCAGGCAGGCAGCGCCGGGCATCCTAGGCGTTCCCTTCCTCTGCTAGAACACTTTGTTGTCTTCTTTGGTATTTGTCATCACCAGGCACAGCTGTGTGGTCAGCAAGTGTCCTGGTTGGCTTTTTATTGCTGTGATAAACACCGTTGCCAAAAAGCAACTTGAAGAAGGAAATGTTTACTCAGTTTACTTGTTCACATCACAATCCATCAGTGAGGGAAGTCGGGGCAGAGACTCAAGCAGGAACCTAGAGGCAGGCACCGCAGCAGTCCACTAACTGCCTTACTTAGCTTGTTTAATCATTCAAACCAGGACACCCCTGAGTAGGTGGTCCTGTCCACAATAGTTTGAACCCTTACATATTAATCATTGATCAAGAAAATGCCCCCACAGACTTGCCTAGAGGCCAAGCTGATGAGGACAGTTTCTCAATTGAAGTTCCCCTTTCCTATGTGACCCTAGTTTGTGTCAGGTTGACAACAAAGTGACCATTACAGTGGGCTATAAGAAAAGAGGAAAGGAAACAAAGGGGACAGAACATTGGTTTGTTTGTGCATTTGTACTATCCAATTGAGCCTGCTGCACTAATTGCTGCCTATGTCACACCCATACCCGCTTCTCATTGTTTTAATTATGAATAAAAAAGATCATAAGCAATAAAAATATTTTCAAGTCTTATTTCAAACATAACCACATAAATAATAATCTGTAAATGTCACTGCTTCAAGCCTATCCTTCTATCTGTCCTGGATATGCAGAGTGACTCACTATTAGAACTTCCCACTCCCGGATACTGTGGAGAAGAGAAATTCAAGCCCCAGAGGTTGCCTGCAAGCCTTGAGTATGAACAAGAAGAACAGACAGATGCATAGAACAGGAGGTCTAAATACAAGTAGAATATCACTGTGTGTGTATTAATGGGGCCACATTACCGTGAACTTTAAGGTCTTTTAAAGAAAAGCAATGATAAGGCGTTTTATATGTACAGGGTAACACTTCTAGGGAAGCTACACAACAGAATACAAAGAATTACATGGATAGAAGGGACTATTTAAAAATTCAAAAGGGCACAAAAATAGAGGTAGGACAAATAAAGTTAAAACAAGTGTTAGAAGCAGACAAGTCATTTAACTACATAAAAAGTAAAACTCACAAAGGACTGAAAAACAAAAATACCTAGCTACACACTATATCTAGAAACTTTTCATTCCCTACAAAGGAAAAAAAAAAACAATTCTAAGTCTGTAAACGTATAATAGCATAGCCTTAAAATACACAAATGAACCCTGGAAATTAATAAAACCACAATCATGGTAAGAGATGTACTTAAAAAGTTAGGGAGATTTCCTTTAACAGGAAGCCATCCATCTGTTGACATCTGTACAATTCACTCCAGAGATACAAATACTTCTAAGCACACAGGGAACATTTATAACTGATCACATCATGCAAACAATAACACAAATAAGTGTTATGAGGCTCTGGAGGTAAGTGCAGAAGAAGTCTTAAAAGGTTTTGCCATTAAGCTCAGATAAAAATGAATGTATAGTCTAACATACCTTAAGTGGTTATATCTCAAAGTGTCTACCAAGGAGTCTGGAAGTTAGCATCATTTTTCCTATAGAAAAAAGCCTGCCATTCTATTCTCTTAAAGTAGGTACAGTTTTAGCCTCTGTCTGGGACCTGTGCAGCCTCGTCCAAGAGTAATTCTTCCTTCCATAACTGGGCACTACAGTGGAGCTGGCCTAAGCTGGAGTTCCTAAGCAGGGGCCACATACTTCTTTATACCCTGAACAAGTGTGTTTACTCTTTGGCTGATGTCCACAGTGGGTATGTGCAAGAGGAGATCAGTGTACACATAAGAGTGGAGGGAAACAGACAGGGGGAAGAGGCACACTAGGTAGGGTATGGCAGTGGATGGTGGAGGAGGGGGATGGTGGAGGAGGAGGAGGAGGGGGACCGTGGAGGAGGAGGAGGAGGAGGATGGTAGAGGAGGAGGAGGGGGACGGTGGAGGAGGAGGGGGGGACAGTGGAGGAGGAGGAGGGGGACCGTGGAGGAGGAGGAGGAGGATGGTAGAGGAGGAGGAGGATGGTGGAGGAGGAGGAGGGGGACGGTGGAGGAGGAGGAGGGGGACCGTGGAGGAGGAGGAGGGGGACCGTGGAGGAGGAGGAGGACGGTGGAGGAGGAGGAAGGGGAGGAGGAGGACAGTGGAGGAGGAAGGGGATGGTGGAGGAGGAGGATGGTGGAGGAGGAGGGGGATGATGGAGGAGGAGGAGGGGGATGATGGAGGAGGAGGGGGATGGTGGAGGAGGAGGAGGGGATGGTGGGGGAGGAGGAGGGGGACGGTGGAGGAGGAGGAGGGGGCGGTGGGGGGGAGGAGGAGGAGGACGGTGGAGGAGGAGGAAGGGGAGGAGGAGGGGGACGGTGGGGGAGAAGGAGGGGGACGGTGGGGGAGGTAGAAGGAGGCAGTGGACGGTACTGAAATCAATGCAAGCCACTGGTTGAAAGGGTTCTAACTAAGAAATACTGGAAGAATCTGCACATGTGAATAAATTCTGTCATAATTGTTGAATAATACAGACAGATGACAACACACTTATACTCTTGTTACTTGCACTACCTAGTAGGTCTTTGGGGACAAAGTATTCAATATTCAATATGAGCATACATGGTATCTGTGATAATTTGTACATATGTAATTTCCCAAATCAGGCATGTCCAGGAGCCCTTCATGCACACTGTGTCACCTGGCTCTGGCACTGGATACCAAGCGGTTATTCA
This sequence comes from Mesocricetus auratus, assembly GCF_017639785.1. NCBI lineage: Eukaryota > Metazoa > Chordata > Mammalia > Rodentia > Cricetidae > Mesocricetus > Mesocricetus auratus. Next base: position 33,610,708 of record NW_024429198.1, read on the forward strand.
AACAGTCTTTATCCCTTATAGAGCTTACTGCAAGAGAAGCATGTCAACAAAAAAGGCAGGCATCAGCACAGACCCACATAGGACTGCTGTCACTCACAGGACAGCAAGCACCAGTAATTGTGTGGTGGGACTTTTGTAAGGCCTGAGGGGCGTACTTAGGTGACATCTCAATGACATAATCGTGGGTACTTGGGTAGACAGCACAGCTAGGTGGAAGGAGCTTAATAGGTAAACAGTCATAGGTTATTCTTGGAGAGGTGAAGGCAAGCCTGGTCTATGTATCAGGCAAGGCTTGGAGACAGAATTTGCTTGACAACAATGATAATCTAGTACATGCTTATCCCAAGGCCAAAAGTTACAGAGCTGGTTGGCTTTGAGACTGTCAAAAAGTGAGGAATGTCTACATGAGCAGTGAGTCAGGATCACAATGGCAATGGCATCTAAGAACCTGTCACTGCCTGTGACAGTGTCACCTTAACTGACATTACAAGTGATGATTAGTTAAGATTCACAACTAACAAGTTTTATTCACATGAAAATTCTCAGTCTCTTATATGAGTAAGCATACACACACAAACACACTAAGGGCTGCTTTTTAAAGATATAATTTTTTGAGACTGCTCATATTACAAATGAGTCTTTAAATAGGTTCTGAATATTAACTGTTTACATACCAATCTCGTTGTACTGCTTATCATTTTGAAAAACAGTTCCTTTCAAAGAGCGCATCAGTCAGCATTTTATCTATTGGCAGACTGATCAGACCCTCCTTTAAACAGCAGCACCTGTTTGCTTGGTTTTTCAGACAGCGTCTTGCTATGCAGTCAGGCCTTGGAGGACTACAGACATACACCACTAGGCCTGGCTTTTAAATATAAGTAACTTTAAACGTCAACAATGCACAAAGACCCTTGAGCAATGGTCACAGAATAGCAACCAGCAATTTGCAAAAATTCTCTCCTTAGATTCATATTTATGTTTGAACAAAAGGTATCTTTCAACTTTAAGACAGCATTACTAAAGCAGGAAAAGTGGCAATCTTTAAAGTACTCGAGCAAAGTTAGTCATGTCCTAAACTGCACTTCGACAGATGACCTGCTACCTTCACCTGGGTTCCTGACCCCTTCCCTCTACAGCTTTGACTGTGTAACTTCTTTCATCAGAGTCAGACATTATGAAATGAGACATTTGTCTTCTTTTAATTTTAAACCTACCTTATGGGAATGATGTAGGAAAAGAGAAGGAGGAACCGAAAAAGATTCCGGTACCATGGACCTGCAAATCCCTGTAAGGTTACCATAACAACAGAAAGAACAACTAAAGCCAGAAATAGCGCCTTTGTCAGCTGATTGAGTTCAAGATCCAGCAAACCAACCTGAAAAAAACAAAGAAAAAAAAAAAACAAAGCAACATAGCATTAATACATGGCTCAACCTACCCCATCCCTAGTATCCTGATTAGAATACATGAAAATGATGACTTGAGAAAATGAAAATTTTCAATAGTCTTTATAATAATGCAAAACAAAATATTTAATTTTCTCTTGACAAGCCTCTCATAGATTCAGGCAGAATTTTTGAAAGTGTACTGTAACCTGTAGTGCATTCTCAGGGAGGGCCTGTTGGTAGAACCGTAGAACAGAGCAGACAACTCAACCAGCACAGCCAAATCCGCTGTGTGGGTGACAGGATGACTCCAATGATGACAACAAGATCAAGAGTTACAAAAGCAGGGCATGGGTATCCTTCTCCATGACCAGCACTACATCAAAACTACTCTATGGGCAGAAACGGTCCATCTTCTGTGTCATGCCAGATCAGACAGGCACCCCTGTTGTCACTCAAGTGTCTTTGCACACCTCCATTCAGTTCCAGAGTCCCCAGTTATAGGACAGTGTGTGTCCACCTTACTGAAAGTCTCTAAAAGAACTTACAAAGAAAGGCCAGGCATGGAGGTCACTTTAGGATTAGAACCTGCTTGATTTAGGCAAGTCCCAGACTTCTGATTGTTGCAGTGTGACACACTACACTGAAATTCACGCTGTGGACTGATTTCTAGATGAGCACATAAATGTAAGGAAAATTACACCCAAGAAAGCAGTTAGGAGCACTGATACCCAAACAGTCCTGGCCCTAAAAGCAATACGAACACAAACCCAGCTCTTCTGAAATGTGCCACACCAATTTCTACCTCTGGTGAGTTGAGCTCTGGTGATGTCTGTGGATAGCTTCTCCCTATGTCATCCATTAAGATCAAGAGCAGCAGAGTGTGTGGGCAGGGGAGGCATGGTCCTTATGCTGCTGGTTAACACAGAGAAGTTGCAGTATGAGAGGGAGGAGTGAAGGCATGCAGAAGCTGAGGATGCTGGAGCCTGCCACTCAGACAGGGACTCTATCTCCTGAGTGTATAACCTGGGCCAGTGGGCCTCCATTTTGTTGCTGTAGAATGAGGAGTGATCAGAGCTCCCTGACAGGCAGGGGAAGAACATGACCCTGTGTGAGGTGTCCTACAGTGCAACTCTGTCAGTACAGCAGGTATGCCATCTGCACTACTCTACAGTCACCTTTCGACCAGCTACTCTTCAGATAACCTGTGTGACTTCGGGGACTAGCCTAGGCAAAAGAAATTCTTTTTTATTTACTGTTCGGCAGGATCTTGCTCTATAGCCCTGGTTGACCTAGAACTTCCTGCACATACCAAGCTTGCCTGTAACTTACATTGATCTTCTTGCCTCTACCTCCCCTGTATTGAAAAGTAGGCATAAGCCATTGCATCTGGACCAGCACCAAACTCTTCTATGGAAGTATCCATAGAGTAAAGGTAGCTGGAGGAGTTAGGTTACTGCGGTACACACTACAATACTGGGCGAGACCATAGCCTCTGCCTACTGTGGCCTGGTCACAGGGTGTAGAACTCAACTGGCTGCCCCTGACTCAGGCAGTGTCAACAGCGGACAAGTTCTACCAGGCTAAGCAGCCCTCTGTCCACCTCAACATCCCCTGAATCTGGCTCAGTTTTTAAAAAAAAGGAAAGAAAATGGGGGAGGGGTGGGGTGGTCCAGAGAGGGAGAGAAAAAAGGAAAGAAATATAAAGAGAAAGAGAGGGAAAGAGAATATGATTGCTAAGATCTTAATTAGAAAAAAAAAAACAAAATAAAACTCTAGCCCTTAAATGTGAAAGTTGGAGAATTAACTAAGCTAATATGGTGTATTTTATAGTGCCTTGGAAAATTAGCTTTTCCCACAGTTCATAATTTGGTTTAAATTTAGTTTTGATTAATTTTGCCACAAACTCATGAGGCCATGAGAAGCCATTGCTAGAAAGAAAAAAACCCAAGTTTCTCAAAAGTTCATTAACTGCAATTGTAAAGAAAACTAATTAAGCAAGTAATTACATACTTCCTACACCTTGTGCTAGACTCTAAGGTTATGAAAATGAGTTAATTATGAGAATTCCTTTTTACCTGCAAGAAAGAGTCTACTAGGAAAACCAAAATGACCGTTAGTACGATATGCCTTATGAGAGAGGAATATTCACATGCAGTGTCCTTCTCTGTCCAGGTTTATGTTTGCACTACATTGGTAAACACTACAGAAACAAGAGGGGCATTGCCCAGGACCCAGGAGAACAACTGGCAAACAACAGAACAACCTGCTGCACACAGGTGCCTCAGGGCTGCAGGGCTGCAAGGATGCAGGCGGCTCCTCTCTGCCCTTGTGGGCATGCCTGGCACACCTGCAGCATGCACTCACTTGGACTCCCTGCCCGCCATGATCATGTGAGGCTTCTCTTCAAGAATGGTTTAAAAAAAAACCGCTACATGCCAGATTGACACAGGTGTCACCTCACTTCTTTAGTAACCAACAGGACATAGTGGCACAGAGCTTCCTCTGCACACTGCAGTTCATTTCAACAGAAACTCACTCCATGGACTAAAGACTGACAGTTTTACATGCATGAGCTCCAGTTCTCAGCAGTGGATGGACTGCCTTAGAGCCCAGGGAGTCATATGGGAACCGCCAAGCCCATCAGAGCCTTCCCATCTTCAGGTATTGCACAGCAACAGAGAGGTGACCACTTCCCTAGAGACTGAGCACTGTGAAAGGAATGGCATTTAAGAGTCCCGACAAGTCCCCAGTGCTGCTTCCCCCCTGAGAATGAGGCAGCTCAGACCCCAGTGGCTGATTTATCAGCTCCATTTAAAAAGCAGCACAAGGAGGACAAATACCAGGCGATTTCCGCTACTCCACTACTACGTAGTTTATGCTTGAATTATTGAGAAAAATAGGGTTTTGGATTAAAATGAAGAAAAATTAAGCCAGGGAAGTAGAGCATGTTTCAAAGCCCAGCTCTCTCTGCTGTGACAAAGGCGCTCTAAGTTTCAGGCCTCACTGAGGATCAGATGAAGTCATTATTCATTCAGTCAGGGAAAAAAGACTCAATTACCTCAACCTAAAGATGCTATCAATGAATGCAAAGTGCATATTTTACTCTATTCATCCAAATCCCATTAAAAAGTGAAAGGAGTGATTTAATCTGGCCTTCCAGAGTTGGCCTTTTTTTTGTAATAAAATAAAGAATTACTGTCTTGCGAAATGCATAACCACTACCTCTCTCACTCTTCCCTGCATCATAGCAGTCAAATACCAAAAGCTCATACAACCTCCGAGAAACAAATACAAAGTTTCCTTTGAAAAAATGCACATTGAGAATAGAAACAGCAAAGCAGCCCATGCATAGGATATGCACATAATTCAAGGCATTAATACCTTTCTAATTAACCAAGACAGATGTAGTTGACTGCCGACCAATGGATATCAATTTTGAAGGCAACCAAATGCTCCCTTCTCCTGCTCCCTTCTCCAGAGAAGAAGGTAATGATGACAGGTACAGAAGGGTCAGATGCCACCCTCTCCCAGATAACATGACAGTTGTCCCTCATGTGTTTTCAGGGTGCCTTTCCTGTCCTTCTTGGACTGGAATGGCAATCCTGAGTCTGGTAAATTATAGGAAAGGGCAGTTTTCAGTACTAGTTTGTTTTAAAAAACAAACATTTTCAATTAGTAATATTTTTATATTCAATTTCTCTGCAATACTTTTTAAAAAGTTTTTCCATCTAAAGGCTAAGAGGAAATCAAAAAAGTACTCCAAAGAAAAACTAGCTAACTACAAAATTACAGCTTTTATAAAGTGTCACCTTCAGCTTTGATGTAAACACCTGAACAAACCAGACCTTCTGCTATGATTGTAAAACCTTTTTATCCTTAAGATATATTATTAATCACTTGAAATAATTATGACTCTATGAGAAAAGGTAAATTAAATACTCTAGGAAGTAATTTTCAACATTTACTGTAAGTTCTTATATTAGTAAAGCAAATTTTCTTCTACTTGTCATAATATTTGTTTTATTTGAAACAACTGTGATAACAAAATTAAATACGCTACTGGAAATTTTAATCTCCAAGGGAAAATTTGTGCATAATGCCTAAGACAACCACAATGGCTCTGCAAAGGGGCTGTTCTAGGATAATGAACACAATAATTGCCTGTATAATCTAAAATGCTACTAATGGCAACGATCACAAATCCATTTAGCTCCTCTTTAATTTATGTACCAAGTTTTAAATAGCTAATGGTTCTCAGTAAAATAATGGTTTATACCAACAATAAAGGGTAAATACGGTGTTCTCCGGCTTAATCAAGAAAAGATCAGTCAGTTGTTGTTTTTTTTTCTTTCTTTTTTTTTAATGAACACATGGACGAATGAGAATCGGACCTTATCTCTGTAGAACAGTACCACTCCCATCCATCTCAAAGTTAACAGTACCTGCATAGACTAAGTTCCTAAGAAATCAATGTGCACAGCAAACTGGAGCAAAACCAGTATGTTATAAAGCCTGGGTTTTTTTTTTTAAAGCCTTGGGTTCTATCCTTTTTTTTAAAAAGCGTGACCACATGAAACACAGCTCTGAAGCAGCAGTAACTGCTGGAAACATCATCCCTAGATTAGAAGAATCAAAATATTATGGCATGCTTATTAATTCACTAAGATCCTCGTGTTCGCATTCCTTACATGGAAATATTTCATAATCACGAAATTACGAAGAGCCAATTTACACCCCTGAGGAAAACTATATGTTTTAACTTGCCCTATGTTTTCCTCATGAAAAAGGTGCAATTTGCAAAAGAGATAAGCCCCTGATCAAATATCTAATTCATTTGAGACTTCATGAACACAAGTTTATCTTTAAGAAGATGTTTACAGAGGAAACTGTAGCTGTTTCTATCTTGTTTCCAGCTCTTTTGGAACTATTGTCTCTGCATTCAGACTTAGTAGAACACAGATGGAGAACTGCCATGAACCTAACTGGATTCCTGTATTCCATCTCACCATCTTTGAAAGAAACCACCATGTTTAGTCCAATATTAAGGAAGCAAAAGGTAGTTTTAAGAATCTGCATTTGCATTTAAATAACTGAAAGTTGCCCATCACCTCTAATACCTGAATCTTACATCAGTAACTTCCTATCCTTGGACTTAAACTATTAGCAGAAGGTTTTTGTTTTATTAAAATTAAACAAAATTATTAAAATTTTATTAAAATTAATAAAATTTATTAAAATTAAAAAAAATGATACAATGAGGTAGCCTTTTGCCACCTGAAGTTTGTTTGCTTATTCATTTTGGGATATGAACTACTAAGTCTTAATTGTCTGCAGCCATGCAGCTGGCCATGTTGACGATGTAGCTGACTATTACTGTTGCCGCCCCAGTGATCTGCGAAATAAGAAGGGCTTCTTCGGGCCATTATTGTCTATTGGCTCAATAATCTGTGCTTTAAAAGCTCTCTAAATAAGTATCAGTGTGGCAATGCTTAATATTATAGTATATGTATCTTAAGTTAAAATATCAAACTCTGTATTTATGTGACACATTCAGGTCTACTACCAAACAATAATTCAAAATCCATATTCTTATCTACAAATAAAATTTGACTATTCTTCACTAAGAATTTAAGATTTTTATCTTGGCTTTGTTACACGAATTGCCTTTTCTTTGGTTATTTACATTTAAAAAAGAAAATGGGGGGGTGCCTTGGGGAGAATACTAAGTTGGTAAACTGCTCATATTGTCAGTGTAAGGCCCTGCACTCAATCTCTGGAAGCCATGTAAGCTCTGGGTGTGTCAGCACATTTTTGTAATCTCCCTGCTGGGAAGGGAGAGGCAGGAGAATCTTGGACTTGTTGGCCAGCAGGGAAGTAGAATCAGTGTGCTCTGGGCCGAGTGAGAAAATGTGCCTCAAAATACAAAGGTGAAGAAGTGATGAGGACCAACACTCGGCATCAACTTTGGCCTCCATGTGTACACCCACTGGTATAAACACACACAAGAAAACATGAGCATTGTATGCTGTAGATATAAACAAAAACATTCCAGTATAAGTACTGGGTACCAAACACAGGACATAAACTTCTTTCAACACTCAAGGAGGAATATAATCAGGAGACAAAAGGCTTCCAAGTGGGTCTCATGCTGGACAGCACAAAGCAGGCCCACTTCTCTCCTGATGTGCAGAGCAATGCCCACTGACATGGCTTCATCACAGTGACTGAATGGCTCCTGCAAGTACACTTACTGCTGGCTTGAAAAGCACCGTGGCACTTGTCTTCTCAAAATGCTGGTCTTCACACACTGGCCCTGGCCTTTTCTGACATATTTCACTCACCAAGACATTCTTCATAACTTCCACAAAAAGCAGCCAAGCGCACATGTCCATGCATGAGTCAAGGCCAGCGGCCAAGCACGTGTGTCCATGCATGTGTCAAGGCCAGCAGGCAAGCACATGTCTCCACGCATGTGTCAAGGCCAGCAGCCAAGAGCATGTGTCCATGCATGAGCCAAGGCCAGCAGCCAAGCATATGTCAAGTGTCCGGTCTGCTTCTGAAAAGCTTGTGCTGATTCTATATGTTCAAGAGGGATAGCCCCGTCCTGCTGACTGGTTAGCAGGATTTATTTACATGAAAATTTTTACTGAAATATAATAAAAACACTAAAAGTCAGAAAATGTAAGACAATGCAATGGCTTTAACATGTTAGTATGCTAAAAATTTTTATTTAAAAAATTACAGATTATTTCAAAATTTTCAATTGTGAAACATCAAAATCATTTTTAAAACAAAAAAACAAGTAAGGGAAATGTATAAAAGATCTACCTGGAAGTTTCATTTTTACTTTCTATACACAAGGGATATTGAAATCTAGCACTGGGTATTAAGATATGCCTGTAATTTTCTAAAGTACCTTACCTATGATCATATTATGCTATAATTGCAGTACTTTTTAAAGTATAAAAAGTATACTTTTTAAGTATAAAAGGAGACTAAATCATAAGGTTAGTTCTCATCCAAGATCATGCCCATGCTCTAAGAGTAGGAAGAAGCAACAGCGAGTGTGTGGCATGGCAAAGCTTTGCCAGCAGAGGGTGCTCCAAGTTGGCACAGAGTCTTCCTGGACTCTGCTCTCAATAAGGCATGGCTTCTTCACCTCCAAATCAGCAGCTCAGTACAATCAGCCACATGGATTGACTTATTTTTGACAGCAGAGTTGACCTAAATATCTTCTTATCATGCAGAATTCAGGGCAGAATTGATAGGCATTAACACTCTGGATTACACGGGCGGGAGAGGTCCCTAATGATAATCTACCATTATAAGTAAGAAATCCTATTAAAGATCTGAAACCCCCCACCCCTGGCATGTGCACACACACACACACACACACACACACACACACACACACACACACACACACACACACAATGCTATGTAGGGTATAAGCCAGTGCAACTAGAGTCTGCAAAATGGTTGAACATCCTGCATGCATATATCTGACTTTTTCGTGGTAATACTTTATTTTTAAATGGTTTTACAAAATCATCCATCAATTTAAAATACTCAATTCAAACAACTTATGCTATCCATTGATACCACACACCTCAGTATTCAGTACTGTTCAGTAACTGGTTTCTGAGGTCAGATATTTAGTTAGCAATTTAGTTTAACTAGAGAAAACTTGTAAACCACACCCAATTCTTATATCTTACATAGATAACATTCTTTTTATAGAGCTTAAATTAGAAGCAGGTGCCCTT